>NC_047111.1:15175711-15775711 GCF_902500255.1 Thalassophryne amazonica | reverse complement strand
TTAGCAGGCTGACATCGTTAAATAGGTGGCTAGTGCAGTTTTGTAGACAGCAAGGCTTTAGCTTTATTGATAACTGGCCTTCGTTCTGGGGCCGCCGTGGTTTGCTGATGCCCGGACGGCCTCCACCCTACTGGGGAAGGCACCGCCATCTTGTCTGCAAACATAGATAGAGCTCTACAGGGAGGGTAACATTAAGAATTTACAGCAGGCCACGGAGCAGGTGATTAGAGACCCTGGATCTGGTTCTCGCACGTGGTATTGCTGTCACAAATATTGACATCATGCCTCTTACATCAGTGGTGTCTGATCACTCACTATTAAGTTTACAGTTTCGCTGCCATGTTTAGTGGAACAACAACCTTATACAACCCTGGCAAAAATTATGGAATCACCGGCCTCAGAGGATGTTCATTCAGTTGTTTAATTTTGTAGAAAAAGCAGATCACAGACATGACACAAAACTAAAGTCATTTCAAATGGCAACTTTCTGGCTTTAAGAAACACTATAAGAAATCAAGAAAAAAAAGATTGTGGCAGTCAGTAACGGTTACTTTTTTAGACCAAGCAGAGGAAAAAAATATGGAATCACTCAATTCTGAGGAAAAAATTATGGAATCACCCTGTAAATTTTCATCCCCCAAATTAACACCTGCGTCAAATCAGATCTGCTCATTGACATTGACCCTATGCCATGACATTGACCCTATGTGTCTTTTTGCAAGGAATGTTTTTGCAGTTTTGCTCTATGGCCAAGATGCATTATCATCTTGAAAAATGATTTCGTCATCCCCAAACATCCTTTCAATTGTCCAAAATATCAACATAAACTTGTGCATTTATTGATGATGTAATGACAGCCATCTCCCCAGTGCCTTTACCTGACATGCAGCCCCATATCATCAATGACTGTGGAAATTTACATGTTCTCTTCAGGCAGTCATCTTTATAAATCTCATTGGAAAGGCACCAAACAAAAGTTCCAGCATCATCACCTTGCCCAATGCAGATTCAAGATTAATCACTGAATATGACTTTCATCCAGTCATCCTCAGTCCACAATTGCTTTTCCTTAGCCCATTGTAACCTTGTTTTTTTCTGTTTAGGTGTTAATGATGCCTTTCTTTTAGCTTTTCTGTATGTAAATCCCATTTCCTTTAGGCAGTTTCTTACAGTTCGGTCACAGACGTTGACTCCAGTTTCCTCCCATTCGTTCCTCATTTGTTTTGTTGTACATTTTTTGATTTCTGAGACATATTGCTTTAAGTTTTCTGTCTTGATGCTTTGATGTCTTCCTTGGTCTACCAGTATGTTTGCCTTTAACAACCTTCCCATGTTGTTTGTATTTGGTCCAGAGTTTAGACACAACTGACTGTGAACAACCAACATCTTTTGCAACATTGCGTGATGATTTACTCTCTTTTAAGAGTTTGATAATCCTCTCCTTTGTTTCAATTGACATTTCTCGTGTTGGAGCCATGATTCATGTCAGTCCACTTGGTGCAACAGCTCTCCAAGGTGTGTTCACTCCTTTTTAGATGCAGACTAACGAGCAGATCTGATATGATGCAGGTGTTAGTTTTGGGGATGAAAATTTACAGGGTGATTCCATAATTTTTTCCTCAGAATTGAGTGATTCCATATTTTTTTCCTCTGCTTGGTCTAAAAAAGTAACCATTACTGACTGCCACAATCTTTTTTCTTGATTTCTTATAGTGTTTCTTAAAGCCAGAAAGTTGCCATTTGAAATGACTTTAGTTTTGTGTCATGTCTGTGATCTGCTTTTTTTCTACAAAATTAAACAACTGAATGAACATCCTCCGAGGCCGGTGATTCCATAATTTTTGCCAGGGGTTGTATATCATTATGGCGATGCATCAACTCCTCAACTAAGAGTGAACTTGAAGCTAGACTGCCTGATGTCTTAGCTTCACATTTGACAAATACCCAGTCAGTAGACAGACTTGTGGATAGTTTAAACTCAGTGCTCAAAACTACACTCAACATGATTGCACCACCTGTGTTAAAACCACGCTCCCCCAAATCACAGTCACCTTGGTTCAATGATTATCTGCATGACCTCAAGCATAAAGCAAGTCATTTTGGCGTTGTTCAAAATTAGAAGTATTTCACCTTGCGTGGCGTGATGCTATCTTAGACTATAAGCATGCATTATTGGCTACAAAGCGGACCTACTACTCTGATTTGATCAACAAAACAAGCATAACTCAAAGTTCTTGTTCGACACAGTGGCAACACTTATGCATGGACAACCACCTTTCCTTTGTCACTGGTTCTGTTCATTATTTTTATGGACAGAATTTCTTTGCTTGAGCTGCTGCCCCCGCGACCCGACTCCGGATAAAGCGGAAGAAAATGGATGGATGGATGGATGGATAAAGAATTTGATAGTATCTCACTAGGCATGCTGACAAAACTTGTAATGTCAACAAAAAGCACAACCTTGCCCTTTCATGGCTGACGTCATTCTTGACCAGTTGTTCTCACTGTGTTTTGTAGAGTAACACTACCTCTAACCTTAGTGACATGAAATTTGGGGTTCCACAGGGGCTGTCTTAGGCCTCCTGCTTTTCTCCCTTTACATAGCACCCTTGGGCACATATTGCAGCATTTTGGGATTACCTTTCACTGCTATGCAGATGATACTCAGTTATACATGCCGATAACTGCTGGTAATCTCGTTCACATAAAATCCTTAGAAGATTGCCTTGCAGCAGTGAGAAGTTGGATGTCTAGAAACTTTCTACTTTTAAACACTGATAAGACTGAAATGATGGTTCTTGGTCCAGTGAGACATCGGCATCAATTTGACCAGTTAACGCTCAGCCTCGGCTCGTGTGTCATACATCACACTGACAAAGTGAGGAACCTTGGGGTAATTTTTGATCCTTCATTGTCCTTTGGCCTCCACATTAGAAATATTACTAGGACTGCTTTCTTCCACCTGCGAAGATTCATCCCACCCTGTCTATGGCTGATGCTGAGACCCTGATCCATGCATTTATCTCTTCTAGATTGGACTACTGCAATGTTCTATTTTCTGGTTTACCGCAGTCTAGCATTAGGGCTCTCCAATTGGTTCAAAATGGTGCAGCCAGACTTTTGACACGAAGCAGAAAGTACAACCACATTACACCCATTTTGGCATCCCTTCACTGGCTTCCTGCCCCAGTGAGATCAGATTTTAAGGTTCTGCTACTAACCTATAAAATTATTCATGGACGGACACCTCCCTACCTAGCTGACCTAATTAACCTTACGTACCGGCCCCGGCTTTGTGTTCTCAGAGTGCAGGACTACTTTGTGTCCCTAAGGTGAATAAGAAGTCTACGGGTCACAGAGCTTTCTCTTATCATGCCCCTGTTCTGTGGAATGATCTCCCTTGCGTCAATAAAACAGTCAGATTCTGTGGAGATTTTCAAGTCCAGACTTAAGACGCACTTGTTTTCCCTTTCATATGGCTAGCATACTGGTACAGTTTTGTTTTACGCTTTTTACTCTTTTAATTCATTTATTAGTAATTGGAGCAAGCCGCGGCCTCAACTTTACCTAAATTCTGGGTCTTTTAGAGACGTTTAGGGCTAGTGGCCGGCGATCACCTTAGTATTTCTCTGTTTTTCTTGTTGTTTAATGCTGGCAAATTATACAGTATTTTTTGTGTTTCTGATGCCTGATTCTGTTTTTTCTCTCTGTTTCAGGTGCAGCTCCATCCAGAGATGGGAGTTGTATTCGTGTTGGCGATCCTCCTGTCCCGTGCGCCAATAGCATTTCTTGTATATTTGTCTGTGAATTGTTTGTGGATTGTTTCTGTAATTTATGTTTGTAGCATGGCCCAAGCAGAGGGTCACTCCTTTGAGTCTGGTCTGCTTGAGGTTTCTTCCTCAGAGGGAGTTTTTCCTTACCACTGTTGCTCTGGGGGTTAGTAAGGTTAGACCTTACGTGTGTGAAGCGCCTTGAGGCAACTCTGTTGTGATTTATATATATATTATATAAATGAAAAGAAATTGAAATTGAAAATTGATTAATATAAATGAATAAGTGGGTTAGTTTATTGTGGGGTCACATCATTTTTATTAGGATTTATATTAACATTTTGCTTGTGAATCTTTCAGTCTTCAACTTTCTTCCATAGCTTTCCACCTGAACTTATGTAGCTAGAAGGGTAATCTTTCTGTTGTGTGCTGCCATCTAGTGGAGCCCTCCCCCACCAAAAAAGTAATTTTCAGGAGCTGCCGCTGCACGGACGTACTGCATGGATGTTATGGACTATGTGCATAATGCTAATCAGAGAACTCTTTTGTACTCTGGTGTAGTCAGCAATATTAGCAGAATAAATCCGACCCTTTTTTTCATTCGTGCAATTGAGATGCAAATTGGGGCCAAGAATCTGCAGTGGGAGACTGATGTAAGTCTTACTCCTGAGTGATTAGAATACACATATCTTAATTCAAACAATTAAGCAGTTCAGGAATAAATAGTAATATCTTAGAATACGCATCTGTGTGTCTGTCTGTCATGTGGCGTTTCTGGTCTGCCTCTCAGCAATTGCTGGGCTGACCTGCTCAAAACGTGGCATGCAGGTTTGGCTGGGGGTTGAGCCGTGCATACTTTGTTCCGATTGGGGCAGAACCCTGTGCTGCTCCGTTTTCCTAAAGTAGGTGTTCACCACAGCCATTTCCATCCATTTTGCAAAATCATCTACCATCTGTCCTTCCACATTCCTGTCCTTGATACCATATCTACCCATTACTTCCTCATCACCTCTGTTCCCTTCACCAACATGCCCATTGAAGTCCGCTCCTATCACCACTCTTTCATGCTTGGGTTCACTCTCCACCACCTCATCTCACTCACTCCAGAAATCTTCTTTCTCCTTCATCTCACAACCTGTCTGTGGGGCATATGCACTGATGATATTCATCATCATCCCTTCAGTTTCTAACTTCACACTCCTCACCCTGTCAGACACTCGCTTAACCTCCAACACATACTCTTCCTTTAAAATGACTCCAGCACCATTTCTCTTCCTATCCTCACCATGACACAACAACTTGAACCCACTGCCTATGCTCCTGCTCTTACTTCCCTTCCACTTGGTCTCTTGCACACACAGTATGTCTACACAGCCCAGTCTCACAGTTTTTTCAGGCTCCCGTCATGAAATTAGTTAAATTTTAACAGAAACCTGGTTACAGCAGGATGAATATGTTAGTTTAAATGAGTCAACACCCCCGAGTCACACTAACTGTCAGAATGCTCGTAGCACGGGCCGTGGCGGAGGATTAGCAGCAATCTTCCATTCCAGCTTATTAATTAATCAAAAACCTAGACAGAGCTTTAATTCATTTGAAAGCTTGTCTCTTAGTCTTGTCCATCCAAATTGGAAGTCCCAAAAACCAGTTTTATTTGTTATTATCTATCGTCCACCTGGTCGTTACTGTGAGTTTCTCTGTGAATTTTCAGACCTTTTGTCTGGCTTAGTGCTTAGCTCAGATAAGATAATTATAGTGGGCGATTTTAATATCCACACAGATGCTGAGAATGACAGCCTCAACACTGCATTTAATCTATTATTAGACTCTATCAGCTTTGCTCAAAAAGTAAATGAGTCCACCCACCACTTTAATCATATCTTAGATCTTGTTCTGACTTATGGTATGGAAATAGAAGATTTAACAGTATTCCCTGAAAACTCCCTTCTGTCTGATCATTTTTTAGTAATATTTACATTTACCCTGATGGACTACCCTGCAGTGGGGAATAAGTTTCATTACACTAGAAGTCTTTCAGAAAGCGCTGTAACTAGGTTTAAGGATATGATTCCTTCGTTATGTTCTCTAATGTCATATACCAACACAGAGCAGAGTAGCTACCTAAACTCTGTAAGGGAGTTAGAGTATCTCGTCAATAGTTTTACATCCTCTTTGAAGACAACTTTGGATGCTGTAGCTCCTCTGAAAAAGAGAGCTTTAAATCAGAAGTGTCTGACTCCGTGGTATAACTCACAAACTCGTAGCTTAAAGCAGATAACCCGTAAGTTGGAGAGGAAATGGCGTCTCACTAACTTAGAAGATCTTCACTTAGCCTGGAAAAAGAGTTTGTTGCTCTATAAAAAAGCCCCCCGTAAAGCTAGGACATCTTTCTACTCATCACTAATTGAAGAAAATAAGAATAACCTCTGGTTTCTTTTCAGCACTGTAGCTAGGCTGACAAAGAGTCAGAGCTCTGTTGAGCTGAGTATTCCATTAACTTTAACTAGTAATGACTTCATGACTTTCTTTGCTAACAAAATTTTGACTATTAGAGAAAAAATTACTCATAACCATCCCAAAGATGTATCATTATCTTTGGCTGCTTTCAGTGATGCCGGTATTTGGTTAGACTCTTTCTCTCTGGTTGTTCTGTCTGAGTTATTTTCATTGGTTGCTTCGTCCAAACCATCAGCATGTTTATTGGACCCCATTCCTGCCAGGCTGCTCAAGGAAGTCCTACCATTATTTAATACTTCAATCTTAAATATGATCAATCTATCTTTGTTAGTTGGTTATGTACCACAGGCCTTTAAGGTGGCAGTAATTAAACCATTACTTAAAAAGCCATCACTTGACCCAGCTATCTTAGCTAATTATAGGCCAATTTCCAACCTTCCTTTTCTCTCAAAGATTCTTGAGAGGGTAGTTGTAAAACAGTTAACTGATCACCTGCAGAGGAATGGTCTATTTGAAGAGTTTCAGTCAGGTTTTAGAATTCATCATAGTACAGAAACAGCATTAGTGAAGGTTACAAATGATCTTCTTATGGCTTCGGACAGTGGACTTATCTCTGTGCTTGTTCTGTTGGACCTCAGTGCTGCTTTTGATACTGTTGACCATAAAATTTTATTACAGAGATTAGAGCATGTCATAGGTATTAAAGGCACTGCGCTGCGGTGGTTTGAATCATATTTGTCTAATAGATTACAGTTTGTTCATGTAAATGGGGAATCTTCTTCACAGACTAAAGTTAATTATGGAGTTCCACAAGGTTCTGTGCTAGGACCAATTTTATTCACTTTATACATGCTTCCCTTAGGCAGTATTATTAGACGGTATTGCTTAAATTTTCATTGTTACGCAGATGATACCCAGCTTTATCTATCCATGAAGCCAGAGGATACACACCAATTAGCTAAACTGCAGGATTGTCTTACAGACATAAGACATGGATGACCTCTAATTTCCTGCTTTTAAACTCAGATAAAACTGAAGTTATTGTACTTGGCCCCACAAATCTTAGAAGCATGGTGTCTAACCAGATCGTTACTCTGGATGGCATTTCCCTGATCTCTAGTAATACTGTGAGAAATGTTGGAGTCATTTTTGATCAGGATATGTCATTCAAAGCGCATATTAAACAAATATGTAGGACTGCCTTTTGCATTTACGCAATATCTCTAAAGTCAGAAAGGTCTTGTCTCAGAGTGATGCTGAAAAACTAATTCATGCATTTATTTCCTCTAGGCTGGACTATTGTAATTCATTATTATCAGGTTGTCCTAAAAGTTCCCTAAAAAGCCTTCAGTTGGTTCAGAATGCTGCAGCTAGAGTACTGACGGGGACTAGCAGGAGAGAGCATATCTCACCCGTGTTGGCCTCTCTTCATTGGCTTCCTGTTAATTCTAGAATAGAATTTAAAATTCTTCTTCTTACTTATAAGGTTTTGAATAATCAGGTCCCATCTTATCTTAGGGACCTCGTAGTACCATATTACCCCATTAGAGCGCTTCGCTCTCAGACTGCGGGCTTACTTGTAGTTCCTAGGGTTTGTAAGAGTAGAATGGGAGGCAGAGCCTTCAGCTTTCAGGCTCCTCTCCTGTGGAACCAGCTCCCAATTCAGATCAGGGAGACAGATACCCTCTCTACTTTTAAGATTAGGCTTAAAACTTTCCTTTTCGCTAAGGCTTATAGTTAGGGCTGGATCGGGTGACCCTGGACCATCCCTTGGTTATGCTGCTTTAGACGTAGATTGTGGGGGGGTTCCCATGATGCACTGTTTCTTTCTCTTTTTGCTCCGTATGCATCACTCTGCATTTAATCATTAGTGATCGATCTCTGCCCCCCTTCACGGCATGTCTTTTTCCTGTTTTTTTCCCTCAGCCCCAACCAGTCTCAGCAGAAGACTGCCCCTCCCTGAGGCTGGTTCTGCTGGAGGTTTCTTCCTGTTAAAAGGGAGTTTTTCCTTCCCACTGTTGCCAGGTGCTTGCTCATAGGGGGTCGTTTTGACCGTTGGGGTTTTTCATAATTATTGTATGGCCTTGCCTTACAATATGGAGCGCCTTGGGGCAACTGTTTGTTGTGATTTGGCGCTATATAAGAAAAAAGTTGATTGAAGTTGATTGATTGATATTACTAACCCTACTCCTACCCCCAACCCGAACCATAACCAACCCCAACCCCCCCCCCCCCCGCTTCACTTTTAATTTTGTGCAGCCATCACAGAATGAATGAGAATGACTTTGTGCTGCCATGACAAAAATGAGGCGCTTTTCGTCACAATATCACAAAGCAATAGATTAATGTATATTTCATGCTGCTGAATCACGACTTGCCGTGAGACTGGGTTGTGTCTCCCAGTGTACTGGCTGCACACTGTATCTGGCTGAGTTGGAGCTAAAACAGAGTACACATATTAATAATTTTTCTAAAGTGGTACAGTGCCCTCCAAAAATATTGGAACACTTAGTATTTCACACATTTCTATTTGTTTATGCCATTTCAAATACAAAAAAAAAATTTTTTTCAAAATTATCTTCCTTAAACTCAAACTGAAAGCAAATCTCTACAACTTGATATACATTAAAAATTTAAAAGCCTACATGATGGGTTGCATAAGTAATAGGAAGTTTAAATACCTTTAAATAATCCATTTTTTTGCTAGTTTTCTTCAGACAATTCAGGGGATGGATACATGAACATTTCCAAGTCACTGAATATGTCTTGGACTTTATTTACATCAATCATGAAGAAATACAAACAGTATGGCACTCTATGGTAATTGTGTGTGGAGTAGAGAGTTCACAACAACTGAGTGACTGTGCAAGAAAAAGAAGAGTGAGGAAAGCCACCAAGACAACCCAGAAGAACTTATAGGCTTCTCTGGCTGTGAATGGAGAAATTTTGCATTGTGTATGTTTTGCATTTTGTATCACCAGTTAAACAACTTGATGATGTATATAGAGAAAGATTTTCTTTCACCAAAACATCAGATCTAGGCTTGCATTTCAGATGTACTTCCTGGGAAATTGTGGCTGAATTTTCAGGACTTCTTTTTAAGAAAATCCTCCTTTGCAACTGGTTATTTACAGGAATTATACCAAAGTGTTCCATTACTTATGCAACCCATCATCTTGGCTTTTATATTTTAATTCATTTATATCAACTTGTAGAGATTTGCTTTCAGTTTGAGTTTAAGGAAGATAATTTTAGAATTTTTTATGTTTTGTATTTGAAATAGCAATTTAAATGTGTGAAACACCAAGTGTTCCGATCATGTTAGAGGGCACTGTATATGGAAGAGAATGGGTGTGAAATGTTGTTAGAAATGTTAAGGATTGTATATAGTTTGTTAATATATATGTCTATTCACGTTGTATATAAAGTGGGATATGTGTTTATAGTGTCAATCAATTCACTTTTTTTACATGAATTTACATGAATTCCTCAATGACTCATTTTTAATCTTTATATATTGACACTTTTGTCTTTTCAATGAAAAACTTCAGACTTTATAAACAAAGTCGACTTTATTTTACACAGTTCAGAATCACATACATGTCTTTGTACAAACACTTTCATAGATTTTGTTTTTATCATCAAAAAGATTCTCCAAAGATTTGACTTAACAAACTTCACAGTAGAAAAGAAGCCGAAGATGATTTTTCTCCAATAAACAGTGGATAGAAGTCACATGACTTAAAGCTGGTGCCAGAAACTGATCTTGAGTCAGACGTTAACAACCGAACGGGTTCTTGGCGCAGATGAAGCTCTGAGTAGAATAACAGTTGGTGTTACCGCCATTAGCTGAAAAACAAAAGTCAAAGTTTGAATTTGTCAATGTTTCAGAGTAAGAAATCATCAAGAAAAATGTTTCTGTGGTCAACAAATGAATGTTGGTTCATAATGTTTCACTTGGAGTTTTGTTGTTGATATTCGACACATTACAGACGTTTGATTCATTTCCAACTGAATCATGGTTCAAAGCTTCAACATACAAACTCTTCTGATATAGTTGTGAAGACAGAAAATGGACTTACAGGTGGAGCGCAGGAAGGTACAGGCAGCGTTGGTGATAGAGGATGAACTAAACCAGGTGGTGTAGTAAAAACCCTGTCGGTCGATCCACATCCACTTGTTCTGAAAGACAAACCAGAGCTCATGAGACCCTCCTTTGATTCACACTTTCAACTTTGACTCATATCTTTATGACCACGGTTGGGTTTGAACCCCAGACTGCTCGGACTTTAGACCAAGACTCTACCAGCTCAGCTGAAGGGGAATTCCCCCCTGAGAGGAACCAGCAGGAACATCTTTTCAATCTGGATTTCACCTTGTTCCATTTTATTTCTGGCTGTAGATCCACAAGTTGGATCCACTTGAGGATCTTGGTGTTGCTGTCAGTCCAGCAGCAAGCCACAAATCTCATGTTTTTTGGAGCAGATGCACATGAAAGAATTTAGATCAGAAGTTGGAAACAGACTCAGAATTAACGACTTCCCATTTGCAACGCAGCATAAAGTCCTGATTCATCGAATCTCTTTTTTCCTCCCTGATGGTGTCAGTGCCTGTAGGTGGCGCTGTGCTGTGTTCAGACCTGCAGGTTGAAGCCTCCCAGCCAGGCCATGGTCCTCTGGTGGCCCTGTGTCAGCTGCTGCAGGAAGATGTACTCTCTGCTGTTCTGCACTGACGCCAGCTGGCCGCCCAGGGTACTGCAGTGCTCCTGGAGGACAGAGAAAGAAACCCAAGACTCACTTTTTGGTCAACATTTCTGGAAACAGACCTTCTGGAGTTTCTTGGAATGACTTCCTTCCTGACTTTTCAAAATAAAAGATTCATGCAGCTGAATCTTTGTGCAGATCACAGATCCATCCAGATCATCACCATGGTTACAGCCTACAGCCGTGGATCCTCATTCTGACAGACTTAACGTGCACATTGAGGTCACGTGACAGTGGTCGTACCTCGGCACTGTACCAGTTCTTGTAACTGCTGACGAACAGGAAGCAGCGAGATCCGTAACTGAACCAACCGTTCGGGCAGAAGTTCATGAGAACTGCAAAGACGCAGAGGACACGGAATCATGATTGTTTTTATTTTTTTCAGTGTAGATCAAATTAAAAATGGATGTAAATATAAAAATGTTGGATCTCGACCTGCTGCATCAGGCGATTGATTGGTCGGGGCCTCGGCTGGTGTTTCTGTGGACCAATCAGAGCAGTGCTGATGTCAGATTAATGTTCTTCATTTCCTCGTCTGCATGCATGAAATCAAAAACACTCACCGGCGACCTTCAGGTCTTTATCTTCAGCAGGAGCTGCAGACAAAATCACAACACTGTCACAGTCGTGTCATATTGTATTTGTGCACCGACTGACGTGTTCAGGAATCAGACCTGCAAAGGCGGCGCCCAGGAGGAGGCAGAGGAAGGCGGCGGTCGTCATGGTGACCATGATGATGTGTTCCTGTGTGGAGGAGATGGAGGCAGGTGTGTCTCAGTGATGATGTCCTCAGGTGTCTCAGTGATGAGTCCAGACTGAGCTGCTGCTCTTTATACACCTGAGCCACGCCCACTCACCTGGATCACGTGACCACACCCACAAACAAACAGCTGAACCTTGAGTTGTGCTGAGAAATGACACGTCACTGTTTTTTTCGGCTCTGAGCAGTTTCCTGAGCTCGCTGCTTTGCTGTTTGACCAGATGGTTCAGGGGTCAACACAATTCAAAGGGGACGTGCACCAGCATCATCCTGCTTCGCCTTCACTCAGCTTTTATGGCTTTTTACTGCTTTATGTTCGTTTCTCAGCAGATGACAGGAATCACGAGTCTTCATTTGTTCCACTGACAGTCACTTTGCAGCCCAACAGACTGGATCAAGAAGAAAAACCCACTGAGACACTTTAGGACACTTTACACAGACAAACACTAAATCATCTGGTCTTCTTGCTGAAATCTTTATTTTCACATTCATAAAAAAAAAACAGTCGCATTAGAGCAAAACATGAATGTGACGCATTGATGTCACAACAAGTAGAAGGAAATAAAATGAAATAAAAGAAGAACAATCTGTTTAAACGTCATTTTGTCTTCATGGATTTAGACTCGTAAATTGTCCAAAAGGTCAACAGACACAACTGTAAGTTCTTTATTTTATTTTCATCAAAATTTAATTTCTCATATGAATTATCAGTTGAGTCCTTGTCACACATTTGAGCAGATTTTCTCACCATCTAGTGGTTGATGTGAACATTTCAGGTTGTCATGTATTTTTCCTATTTGACACAATTCAGCAAAAAAAGTCAATTATAAAAGTCAGAAAGGCGTAATTAAAAAAAAATTAATTAATTAATGTGTTTTGGGCATGCAGACCTTTGACCTCTCAGTGTTATTGATTAAAAATGTCACTCCTGAGAGTTTTAAGGTTCTTGAGTTTGAAGATATGAAAGTTTGCTGACTTTTACACACAAAAACCCAACAAATAAATATTATCATCAGTATCATCACTAGTATCATTATTATTATTGTCATCATTAATATCATTATTATTATCATTAGTATCATCATGCACATTATTATTATAATTCTTATTGTTATTCTTTGTAGGACGCTGACAAATTCCTGATTAATGATCACCAAATGCTGGGAATCTGTGGGCGTGTCTTTCATCCAAATTGTTCCCATCATCCTTCTAAGTTTTATCTACAAAAATCAATAAATCTTTTTATCTTATTTCTATCAAAGAATCAATAAAACTATAAACACGTGAGATTAGTTTGGGATTTATTTCTTTGCTTGGAAGTTATAAAACAACTTTTATATCCCAACTTTAAAAAAAAGGTTCAGAGTTTCAGAGACATCGTTCAACTGAGGTTTAGTCTTCAAACTATTTATTTTAGTTTTAAGAACTAAATACAAGCAAACAAATGTTTAGATGTTTGATATTTTTTTGAAAAATATTAATCTTTTTTAAAAAGAAATCAACACGATCACGCAAACTGAAGTGTTTTCCTGCATCAGATGGAAATTTAATGTAAATACTATGAAACGTGTGTTTTCTGGTGTTACAAGCCGTTTGAATACATATTCTGTAAATAACAGTGGGTTCGGTAATAATAAATAATTAAAGAACCCATGTTGTTCGTTGACGATCCAAAATAAATTCAACCTTGTGCAGCCAGTTCTAGTTTTTAGTCATTAGTGATGTTTAATGTTCAGTCGTTCCACCCTGACAAAAGAACAGATCAAAGACATCATTAAAAGCCCAAAGTTACCGTGACGACTGGATGTAAACTTCGGACCACAACTGCATGTGATTCACACAGCTTCAATATTTCCTTTTGTCCTCCGTCCAGGTTCATTTGTGGCTTTTCAGTCCAAACATTTGTGTGCGTCTGAACATAATAAGTTAATAATAATAATAATATCAATAACAACAATAATAAGTTAATGATAATAATAATAATCATAAGTTAATAATAATCTTAACAATAATAAAATGTTGCTCTGATTGTCCAATTGTGTCAAATGAATTCTGATTGTGTCCAGGTTGTGGAACAGTGGATCAGCACTTGACCCTGACAGGGATCCTGGAGAGGTCACCAGAGGTCAGCATTTGACTTGAGTAAAAGGTCGTGACCTCATCCCTCTGGGTGTGTTTGGTCTTACAGGAACACAGCAGCTCTGATTGTCAGTGTCACTCACAGCTGACGGGACGTCGTCATAAAAAGTCTGACCGCGGATTCAGAGCCGCTGTTTCCCGTCTGAGCTTCCTGCTGGATTACGGTTCTGAGTTACAGACAGAGGAATGCTGGGAAACAGAGCTGACCTTTGACCCACAGACGAGATAAAACGACATCACTGCTGATAATCAGACAAACTTAATTTATTGTCAAGAGAGAAAACACACACACACACACACACACACACACACACACACACACACACACACACACACACACACACACACACACACACACACACACACACACACACACACACACACACACACACACACACACAGTTGTTTGGACATTATAGTGTAAATTCTCAAGAACAAGTGTTCATAGTCAAAGTCAGAATAGAAAGAGTTGATGAAAATATGTTTCTCGATGTCATTCTGGAACAAAACGTGCTGGAAACTTTACATAAACAAAGATCACAATGTGTTTCTGTTCTGGGGAGGACGAGACACATTCTGGACCACAGATCATTGTGTCCTCTGTCCTGCTCACGAGTTTGACCAAATCTAAGTTACTGTGAGGATGTCTGTTGAAATACCTTCAAAATCACCCGATACCTGTTGTGCACACTCCAAAAACACGAAAACAACAATAAAATCTTCTTCTTCTTCTGGCTGCTCCCATTGGCTCTCACTGCGGTATTGTATCACTTCCTGTTCCGGAGCACAGCGGTGTTTTTCTGTATCTGTTAGCTGTTTACTCTGCGCAGTTAGATTGATCTAGTTATCTAGATTACGATTTGTTTCCCAGTGTAATCTTTACGTGCCTTAACTAAAGCACTCCTTCTGCTGAATCACCTATAAATTATTTACACATTATTCACTTTGCGTGTTTTTAGGAATCCGCTAGCTTAGCGTAGCTACTAGCTCTTAGCCGATTTAGCATGGCGGCTTCTCCTGTCTCTCCCGCACTTTTCTGCTCTGGGTGTGAAATGTTTAGTTATTCCTCGGCCTCCTTTAGCAGTAACGGTACTTGTAATAAGTGTAGCTTATTCGTAGCTTTGGAGGCCAGGCTGGGCGAATTGGAGACTCGGCTCCGCACCGTGGAAAATTCTACAGTTAGCCAGGCCCCTGTAGTCGGTGCAGACCAAGGTAGCTTAACCGCCGTTAGTTCCCCCCTGGCAGATCCCGAGCAGTCGGGAAAGCAGGCTGACTGGGTGACTGTGAGGAGGAAGCGTAGCCCTAAACAGAAGCCCCGTGTACACCGTCAACCCGTTCACATCTCTAACCGTTTTTCCCCGCTCGACGACACACCCGCCGAGGATCAAACTCTGGTTATTGGCGACTCTGTTTTGAGAAATGTGAAGTTAGCGACACCAGCAACCATAGTCAATTGTCTTCCGGGGGCCAGAGCAGGCGACATTGAAGGAAATTTGAAACTGCTGGCTAAGGCTAAGCGTAAATTTGGTAAGATTGTAATTCACGTCGGCAGTAATGACACCCGGTTACGCCAATCGGAGGTCACTAAAATTAACATTAAATCGGTGTGTAACTTTGCAAAAACAATGTCGGACTCTGTAGTTTTCTCTGGGCCCCTCCCCAATCGGACCGGGAGTGACATGTTTAGCCGCATGTTCTCCTTGAATTGCTGGCTGTCTGAGTGGTGTCCAAAAAATGAGGTGGGCTTCATAGATAATTGGCAAAGCTTCTGGGGAAAACCTGGTCTTGTTAGGAGAGACGGCATCCATCCCACTTTGGATGGAGCAGCTCTCATTTCTAGAAATCTGGCCAATTTTCTTAAATCCTCCAAACCGTGACTATCCAGGGTTGGGACCAGGAAGCAGAGTTGTAGTCTTACACACCTCTCTGCAGCTTCTCTCCCCCTGCCATCCCCTCATTACCCCATCCCCGTAGAGACGGTGCCTGCTCCCAGACCACCAATAACCAGCAAAAATCTATTTAATCATAAAAATTCCAAAAAAAAAAAAATAATAATATAGCACCTTCAACTGCACCACAGACTAAAACAGTTAAATGTGGTCTATTAAACATTAGGTCTCTCTCTTCTAAGTCCCTGTTGGTAAATGATATAATAATTGATCAACATATTGATTTATTCTGCCTAACAGAAACCTGGTTACAGCAGGATGAATATGTTAGTTTAAATGAGTCAACACCCCCGAGTCACACTAACTGTCAGAATGCTCGTAGCACGGGCCGGGGCGGAGGATTAGCAGCAATCTTCCATTCCAGCTTATTAATTAATCAAAAACCCAGACAGAGCTTTAATTCATTTGAAAGCTTGTCTCTTAGTCTTGTCCATCCAAATTGGAAGTCCCAAAAACCAGTTTTATTTGTTATTATCTATCGTCCACCTGGTCGTTACTGTGAGTTTCTCTGTGAATTTTCAGACCTTTTGTCTGACTTAGTGCTTAGCTCAGATAAGATAATTATAGTGGGCGATTTTAACATCCACACAGATGCTGAGAATGACAGCCTCAACACTGCATTTAATCTATTATTAGACTCTATTGGCTTTGCTCAAAAAGTAAATGAGTCCACCCACCACTTGAATCATATCTTAGATCTTGTTCTGACTTATGGTATGGAAATAGAAGACTTAACAGTATTCCCTGAAAACTCCCTTCTGTCTGATCATTTCTTAATAACATTTACATTTACTCTGATGGACTACCCAGCAGTAGGGAATAAGTTTCATTACACTAGAAGTCTTTCAGAAAGCGCTGTAACTAGGTTTAAGGATATGATTCCTTCTTTATGTTCTCTAATGCCATATAACAACACAGTGCAGAGTAGCTACCTAAACTCTGTAAGGGAGATAGAGTATCTCGTCAATAGTTTTACATCCTCATTGAAGACAACTTTGGATGCTGTAGCTCCTCTGAAAAAGAGAGCTTTAAATCAGAAGTGTCTGACTCCGTGGTATAACTCACAAACTCGTAGCTTAAAGCAGATAACCCGTAAGTTGGAGAGGAAATGGCGTCTCACTAATTTAGAAGATCTTCACTTAGCCTGGAAAAAGAGTCTGTTGCTCTATAAAAAGCCCTCCGTAAAGCTAGGACATCTTTCTACTCATCACTAATTGAAGAAAATAAGAACAACCCCAGGTTTCTTTTCAGCACTGTAGCCAGGCTGACAAAGAGTCAGAGCTCTATTGAGCTGAGTATTCCATTAACTTTAACTAGTAATGACTTCATGACTTTCTTTGCTAACAAAATTTTAACTATTAGAGAAAAAATTACTCATAACCATCCCAAAGACGTATCGTTATCTTTGGCTGCTTTCAGTGATGCCGGTATTTGGTTAGACTCTTTCTCTCCGATTGTTCTGTCTGAGTTATTTTCATTAGTTACTTCATCCAAACCATCAACATGTTTATTAGACCCCATTCCTACCAGGCTGCTCAAGGAAGCCCTACCATTATTTAATGCTTCGATCTTAAATATGATCAATCTATCTTTGTTAGTTGGCTATGTACCACAGGCTTTTAAGGTGGCAGTAATTAAACCATTACTTAAAAAGCCATCACTTGACCCAGCTATCTTAGCTAATTATAGGCCAATCTCCAACCTTCCTTTTCTCTCAAAAATTCTTGAAAGGGTAGTTGTAAAACAGCTAACTGATCATCTGCAGAGGAATGGTCTATTTGAAGAGTTTCAGTCAGGTTTTAGAATTCATCATAGTACAGAAACAGCATTAGTGAAGGTTACAAATGATCTTCTTATGGCCTTGGACAGTGGACTCATCTCTGTGCTTGTTCTGTTAGACCTCAGTGCTGCTTTTGATACTGTTGACCATAAAATTTTATTACAGAGATTAGAGCATGCCATAGGTATTAAAGGCACTGCGCTGCGGTGGTTTGAATCATATTTGTCTAATAGATTACAATTTGTTCATGTAAATGGGGAATCTTCTTCACAGACTAAAGTTAATTATGGAGTTCCACAAGGTTCTGTGCTAGGACCAATTTTATTCACTTTATATATGCTTCCCTTAGGCAGTATTATTAGACGGTATTGCTTAAATTTTCATTGTTACGCAGATGATACCCAGCTTTATCTATCCATGAAGCCAGAGGACACACACCAATTAGCTAAACTGCAGGATTGTCTTACAGACATAAAGACATGGATGACCTCTAATTTCCTGCTTTTAAACTCAGATAAAACTGAAGTTATTGTACTTGGCCCCACAAATCTTAGAAACATGGTGTCTAACCAGATCCTTACTCTGGATGGCATTACCCTGACCTCTAGTAATACTGTGAGAAATCTTGGAGTCATTTTTGATCAGGATATGTCATTCAAAGCGCATATTAAACAAATATGTAGGACTGCTTTTTTGCATTTACGCAATATCTCTAAAATCAGAAAGGTCTTGTCTCAGAGTGATGCTGAAAAACTAATTCATGCATTTATTTCCTCTAGGCTGGACTATTGTAATTCATTATTATCAGGTTGTCCTAAAAGTTCCCTAAAAAGCCTTCAGTTAATTCAAAATGCTGCAGCTAGAGTACTGACGGGGACTAGAAGGAGAGAGCATATCTCACCTATATTGGCCTCTCTTCATTGGCTTCCTGTTAATTCTAGAATAGAATTTAAAATTCTTCTTCTTACTTATAAGGTTTTGAATAATCAGGTCCCATCTTATCTTAGGGACCTCGTAGTACCATATCACCCCAATAGAGCGCTTCGCTCTCAGACTGCAGGCTTACTTGTAGTTCCTAGGGTTTGTAAGAGTAGAATGGGAGGCAGAGCCTTCAGCTTTCAGGCTCCTCTCCTGTGGAACCAGCTCCCAATTCAGATCAGGGAGACAGACACCCTCTCTACTTTTAAGATTAGGCTTAAAACTTTCCTTTTTTGCTAAAGCTTATAGTTAGGGCTGGATCAGGTGACCCTGAACCATCCCTTAGTTATGCTGCTATAGACGTAGACTGCTGGGGGGTTCCCATGATGCACTGTTTCTTTCTCTTTTTGCTCTGTATGCACCACTCTGCATTTAATCATTAGTGATCGATCTCTGCTCCCCTCCACAGCATGTCTTTTTCCTGGTTCTCTCCCTCAGCCCCAACCAGTCCCAGCAGAAGACTGCCCCTCCCTGAGCCTGGTTCTGCTGGAGGTTTCTTCCTGTTAAAAGGGAGTTTTTCCTTCCCACTGTAGCCACGTGCTTGCTCACAGGGGGTCGTTTTGACCGTTGGGGTTTTACATAATTATTGTATGGCCTTGCCTTACAATATAAAGCGCCTTGGGGCAACTGTTTGTTGTGATTTGGCGCTATATAAAAAAAATTGATTGATTGATTGATTGGGGGCGCCACAGCAGATCAATCGTTTCCTTCGCTGCCTTTTTGTTAGTGCCACCGTCTCTAAGCCGTCCAACATAGTTGGTCTCACTACTGTCTTGTAAACTTTCCCCTTCACTCTTGCTGATATTCATCGGTCACAAATCACTCCTGCCACCTTTCTCCACCCACTCCACCTTGCCTGCACTCTATTCTTCACCTCTCTACCACCCTCTCCATTACTTTGGACCATTGACCCCAAGTATTTAAACTCATCTACTTTCACTACTTCTACTCCTTGTATCCGCACCATTCCACTGGGCTCCCTCTCATTCACACACATGGACTCAGTCTTGCTCCTACTGACTTTCATTCCCCTGCTCTCCAGAGCATATCTCCATCTCTTCAGGCTAGACTCAACCAACTCTCTACTCTCATTGTCATCACAATGTCATCTCTGTGGTGTCCTAAGAGGAACCAGCAGGGAAGCTCAGGCCTTTAAAAGGCTGGATTCACCTCTGGAGCAGGGCTGGTGTTGGTGAGCGGGATAAGGGCAGCAGGTGGAGTCACTGTATATAAGCTGTAATACAATTTGTCATGTTTTCTAAGAAGCAGCCTTTCAAACACAACGATCTGCAAACATCATAGTCCATGGAGACTCTGTCTGATCTCATCAGTCAACCTGTCCATCACCATTTCAAACAAGAAAGGACTCAGCTGATCCTTATAATCACACCTCCACCTTGAATGAGTCAGTCATTCCTACTGCACATCTCACCGCTGTCACTCTATCCTTGTACATGTCCTGCATCACCCTCACATACTTCTCTCCGGCTGTAGACTCCCTCATACAATACCACTACTCTTCTCTTGGCACCCTGCCATAAGCTTTCTCGAAAACCACAAACACACAATGTAAGTCCTTCTGGCCTTCTATATACTTCTCCATCAGCATTCTCAGAGCAAACATTGCATCCGCAGTGCTCTTTCTCAACATAAAACCACCTTGTTACTCAAAGATTTCCACCTGTTTTCTAAGCCTAGCTTCTACTACTCTTTCAAATATATTCATGCTGTGGCTGATCAACTTTATGCCTCTGTAGTTACTGCAGCTCTGCACATCACCCTTGTTCTTAAAAATAGGAACCAGGACACTTTGCCTTCACTCCTCAGGCATCATCTCACTTTACAAGATTTTATTAAACAATCTGGTTAGAAACTCCACTGACATGTCTCCTAAGCATTTCCATGCCTCCACTGGAAAGTCATCTGGGCCAACTGCCTTTCCACTCGCCTCTTCATAGCTGCCCTCACTTCATCCTTACTAATCTCTTGGACTTCCTGATTTACTCTCACCACATCATCCAGCCTTTTTTCTCTCTCATTTTCTTCATTCATCCATCCATCCATCCATTTTCTTCCGCTTTATCCGGAGTCGGGTCGCGGGGGCAGCAGCTCAAGCAAAGCCGCCCAGACCTCCCGATCCACACACACCAAGGCGTTCCCAAGCCAGCCGAGAGATGTAATCCTTCCAGCGTGTCCTGGGTCTTCCCTGGGGCCTCCTCCCAATGGGACATGCCCGGAACACCTCTCCAGCGAGGCGTCTAGGGGGCATCCGGAAAAGATGCCCGAGCCACCTCAACTGACTCCTTTCGACGTGGAGGAGCAGCGGCTCGACTCTGAGCTCCTCCCAAGTGACCATCATCTCCTTAAAATATTCCCTCCACCTTCTCAACACACTCTCCTCACTTGTAAGCACGTCACTATCTGGCCAACTGGTACAAGTCCTTTTCTCTATTCACTCTCTTGTCCAGCTTGCTAAATGCCTTTTACTTATCTTTTGCCACTTTTGTTTTCGCCTTATGTGAAATCTTGTACTCCTGTCTACTTTCTTCATCTCTCTGACTATCCCATTTCTATTTTTGCCAACCTCTTTCTCCTTATGCTTTCCTGGTAATCTTCCTTCCACCACCAAGTCTTCTTGCCTTCCTTCCACTGTCCAGATGTCACATCCAGTACCTTCCTGTCTGTCTCCCTCACCACATCTGCAGTAATTTTCCAGTTGACCAAAATTGCTTCCCCTCCATCCAGTGCCTCTCTCACCTGTTCACTTAATTTCACATAACAGTCTTCCTCCTTCAGCTTTCACCATCTGATCCTCTGTTGAGCTTGCACTCTCTTCTTCGTTTTCACCTCTAAAGTCATCCTACAAACTGCCATCCCATGCTGTCTAGCTACACTCTCCCCTTGTTATGGATTATTCTACTGAGAAAACAGGATTGGACCCTAAGATGCAGGTAGCCAAAACACAGAAGGTAAGGGCAAAACAAAGGTTTTCATTAATTCAATTTGGTGGCAGTGATTCAACAACGACTCCAGTAATCCAATTCCCAAACAATGCAGACAGTGTCTTTAATGAACGAGACAGAATCTCAACTAATGGACATGTCCTATTGATAGTGACAAGTCTATTGATAATGTGAGAAACCATTAAAGAGAAACTCCAAGATCCTTCAGTAACAAGGTGAACAGACAAAAAGGTGTGAATCCAGAAAGAAAGACAATTGTCCAAATGAGACAACAATACTCACAAACCCAGGGAAGAAGAGGTGAGTGACAGGAAAAAGCTAACAAGTCTCAGCTGGCTTATGTAAAAGGCATGGAAGTAAATGATCAACAATGAGGGAGCAAACTGGAGTGACTTAAATACAAAACGTAACTAACAAGGGACAGGTGTGGACATAAAAACCAGAACAGAGGAGGCACAAGGGAGGACATCAAATACGTGCACAAAGAAGAGAAAAAAGATGTACAACCCGAGAAGAACTAAATAAAACCCAATCATGAGAAGCAAATAAAAGACAATAAGCACCTGAAATACATACACAATGTGAATGACTTACACAGAATGTCCAGCTATGTGCACCGTCCTCCACTCTGAAGTGTTCCAATCATTTTAGAGGGCACTGTATATGGAAGAGAATGTGTGTGACATGTTGTTAGGAATTATAAGGATTGTGTGTAGTTAGTTAACCCTCTGGAGTCGAATGACGAGCCCTCGCATAAAAAGTCACATGATCTAATCAAGCAGATGCAGCACTCAATCTGCTGCACTCTGAGGCTCCCTTTAAATGCATGTTGACCGTGGAGACGTCAACCTTTATAGCACTTTTTAAAATTTTATTAATCAACCTAGTATAACTTGACTTATGAGTATTTTTTACATCATGCATTTTCATGAATATTATTGTCATTTTTTGCTGCACGTTTATGTACACACACATAGCCAAAAGGATCATTTCCTTCTATACTGCAGCAGCAACAGCAGTGGGAACAAATATGACTCCTTCCTCATTGGTTGGCTCCTGAAATTTTCCACCAATTAGAAGTCACTAACCCCACGTGTGTTTGATCACAGCCGACCCACCCCACGTGGGTCTGATTGTGTATGCGTTTTCTTTTTGTTAGTGGTGGGAAGCATGTGTGGTTAGTGTTTTATTGCTGTTTAGGTTTTTTTTTGTAAAACTGAGGTGTTTTTGAATGTGGAGCAAGCACTTCAGTTATCTTTTGAACTGGAGGAAGACGGAGCACGCTGCGCGTCGTCAGAGTCTGAAACAGACCGTGAGGATTCTGGTGCTGAAAGAGATGATCCCTCTTTTGTTCTGGAGGAGCAATGAAAGCAGGTGGATCCAGCACAACCCAGTCTCATGGCAAGTCGTGATGCAGCAGCACAAAATAAACATTAATTTATTGGTTAGTCATATTGTGACAAAAAGCGCCCCATTTTCATCACGGCAGCATGAATTCATTCTAATTCCTTCAGTGATGGCTGCACAAAATTAAAAGTGAAGTGGGGTCAGGGTGGTTATGGTTAGGGTGGGAGGAAGGAGTACGGTTCGGTTATGGTAAAGGTTAGGGTTGGGGGAAGGAGTAGGGTTAGTAATCATGAGTTAAAAAAGTCACAAAAATTTGACTAATTTCTTGAGTGGAGCACGAAAAAAAAAGGTGAGAACTGGCTGATCCAGTAACGTGCGCACGGAGATCTGAAGAGAGGGTCAGAGCGCACGCTTCTGTTTCCAGATCCAGATCTCCGCTTGGACGCACAGCAGAGACTCGCCCCAGCGCTGACTGATGGAACACAGAGGAGGACGCACACACTGGTCCAGCAGTAAGCAGATTTCAGCTTCAGAGAACCAGGAGTCCAGGTTGATGCACTTTCCATCCAAAGTCCAAAACACCTTTTTCTTTTGTTTTTTTGCAGCTGACACAATTAGAACTAGAAGCAAATGGAGAGTGCAAACCTCTACCAAGGCCATAGGGTCACTGACATCACATGGAATACCCTTTGGCAAAGAGACTTATTCCATGTCGTTTCACGCATCTACCGTCATGTTTCAGATTCAGTGGTTAACCTTCTGGGGTCCGAGGGCATTTTTTGGACAGTTCACTGGCCTGGCATACAATAGTGCTCAAAGGTTTACATACCCTGGCAGAATTTTTGCTTTTTTTGGCCATTTTTAAGAGAATATAAATGACAACACAAAAACTTTTTTGGTTAGTGGTTGGGTGAAGCCATTTATTGTCAAACAACTGTGTTTCCTCTTTTTAAATCAAAATGACAAGAGAACTGCCCAAATGAACCTGATCAAAAGTTTACATACCCCTGTTCTGAATACTATGTATTGCCCCCTTTAACATCAATGACAGCTTGGAGTCTTTTGTGGTAGCTTTGGACGAGGCTCTTTGATGGTAAAACTGCCACTAAATATGTCTTGGACTTTATTTACATTAATTACTTACACACACACACACACACACACACACACACACACACACACACACACACACACACACACACACACACACACACACACACTTACTTCTTGGAAAATAAAGCAGTTTTGACTTATGGTTTTGATTTATAGAACAAATTAATCTGGATCCATTAATGTCAATTTTGTCATTTGCACAAAGTATAAATATAACACATATCTTTTAGTTTTAAATAATGCACTAATTCTGAAGTTTTGTTAACAAACACAAACAGATGCCAAAAGGATTATGGGTAAATTGAGCCTCCGCTAACACTGATTGGTTGACTCATTCATTCTATCTAAAAACCAACACATTAATGTGAGGTGTGTGTTGGTGTTTACATATAAATTTGCTTTTGTATGCCATTTTTTTGCATAAAAAACATTTGCAAAAGACAAAAGTCAAGTTGTGATTCAACAACCGTCTGATATAACCGGGGTCAAATAAATAGAACACTGCCATCTACTGTGCCCACATGCTCAGACCCTAACCCTAACCCATAATCCTTTGCGCATCAGAGAGTTGCTGCAGTTTAAACAGCACAGAGAGAATCCACAATGACAATTGTAAATGAACATTATACAACCAAAATGTACATTTTTATTTATTTTCATTAGCTGCAGCAAGAGGCTTCAACTCTCTAGCGTGCAAAGGATTATGAGATATCTCAATACTTAGGGCGAATACTGCCATGAACACTACTGGCCAGAAGATGGCAGTAGAGACCCTGAAAACTTCCTTAAACAAATATTCCAAATAATCCATGTCTGCTACGTTTAAGATCCCTGGAATTTAATAAAAGCAAACTGAATTTCAGACATTTTATATATATTACTCTGGAACAAAGAGGACAGACAGTGTTTGACATAAGCAGGACGTTAAAGAGTAAATGTTGTGTGGGCCGCCAGAAGAGGAGGTACTGCTGGCCCACCACCAGAGGGCGCCCTGCCTGAAGTGCGGGCTTCAGGCACGAGAGGGCGCTGCCGCCACGGACACAGCCGGGGGTGACAGCTGTCACTCATTATCTTTTGACAGCTGTCACCCATCTACTCTACATCATCTCACTCCATAAAGACCAGACGTCATCTCCACCTCGTTGCCGAGATATCGTACTTCTATGGAGGTAACATTCTCTGCCTATATTGATTGATTCCAAGTGCTATTGTGTTGCAGCTGTCAACCAGAGGACCGGCGTGGGTCGCGACTGTTTCGTCCTACGTCAGATAAGTGGTTACACAGATGCTGCACGAGTGTGTGTTAGAGGTGGAGGTGGCATTCCCACCATTGTTGTTACGGGGTGTACACACACCCACACTTGACTGTCTTTGCTCTTCGCCAGCAGTACCAGATCCGACAGTCGGGGACGGTGATCACCTGGGAATTCGGGACTTGGCAGCTCCAGTATTCACCAGGTTCGGTGGCGGCGGAAATCATGTGGTTCCGGCTCTTCTCAGGACAGACGTCTTCTATCCTCGAGCCTGCCCACACGTCACCTTTGTGGATTGACTGTTATCAGATTCTGAGATTGTCTGTATATTCGTTGTGCACCTTCACAACATTAAATTGTTACTTTTTTGGCTCATCTATTGACCGTTCATTTGCGCCCCCTGTTGTGGGTCCGTGTCACTACACTTTCACAACAGGATATCTCGGCCAGCGTCATGGATCCCGAGGGGCGTCACCCATCTGTTGGACAGCCAATGGAAGAGCAGGGTGCACAGGCGTCTGCAGGAGGCGTGCTCGGTGAGTTGCAGCAAATCCTCACCGCCTTTACCGCTCGGCTGGATTTGATGTCCGAGCAAAACGTCATCCTTAATCACAGGATGGAGGCTCTCACCGCACAGGTGGAAGCGCGCGATCAGAGCGCTGCTGCGGCTCCTCCTCCTGCCGACCTGGTGCCGAATACAGACATTCCACTGGTCGTTCAACAAACCCCCCCACCATCCCCTGAAGCATACATAAGTCCCCAGAGCCGTACGGGGGTTGTGTGGAGACGTGCGCGGACTTTCTGATGCAGTGTTCGCTCGTCTTTGCACAACGACCCGTGATGTACGCGTCTGATGCCAGCAAGGTGGCTTATGTTATTAACTTGCTTCGGGGTAAGGCACGCGCCTGGGCTACGGTGCTCTGGGAACAAAACTCACGGTTGTTATCAGCATACACTGGGTTTGTGGGGGAGTTCAGAAAAGTGTTTGATCACCCTAACAGAGGAGAGACCGCTTCAACAATGCTGCTGTCAATGCGACAGGGGCGCCGGTGCGCAGCCGAATATGCAGTCGACTTCCGCATCGCGGCTGCGAGGTCCGGCTGGAATGACGTTGTGCTCCGTGCCGCCTTCATAAACGGACTGTCATCGGTCCTGAAGGAGCATCTGGTAGCTAAGGAAGAACTGCGGGATTTAGATGGGCTTATCGATCTCGTTATACAGTTAGACAATCAGTTGGAGGAACGCCGTCGGGAGCGAGGCGAAAGACGTGGCTGGGTACGCGCCGTCCCTCTCCCTTCCGGGTTCGAAAAGGGGCCGCCCTCCCCACGCTCCACAGCCGCAGCGCTCCGTGGGGCAACAGCTCCCCCTGCTGACGTTGTTAGGGAGATGCACAGGGCCAAAATGAGGAGGCTGGTCCGCGGGGAGTGTTTTCTCTGCAGCTCAAAGGAGCACATACAGAAAAACTGCCCCAAACGGCCACAACAACAACAACCGCCCTTAGAGACTGGGCTAAGGGGGGGTCAAAACATTCACGTGGGACACACACATATTGCCACACGACTCCCAGTTACAATCCTGAGCGGGGATTTAACCCTTCAAGCCCCAGCACTGGTGGACACGGGGTCAGAAGGGAATTTGCTAGACAGCAGATGGGCAAGGGAGGTAGGGCTCCCTCTGGTGGCGCTTCCTTCGCCATTACAGGTGCGGGCACTAGATGGCACCCTCCTCCCTTTAATCACACACAAGACACAACCAGTAACTCTGGTGGTGTCTGGAAACCATCGGGAGGAGATTGAGTTTTTTGTAACTCCTTCTACCTCCCGCGTGATTTTGGGCTTCCCATGGATGTTGAAGCACAATCCCTGGATTGATTGGCCGTCTGGGGTGGTGGTTCAGTGGAGCGAAACCTGCCATCGGGTGTGTTTAGGATCCTCCCGGTTTACAGGCTAAGGAGGAGGTCAAAGTCCCTCCCAATCTGACGGCAGTGCCGGTTGAGTACCACGATCTTGCTGACGTCTTCAGCAAGGATCTGGCACTCACCCTTCCCCCGCACCGTCCATACGATTGTGCCATTGATTTGGTTCCAGGCACTGAGTTCCCATCCAGCAGGCTGTACAACCTCTCACGACCTGAGCGCGAATCAATGGAGACCTACATCCGGGACTCATTAGTTGCCGGGCTGATCCGGAACTCCACCTCCCCGATGGGGGCAGGTTTCTTTTTTGTGGGCAAGAAAGATGGCGGACTCCGTCCATGCATTGATTACAGGGGGCTGAATGAGATTACGGTTCGCAACCGATACCCGTTGCCATTGTTGGATTCCGTGTTCACCCTCCTGCATGGAGCCAAAATCTTTACTAAGCTGGATCTTAGAAATGCGTATCACCTGGTTCGGATCCGGAAGGGAGACGAATGGAAGACGGCATTTAACACCCCGTTAGGTCTCTTTGAGTACCTGGTCATGCCGTTCAGCCTCACCAACGCCCCCGCGATGTTCCAAGCCTTGGTTAACGACGTCTTGCAGGACTTCCTGCACCGATTCGTCTTCGTATATCTGGACGATATTCTCATCTTTTCTCCGGATCCTGAGACCCATGTCCAGCATGTACGTCAGGTCCTGCAGTGGTTGTTAGAGAACCGACTGTTTGTGAAGGGCGAGAAGTGCGAGTTTCACCGCACGTCTTTGTCCTTCCTGGGGTTTATCATCTCCTCTAACTCCGTCGCCCCTGATCCGGCCAAGGTTGCGGCGGTGAGAGATTGGCCCCAACCAACAAGCCGTAGGAAGCTGCAACAGTTCCTCGGCTTCGCTAATTTCTATAGGAGGTTCATTAAGGGCTACAGTCAGGTAGTTAGCCCCCTGACAGCCCTGACCTCTCCAAAAGTCCCCTTCACCTGGTCGGATCGGTGCGAAGCCGCGTTCAAGGAGTTGAAACGACGGTTCTCTACTGTGCCAGTTTTGGTGCAGCCCGACCCTAGCCGCCAATTCGTGGTTGAAGTGGATGCCTCTGACTCAGGGATAGGAGCCGTGCTATCCCAGAGCGGAGAGACCGATAAGGTTCTTCACCCGTGTGCCTACTTTTCTCGCAGGTTGACCCCGGCTGAACGGAACTATGACGTCGGCAATCGAGAACTCCTTGCGGTGAAAGAGGCTCTTGAGGAGTGGAGACACCTGTTGGAGGGAGCGTCTGTGCCGTTCACGGTTTTCACTGACCATCGGAACCTGGAGTATATCAGGACCGCCAAGCGGCTGAACCCCAGGCAAGCCCGCTGGTCACTGTTCTTCGGGCGTTTTGACTTCCGGATCACCTATCGCCCTGGTACCAAGAACCAGAGGTCAGATGCCTTGTCCCGGGTACACGAAGAGGAGGTCAAAACTGCACTGTTGGATCCACCGGAGCCCATCCTGCCTGAGTCCACTATCGTGGCCACCCTCACCTGGGACGTGGAGAAGATCGTCGGGGAGGCCCTGGCATGGAGCCCGGACCCCAGAACTGGTCCGAAGAACCGTCTGTACGTCTCACCAGAGGCTAGAGGTGCAGTCTTGGACTTCTGTCATGGTTCCAAGCTCTCCTGTCATCCAGGGGTGCGAAGGACCGTGGCAGTTGTCCGGCAGCGCTTCTGGTGGGCGTCTGTGGAGGCCGACGTCCGGGAGTACATCCAGGCCTGCACCACCTGTACCACGGGCAAGGCAGACCACAAAAGGTCCCAAGGACTTCTCCAGCCGCTACCTGTGCCTCATCGCCCCTGGTCCCATATCGGCCTGGATTTCGTCACGGGCCTCCCGCCATCCCAGGGCAACACCACCATCTTCACGATAGTGGACCGATTCTCCAAGGCGGCCCACTTCGTGGCCCTCCCAAAGCTCCCAACAGCCCAGGAGACAGCAGACCTCCTGGTCCACCATGTTGTCCGTCTGCATGGGATACCCACCGACATCGTCTCTGATCGTGGTCCCCAGTTCTCCTCACACGTCTGGAGGAGCTTCTGCCGGGAACTGGGGGCCACTGTGAGCCTCTCGTCCGGGTATCACCCGCAGACCAATGGACAGGCAGAACGGGCCAATCAGGAATTGGAGCAAGCCCTGCGCTGTGTGACGTCCGCACACCCGACGGCCTGGAGTGAACATCTGGCCTGGATCGAGTATGCGCATAACAGCCAGGTGTCCTCTGCCACCGGCCTCTCCCCATTTGAGGTGTGTATGGGGTATCAGCCCCCGTTGTTTCCCGTGGTGGAGGGAGAGGTCGGTGTGCCCTCGGTCCAGGCCCACCTGCGGAAGTGCCGTCGGGTGTGGCGCTCCGCCCGTTCTGCCTTGTTGAAGGCCCGGACGAGGGCGAAGACCCATGCAGACCGCCGGCGATACCCGGCCCCTGCTTACCAGCCCAGGCAGGAGGTGTGGCTATCCACGAAGGACATCCCCCTCCAGGTGGACTCCCCGAAACTCAAGGACAGATATATCGGACCATACAAGATCCTCAAAGTCCTCAGTCCTGCCGCAGTGAAGCTCCAACTCCCGGCTTCACTGCGGATCCACCCGGTCTTTCATGTTTCAAGGATCAAACCTCACCACACCTCACCCCTCTGTGCTCCTGGACCGGCGCCGCCTCCTGCTCGGATCATCGATGGGGAGCCGGCTTGGACGGTGCGCCGGCTCCTGGACGTCCGTCGGATGGGCCGGGGGTTCCAGTATTTGGTGGACTGGGAGGGGTATGGACCCGAAGAACGCTCCTGGGTGAAGAGGAGCTTCATCCTGGATCCAGCCCTCCTGGCCGACTTCTACCACCATCACCCGAACAAGCCTGGTCGGGTGCCAGGAGGCGCCCGTTGAGGGGGGGGGGGGGGGGGTCCTGTTGTGTGGGCCGCCAGAAGAGGAGGTACTGCTGGCCCACCACCAGAGGGCGCCCTGCCTGAAGTGTGGGCTTCAGGCACGAGAGGGCGCTGCCGCCACGGACACAGCCGGGGGTGACAGCTGTCACTCATTATCTCTTGACAGCTGTCACCCATCTACTCTACATCATCTCATTCCATAAAGACCAGACGTCATCTCCACCTCGTTGCCAAGATATCATACGTCTATGGAGGTAACATTCTCTGCCTATATTGATTGATTCCAAGTGCTATTGTGTTGCAGTTGTCAACCAGAGGACCGGCGCGGGTCGCGACTGTTTCGTCCTACGTCAGATAAGTGGTTACACAGACGCTGCACGAGTGTGTGTTAGAGGTGGAGGTGGCATTCCCACCATTGTTGTTACGGGGTGTACACACACCCACACTTGACTGTCTTTGCTCTTCGCCAGCAGTACCAGATCCGACAGTCGGGGACGGTGATCACCTGGGAATTCGGGACTTGGCGGCTCCAGTATTCACCAGGTTCAGTGGCGGTGGAAATCGTGTGGTTCCGGCTCTTCTCAGGACAGACGTCTTCTATCCTCGAGCCTGCCCACACGTCACCTTTGTGGATTGACTGTTATCAGATTCTGAGATTGTCTGTATATTCGTTGTGCACCTTCACAACATTAAATTGTTACTTTTTTGGCTCATCTATTGACCGTTCATTTGCGCCTCCTGTTGTGGGTCCGTGTCACTACACTTTCACAACAGTAAACAGGAAGCAATTGCAGCTCACAATGATTCCAGTTGAAAATAATGGAGAAGCAACCTGGGCTTCTTCTGGCATTTTTACATAAAACAAACAATAACGATGTCTATAAACCCAGAGAATATATTCACGAGAGTTTTAGGCACAATAGAAAAAGGATTTAATGCTGTTGTCCGTGTGGAGCCTGATCAGAGTGTCTCAAATGCATTTCTCCTGTCGTGAACTTTAACCCATAATGCACTGCCGAGACAGCGTGTCCACATTAAAACCTTCAAAATTTGTGCAATACTTTAAAACTAAAACATACGAGGTCTGTCCATAAAGTATAGGTCCTTTTTATTTTTTCAAAAACTATATGGATTTCTTTCATATGTTTTTACATCAGACATGCTTGAACCCTCATGCACAAGCGTGAGTTTTTCCACGCCTGTCGGTGACGTCATTCGCCTGTGAGCACTCCTTGTGGGAGGAGTCGTCCAGCCCCTCGTCGGAATTATTTTGTCTGAGAAGTTGCTGAGAGACTGGCGCTTTGTTTGATCAAAATTTTTTCTAAGCCTGTGAGACACATCGAAGTGGACACGGTTCGAAAAATTAAGCTGGTTTTTGGTGAAAATTTTAACGGCTGATGAGAGATTTTGAGGTGATACTGTCGCTTTAAGGACTTCCCACGGTGCGAGACATCGTGCAGCGCTCTCAGGCGCCGTCATCAGCCTGTTTCAAGCTGAAAACCTCCACATTTCAGGCTCTATTGATCCAGGACGTCATGAGAGAACAGAGAAGTTTCAGAAGAAGTCGGTTTCAGCATTTTATCCGGATATTCCACTGTTAAAGGAGATTTTTTTAATGAAAGACGTGCGGGCGGATTGCAGCGTCAGCTCGCAGCCGCCGCGACACTCCGCCACAGGAAAAACACCTCCGTTGGAAGCCTTAAGGACAAGTTGGAACATGTCCAGCTGTTAAACAATTTCTCATATACTCACTCCACTGAAAGCCATCAAAAGCTGCCTGGATTTTACAAATGGTTATCAACACGGAGGTGTTTTTCCTGTGCCGCCGCACTGCGCCGGCTGCGTCCCGACGCGCGGACCTGTCCGCACGTCTAATAATATCCAGATAAAATGCTGAAACCGACTTCTTCTGAAACTTCTCTGTTCTCTCATGACGTCCTGGATCAATAGAGCCTGAAATGTGGAGGTTTTCAGCTTTAAACAGGCTGACGACAGCGCCTGGGAGCGCTGCATGACGTCTCGCTCTGTGGGAAGTCCTTAAAGCGACAGTATCACCTCAAAATCTCTCATCAGCCGTTAAAATTTTCACCAAAAACCAGCTTAATTTTTCAAACCGTGTCCACTTTGATGTGTCTCACAGGTTTAGAAAAAATTTTGATCAAACAAAGCGCCAGTCTCTCAGCAACCTCTCAGACAAAGGAATTCCGACGAGGGGCTGGACGACTCCTCCCACAAGGAATGATCACAGGCGAATGACGTCACCCACAGGCGTGGAAAAACTCACGCATGCGCACGAGGGTTCAAGCATGTCTGACGTAAAAACATATGAATGAAATCCATATAGTTTTTGAAAAAAATTTAAAGGACCTATACTTTATGGACAGACCTCGTATAGCTGATATTTTCACTTTATAAAACTTCAGAAGTGATGTTAACTTAAATAACTTGTCCAAAATTAGTTTGGTTAAAATTTTAACCATAAGTTAAAACTTTATCCTTCTGGATGACTTGGGTGATATTGCCGGCGAGTCAGTATGGGGTCAAAAGAAGTACATCTACTACAAAACATTTAACAGGTAGGTGCTCATATCTTTGATGTCAGACTTTATAAAAGTTTGTAACTTGTATGTATGTATGTATGCACACTCTTAAGGCTATGAAATTGGGCTATTAGTAAAAAAAAATGTAGAAAAGGGGGTGTTCACAATAATAGTAGTGTGGCATTCAGTCAGTGAGTTTGTCAATTTTGTGGAACAAACAGGTGTGAATCAGGTGTCCCCTATTTAAGGATGAAGCCAGCACCTGATGAACATGCTTTTCTCTTTGAAAGCCTGAGGAAAATGGGACGTTCAAGACATTGTTCAGAAGAACAGCGTAGTTTGATTAAAAAGCTGATTGGAGAGGGGAAAACTTACACAGGTGCAAAAAATTATAGGCTGTTCATCTACAATGATCTCCAATGCTTTAAAATGGACAAAAAACCAGAGACGCGTGGAAGAAAACGAAAAACAACCATCAAAATGGATAGAAGAATAACCAGAATGGCAAAGGCTCACCCACTGATCAGCTCCAGGATGATCAAAGACAGTCTGGAGTTACCTGTAAGTGCTGTGACAGAAGACGCCTGTGTGAAGTTAATTTATTTCTAAGAATCCCCTGCAAAGTCCCTCTGTTAAATAAAAGACGTGCAGAAGAGGTTACAATTTGCCAAAGAACACATCAACTGGCCTAAAGACAAATGGAGGAATATTTTGTGGACTGATGAGAGTAAAATTGTTCTTTTTGGGTCCAAGGGCCGCAGACAGTTTGTGAGACGACCCCCAAAGCTGAATTCAAGCCACAGTTCACAGTGAAGACAGTGAAGCATGGTGGTGCAAGCATCATGATATGGGCATGTTTCTCCTACTATGGTGTTGGGCCTATATATCGCATACCAGGTATCATGGATCAGTTTGGATATGTCAAAATACTTGAAGAAGTCATGTTGCCTTATGCTGAAAAGGACATCCCCTTGAAATAGGTGTTTCAACAAGACAATGACCCCAAGCACACTAGTAACCGAGCAAAATCGTGGTTCCAAACCAACAAAATGAATGCCTCGCAGATGTGAAGGAATCATGACAAACTGTGGTTATACAACTAAATACTAGTTTAGTGATGCACAGGATTGCTCAAAAAGCAGTTTGAACATAATAGTTTTGAGTTTGTAGCGTCAACAGCAGATGCTGCTATTTTTATGAACACCCCCTTTTCTACTTTTTTTTTACTAATAGCCCAATTTCATAGCCTTAAGAGTGTGCATATCATGAATGCTTGGTCTTGTTGGATTTGTGAGAATCTACTGAATCTACTGGTACCTTGTTTCCCATGTAACAATAAGAAATATACTCAAAACCTGGATTAATCTTTTAGTCACATAGCACTACTATTATTCTGAACACTACTGTACATGCCAGGAAAACCTCATAAGTGGGGGTTCAAGATGTGGGGACGTGCTGGGCAAAGTGGCTGTCTCTATGACTTTGACGTGTGCCAAGGGGGAGAAAATCCCGACAAAGAGAAATCTGAAGTTGGTGCTACAGGAGATGCTGTTCTGAAAATGACCTCAACCCTTCCAGCAGGAAAAAAAAAAAAAAAAAAAAACAACAAAAAAAAAAAAATCACAAAGTTTTGCTGGCAGCTTCTTTACATCAGTTCCATTGGTGGAGCACTTGAAACAAGGGGGAATCTACTACATAAGCGCAGTCTGCACTACTATTATTCTGAACACTACTGTATGTAAATAGTTGTATTTAATTTTTTTGCTACATTTGTACATATGTTATTGAAATTTACAATTTATATTTACATTTAAAGTTATGAAAATGGTTTGTGAAACAAGTTTACCAAACAAACTTTATTTCTACTCAGATTTTATGTTTTTGTGTGATTTTAGGTTCACTGTGTTAATACAGTAGGTCAGAATGAATGAAAAACTGGAAAGTTACCCAGGTGAGGTTGTGCTGAAAAAGTTACACCAAACAAGGCCAGGTAAAGACTTTTTAAAGGTAAATTGTAAAGGTAAAACCAAAAGTAGTCAAAAGTAGTCTACCCTGTACTCCAGAGGATTAATATATACTTGTATGTCTATTCACGTTGTATATAAAGTGGGATATGTGTTTATAGTCAGTGAATCATTTTTAATCTTTATTTTATATATTGACACTTTCATTGTCTTTTCAATGAAAAACTAGACTTTATAAACAAGTCAACTTTATTTTACACAGTTCAGAATCACAAACACATCTTTGTACAAACACTTTCATAGATTTTGTTTTTATCATCAAAAAGAATCTTCGAAGATTTAACTTCACAGTCAAAAAGAAGCCGAAGATGATTTTTTTTTCTCCAATAAACAGTGGTTAGAAGTCACACGACTTAAAAATGGCACGAGAAACTGATCCTGAGTCAGACGTTAACAACCGAACGGGTTCTTGGCGCAGATGAAGCTCTGAGTAGAATAACAGTTGGTGTTACCGCCATTAGCTGAAAAACAAAAGTCAAAGTTTGAATCTGTCAATGTTTTAGAGTCAAAAGTCATCAAGAAAAACGTTTCTGTGGTCAACAAATGAATATTGGTTCATAATAGTTTCATTGTTGATATTCAACACATTACAGACAGTTTGATTCATTTCCAACTGAATCATGGTTCAAAGCTTCAACATATAATCTCTTCTGTTGAAGTTGTGAAGACAGAAAATGGACTTACAGGTGGAGCGCAGGAAGGTACAGGCGGCGTTGGTGATAGAGGATGAACTAAACCAGGTCGTGTAGTAAAAACCCTGACGGTCGATCCACATCCACTTGTTCTGAAAGACAAACCAGAGCTCATGAGACCCTCCTTTGATTCACGCTTCCAACTTTGACTGATATCTTTATGGCCACGGTGGGGTTTGAACCCCAGACTGCTCGGACTTTAGACCAAGACTCTACCAGCTCAACTGAAGGGGAATTCCCCCCTGAGACGAACCAGCAGGAACATCTTTTCAATCTGGATTTCACCTTGTTCCATTTTATTTCTGGCTGTAGATCCACAAGTTGGATCCACTTGAGGATCTTGGTGTTGCTGTCAGTCCAGCAGCAGGTCACAAACCTCATGTTTTTGGAGCAGATGCACGTGAAAGAATTTAGATTAGAAGTCGGAAACACAGACTCAGAATTACCGACTTCCCATTTGCAACGCAGCATAAAGTCCTGATTCATCGAATCTCTTTTTTCCTCCCTGATGGTGTCAGTGCCTGTAGGTGGCGCTGTGCTTTGTTCAGACCTGCAGGTTGAAGCCTCCCAGCCAGGCCATGGTCCTCTGGTGGCCCTGTGTCAGCTGCTGCAGGAAGATGTACTCTCTGCCGTTCTGCACTGACGCCAGCTGGCCGCCCAGGGTACTGCAGTGCTCCTGGAGGACAGAGGAAGCAACACAACACTCACTTTTTGGTCAACATTTCTAGAAACAGACCTTCTGGAGTTTCTTGGAATGACTTCCTTCCTGACTTTTCAAAATAAAAGATTCATGCAGCTGAATCTTTGTGCAGATCACGTATCCATCCAGATCATCACCATGGTTATGACCTACAGCCGTGGATCCTCATTCTGACAGACTTAACGTGCACATTGAGGTCACGTGAAATTGGTCATACCTCAGCATTGTACCAGTTCTTGTAACTCTTGATGAACAGGAAGCAGCGAGTTCTGTAACTGAACCAGCCGTTTGGGCAGAAGTTCATAACAACTGCAGAGACGCAGAGGACACGGAATCATGATTGTTTTTATTTTTTTCAGTGTAGATCAAATTAAAAATGGATGCAAATATAAAAATACTGGATCTCGACCTGCTGCATCACATGACTGATTGGTCGGGGCCTCGGCTGGTGTTTCTGTGGACCAGTCAGAGCAGTGCTGATGTCAGATGAATGTTCTTCATTTCCACATCTGCATGCATGAAATCAAAAATACTCACCGGTGACCTTCAGGTCTTTATCTTCAGCAGGAGCTGCAGACAAAATCACAACACTGTCACAGTCGTGTCCAGTGTTGCCACAGTTACTTTGAAAAAGTAATCCAATTACTGATTACTCCTTGAAAAACTTAGTTACTTTACTGATTACTCAAATATAAAAGTAACTAAGTTAGATTACTATTTACTATATTAGTTACTTTCAGCAGATGTTGACAACACCTCCTCCCCCACTACCTCAACATGAAAATTATAATCTGTTTTGCAAATACTCACTTCATAGTTGCACTTTCTTGACTTCAATTATCATAAATACTTGTTTTATACAAAATAAAATAAAGACATCTTTCTTGACCTTATGTTTAACTGTTGACAGCACTGTAATGGAAAACTTACAATTCATAATCTATATCATTAACGAATGTAACTATTAAATTCTTTCTAACATTTAAATTCTTTCTCAACATTTTAATTGTTAAAATTATTATTTGTATTAGTAGTTTTAGTATGAAAGTCATCTTCAAAAGTGGACCTTTAATCAAGGGGTGTGTTGGGGGGGTGCCCCCTCCACCCTCCCTCCGTTTCTGTCTGGATTCGCCCCTGGATGGACGTCTGAGCAGGAAGAAATGAGAATGTATTTTTAGGGAAAACCACAACCAGATTGACAGGTAGAGAGTTTTTTTTTTTTCTGTTACTTTTTTCAGTATTTTTTTTAATGTCATGTCGTCCCCAGAAAGAGACTTTAGACACATTTGGGTGGGAAATAAAACAAGCGTTAGCATTTGTTAATGCATGCGGATCAGATGTTTTTAGCGAGTACACACATGGAGCGGCACAGAGATTAAAAGAAAATCAAGCGTAAAATGTCTTTATAAAGCTCAGTGCAGGTGTGTTGCTGTTTTCAACTCGGAGCTGCTGCAGAAAACAGATGAGAAGCTGCAGCATCAAATGCTTCATGGGCGAAGTCGGCAGTTCAGTCAAACCGTGACCTCCACCTGCCCACGAGCTGCTACCATCAACCCACAATACAAAAATAATAGCAACGCACAGTGACTTGGAGAAGTAACTTTAATCTGATTAGTGATTTGGAAAAATTAACGTGTTAGATCCTTACTGAAAAAGTGGTCAGATTAGTTACCGGCATAACTGGTCGTGTCATATTGTATTTGTGCACTGACTGAAGTGTCCAGGAATCAGACCTGCAAAGGCGGCACCCAGGAGGAGGCAGAGGAAGGCGGCGGTCATCATGGTGACCATGATGATGTGTTCCTGTGTGGAGGAGATGGAGGCAGGTGTGTCTCAGTGATGATGTCCTCAGGTGTCTCAGTGATGAGTCCAGACTGAGCTGCTGCTCTTTATACACCTGAGCCACGCCCACTCACCTGGATCATGTGACCACACCCACAAACAAACACCTGAACCTTGATTTGTGCTGAGAAATGAGTGGTAAGAATCAGGAGTCTTCATTTGTTCCACTGACAGTCACTTTGCAGCTCCACAGACTGGATCAAGAAGAAAAACCCACTGAGACACTTTAGGACACTTTACACAGACAAACACTAAATCATCTGCTCTTCTTGCTGAAATCGTTCTTTCATATTCATTAAAAAAACAGTCATATTAGAGCAGAATGTGAATGTGACAGATTGATGTCATAACAAGTAGAAGGGAAAGAAAGTTACTGCAAATAAAAAGAAAAACCTGTTTAAACGTCATTTTGTCTTCATGGATTCAGACTAGTAAGTTGTCCAAAAGGTCAACGGACACATCTGTAAGTTCTTTGTTTTCTTCAATGGTTAATTTCTGAAATGAATGAACAGTTGAAACATTGCCGCATGTTTGAGCAGATTTTGTCACCATCTAGTGGCTGATGTGAGCATTTTAAGGCTTCTTGTATATTTCCTATTTGACACAATTCAGTTAAAAAGTCATTTATAAAAGTCAGAAATGCATGATTTATGCATGTATGTATTTATTTATTTTGGCACGCAGACCTTTCACCTCTCAGTGTTATTGGTAAAAATTTAAATCTTGAGAGTTTTATGGTTCTTGAGTTTTAAGATATGAAAGTTTGCCTGAAGGATGAGCACAACTTACAGTTCTGAATACTTACTACTTTATACTTTGTTTTGTTTTAAATTTTCTTCTAAAGTTACTTTTCACCTCAGTGTGCATGTGTGAAAATAAATTATTTATAACTACAGAGAAAAAAGTGTAACTTTTACACACAGAAACCCAACAAAGAAAATATTCTCTAATTAAATTTTACACATTTTTGTCTCCATCTGTTTGGTTTTATGGAACAGTGTTTGTGGGGTTTGATTAGGTTTTGTTTTAAAACTGAAGAAATTTGTTCCATAAAATGCTAATTTGAATTCAACAGATGCAGATCAGCGATTTAACATCAGGATCATTAATGGAAGAAAAAGAAGATGAAGCTGCTTCAACTGTTTGGATACAAAGTGAGTGAACATCACATGACAAGTCAGAATATCGTCATTTGTATCTTCACTAGTATCATTAGTGTTGCCATAGTTATGTTACTGTACTGATTACTCAGTTTTAAAAGTAACTATGTTAGATTACTAGCTACATTAGTTACTTTCAGTGACAACCCCCCCCCCCCCCCCCACCTCAACATAAAAATGATAGTCTGTTTTATCAATAATGACTTTATAGTCACCCTTTCTTGAATTCAATGAACATAAATACTTAAATAAAGACAGTCTTTCTTGACTTAATATTTAAGTTCTGGCAGCACTGTAATGGTAAAACTTGCATTTTCTAACCTACATTTTTTATAAATGTAACTATTAAATACTTTCTAACATTTTCCTAAACATTTTAGTTGTTGAAAGTATTATTATAAGTAATATTAGTCGTATGAAAAAATGTCCTCAAAAGTGGACCTTTAATCTAGGGTTGTTGTGGGGGCCGCATCCCTCCCCCCACCCACCCACCCATCCACTCCCTCTCTGTCTCGATTCACCCCTGGTTTGCTGTTTGAGCAGAATGGGTAACGTGTATTCATGCAGAAAACATGACCACATTGATAGGCAAAAATGTTTTATCAGTGTTTTTTTAACATCATGTCATCCTCAGAAAGAGACTTTAGGTGCATTTTCGTGAAAAAAAAAAAACATTAGTATTAGTTGTTAACACACTGCAGGTCTTCAGCTGTTTTTAGCAACAACACTCACAGAACAACATAGTTTAAAAAAAAAGTGTAAAATTGTCTTAGTAACGCTCAGTGCAGATGTGCTGTTGTCAGCACACTTTGAGAGACGACAAATGTTTTTTCAACTCGGAGCTGCTGCACAAAACCGCAGATGAAAAGCTCGCAGCTCGCTGAAAGTGGTCGAAGTGGGCTGTTCAGATGACTCTCGACCTCACCCTGCCCACGGGAGTTTTAATGCTGCGATCAACGTGCAATACAAAAATAATAGTAATGCACAGTGACTTGGAGAAGTAACTTGAATCATATTATAGATTAAACTGCTGCCATCAGGCAGACGGTACAGGTCATTGAAAACAAAAACAGACTGAAAAATAGCTTTGTTGCAAGAGCCATTTGTGCACTAAATACTGCTGTACAATAATTTTTTTAATGCAATTGCCACACTGTGTGAGGACGAATTTATGTGTTTTTAGTCATAGTTTTATTGTAGTAATTTTAGTATGAATGAATGAATGAAAATTGTTTATTTCGAACATTTGATACAACAACAACAATTACAAGATAGATCAGTAAAGACAACAACAAAAAAAGTTCCTACTGTGTACCCAACATGTCCGAAAAGGGGTAGGGTGAAGCATCAGCTTATTTATCCCTACCCCTTCTTCCCCACAACCAGTAATACCCTTTGCCACATATACACATAAATTCCTACACACCTAAACCGATATCAATATATATATATATACATATATATACACATACACATACATATACACATCAACATACATACACATATACATATATACACATATATATACACAAACATAAATATACACCTACACATACCTACTTACATACAAAATACTATATATTTACAAGCCGAAGCAAAAAACAAAAACACCCTAACCCTCATTACCCTTCCTCCTCCCTATACCCAGAAAAAACCATATTTTTGTACCGCTGTTTGAACTGGTTCATGCTTGGACATTGCTTGAGCCCCACTCCCAATCTGTTCCACATCCTCACCCCACAGACAGAAATACAGAAACCTTTTAATGTTGTTCGTGCCCACTGATGCTTTAAATTAAATTTCCCCCTCAGACTGTAATCCCCTGATCTGTTAAAAAACATATTTTTAATATTTGCTGGAAGTAAATTGTTTATTGCTTTATACACAATTTGTACTGTTTGAAAATGAACCAAGTCTGTGAATTTTAAGAATTTGGATTGTAAAAATAGTGGATTTGTATGATCTCTATAGCCAGTATTATGAATAATTCTTATAGCTCTTTTCTGCATTACTGATAGTGATTGTGTTGTACCTTTATAAGTATTACCCCATACCTCTGCACAGTACTGTAAATATGGTAAAACCAGTGAGCAGTAAAGAATGCGGAGTGAGTTGTGGTCCAGAATATGTTTCGCTTTGTTTAGAACTGAAATGCTTCTTGACAGTTTACTTTGTATATGTTTTATATGAGTCTTCCAGTTTATCTTATCATCTATTATCACCCCCAGAAACTTATTTTCATGTACCCTTTCAATATCGACCCCCTCGACTTGTAACTGAACCTGTATGTCTGTATTACAATAGCCAAATAACATGTATTTTGTTTTACTTAAGTTTAATGATAATTTATTTCTGTCAAACCATATTTTCAATTTTCCCATTTCTATACTGATCCTCCTCAGTAACTCCTGCAAATCCCCCCCTGAACAAAAAATGCTTGTGTCATCTGCAAATAATACTAATTTTAATATTTTGGAAACATTGACAATATCATTTATATAAATTAGAAACAGTTTTGGACCCAATACTGACCCCTGTGGGACGCCACAAGCATTGTCCAAGCATGATGATGTATATTCCCCCAACTTCACAAACTGTTTTCTGTTACTTAAGTAGCTTCTCACCCAGTGCAACACCAACCCCCTAATCCCATACTGTTCAAGTTTATTGATTAATATGTCATGATTAATTGTATCAAAAGCCTTTTTAAGGTCTATAAATATTCCAACTGAATGTAATTTGTGGTCTATGGCGTTTGTAATCTCCTCAACTGATTCTATTAATGCAAGTGATGTTGAACTATGTGCTCTGAATCCATATTGACTATCAGTAAGTAATTTATGTTTATTTATGAATTTGTCTAATCTATTATTGAATAACTTTTCTAATAATTTGGAAAATTGTGGAAGCAAAGAAACAGGTCTATAATTTGTGAAGTGGTGTCTATCCCCAGTCTTATACAGCGGCACAACCTTAGCTATTTTCATTTGATTGGGAAATTTACCGGTTTGAAATGATAAGTTACAGATGTATGTTAATGGTTCTACAATCCATTCAATGACCTGTTTTACCACCACCATATCAATTTCATTTAAATCGGTAGATGTTTTATATTTACAATTATTCACAATGTCTATAATTTCATTTCCATCCACTGCTGTGAGGAACATTGAACAGGGATTTCTTTCTATGAGATTATTATCCCAATCCTCAGGTTGGGAATCGGGAATTTTTTCTGCCAAGCTTGGTCCAATATTTACAAAAAAATTATTAAAACCGTTGACTACCTCATCCTTATTTTCCTTCTTGACATTATTATCAATGAAATACTGAGGGTAACTCTGTTTTTTATTACCATTTTTGATAATGCTATTTAATATATCCCATATTCCTTTAATATTGTTTTTGTTATTATATAATATGTTACTATAATATTCCTTCCTACATACCCGTATAATATTAGTTAATCTATTTTTGTATTTCTTATATCTATTTTCTGCCTCTTTAGTCTTTAGTTTTATGAATTCTCTATACAGTGTATTTTTCTTATTACATGCATTTCGTAACCCTTTCGTCATCCATGGTCGAGCTTGGATTTTTTGTTTTCTGTAGTCTTGTTTAATTGGACAGTTTATTAGTATAATTTTAGTGTTTATTTATTATCCGTATATGCATCCTGAGGGGAGACTGCACTTTTAATTCCATTGTGCTCACATGTACAATGATGACAATAGAGACATTCTATTCTATTCTATTACTGATATGGAAAGAATAATTCATTAGATTACTTGTTACTGAAAAAAGCGGTCAGATTAGAGTAACGCGTTACCAGCACCACGGATCATCATCACTGTTATTATTTTTGTTGTGACCTGAAACATTTGTAGGACGCTGAAAAATGACTGATTAACAATCACTAAATGGGAATGTGTGGGCGTCTTCCATCCAAATTGCTCCCATCATCCTTCTGAGCTTTATCTACATAAATCAATAAATCTACCATGAAGCTTCTTTCTATCAAAGAATCAATAAAACTATAAACACATGAGATTAGTTTGGGATTTATCTCTTTGCTTTGAAGTTATAAAACAACTTTTATATCCCCACTTTAAAAAAAAGGTTCAGAGTTTCAGCGACATCGTTCAACTGAGGTTCAGTCTTCAAACAATTTATTTGTTTTAAGAACTAAAAACAAACAAATATTAAGATGTGCTGATATTTTTCTTTTGAAAAATACTAACCTTTTTTTAAAAAAAGAAATCAACACGATCACGCAAAGTGTTTTCCTGCATCAGATGGAAATTTCATGTAAATACTATAAAACGTGTTTTCTGTTGTTAAAAGTCATTTGAATGTATATTCTCTAAATAAACCAATAACGAGAGAAAGAGGGAGGGTGAGGGAGCAAGTGCTGTCTGTTGTCCAGCTGGACAGTAGGGTGTCCCACTGTCTGTCTGGATGCCGTGTGTTGCGCTGCTGAACACATCGTCATATGGATTACTTATTTCATAGTGGATGACACATCTGCCCTTGGATCGTGGCAGATGCCACCATCCCACTTTGCAGCCAGGTTCACACGTATGACATGACAGGCTGCACCGTGGCTGGTGGTCGCCGTTCGTTGGGAGGCGCGCCTGGAGCTGTTCCAAACGTGATTTATTTACATTGCAGTGGCTTGGTAAACGGTTGCATCGTCAGTCCTTTTAATGGTTTAGATGCTGTATCAGTCATTATATGTTTATTACATCTGTGACACCCTGTTCAGAAGCGCTGTGCAGTGCCGTGGAGACACATTGACCCACTGCGGCGCAGTGCGTCTGAACGTCGTGTTACAGCTATAATATAATATTACAGATACATCTTCTAACTCATGCGGTGGACTGACAGTCTGAAATATCATGCTCACTATGGACTAACACCGCGCTCACAAGTGCTGTGCTGCTCTGTGATGCATTGACTCGCAGTAACACAGTGTTTTCAGTTTGATTGCACAATGTTCACGTCTACTGTAGTTCACAAAATGAGTGCACACCAGACATTTGCACATTATAACATTTCCTTTGTGCATCACAAACGGGATGGACTGGTGACGCTCTGTGCTTCATTCGGCACATACCGGCAAGATTTGATGTGCCTGACCATGGTGAATGTCTCTCGAGCATGATCAGAGACCACAGGTTAGACCGCAGTCTGACTACACGTTGAGTTCACCTTGACTGCCGTTCAATGTTTTTCCACTTCAACTGCACCACAAATGCTATGAACATGAGAAAACATTCGTGGCGGCTGTATGACCGTGCCCCACTGTTTAGAGTGCTTTGCGAATGCTGTCCGACACTTCCGGAATGTGGGCCAAATTTTAATTTGGAGAGCATTCGGCCTCTAGTGTGACGGGGGTATAACCCGGTCTCGCAGACCAAACGGTCCCCCCTAAAAATTGGTCCACCCTGCCTTCACTGCACATGGGTCAATTCAGAGCATCAGCCACAATTAACTGATTATCAAACTGCCTTCAGTCATCATCTATCTCAGCCACAGATAGCTGAAGCTTTAGTACAACAATCATTTCCACATAAATTCAGCATTATTTCATAATAAAAGATGGAGGAAATGATCAGAGTGCCACAGCAGCTGCTGCGATCACTGCGCCTCCATCACTTCAAAGTGTCAGTAGTGACTCATTTTTTTATTTAGTTATACAGCGCAAAATCACAACAAAGTTGCCTCAAGGCGCTTAGCACAAGTAAGGTCAAACCTTACCAACCCCCAGAGCAAGAACACAGGCAACAGTGGTAAGAAAAAACTCCCTGTGATGATTTGAGGAAGAAACCTCAAGCAGCCTAGACTCAGAGGGGCAACCCTCCGCTTGGGCCATGATACAGACACACCTGACAAAATGAATATACAGGAAATTTTGTGAGTCCATGCTGGTGCACAGGACGGGAGGGTTGCAGAAACAGACACCACACCCATCTCTGGATGGAGCCGCACCTCACCAGAAGAAAAAAAACAAATACAGTATAATTTGTCTGCATTAAGCAACAAGAAAAACAGAAGAAATACTAAGGTGATCGCCGGCCACTAGCCCTAAGCTTCACTAAAAAAAAAAATCAGACCCAGGAAGCCAGTAGAGATGCAAAACGGGTGTGAAGATCAGCTCCCGCGAAGCCGTTAGTTGTGTGATCACCGATTATCGCCTCGTTTCTGCTTAAAATGGACTTTAGAATTATTTAAGAGGTTTTACTTTGTCATCTGATGGTTAATAATCACATTATTCCCTTTGATCACTTTGGGTGTAGAGACTCAGATGAGCTGCTGTGGTCCCAAATGATGCATGCGCAGTGAAGGCAGGGTGGACCGATTTTTAGAGGCGGACTGTTTTGGCTGCGACACCGGACCTCGACTGATCCAGTAAATTCGATTTGTACTCTGCCTGGTCATTTTGGCCTGTTTTACACCAGATGCCCTTCTTGACGTAACCCTCATGTATCTGGGCTTGGGACCGGCGCTCAGAGTGTACTGGTGTGACCCTATGTGGTTCGATTGGCAACTTGAAAATTCTGGGACCTTCTGAAGAATGTTTCAAAGCAAGCAATAAAGAGAAAGAGAGAGAGAGCGAGAGATTAAGAGAGAGAGCGAGACTGAGGCTGCCAAGAACACAGAGACCGTCTTCAAATAAAACTCTGACCTGGACAAACATTTTATGATAGTTAAAGAGCAGTTAAGTTGTAAAACAGACAGACACACCGCAGCACAAACGTGGCTGGTGAGTGTGTGTGCAGCGCTGCTCAAAGTGGGGCCCGCGGGCCACAGTTTGCCCAACTTCTCTTTGCTTTTGCTGATGTTGACAACAGAGATTCTTTCTGGAATTAGTGAACAATGGTGAAGCAAATACAACAGAAGTCTTTTTTTTTTTTACAACTGTAAGTTGTTTTTGGCAGGAGAAATTCCGTCCTTTCAGCAAATTTTCCCATCTTACAACTCAGGAACTGTAAAACTCTCAATCAAAATTTCTATACATTAATACTGGGAGGTGAAAACTGTGGGTTTCACAACTACAACCCCTGGCAAAAATTATGGAATCATCGGCCTCAGAGGATGTTCATTCATTCAGTTGTTTAATTTTGTAGAAAAAAAGCAGATCACAGACATGACACAAAACTATAGTCATTTCAAATGGCAACTTTCTGGCTTTAAGAAACACTATAAGAAATCAGGAAAAAAAAATGAGATGGCCTCAGCGGTGGGGATGGAGGTGAACAATTAAGTCACTTGTCATTTGATGTGACTTCATTGTTCACCTGCATCCCCACTGCTGAGGCCATCTCAGCTGTGAGGCAGAGACTGCTGGAGGATGTGTCTCTACCTGAAAGGACCAAACTCACACCAGACCACATCTGCCAACTCTTGGAGATCTGTCTTAACACCACGTATTTCCTGTTTAGGGGGAATTACTACAGGCAGATCCATGGTTGTCCGATGGGGTCTCCGGTATCCCCCATTGTGGCCAATCTGTACATGGAGCGAGTGGAGAAGACAGCCTTAACGTCGTTCACGGGCATCTCTCCCAGTCACTGGTTCAGATATGTCGATGACACATGGGTTAAAATCAAGCAACAGGAGGTCGAGGACTTTACAGAACACATCAATTCGGTGGATTCCAATATCAAGTTCACACATGAGGATGCCAGAAACAACCATTTAGCCTTCTTGGACTGTGATGTTATGATTGGAGAGAACAGGCAGCTCCAGACAGAGGTTTACAGAAAACCAACTCACACTGACCAATATCTGCTCTTTGGCTCAAACCACCCCCTTGAACACAAGCTTGGGGTGATCAGGACTCTTCAACACAGAGCCCTACAGGTGCCCACAACTGCAGAGGGAAGGGCTAAAGAACAACAACTTGTCCGGAAAGCCCTCACAGTATGTGGGTACCCACGATGGTCCCTGGACAAAGTGCAGAAGGCCCAGAAAACAAAGAGACCAGATAGACAGGAGATGGAGACAAGATGAAGAGGAGTGTCTCTCCCTAATTTAGCAGGAGTAGGGGATTTTCAGACAGCACAAAATCCCAGTTTACTTTAAACTGGTTAAGATCCTTGAGACAGAAATTAGTTCACCCTAAGGACAGGATCCCTAGTTACAAACAGAGCAATGTAGTGTATTATATCAGATGTCAGGAAAACTGTAATGAACACTACATAGGTGAGACTAAGCAACCTTTAAACAAGAGGCTATACCAGCACAGCAGAGAGGTCGCCAGTGGACCTCAGTCTGCAGTTCATCTCCATCTGAAAGACACTAACCACACATTTGAGGACAAGGAAGTTAAAATCTTAGCCAGAGAGAAGAAATGGTTTGAGAGAGGTGTCAAGGAAGCATTCTTTGTAAAACAGTTGAAACCCAGCCTTAACCGGGGGGCGGGTCTCAGACACGCTTTGTCCCCTGTTTACAATGGGGTATTCAGGTCAAAGCAGTTTTCAGTCTTTTGTTCATGGTAATGAATCATTCACGTCATCAGGAGATTCGTCAGGGGAGGCTTCCATCCCATCATTAGGAGAGTGCTAACTACAGCACAATAGGTGCTAATTAGAGCTATTGTTTCGTCACTAGCCTATAGCAGTCGGCCTCTCGGTAGAAGGGGTCTGGTTAGGTTAAAAAACTCCAGCTTTTGTTGGCTTCTGGTTTATTCTTCTCTACAAGACTCAAGACAGAAGTCAGACTACCAGAGCAAGAATTTTAGCTGAGGAAGCTTCTGTGATTTGAGGCAAAACGTCCTCACGTCAAGCAACCCAGTCCAGTCGAAGATTCAAGCTTCTCTACTATTTATTGATGATGTAATGACAGCCATCTCCCCAGTGCCTTTACCTGACATGCAGCCCCATATCATCAATGACTGTGGAAATTTACGTTCTCTTCAGGCAGTCATCTTTATAAATCTTATTGGAACGGCACCAAACAAAATTTCCAGCATCATCACTTTGCCCAATGCAGATTTGAGATTCATCACTGAATATGACTTTCATCCAGTCATCCACAGTCCACAATTGCTTGTCCTTAGCCCATTGTAACCTTGTTTTCTTCTGTTTAGGTGTTAATGATGGCTTTCGTTTAGCTTTTCTGTATGTAAATCCCATTTCCTTTGGGCAGTTTCTTACAGTTCGGTCACAGACGTTGACTCCAGTTTCCTCCCATTCGTTCATTTGTTTTGTTGTGCATTTTTGATTATTGAGACATATTGCTTTAAGTTTTCTGTCTTGACGCTTTAATGTCTTCCTTGGTCTACCAGTATGTTTGCCTTTAACAAACTTCCCATGTTGTTTATATTTGGTCCAGAGTTTAGACAGCTGACTGTGAACAACCAACATCTTTTGCAACATTGCGTGATGATTTACCCTCTTTTAAGAGTTTGATAATCCTCTCCTTTGTTTCAATAGACATCTCTCGTGTTGGAGCCATGATTCTTGTCAGTCCACTTGGTGCAACAGCTCTCCAAGGTGTGATCACTCCTTTTTAGATGCAGACTAATGAGCAGATCTGATTTGATGCAGGTGTTAGTTTTAGGGATGATAATTTACAGGGTGATTCCATAATTTATTCCTCAGAATTGAGTGATTCCATATTTTTTCCCTCTGCTTGGTCTAAAAAAGCAACCGTTACTGACTACCACAATTTTTTTTCCTGATTTTTTTTATAGTGTTTCTTAAAGCCAGATAGTTGCCATTTGAAATGACTTTAGTTTTGTGTCATGTCTGTGATCTGCTTTTTTTCTACAAAATTAAACAACTGAATGAACATCCTCCAAGGCCGGTGATTCCATAATTTTTGCCAGGGGTACCAGAAGCCCAGAAATGCTCACATTACCCGCTAGATGGCGACAAAAGCTGCTGAGAAGTAAACTTATGGTGAAATAAGATGGATTGACAGACAAAAATCAAGCAGAGTTGTGTCTCTGACCTGATAGACTACTTGTATTATGTTTAAATTTAGAATGACAATTTGGTATAAATTATAATGCATGGGACCGGGGAGGCAGGGGAGGTGATGGTCTAGTGGTTAAGGTGTTGGGCTTGAGTCCAGAAGATCATGGGTTCAAATCCCCGCCTGACTGGAAAATCACTAAGGGCCCTTAGGCAAGGCCTTTAATCCCCTATTACTCCCGGTGTGTAGTGAGCGCCTTGTATGGCAGCACCCTAACATCGGGGTGAATGTGAGGCATTATTGTAAAGTGCTTTGAGCATCTGACACAGATGGCTATATAAATGCAGTCCATTTAATGCATCTATCTATAAAGCAAGATGCGTCTTTGTGTGTGTATGTGGCTCACATATCTCCGTTTGTCAGATCGGCCTCAGCTTTCGGCTATGGCTTGCGTGTGGCACGATGATTTAGGGATTATTTTCAAAACCTTTATTTTGAAGTCACCATCAGTATTGGCACAAGGCGGGACATTCGCGCGCCAGCTTTGACAAAGATGAGTCACACTGCTGTAAACCGATGCCCATCTCTAACACGTTCACAGGGGAGAGATGGAAAAATAAAGAAAGAAACAGTCAGAGATATGTAAGTTACAGACGCTTCTTGCTTCATTATCACAAGGCGCAATGTTTCTACACACCAGATTAAAAAAAAAAACACTTTGTTGATGTTAAAGTGTGACGTCGGGCTGCACAATGAATCGCACTGCAGTTTAAAGTATGAAAAGGTGCAAGTTAAATACCAGATTCTCTGGAATCAGTCAGGTTTTTTTTTTTTACTAGTTTGGGAGGTCCTGTGACTTCGACACTGAAAAAAAAACACATTTTCATTCATAATAATAATAATAATAACTATCAACTATTCATAATCTGACTTTCACATGAACCAAACATGAAAGAAAATAAACAAAGGAATAAAAGGAAATAAGTGTATGAAAACAATGCACAAAAACACCAAATTAAAGAGCTGATAATACAGAAAAAAGGTGTGACATATAAATGGATTTTTGCCCCTTCAAGAGGCTTTTTTTTTTAAACACGTGTGACATACTCTGGAAAACACGGTAAATAAACTGTTCTCACACGCTGCCCTGAGTTCCAACGTGGCGTCCGCGACGCCAACCATTAAAATGCAGATTTCTTTCCTCCATCAGAAGTAGACTTTCTACACATCTGGTGAAGATAAATGTGTCAGTGGAGTTTAGCCCCTTTAATACAGGAAGGACTTAAAAAAAAGAAAGAAAGGTCACAGCTCTGCTCTTACCTGTTCTGCTGTACAGCGCATGCATGTGAGCACGTGCCAAACACCTTCTGATAACTTTTCACTGATGCTAATGACTAAACTCAAGTTTCACGTGAGGGCAGAAGTTTGTTTTTGCAAATGTATTAAAAACAATAATAATGAAAGAAATCACATGTACATAAGTATTCACAGTCTTTGTCATAAAGCTCAAAATTGAGCTCAGGTGCCTCCTGTTTCCACTGATCATCCTTGAGATGTTTCTACAGCTTAACTGGAGTCCACCTGGGATAAATTCAGTTGACTGGACATGATTTGGAAAGACACACACCTGTTTACATATAAGGTCCCACAGTGGACAGTCAGAGTGCAAACCAAGCATGAAGTCAAAGGAATTGTCTGTAGACCTCCGAGACAAGATTGTTTGGAGGCACAAATCTGGGGAAGGGTACAGAAACATTTCTGCTGCTTTGAAAGTCCCAATGAGCATAGTGGCCTCCATCATCTGTAAATGGAAGAAATTCAGATCCATCAGGACTCTTCCTAGAGCTGGCCGCCGTCTAAACTGAGCGATCAGGATAGAAGGACCTTAGTCAGGGAGGTGACCAAGAACCCGATGGTTACTCTGTTTGAGCTCCAGCATTCTTCTGTGGAGAGGACAACCTTCCAGAAGGACAACCATCTCTGCCACAATCCACCAATCAGGCCTGTATGGTAGAGTGTCCAGACAGAAGCCACTCCTTAGTAAAAGGCACATGGCAGCCCACCTCGAGTTTGACAAAAAGCACCTGAAGTTCTCTCATGACCATGAGAAACAAAATTTTCTGGTCTGATGGGACAAAGATTGAACTCTTTGGCGTCATGTTTGGAGGAAACCAGGCACCATCCCTACAGCGAAGCGTGGTGGTGGCAGCATCATTTTCAGCAGCAGGAACTGGGAGACTAGTCAAGATTGAGGGAAAAATGAATGCAGCAATGTACAGAGACATCCTGGATAAAAACCTGCTCCACAGCGCTCTTGACCTCAGACTGGGGCAACGGTTCATCTTTCAGCAGTACAATGACCCTAAACACACAGCCAAGATATCAAAGGAGTGGCTTCAGGACAACTCTGTGAATGTCCTTGAGTGGCCCAGCCAGAGCCCAGACCTGAATCTGATTGAACATCTCTGGAGAGATCTGAAAATGGCTGTGCACTGACGCTCCACATCTAACCTGATGGAGCTTGAGAGGTGCTGCAAAGAGGAATGGCCCAAACTGCCCAAATATAGGTGCACCAAGCTTGTGGCTTCATGTTAAAGAAGACTTGAGGCTGCAATTGCTGCCAAAGGCGCATCAACAAAGTATTGTGTGAATACTTTTAATAAACTTGCAAAAAATTTCAGAAAACCTTTTTTCATGTTGTCATTATGGGATGTTGTGAGTAGAATTTTGAGGGGAAAAGTGGATTTATTCCACTATGGAATAAGGCTGTAACATTAACAAAATGTGGAAAAAGTGAAGTGCTGTGAATACTTTCTGGATCCACTGCACAATATAGTCAGTGGCTTGGAAATTTTCATGTGTTCATCCCCCGACTTTTCAAAAGTGGCTGTAAAAATGATTATTTGTATAAAACAAATATTCCTTATTTATGTATTTTCACCAATAACTTGTAGTCAGAGGGTCCGTGTATAACTGACTGTAAGTCCTAAAAGCTTAGTGTGACATTTTTATTGAACCGGCCTTGACTTAAAGCGGAAAGTTGACACAACGTGAACATGTTGCTTCATTTCAGCTCCACTGTAGTGAACAGACGCAAAATCACAACTAGTACACCAGCGTCCAAAAACGTATGGACCCGAGGGCAGCATTACATTTACCATATGACAAATCATAGAATTTCCCACAACAATCACAATCTGACATCTTCCACCAAACCGTGCAGTGTCACTGGAGACTAAAACTTTTCCTCTACCGGTGGAGATGGTTTTAAGATCTAAAAATGTACATAACTTGTGAGAACATTTAAAAAGTTGAAATGTTACCAACAGTGTTAAAACACGTGACCCCAGAAGCCAAACTACTCTGATGGAGGCACAGGCTAACGTGTGAATCAGTTAAGGATCTTGGCCCTGAGATCCTTGACCCTGGGACTTTCCTGGCACAGACCTACGTCGATGTTATAAATGGTGGTCTGCACAAACGTGTACATATTCTTCAAAGCTTGGTCGTAAGATAGGCCAAACACGTAATGAGTTTTGAAAAGTTCGTCAAAAGCCGAGAGAGAGGAATTAGTCTTGCAGGGAATGAGCAGACCGTCCAAAACGATGAAGTACTCATTGATGCTTTTTCTTGACGTCCCAACTGCCAGGATGTAAGGCTGCCTCCCTGGACCCGAGGACAACGCCTCCTGGTGGCTGTGGCAGGACTGCAAGACAAGGAGGACATTACTACATTAGACATCAACACTGGATGAACGGGGCTTTATTTTATTGTTGAATCAGGTCCAGACTGGACCAGTAAAGTACACATCTTTTGCTAATAGTAAATACATATTGTACAAACAGTCCATGATACTTAGTTTTTAACCCTCTGGAGTCAAATGACGCGCCCTCGCGTCAAAAAGCGCACGACGTAATTAAGTGGACGTAGCACACAATCGGCTCCACTCTGAGTGTCTGTTTGAATGCGTGGAGACTTCAACCTCCACATCATTTTTAAATGTTAACTGGCCAAAGAATAACTTGAATTATGATTAATAATTCACGCAAGTTTATTTTGGGATAATATTCTCATATTCACTGCGTGTTTTGCAGACAGCGGTAGCAAAATTACTAATTTCTTCCTTTCAGCTGGAGAAGCGAGAGCCTAGGAAGAAACAGGACTCCCTCAACTACAGCAGGAGAAAGGGGTGTTACCACTGGTGGAAAACTCAAGAAGTAACAAATCACATTCACCAACTCCATGGGTTTGATGACAACACACATACCTCACGTGTGTGTGTGTGTGTGCGTGCGTTTTGAGAACGGGGCTTTTTTCTCCATGTGTCTCTGTCTATACACAAATTTTTCTTTATCACTGGTGTAAAATATATTACCAAATAAACAATGACCCCCCCAATCCACGCACGTTGCTTGCTGAGTGAAGGGAAATTGTGGTTTCATGCGGAGCGAAAAAGAGAAAGTGATCAGTTTTGAAAGTTGTGTGTTTTTTGCTGTGCTTGGAGTGTGTTGTGTATAGGTATGGGTATCGAGAACCGGTTCCTTTCGGGTATCGTTAAGAAATAATTCGATCCACCGACATCAATAAGCTTTTTGCTTATTGATGTTGATTCTGTTATCGGTCCTTCAGAGTGGCCGTTATTTTGGGGGGTGTTTGTCAGGAAAATTATCATTTCTCTACATTGATTACAGACCCTGCAGCAGGTCCGTAATCAACTTTTCTGCAGCGTGACTTTGCTTTTGAACCTTGAACCAATCGAAACTGTGGTTTGCAGATTGAAGCAGTGCTTTGATCTATTGCGTCGTTTATTCTTTCGCTTAATTTTCCCCCGCTAAAACCCTAAAGAGCATATGTCTGTGAGTATTTACCTTTTTTTATGTTAAACCGACCTGTTATGGTGTTCTGAAACAGTTGATGGATGTATTTTATAACTTAAAAACGGGAGCGATGCTAACGCGTTAGCATGTCTATGGCATTTTCAATGTTAAAAGTTAGCATTAAGCAGTTGCAGCTGTCATCACGTTCGGGTGCATTTGTTTTCAAATTGTAATATTTTTTAAATTTATTTTTGTTTATATATTAATAATCTAATGATTATTATATACAATATATGCTTATTATATACAATTTTAGAGAAAGAGACAAAAAGAACCTGAATAGAAACACAACAGAAAATATAAAACCAACTAACAATGAACATACATAAATAAATAAATACATACATACAGAAATAAATAAGTGTTTCCTGTGACCACCTAGTGACTCTTATGCCTCCATTTCATCCCTGTCTTATTTAAGCGCCTTGGGGCAACTGTTTGTTGTGATTTGGTGCTATATAAAAAAATTGATTGATTGATTGAAGTTTAATGACAGTTTGTTTCGGTCAAACCATATTTTCAGTGTGTTAATTTCTTCAGTGATTTCCTCCAGAACTATTTGCAAAGCTAGAAAACTGCTGCATGCTAGTAAGAGCAGAATACTACTGGAATAAATGTGAATAAGGAAAGTTTTTTTTTTTTGCTCACCTAAATGGATGCTGCACTCACTTCAGTTTATCGTCTGGAATAGTCCCAGATTGCATTTGAGAGCTTCTAGAACTGAAACATTTTCCTGCAGGTGGTGTTGGGGGGTAATTTTGGGTTTCAGCTTTTTTTGTTTTTCACCACTTTCATCCCTGAATATGTCAATCATGAGTCACTTTTTTGCGGATTAAAGTTACTATCTGGGACTCCTGTCTTGTTGCGAGAAAGAAACGAGAATCGTCCTCCGTTCTGTTCACACAGCTCCAAATGCTGCGCGGCTCTCTGCCGAGTCAAGTTAGAATGATAGAATCCAGTCGGAATTAATAACTTCAAAGCGAAACACTGTTTTGTTTATTTTTATTTATGTCCAGAGATCAAGGATACAGTGACCATTTCATTTACTTTAAGACTCAATGAAATACATAGAAACCCTGTAAAGCCTACTTTTAGTACAGAATTCATGAGGTATCGATAAGGGAATCGATAAGGAATTGGATCGATAAGCAGAATCGATAATGGCATCGATAGATAAAATCTTATCAATACCCATCCCTAGTTGTGTAGTTATTTTATTTTTTAAGTGCGTCAAAATAATCAGGCGTCTTGGAACAGCGCGCCAAGTCTCTCTTTTATTTTGAACTGCATGAACACGATCGAAACGCAGAGTGCGTCTGAACCAGAGCGTAATCAATCTGATGATTAAGTGAACTTTACTGTTCTGGTCAGTAAGAACGAGAGCAGATGGATTCACAGATCTGTGCGCACAGATCAGCTCAATGGATCGGACCATGCGCTTCTCCTTCCTTATGCTCCAGCGCTGAGTCCTGGAGCAAAGCAGGGTGGAGACGCACACTGCCCCAGCAGTGAGCAGGCTCCAGGGGCAGAGAACACGGGAGTTCAGGTTGAGACTCTCCCCCCCAAAGTCCAAAACACCTTTTTCTATTTTTTTTTTTTTTTTTTGACCACTAACAGTCAGGACAGTGTGTACCAACACCAATAAAAATGCTACAAAAACAAGGAATTAGGGAAAAATACACATGGATATGGAGGTGGAATGTTTCTGTGTAGGCTCTCAGTTGTCCAGGTGGTTTCCATAGTAGAGAAGCTTGAATCTTCGACTGGACTGGGTTGCTTGATGTGAGGACATTTCCCTTCAAATCGCAGAAGCTTCCTCAGCTAAAATTCTTGCTCTGGTAGTCTGACTTCTGTCTGACCCTTGTAGAGAAGAACAAACAGAAGCCACACCAGCTGGAGTTTTAAACCTAACCAGACCCCTCCTACCGAGAGGCAGACTGCTATTGGCTAGTGACTAAACAATTGCTTTTAATTAGCACCTATTGTGCTCTAGTTAGCACCCTCCTAATGACAGGGTAGCTGTCCCTCCTAACGATGGGACTGAAGGCCTCTCCTGAGGACGTGAATGATTCATTACCATGAACAAAAGACTGAAACTGCTTTGATCTGAGTACCCCATTGTAAACAGGGGACAGAGCGTGTCTCAGACCCCCTCCCCAGTTAAGGCTGGGTTTTCAACTGTTTCACATAGAATGCCTCCTTCACCCCTCTCTCAAACCATTTCTTCTCTCTGGCTAAGATTTTAACTTCTTTGTCCTCAAACGTGTGGTTCGTGTCTAAGGTGGTGATGAACTGCAGACTGAGGTCCACTGGCACCCTGTCTGCGGTGCTGGTATAGCCTTTTGTGTAGCGGTTGCTTAGTCTCACCTACAGTAGTGTTCAGAATAATAGTAGTGCTATGTGACTAAAAAGATTAATCCAGGTTTTGAGTATATTTCTTATTGCTACATGGGAAACAAGGTACCAGTAGATTCAGTAGATTCTCACAAATCCAATAAGACCAAGCATTCATGATATACACACTCTTAAGGCTATGAAATTGGGCTATTAGTAAAAAAAAAGTAGAAAAGGGGTGTTCACAATAATAGTAGTGTGGAATTCAGTCAGTGAGTTTGTCAGTTTTGTGGAACAAACAGGTGTGAATCAGGTGTCCCCTATTTAAGGATGAAGCCAGCACCTGTTGAACATGCTTTTCTCTTTGAAAGCCTGAGGAAAATGGGACGTTCAAGACACTGTTCAGAAGAACAGCGTAGTTTGATTATAAAGTTGATTGGAGAGGGGAAAACTTATACACAGGTGCAAAAAATTATAGGTTGTTCATCTACAATGATTTCCAGTGCTTTAAAATGGACAAAAAAAAAAAAAAAAACAGAGACACGTGGAAGAAAACGGAAAACAACCATCAAAATGGATAGAAGAATAACCAGAATGGCAAAGGCTCACCTATTGATCAGCTCCAGGATGATCAAAGACAGTCTGGAGTTACCTGTAAGTGCTGTGACAGTTAGAAGACGCCTGTGTGAAGCTATTTTATTTCTAAGAATCCCCTGCAAAGTCCCTCTGTTAAATAAAAGACGTGCAGAAGAGGTTACAATTTACCAAAGAACACATCAACTGGCCTAAAGAGAAATGGAGGAATATTTTGTGGACTGATGAGAGTAAAATTGTTCTTTTTGGGTCCAAGGGCCGCAGACAGTTTGTGAGACAATCCCCAAACTCTGAATTTAAGCCATTCACAGTGAAGACAGTGAAGCATGGTGGTGCAAGCATCATGATATGGGCATGTTTCTCCTACTATGGTGTTGGGCCTATATATCGCATACTAGGTATCATGGATCAGTTTGGCTATGTCAAAATACTTGAAGAGGTCATGTTGCCTTATGCTGAAGAGGACATGCCCTTGAAATGGGTGTTTCAACAAGACAATGACCCCAAGCACACTAGTAAATGAGCAAAATCTTGGTTCCAAGTCAACAAAATGAATGCCTTGCAGATGTGAAGAAATCATGAAAAACTGTGGTTATACAACTAAATGCTAGTTTAGTGATTCACAGGATTGCTAAAAAAAAAGCAGTTTGAACATAATAGTTTTTAGTTTGTAGCGTCAACAGCAGATGCTACTATTATTGTGAACACCCCCTTTTCTACTTTTTTTTTTACTAATAGCCCAATTTCATAGCCTTAAGAGTGTGCATATCATGAATGCTTGGTCTTGTTGGATTTGTGAGAATCTACTGAATCTACTGGTACCTTGTTTCCCATGTAACAATAAGAAATATACTCAAAACCTGGATTAATCTTTTTAGTCACATAGCACTACTATTATTCTGAACACTACTGTATGTAGTGTTCGTTACAGTTTTTCCTGACATTGCTCTGTTTGTAACTAGGGATCCTGTCCTTAGGGTGAACTAATTTCTGTCTCAAGGTGTTAACAGGTTTAAAGTAAACTGGGATTTTGTGCTGTCTAAAGATCCTCTGCAGTTTTTTCCCCTACTCCTGCTACATAAGGGAGCGACACTCCCCTTCTTCTTGTCTCCGTCTCCTGTCTGTCTGGTCTCGAAGATTCAAGCTTCTCTACTATGGAGGTGGAATGTCTGTACAAATTCTTCTGATGTCTACTGAACAGGAATTGTTTTTCTGAGTGGCACAAATATAACTTGTGTGGCATCTTACTGCATGTAAATAGCCCCCCCCCCCCCCCCCAAAAAAAACAAAAAACCAAAACAAAAACAAAACAACAAAAAAAAAAAAACACCTGAAGCATTTCCTGCATTTTAATGTGAATTGTTGTATATACCTGTTTATGCTCCATTTTTACATATATTTTTAAAGTTTACAATTTATATTTACATTCTAAGTTATGAAAATAGTCTGTTAAAAATATTTCTGGTTTTCACAGTAAAAATACTAACTTTTTTCTAGAGGTGCACCGATCAGGATTTTTTAGGCCGATCACCGATGACCGATCACTGAAATTTTGATCTGCCGATACTGATCAAGGCTGATACTGATCAAGTACATATTTGGATCATGCCCAAAATAAGAATAAAGGTCTAATGTATAGGACTATTTTTCCATTAAAATGTAATGATGAAAACAAAAAACATGCATTCAAATAAAGACACTAGAATAACCTGCCAACTTTTGTTTTACTACACTGACTTTGTTCTACCAGCAAGCTTTTTTTTTCCATGTTTCATGTTGCTCAGGTTACAGCCTACAGAGAATACGTTGAGAATGTAAAATACAGCCCTCATTCTATGGGGTTAAAATTGTCTCATTAATATTTGTAAATGCACACAGGGTGATCTACAATTAATCATTGATTTGCAAATGTGTTCAGATATCCACAAATGCAAATTTCATATTTGTAACTTGTAAATTGGTCTTTGCAAATAACGTTGTATTTGCAAATATAAAACTTAATTTGTAAAAAAAAAAAAAAAAAAAAAAAAAAAAAAAAAAAAAAATTACATTTGTAAAACTGGAAATTGTATTTGTGAATTGAGTTTCAGCATTTGTGGATCACCAATTACATGCATTCATCACTTTCCTCTGTGACGTAATTTTGAGACATTCTTTTCGCGAAATCCACAGATCCACAAACAAATGCCTACTGATTCACAAATACACACTCACACACACTGGATATCCACTAGATGGCAGTGTGGTTCCATTCATTACACAGCAGTCTATTTAGATCTCTCAGAGCCATTTGACTCATTTTTACTTTTGATATGAGCTGGACGGACATGGACTACATTAGATGATGGCGACTGCTCTCCTTGTCCGTCCAGCTCATATCAGAAGTCAAAATAAGTTTACGTCACAGAGGAAAGCGTGCCATGACAGGACCAGACGCTCCCTGCACTACTGCCTGCACTGTTGTGATCGGTCCTTTTGATCGGCGCATTTTGCCGATCACCGATCAAGGCGTGATCGGCCCATAATGATCGGTGCCCAATCGATCGGTGCACCTCTACTTCTTTCTGATTCAAATTTTATGTTTTCGGGTGAATTTATGGTCACTGTTTTAGTGCAGTATGTCAGAATGAAAGAAAAACAGTAAAGTCACACAGGTAAGGTTGTGCTGAAAAAAAAATGACACCAAACAAGGCCAGGTAAACAGTTTTTTGAAGGTAAATTATGAGGGTAAAACCAAAAGTAGTCAAAAATGCCCAAAAATAGCCAAGACTCCAGAGGGTTAAAAATATTACTCTCATTTTCAATACAATGAGTTTCATCTCGATCAAGCTTTCATTGGATGACTGTGTGCTGTGGTGGAGATGGAGGACAAAGTCACTGACCACCAGACGAGAGTCTAAATGTTTTAGGTGAGCTCAATAGAGCTTTTTAAAAGTGTCCAGAAAAGTCACACAATCAAGTCTCAAAGCACATTTTTATTTTGCCGGCAAAAGGAAGCAGCTCACAGAGTCCCTGTAAAACAGCAAAGACCAGGACCGCTTCAAACACACAAAGGATCACAACCATTTTCATACACATCAGGGGAAAGTGTCTCCACCCAAACTGAGCAAATCTCTCACCAATCAAAACTGTTATGAATGACTTTTTTTTCAGCAATATGCATGTGTAATGTCATTTCTTGGAAAAGTGCATCTTTTCTGACTGCGCGCTGCCACCTTATGATGTGTTTTCCTTATTAAGCGCACATTACTGCCACAGCACATTTTTCTTTTTTAAATAATTCATCCTGAATGATGACAACAAACGACACGGTGAGTTCAGGCAGGTGAAGCAGCTGTGAAGCTTCAGGGGTGCAGATAAAAATTTAACAAATGGGGGAAAATGTACAAGATTCACATTAAAAAAGTGCAGAGATTTTGTCGCTATGTTTGACTGAATGTTTGTGAGCTTTACTACAATCACACATTCTATAAAAGGAGTTTAGAGTTTCCTGCCACCTTTCTGACGGGGGACAACCAGTAAAAATGAGAAGGCAGGTAGTTACTGTCCCCCTGGGGTCAGTGGACACAAACCCTAACGTGTGTCTGTCTGTGCTGCGTAGGAACGTGGTCAATGCTCATTCTCTTACCTCGTGGAACTTGATAACACGACTAACGGCTTCGCGGGAGCTGATCTTCACACCTCTCTTCCCACTGGGCGGTGGAGGCAGGAGGTAGACCAGCAGCAGCAGAGAGGACATGTCACTGTCCCACGCTGGAGGACACACAAAAAGAACAGAAAGCATCAGTGATATACAGTGGGGAAAATAAGTATTTGACCCCCTGTCAGTTTTGCAGGTTTTCCCACCTACAAAGAATGTTGAGGTTTGTAATTTTTATTGTAGGTTCACTTCAACTGTGAGACAGAATCTAAAAAAAAAAAAAAAAAAAAAAAAAAAAATCCAGAAAATCACATTGTATGATTCTTAAATAATTCATTTGCATTTTATTGCATGAAATAAGTATTTGAACACCTACCAACCAGCAAGAATTCTGGCTCACACAGACCTGTTAATTTTTCTTTAAGAAGTCCTCTTATTCTGCACTCTTTACCTGTATTAAATGCACCTGTTTGAACTTGTTCCCTGTATAAAAGACACCTGTTCACACACTCAATCAATCACACTCCAACCTGTCCACCATAGCCAAGACCAAAGAGCTGTTTAAGGACAGCAGGGACAAAACTGTAGACCTACGCAAGGCTGGGATGGACTACAGGACAACAGGCAAGCAGCTTGGTAGAAGACAACAACTGTTATGATTATTTATTAGAAAGTGGAAGAAACACAAGATGATTGTCAGTCTCCCTCGGTCTGGGATTCCATGCGAGATCTCAGTTTGTGGGTTAAGGATGATTCTGAGAAAGCTCAGAACTACACAGGAGGACCTGGTCAATGACCTGAAGAGAGCTGGGACCACAGTCACAAAGATTACATTAGTAACACATGATGCTGTCATGGTTTAAAATCCTGCAGGGCAACAAGGTCCCCCTGCTCAAGCCAACACATGTCCAGGCCCGTTTGGAGTTCACCAGTGACCATCTAGATGATCCAGAGGAGGCATGGGAGAAGGTCATGTGGTCAGATGAGACCAGAATAGAGCTTTTTGGAATCAACTCCACTTACCATGTTTAGAGGATGAGAACAACCCCAAGAAAACCATCCCAAACGTGAAGCATGGGGGTGGAAACATCATACTCTGGGGGTGCTCTTCTGCAAAGGGGACAGGACGACTGCACCGTATCGAAGGGAGGATGGATGGGGTCATGTATTGTGAGATTTTGGCAAACAACCTCCTTCCCTCAGTAAGAGCATTGAAGATGGGTCACGGCTGGGTCTTCCAACATGACAATGACCCCAAACACACAGCCAGGGCAACTAAGGAGGGGCTCCGTAAGAAGCATTTCAAGGTCCTGGAGTGGCCTGGCCAGTCTCCAGACCTGAACTCAATAGAAAATCTTTGGAGGGAGCTGAAACTCCAAACCTGAAAGATTTGGAGAAGATCTGTATGGAGGAGTGGACCAAAATCCCTGCTGCAGTGTGTGAAAACCTGGTGAAAAACTACAGGAAACGTTTGACCTCTGTAATGGCAGACAAATGTTTCTGTACCAATTGTTAAGCTCTGTTTTTCTAGGGGGTCAAATACTTATTTTATGCAATAAAATGCAAATTAATTATTTAAAAATCATACAATGTGATTTTCTGCATTTTTTTTTAGATTCTGTCTCACAGTTGAAGTGTACCTACGATAAAAATTACAGACCTCTTCATTGTTTATAGGTGCGAAAACCTGCAAAACTGACAGGGGGGTCAAATACTTATTTTTCCCACTGTATAATTATCAAAACTGCACATAAAATTAAATTTAAACAGTTGAAGCAATTCAGACAGACATATTAAAACTGTTGATAGAAAAACAATACAGCTAACTTTTTTAAAGCAGAATTCTAAAAACTTTAAAACTTGTATTTAAGTTTGTCCAGTGTTCTAAACATGGTTACTGTTGAAGACTGAACAATTTCTTGTAAAATAAATCTGATTTGTGAAATGTTGAAAGTAGAAATATTTGACACTTATGATACTAAGGATAATTACCCTGGATTTACAGATAAATACAGTTTGTGTTTTGATCGTTGAAAACTCCTCCCTTTTCACTTTGAGGGTTCCGTCCTGATTGGGGCCTAATTCAGGCATGCACCTGGTAACACCCAGCTGAACCAGCGCGCCAAATTTGGCTGAGCTGGGTAACATAGGCAAAAAGTTTTTTTTTTCCAGACCTCAGTAACTTCTTCTTGGGTTCCGCCCCAATCGGAACAAACATTAAGTATGCACGACTCGACCCCCAGCCAAACCTGCATGCCACGTTTTGAGCAGGTCAGCCCAGCAACTGCTGAGAGGCAGACCAGAAACACCACATGACACACACACACACACACAGATGCGTATTCTAATATATTATCAGTTATCAAGTTGTTTTACCAATGAATATGGCTTTATACACCCTGAAGAAAACCATACACCCTGAGGCCAAACCTATAAATGATAAAATGCATGCAGAACACAATGTGCGTGCTCTCCCTTCGCTCACTGCCTCCGGGGGTACGGATGCGGGACCCGCAAAGAATCCAAGTCATGGCCACGGAGCTCTGCGGCTGCGGTTACTGAGACCATGCAGCGGGCGCTGCGCATCAAAACAGCGAGCGTAGTCTCTGGACCTGCTGCTGCATGCAGCTCCGCACAGCAGACTGGGGGGTGTTGTGAGTGGCCCCCGCTGCGGCGCTTACCGAGCCCGCAGACTCAGTAAGCGCATCGGAGGCAGTGAGAGCAATTGCGGTGATGCCGGCCGGTGTCACGTACAATTCTTTCCGCCTCACTTAGGAAACAGCGCTTGGAACTTGAGGTGGATGGATGATGAAAGAAGCAAAACACCTTCGCAATTTGTCGATATTTTGATGAATTTCTTAATTTACAGCAGCTTCATTAAACAAATGTACTCGAATATTATCAGCACGACGGCGAGCTTACAGGCTAACCTCCGCTAACACTAGAAGACAGTTGCCAGTTATGGCTTCTGAAACAAGGGAGAAAAAAAAAAAGAAACAACACAGTTCAGCTGAAGCATTAGTGGACGTACATGACACCGGTGGGAAATACAACCCCTGGCAAAAATTATGGAATCACCAGCCTCGGAGGATGTTCATTCAGTTGTTTAATTTTGTAGAAAAAAAGCAGATCACAGACATGACACAAAACTAAAGTCATTTCAAATGGCAACTTTCTGGCTTTAAGAAACACTATAAAAAAAAAAAAAAAATCAAGAAAAAAAATTGTGGCGGTTACTTTTTTAGACCAAGCAGAGGGAAAAAAAATATGGAATCACTCAATTCTGAGGAATAAATTATGGAATCACCCTGTAAATTTTCATCCCCAAAACTAACACCTGCATCAAATCAGATCTGCTCGTTAGTCTGCATCTAAAAAGGAGTGATCACACCTTGGAGAGCTGTTGCACCAAGTGGACTGACATGAATCATGGCTCCAACACGAGAGATGTCAATTGAAACAAAGGAGAGGATGATCAAACTCTTAAAAGAGGGTAAATCATCACGCAATGTTGCAAAAGATGTTGGTTGTTCACAGTCAGCTGTGTCTAAACTCTAGACCAAATACAAACAACATGGGAAGGTTGTTAAAGGCAAACATACTGGTAGACCAAGGAAGACATCAAAGCGTCAAGACAGAAAACTTAAAGCAATATGTCTCAAAAATCGAAAATGCACAACAAAACAAATGAGGAACGAATGGGAGGAAACTGGAGTCAATGTCTGTGACCGAACTGTAAGAAACTGCCTAAAGGAAATGGGATTTACATACAGAAAAGCTAAATGAAAGCCATCATTAACACCTAAACAGAAAAAAAACAAGGTTATAATGGGCTAAGGAAAAGCAATCGTGGACTGTGGATGACTGGATGAAAGTCATATTCAGTGATGAATCTCGAATCTGCATTGGGCAAGGTGATGCTGCTGGAACTTTTGTTTGGTGCCGTTCCAATGAGATTTATAAAGATGACTGCCTGAAGAGAACATGTAAATTTCCACAGTCATTGATGATATGGGGCTGCATGTCAGGTAAAGGCACTGGGGAGATGGCTGTCATTACATCATCAATAAATGCACAAGTTTACATTGATATTTTGGACACTTTTCTTATCCCATTAATTGAAAGGATGTTTGGGGATGATGAAATCATTTTTCAAGATGATAATGCATCTTGCCATAGAGCAAAAACTGTGAAAACATTCCTTGCAAAAGGACACATAGGGTCAATGTCATGGCCTGCAAATAGTCCGGATCGTAATCCAACTGAAAATCTTTGGTGGAAGTTGAAGAAAATGGTCCATGACAAGATTCCAACCTGCAAAGCTGATAACAGCAATCAGAGAAAGCTGGAGCCAGATTGATGAAGAGTCCTGTTTGTCACTCATTAAGTCCATGCCTCAGAGACTGCAAGCTGTTATAAAAGCCAGAGGTGGTGCAACAAAATATTAGTGATGTGTTGGAGCGTTGTTTTGTTTTTCATGATTCCATAATTTTTTCCTCAGAATTGAGTCCATTTTTTTTTGCTATTTATTCTTTAGTGTTTTATCCAATCATATTGGCGTCTCATTTATAGGTATATGATAATACTATTTATTCCTGAACTGCTAGAATTGTTTTAATTAAGATGTGCTTTCTAATCACTCAGGGGTAAGACTTAAATCAGTCTCCCATTGCAGGTTTTTGGCCCCAATTTGCGTCTCGATTCCACAAATGAGGAAAAATGGTCGGATTTATTAAAATAGCAGGGGAAAAAAAAAAAAATCACAGTTTTCTGCTAATATTGCTGACTACACCAGAGTACAGAAGAGTCCTCTGATGAGCATTTACGCATATAGACCATAACATCTAAGCAGTACGTCCAGTGGCGGCTCCTGAAAAATTACTTTTTTGGCAGGGGAGGGCTCCACTAGATGGCAGCACACAACAGAAAGATTACCCTTCTAACTACATAAGTTCAGGTGGAAAGCTATGGAAGAAAGTTCAAGACTGAAAGAGTCACAAGCAAAATGTTAATAAAAATCCTTATAAAAATGATGTGATCCCACAATAAATTAACCCACTTATTCATCTACATTAATCTGATGTAAAATATCTTAAAATTATACATCCAGTAACAACATAAAGAAGTGGGCAGCATGTAAGTCCACACCAACAATACTTACTGACTGAAAGTACTGGCTTACAAAAGTTAAATAAGTTAGCACATACAAAATAAATAAGCATTTAGTGCAAGTAAGACGCATGAACATTCACACTGTGAAACCTATGAAACGTGAAAGCGATATAGAAATAATAAAAAGGTGTCATTTCTCAACAATGTACAATCAGCATTTCCATAAACAAATGAAATATAGAATTAGCTGAAAATACAGCAACTTGGTATTTGTACAGATTACAGATTCAGCAAGAGCTGAACAACCGCCTTCAGGCTATTTGTACAGATTTGTAGAAATGAACAAACTGTATACTTTTCTTGAAAAGCTTTATTTATTTGAATGAAGGAATGAAAATTATTTACCCCAACTATGGACTAATTTGGCGACAGAGGAAGAGAGGGATTATTTGTACGGAAACTTTGCTCGTCTCTCTTTGAGTGACTCTCACTGAAATCAGGCATTTTGAGGACAAGTTCCATTTCAATGCATTTTGAAAGTGCACACTTCAAGCTCTATATTAGTTTTCAAATTCTGTTAATAGGCCTACTACAAGTATAACGTGAATTTCGATTAATAATTAGGGAATAACCCTGTTGTGTCTGATGATCTGCAGACATTAATGCTGGATTTTACAGTCGCAAATTGAATTTTGCCGGTGATGCGCTAGCAGAGCTGGCGTCTCTGGTAAAATGGCTATTTACGACCGTAATCCGCAAATCAGACACAAGGGGGTTATTCCCATTCTAATCCAATTCCAACGTTTGCACAGTTTATTTTTCTGTAAGTAATTCAGTTGGCGAATCGTTGTGAAAGGGTGTGGTTGGCTCGTCAAAGCTTACCGTTGCAAAAGTGTCTTCATGCCAAACTGGAAATTCTGTGAGCAGACCCACAGATTTCTCCATCTCGTCAGCTGCATTGAGTTAAATCCACGGTAATCCATCAATCAATCCAGCTAAATCCATTAAAACCACATAGTTCATCATCGTCCTCGCTGCACTACACAATTATTTACATCTGTGTAGCAGCACGCGGGGTCAGGGCGCAGACTAATACATTAAATGTGAAATGGTTTTAATATTTTGCCACTGTTTACATGATATTTTATGGTCTGAAATCTCACATGATTAACCAATCAGATTTGCGGAAAAAATTTAATGGGATTATAAATAATACTCATGTTTTTTATTCATTTTATGGTCATATTTGGTGCGTGTATTTGTAGAAAGCTGCAGTAAACAGTCTCACTTCTTCATTCAGCTCTGTCTCGGGTCAGGAGAAAGAGGAAAAAAACAAAAAAAACCCAAACTTGCACCTTCTCCTCCATTATTGGTGGAAACCCACAACCTAAGCCAATCCGGCTCACCAACTCACATGGGGTGGTCTCTGAGGACTTTCTGGACAAAATGCCACCAAAGGCAGACAAACACTGCCTCCAGATGGACAGAAGCAAGAATGACAAAATGTGAGGTCATTCCAAAATTACATGTCCAACACAAGTCTGACAGTCAGGTGCTCCAAATGACATTTTATCTGTTTTGTTTCATTGTTCTTGTTTTTTTATTTATTTATTTTTTACCAATTTAGCTTTGCTAAGGGACTATATAACCCATTCAGAAACCAGAGGCGGGATGAATTCAAGCAGCTCACAGACATGACACAAAACTAAAGTCATTTCAAATGGCAACTTTCTGGCTTTAAGAAACACTATAAGAAATCAAGAAAAAAAGATTGTGGCAGTCGGTAACGGTTACTTTTTTAGACCAAGCACAGGAAAAAAATATAGAATCACTCAATTCTGAGGAAAAAATTATGGAATCACCCTGTAAATTTTCATCCCCCAAATTAACACCTGCATCAAATCAGATCTGCTCATTGACATTGACCCTATGCCATGACATTGACCCTATGTGTCTTTTTGCAAGGAATGTTTTTGCAGTTTTTGCTCTATGGCAAGATGCATTATCATCTTGAAAAATGATTTCATCATCCCCAAACATCCTTTCAATTGTCCAAAAATATCAACATAAACTTGTGCATTTATTGATGATGTAATGACAGCCATCTCCCCAGTGCCTTTACCTGACATGCAGCCCCATATCATCAATGACTGTGGAAATTTACATGTTCTCTTCAGGCAGTCTTTATAAATCTCATTGGAAAGGCACCAAACAAAAGTTCCAGCATCATCACCTTGCCCAATGCAGATTCGAGATTCATCACTGAATATGACTTTCATCCAGTCATCCACAGTCCACAATTGCTTTTCCTTAGCCCATTGTAACCTTGTTTTTTTCTGTTTAGGTGTTAATGATGCCTTTCGTTTAGGTTTTCTGTATGTAAATCCCATTTCCTTTAGGCGGTTTCTTACAGTTCGGTCACAGACGTTGACTCCAGTTTCCTCCCATTCGTTCCTCATTTGTTTTGTTGTACATTTTTCGATTTTTGAGACATATTGCTTTAAGTTTTCTGTCTTGACGCTTTGATGTCTTCCTTGGTCTACCAGTATGTTTGCCTTTAACAACCTTCCCATGTTGTTTGTATTTGGTCCAGAGTTTAGACACAGCTGACTGTGAACAACCAACATCTTTTGCAACATTGCGTGATGATTTACTCTCTTTTAAGAGTTTGATAATCCTCTCCTTTGTTTCAATTGACATCTCTCGTGTTGGAGCCATGATTCATGTCAGTCCACTTGGTGCAACAGCTCTCCAAGGTGTGTTCACTCCTTTTTAGATGCAGAGTAACAAGCAGATCTGATATGATGCAGGTGTTAGTTTTGGAGATGAAAATTTACAGGGTGATTCCATAATTTTTTCCTCAGAATTGAGTGATTCCATATTTTTTTCCTCTGCTTGGTCTAAAAAAGTAACCGTTACTGACTGCCACAATCTTTTTTTCTTGATTTCTTATAGTGTTTCTTAAAGCCAGAAAGTTGCCATTTGAAATGACTTTAGTTTTGTGTCATGTCTGTGATCTGCTTTTTTTCTACAAAACTAAACAACTGAATGAACATCCTCCGTGGCCGGTGATTCCATAATTTTTGCCAGGGGTTGTACAATACCGTGAAGGGATTCAATTTATACCGCAATAGAATTTTAGGTCATATCGCCCAGCCCTACTTTTCCATAAAGCTAAAATGTATTTGTTATTTTCTCAACAGTGTCTTCTGTTGAAGAGTGTGACATATATTTCACGGGATTTATGTTATGGATTTATGTTTCAGTGGAAAAAATCAAGAGGCTTCTGCTCAGGGAACAGTTGGTCCCCATCACCGCATGTTGCACCTGCACATCCATCATTACCTACTTTGGCCACATAGATATAATACATATGTATGGTACCTATGCTTTTACCACAGCACTAAGCAGAGCCAGGTGGATTGCTCACAAAGTAGTACAGGCACGGCAGTGTAAGCCTCCCACTGCTGCCCCACTCACAGACACTACAGACCCACTGCACTTATGATCACTCTGGTCAATTTTCACTCAACTCCAATGAAATTGCTCACTGCTTGCTCCAAAACAGAAAACAATCTGCACTGTATTTAAATTTGAGCTTAAATGGTAGCCTGGCATCAAAATAAATAAATCTACATTTAATCATGAAATGATTTATTTCTCTCATTTTCTATTCTGTCCATCTACATAACTCCACATCCACCTTTAACCTCAAGCACCAACCTTTCACTTTGCCCTCTCGCTCCCCCATTAGCTGTCTTCATGCAAACACTGTACAGGTGTAAATCAAATGTAAAGCTAAATTAGTTTTAGAACAGCACCCAAACAAAACAGACCTCAGTTAGCACGTACCTAATAAACTGTCCTCCCCAACTGGGCTTTCCTCTGCAGATTGGATGAGGGACTCCAGCGTGGGAGTCCGGTTTAGATTGTTGGCTTCTTTTATGACTTTTTGCTTCAAGAATGTTCTCCACTTCTCCAGAAGTTTTGAAGCCGTCTCTTCCCCAAATAACAGCTGGAAGTCCTGCAGCACCTGAACTCAGAAAAACCAACAATCATCCTGTAGATGAAACATGTTTTTATGTGTTTAATTTAAACAAACAAAACAATATAAAAAGATAAGTATGACAAATTGTGCAGGAGTGACAAAAAACCCACAGGGTCTACAAATCATCTCCCAGTTCGCAACAATAATCAAACAGACTAACTGTCCACAAAAAAGAAAGAGAAAATCATCATTACAAATATTCAATAATTCCTCTTTCAAGAATTTCTAAACAAAACCCAAAACTAGATCATTCATTAATGTTTTGTGAGTTTAACTCATTGAAAAATGAGTGAATTCCAGAGGTGGGACAAAGTCACCATCAAGTCACTCTCAAGTCATAAATGGGCAAAGTCAAGTCTCAAGTCATAATGACCACCAACTGTTTGCAAGCTGACTTGAGACTTGACTTGGGACTTGCAGATTGATGACTTGAGAATGACTTGACAGTGATTTCATCTCACCTCTGGTGAATTCTGACCTCTACTTGTATAAATACCAGACAAATTCAAATCACTTTTTCTAGTATAATATGTAGAATATTCATTTTTTAATTCATTGATTAATTTATTAAAAATGTAATAAATAAAAAGAATGTGCATTTTCTGTAGCAGTGGTGAGTATGAACTGCATGTTGGAGAACAGCAATTAATAATTTTGCAGTGTATAATGTCAATGAAAATGAGCTGGAACAGTAAAGGCCACATGGAATGACAATAATTTAAGTTTTATGTTGTGTTTGTTTTATATGTACTTTTAAAAGCTGCAATCAAGATCTTAAGTGAATAGAGTTTTTCTTAAAACGGACTCACCAGGCCTTTTGTGTCGAGGAATCTTGGGAAGCCTGTCAGCACGGTGCTGCGGTCGTCAGGATCGTGAACTAACTTCTGTCTGCGTTTGAAAGTTTGTTTCATTTTCAAGAAGATCTGCTTCTCGTCAGTGCAGTGCCTCAGCGCCGTCATGGCCTCCAGGCACGGCTCACCCTCCAGCTGATGCTCCGCGGTCACCTCCCGCTCCACCTCCGGCCCGCTGCTGCACGGCGGATCCTTACGGGAACTGTTGCAGCTGCTGTTCCGTCTTTTTCTGTTTTTACTTCTCTGCCCGCCACAGCTGAGCTCCCGCTGCACATTTTTAAGTTTCCATGCGATGTACCCCCGGTTGCTTTCAGCATCAAAAAAATGTTCCTAACGGGGAAAAAAGAGCCAATAGGTAGCAAGTTTGACAAGTTTACAAAAATGTTAACAGGCTAATATTTTGATTCCCACTTACATAACCCTTCAGAGAGAAGGGGTCTTTGAGACAAGGGAACAGAGTGACAATCCCCAGAGCGTACTGCGTCCTGATGTCCATAGGTGGCGCAGTCCTGAGAGAGTTCAAATATGAAGCTTATTCTTACTGAAAAAAATCCTTCATTAGTGCTATTTCTGAAGAAGATACATGATGATTTTCATGTTTATGCACTAATTCTTCTTACCCGTACTCCTGAATCATCGCGCCGACTACGATGTTGACGAGTTTCCGTCGCAGTGGGTCTTTAATCTCTCCATGCAGCGTGTACTCCTGAAGGATTTTCTCCCCTCCGGGCTTCGTTTCCAGAAGTCTCTGGACGAGCTGAATGAGACAGAGAAGACAAATAATTAAAACTGACACATTTCATAACAACACAACTCTGACTTTTACTCCACAAAATACAGTATTTACTTTCAAGTTATAGGCTACGTGCAAGTGTGAGACCTCAAAATTACTAGAACACAAGATCTGCTCACTAAATTGATTCAGTCATGAGATCCGTTTGGATCTTTCAGTTCAGTCAGGAACCAGAAGAGAACAGATTTTTTTTTTTTTTATATTTATATCATGACATCTCTTTGCAGCTTCAGTGAATCAAACAAAACTGGAACTAACTTATATGAAGCTTGTCCCATAACTTTATTCAGGAGATTTTTTTTATTATTATTATTATTATTACAGAGTGGATAGAGTTTGGGAAAATGGAGGTTGGAATGTTTTGTGTGTAGTTGTGTCTAGATTGTAACACAAAAGTTGGAAGTCAGATTGTGACCAGGAGGTCACTGATACAAATCCCCAAGCAGAAAAGAAACTCACAAATAGAGCTGAAATGATCAGTTGAGTAACTCGAATAATTCGATTACAAAAAATGTTTGAGGCAAATTCTGTACCTCGAAGCTCCGTTTAACGTTGTAGTACATATGCCAGGCCTGTGTGTGGCGCTGTAACGTCCCCAGAAAAAAAACAGAAGACTAGGGCATACATAAACCCACCCTGCTCATTGGAGCATCATCTCTGCTATTGTGACACTGTGGGATAGCCCACCAACAGATTGAGCTTGCCGGACTACTTTCGCCTGACCCAGTTTCTGGCTGTTTGCAAAATGCTGCTGAATTTGCCGACATGAGAAGATGCTGCTGGATGAGTGTGAGTATTGACTTACAATCATTTAGGCGTAAAAACATACGAGATACACAAGTTCGTGTGCCAAATATCACAATTATCTGGGAACTACTTTTTGCGCAAGAATTCATCAAGCATGTTGGCCGTGGGTGCGTACTAACACAGAATACCCAGAAACTGGCTAGAAGTTCAGCCAAAATGAGAGCGTTCACTTTTAGCTTGCCATAAGCTAAGCTAGTGACGCACTGCTTTCCAACATGACCCACAGAGTAAAATAAAGCCTTTTAAGAGAAAGCGGGTCCACGCTGATTGGCTGAAACAGACTGACTGCACATTTAAAGCACAGCAGTGTGTTTGTGTATTTTTTGTTATACGTGGGGAGTGACTATCGACCTAACGGCTGGCTGCTGTCTCTCTCTCCCCTCACACCGGGCGAGTCACAGCTCCATCCCCGGCCACACTGACAAACAGTTTCTGAAAGATCCTCTCAGCAAAAGTCTACTCTTTCTTCTGTATTTTGCTCACACTGAGTGTTTCCCTTTTTAAGTTTCCCTTTTTTGGCCAACACACAACACTGTAACTTAAATAAAATAATAATAATAATAATAATAAACTGACTGCGAGGCTTGCATGTTCAACCTCCAGCTGAAATGCATCTGCTGAATCACAGAGGAAGAGGGATAAAATAAAATAAAAAAAAATCATGCAGAGACCCAGTCCATCAAACTTACAAAAAAAAAAAAAAAAAAAAAAACTCAAAAATGGTTACACTTTACAAGTTGGGGGAGGAACAAAAAACCAAAACAGAATGCCACATCCCATCACCATTTCAGCAAAATGTAAACACTTTGGCGCCGCAACGTGCCATTGCTTTAGGGAGACTGTTGATGTTGTTTAAAAACGTAAAAGTATGTTTTACCCGATTAATCGCCAGAATAACCAGTAGACTACTTGATTACTAAAGTAATTGATAGCTGCAGCCCTACTCACAAAGGTGCACTCCAGCAAGGTCCTAAAACCACAAGTTGCATGCAGCAATATCAGAGTTTGTATGAGATAACGTTAATGTGATGCACCAGTGTAAAGCACTCCGAGTGTCTGCATCGATGGAGCTTTACATAAACACTGGAGATGCAAAAAATCTGGTGACAAACATGTTTTTTCAAAATACAGGCCAATTTCACTGTTACCTCAATTTTCAAAAATTCTGGAAAAGATATTCATTAAGAGGTTAAATGATTTTATATCCAAACATCATACTAAATGAACAGCAATATGGATTTAGAAAAAAAAATCGTCCTACTTCATTGGCGGTAATTGATTTTGTGGAACATATTACAAATGCAACTGAAAACAAGCAATATACTGTAGAGGATTTTTTTTTACTTACAGAAAGCATTTGATACCATAGATCACAACTTATTATTGGATAAATTATGGAAGTACAGTATCAGAGGATTAGCTCATGATTAGATAGCAAGTTATCTGCACAATAGGTATCAATATGTTCATATTGGTGGGATAAATTCTGAATTTTTGAAGAGCACTGTTGGGGTGCCCCAGGGATCAGTCCTTGGGCCTTTGTTGTTTATTTTATATATTAACTAGCAAAGTACCCGTCCTTCGGACGATGAAGAAAGGGTGTACTAAATCGTGAGTCACTGACCCGGGAAAGTGTGCAGCAGTATACTGAGACAATGTATCAGCTTTCAAAGCATTTTGAAGTGGCAGCTATAAAAGACACACTGAGCCCTTATTCAAGAAGGTTGAACTTAATCTTTTTTTAAGTCCTAATAATTATGAAATGACTGACTCTGTAGTGTAATGAAAATGGATGTAACTTTTAATTTTTGATTTTTATGTTATGAAGTTGTCAAAATTTATCCATCACATCAGGTAGGAGTAAAAGACATTTACAGCAGTAACAGCGCCATCTAGTATGATGAGAATGACAGATTATAATAAATTATGAGAATGTAGGAAATTCAAGGCAAGACTGGAAAGAAAGTGTAATAAAAACATGCTGACATTTGTTTGTAATAATTAAGAAGCAATGCTTTCACAAAACTATACTGTTTTTATGCATTTTTGGGGCTTTGCCCAAGCGCTATTTTCGGCATAAAAACAGGGCCCGTAGCACCCGAACCATAACAGCTGGTGCAAATGTTATGGCAGATTTGGAATCTGTGGATGATTTTGCCCTAGAAAACATCTTCAGATAATTTTCAATGACCTACCTTGATGAAATACGGACAACAAAAAAAAAAGCAGTGCTCAGTGACAATACATTGAAAGCTGAACGGATTCACATGGGTGCAAGCAACTGAAAAGTTTTTGACTGAACATTTTCTCTGAGTGAATGGCTGAGTGCTGAAGGGGCGAGGGGAAATGGTGCAATCTGGTGCATTCTGACAATTTAATCATCAGTCTTATCAGACGGTTTCACTGTGAAGCAAAGTACAGAAGAGTTGGGAGGGAGGGGATTAATGTCAAATTCCACCACCAGACCAACTGATTTCTAAATAAACTGTTGTGAAATGCCATCACCAAAACGCAGCACTTTCAAATGCCACCAGCTATAATACAACCCCTGGCAAAAATTATGGAATCACCGGCCTCGGAGGATGTTCATTCAGTTGTTTAATTTTGTAGAAAAAAAGCAGATCACAGACATGACACAAAACTAAAGTCATTTCAAATGACAACTTTCTGGCTTTAAGAAACACTATAAGAAATCAAGAAAAAAAGATTGTGGCAGTCAGTAACGGTTACTTTTTTAGACCAAGCAGAGGAAAAAAATATGGAATCACTCAATTCTGAAGAAAAAATTATGGAATCACCCTGTAAATTTTCATCCCCCAAACTAACACCTGCATCAAATCAGATCTACTCGTTGACATTGACCCTATGCCATGACATTGACCCTATGTGTCTTTTTACAAGGAATGTTTTCGCAGTTTTTGCTCTATGGCAAGATGCATTATCATCTTGAAACATCCCCAAACATCCTTTCAATTGTCCAAAATATCAACGTAAACTTGTGCATTTATTGATGATGTAATGACAGCCATCTCTCCAGTGCCTTTACCTGACATGCAGCCCCATATCATCAATGACTGTGGAAATTTACGTTCTCTTCAGGCAGTCATCATTATAAATCTCATTGGAACGGCATCAAACAAAAGTTCCAGCATCATCACCTTGCCCAATGCAGATTCGAGATTCATCACTGAATATGACTTTCATCCAGTCATCCACAGTCCACGAATGCTTTTCCTTAGCCCATTGTAACCTTGTTTTTTTCTGTTTAGGTGTTAATGATGGCTTTCGTTTAGCTTTTCTGTATGTAAATCCCATTTCCTTTAGGCGGTTTCTTACAGTTCGGTCACAGACGTTGACTCCAGTTTCCTCCCATTCGTTCCTCATTTGTTTTGTTGTGCATTTTTCGATTTTTGAGACATATTGTTTCAAGTTTTCAGTCTTGACACTTTGATGTCTTCCTTGGTCTACCAGTGTGTTTGCCTTAAACAACCTTCCCATGTTGTTTGTATTTGGTCCAGAGTTTAGACACAGCTGACTGTGAATAACCAACATCTTTTGCAACATTGCGTGATGATTTACTCTCTTTTAAGAGTTTGATAATCCTCTCCTTTGTTTCAATTGACATCTCTCGTGTTGGAGCCATGATTCATGTCAGTCCACTTGGTGCAACAGCTCTCCAAGGTGTGTTCACTCCTTTTTAGATGCAGACTAACAAGCAGATCTGATATGATGCAGCTGTTAGTTTTGGGGATGAAAATTTACAGGGTGATTCCATATTTTTTTCCTCTGCTTGGTCTAAAAAAGTAACCGTTACTGACTGCCACAATCTTTTTTCTTGGTTTCTTATACTGTTTCTTAAAGCCAGAAAGTTGCCATTTGAAATGACTTTAGTTTTGTGTCATGTCTGTGATCTGCTTTTTTTCTACAAAATTAAACAACTGAATGAACATCCTCAGAGGCTGGTGATTCCATAATTTTTGCCAGGGGTTGTATAATACACAATACTGAAATTGAACTTGTGTCCCTTTGTGTCCCTAGGGTGAATAAGAAGTCTGCGAGTCACAGAGCTTTCTCTTATTGTGCCCCTGTTCTGTGGAATGATCCCCCTACATCAATAAAACAGTCAGATTCTGTAGAGACTTTCAAGTCTAGCCTTAAGACGAGGGATGGGTATTGATAAAATTTTAGCTATCGATCCGATTCCTTATCGATACCTCGTGAGTTTTCTGTGTACTAAAAGTAGACTTTACAGGTTTTCTATGTCAACAATATTTTATTGAGTCTAAGTAAATAAATGTGAAATTGGTCACTGGATCCTTAAACTCTGGACATAATAAACTATACATGGTGGATCCTTGATCTCTGGACATAAATAGAAATAAACAAAATCTGTAGTTTTTGTCAAAAACTTTTCCTTTCAGACATTATTGGCATGAATGTCTTTCCATACATCTGAGCTGAGCTCTTGCAGCTGGCTGTGCTGCACGTCAGGATGTAATTTATAAAGAATGCAGGACGTCTCATTTTGGGAGGAAAAAAACGTTTTAGTTGATTGTAGTTTATTGTCTGTATTACAGCGTTTGTAAAGAGGTGTCGTTTTATTTAAAGCGGCAATTCGTTTTGAAGTTATTAATTCCAGCTGGACTCTGTCTCGGCAGAGAGCTGCGCAGCGTCTGGAGCTGTGCCAATGGCACGGAGGATGATTCTCGTTTCTTGACTGCAACAAGAGTCCCAGTTATTGACTTTAATCTGCACAAAAGTGACTCACGATTAACATTTTTATGGCTTTGAGAGGGGTTAAGAAGCGGACTTGCTGCTTCTGAAGAGCAGCGAATCAAAGAACCAACAAGCCAGCAGATTGTTGGTTCCAAGCCAGCGGATCACTGCTTCTTGCTTCAAAGTGGAGTCGCGCTGCAGACACGGTTGGTTACAGAACTGCTGCAGGGTCTGTAATCAACATAGAGAAATGATCATTTTCCTGACAAACACCCTTAATAACAAAGGCTGCTCTGAAGGACCGATAAGGGAATCGTTAAGCAAAAAGGCAATTGATGCCGGTGGATCGAATCAATTCTTAACGATACCCAAAAAGAACCGGTTCTTGATACCCAACCCTACTTAGGATGCACTTATTTTCCCTTTTGTATGGCTAGCATACTGGCATAGTATTACTACACTTTTTACTCTTAAATTCATTTTATTAGGAAATGGAGCAGGCCGCGGCCTCAACTTTTTTTGAAACTGGAGCCTTTATTGGTCCTTCTGAACAAACAAACAAAAAATTTTAAATAAATTTCCATATATGAGTTTCAATTTGTATCATAGTTGATACACTGGGTCACAATGCGCAAAGATTCTTTTTTTTTCTTGAACAAACAAAAACATAAAACACAAACAAATCTAACAAATTGGTCATTCCAAACATAAAAAGTGCTACTACAATGCAGCAATGAGAAATCCACCAGGGTGGAAGTCTGGAAGACATAACATTTCAGTTATTTTTACTCATTTTGTGATTCACAACCTCTATTTTGCATGATGGTAGGCTTGAAAACAGTTTCTGTCCTTGCTCAGACAAAGATACACTCAGCATGTCTCACAGTACACATGGGTAAAGTGGCCTGCGCAGTGCTTGCATCTCTGTCGGGTTTCCCATGCTAGGAAATGATCAAGGCCATCCTTTCTCACATCAGGGGGCACTTCAGTGGTTTTCCTCTTCCGGGGAGGGGATGGCGTTGCTTCTGGAGAGGACAGTGGTTGGCCACAGTGTTTAGCCTTTCCTGTGCTTGTGAGCGCAGTGCCAACAGAAGCCTGAAACCTTCGCAGGGGCAGGGGTTTCTGCCTGGGCTGCAGGTTCTCCACATCTCTTCTGTAGCAGATCCATGCATTGATTACTGCCACTGTAATGGTGTGCTTAGATGTACCATCTTTTGGATCTGAGGCTGAACTTGTACAATGAAGATAGCATATCTAGAATATCAACACCTCCTATGAACCTATGTGTCAACAATGGCTGGTCTGGGAACCACGATGTAGGTTTTAGCTTTCAGATCCCAATGCTTCACACTGCCCAGTGGTTCAACGGCAACAAAAGAAGAGAGCAGGTTCACAGCTTTGTTGTTTTACCATCTCATGATGATGTTGTCTTCCTGGTTTATGCTAAAATCCAGAGACCCTCTTCCCTTTTCAGTTCTTTCTCATCCATCAGTTGGCAGTTCTTCACCCTGTTCATTCAGATTGCGCTTATGTAGTAGATTCCCCCTTGTTTCAAGTGCTCCACCAATGGAACTGATGTAAAGAAGTTGCCAGCAAAAACTTCGTGATTTTTTTTTTTTTTTCCTGCTGGAAGGGTTGAGGTCATTTTCAGAACATCTCCTGTAGCACCAACTTCAGATTTCTCTTTGTTGGGATTTTCTCCCCCTTGGCACACATCAAAGTCATAGAGACAGCCACTTTGCCCAGCACGTCCCGACATTTTGAACCCCCACTTGTGAGGTTTTCCTGGCATGTACAGTAGTGTTCAGAATAATAGTAGTGCTATGTGACTAAAAAGATTAATCCAGGTTTTGAGTATATTTCTTGTTACATGGGAAACAAGCTACCAGTAGATTCAGTAGATTCTCACAAATCCAACAAGACCAAGCATTCATGATATGCACACTCTTAAGGCTATGAAATTGGGCTATTAGTAAAAAAAAAAAGTAGAAAAGGGGGTGTTCACAATAATAGTAGCATCTGCTGTTGACGCTACAAACTAAAAACTATTATGTTCAAACTGCTTTTTTTTTAGCAACCCTGTGAATCACTAAACTAGCATTTATTTGTATAACCACAGTTTTTCATGATTTCTTCACATCTGCAAGGCATTAATTTTGTTGACTTGGAACCAAGATTTTGCTCATTTACTAGTGTGCTTGGGGTCATTGTCTTGTTGAAACACCCATTTCAAGGGCATGTCCTCTTCAGCATAAGGCAACATGACCTCTTCAAGTATTTTGACATATCCAAACTGATCCATGATACCTGGTATGCGATATATAGCTGTCACAGCACTTACAGGTAACTCCAGACTGTCTTCGATCATCCTGGAGCTGATCAATGGGTGAGCCTTTGCCATTCTGGTTATTCTTCTATCCATTTTGATGGTTGTTTTCCGTTTTCTTCCACGTCTGTTTTTTTTTGTCCATTTTAAAGCACTGGAAATCATTGTAGATGAACAGCCTATAATTTTTTGCACCTGTGTATAAGTTTTCCCCTCTCCAATCAACTTTTTAATCAAACTACGCTGTTCTTCTGAACATTGTCTTGAACGTCTCATTTTCCTCAGGCTTTCAAAGAGAAAAGCATGTTCAACAGGTGCTGGCTTCATCCTTAAATAGGCGACACCTGATTCACACCTGTTTGTTCCACAAAATTGACGAACTCACTGACTGAATGCCACACTACTATTATTGTGAACACCCCCTTTTCTACTTTTTTTTTTTTTTTTTTACCAATAGCCCAATTTCATAGCCTTAAGAGTGTGCATATCATGAATGCTTGGTCTTGTTGGATTTATGAGAATCTACTGGTACCTTGTTTCCCATGTAACAATAAGAAATATACTCAAAACCTGGATTAATCTTTTTAGTCACATAGCACTACTATTATTCTGAACACTACTGTAGCACCGTAGATGTAATTTTCCTTTGAAAGGCACCATGATTTCATCAACAGCATTGGCGTAGTTTCTCTAACCATGGTCTGAGTTTCCATACGTTGTCTTTTTTTGCATCCTCAGACACTGAGGTTGTCCTGAAAGTGAATCAGCTTCAGCAAATTCAGGAATCGACCCCGTGACATCACATCACAAACTTGGGTGGGACCTTGTCTGCATCTCCCAGTAAGCTTGTATGTTGGGCATCTGTACTAACCCCATATGCATGTACATACCCACAATTTGCTCAATTTCTTTAGCATTTGTGTCTACTGACTTTCCATTTTTTTGCACACTGTACACGTTTGTTTCTTCTGCAATTTCCTGTAGCATTTTCTCAGTCACAAAATCTTTGAAATACTCATATGGTGTCCAGTCAATCCTCTCTTCCTCAACACATTCCACAAACTCAACAGCTAGAGGTTCAAACTCTTTTCTTTTCCACATATACTCCTTCCTTTTCACTTTGGTTTGTGTCCTTTGGTTTTGTTGTGTCCTCTTCTGGGCCTTCATTATCATCACTAGTATCATGGTTTTCCTCTTCCTCATCATCACTGCTATCTGGGTTTCCCCAGTCTTTGCAGTAGGAGTCCATTCCTCCTCCTCCTCATGACCTTCTCCTAGCTGCTCCATGTCACTGAAATTTCCATCCAAAATCATCTTCAGAGCATCTTCAATACTGTATTTTTTGCCATCTAAAAACACACATGTACACGAAAAACAGATTATTGTGTATTTTTTTTCTTTGAACTGGTCAGTTTTTAGTGAAAATCAGTAAGCAAAAGGAATAATGCTGGAGCTAACAGAGATTTAATGCACATCTTGAGTACAAAAGGTTTGAATGCTGGGATCCATTTAGAGGTCATAGCAGATCCCAAAATGGCAATTCTTAAGTAATCAAGTTGGTGTGTTTGGTAGGGGGCGCTCCTCGAACTACCTCCAAAAATCATATTAAAGCACATTTTGAAGGACACCAGCCATTTTGGTGCCAAGTGCTTCTTCAGATTAAACCCATGATTACAGATGTGGCATTCTTAAGTGCAGCATTTGGTGCAAAGTCCACTTAAGAATGACCTAAAGGTGGCGCTACTGTGACATTTAAAGCACATTTTGAGTACATCAACCAAACTTGGTAGGAATATTCCTTATACATCACTGATCAAGAATCTGTAGTTCTTAAGTGACAAGTTTGGTGCAAAAGTCATTTAAGAACCACCTAAAGGTGGCGCTTGTGCTGTGATGTTTAATACACATGATGAGTACATCAATGAAACCTGGGGGAATTATACTTTAGACATCACTGATAAAGAATCAGTACTTCTTAAGTGACCAGTGCAGTGCAAAGGTCATTTAAGAACCACCTAAAGGTGGCCCTTTTGCTGTGACGTTTAACACACGTGACAAGTACATCAACGAAACCTGGGGGAGTTATACTTTAGACATCACTGATAAAGAATCGGTACTTCTTAAGTGACCAGTTCAGTGCAAATGTCATTTAAGAACCACCTAAAGGTGCTGTGACTTTAATGCATGTTACAAATACATTCACAAAACCTGGGGGAATTAATATTAGACATCACTGATAAAGAATCAGTATATCTTGTAGGATCACCTAAGGGTGGCATTTGTTTTTACACATTTTGAAGCACATAGCATGTACTTTCATGAAACCTTGGGGAATTATACATAGAAGCCTGATTAATCAGGAACCTGTCAATTGTAATACCCTTAAGAATATCCTGGTTACTTTTCCCTCCAGGCTACACAATGCACTGATAAAACAAATGCTAAACATTACAAAGAACTACTGTTGGTACTAGAGGTACTGTTGTACCACTGCAGCAAATTTCAATCAAGACTCTGGATGGATGTTGGAACTGCTGCAAAGAACAACCGTCGCTTCATCAGTTTGACTGCAATTTACAAGGAGCTTGGAAAAGAACTTTGTGCAGCATTACCAGCTTTTCATGCCTTCACTGGATCAGACTACACCTCCTCTTTCGTACAAAAGGGGAAGGTTAGACCCTTCAAACTTCTGGAGAAAAGCCCAGATTGCCAGGCAGCTTTTGCAGTTATCTCAGCAGTGAGCACCCAAGTACATGAGGCAACAAGAGCATGTCTGATAAAATTCACTGCCTCTTTGTATGGAGCTAAGCAAAACAGCAGCCTAAATAACTGTCTGTACCAAAAGTTCATGCAGGTCTATGCACCGAAGGGACACAGAAAAAACCTGCTCGCCAATTTAAGGGGTATTGATGCCAGTGGACTCCCACCATGTGAAAGTGAGGTCGTTGCTCACTTGAATCGAGCATCTTTTGTGGCCAATATGTGGGCTCATACACATCAACATCACCTAGAGCAGCATCATACTAAGGAAAATGGCTGGGAGTTAATTGATGGCCAGTACAAACCAGTCTGGTTCCATGGAGAGCAACTCCCAGAAAATCTTGTCCCAGAGGAAGGAGAAATAGAGGAAATAGAGAACAAGGCAGAAGAGGACATGAATATTGCATCTTCTGATGAACAAGTTACCGGTAGTTCAGATGAGGAAGACTAGAATCAATGGTTGCCTTATCAATTTTGTAACTGTACAACATAGCATCTGTAGCAATCAGTAGCCATTCACAACTGATTGGATGTCTCAGGTTTCAGACTCATCAGCAATTATGACATTGTGGGGACACACTGTGGTATACAGTGACACTATGAAGAACATGTATGTTGCCCTATTCTTACACAATCCACATTACTATTGCTAAAGCATTATAATTTGATATTGAACTTCAAATTGGTTAATGAATGTGAGATTGTCTTTTTTTTTTTTTTCTTTCATCACATGTACAATAATGTAGCCATCCTTTCTTGAATATGTGTACTTATGTCCTAGGTCAGCAGCACATCAATGTAGCAGCAGCCCAAACAGCAGACTTGCCTTCTTCATTTTGAGGCATTCACAATTTCCATATGCCATGGGCAGATATCACAAGGTCTCTTTATTGTCACCTCTGGTAAAGCAGACAGACAAATCAGTCAGAATTTCATTATTATTTAATCCCATTTCACCTAATTTTGCATTGTTAGTGTCTTCCAGTCCAGGTGATCCACGCTAGCCACAAAATCTTTATATAAATGTTTCATCCCTTTCAACAGGGTAGACCTAAATGGGGTGCGAAGTGGCGTCAATGCTTAGGCCTACTATATCATACAGGGCCTATATGGACACAGTATATAAATGTATTTTAGCCCTGTAAAGCCCAAACCATTAAATAACTGACAGAAAATTCCAATCTTTTGAAACTGGAGCCTTTATTGGCCCTTTTGAACAAACAAACAAAAAAAAATTCAAATATCAATTTCCATATATGAGTTTCAATTTGTATCATATTTGATACAATGGGTCACAATGCTCAAAGATTCTTTTTTTCTCGAACAAGCAAACAAAAAAAAATAATAAAACACAAACAAATTGGGAATTCCAAAAAAAATGAGAAATCCACCAATGGAACTGGCAGGGCGGAAGTTTGGAAGGCATAACATTTGAGTTATTTTTACTCATTTTGCAGTTCACAATCGTTTTATTTTGCATGGTGGTAGGATTGGAAACAATTTCTGTCCTTGTTCAGACAAAGATGCACTCTGCATTTCTCACAGTACACATGGGCAAAGTGGCCTACGCAGTGCTTGCATCTCTGTCGATTTTTCCATGTTGGGAAATGATTAATTCCATCCTTTCTTACATCAGGGGGCACTTCAGTTGTTCTTCTCTTCCGGGGAGGGGTTGGCACTCTTTCTGGAGTGGACAGTGGTCTGCCACACTTTTTGACATTTCCTGCACTTGTGAGGGCAGTGCCAACAGAAGCCTGAAATCTTCGCAGGGGCATGGGTTTCTGCCTGGGCTGCAGTTTCTCCAGGTCTCTTCTGTAGCGGATCCATGCATTGATTACTGCCACTGTAACGGTGTGCCACCAAATGTAGATGTACCATCTTCGGGATCTGAAGTTGAACTTGTACAGTGCAGATAGCATATCAAGAAGGTCAACACCTCCCATGAACCTGTTGTATGTGTTAACAATGGCTGGTCTGGGAACCATTATGTAGGTTTTGGTTTTCCGATCCCAACGCTTCACATTGCCCAGTGGTTCAATGCCAACAAAAGAAGAGAGCAGGTTCACAGCTTTGTTGTCATACCATTTCACAATTATGTTGTCTTCCTGGTTTACTCTGAAATCCAGAGACCCTCTTCCCTTTGTCTTAAGTTCTTTCTCATCCATCAGGTGGCAGTTCTTCACCCTGTTCATTCGGACAGTGCCTATGTAGTAGATTCCTCTTTGTTTCAAACGCTCTACCAATGGAACTGATGTAAAGAAGTTGTCAGCAAACACTTTGTGATTTTTTCCTGCTGGAAGGGTTGAGGTCATTTTCAGGACAACATCTCCTGTAGCACCAACATCAGACTTCTTTTGGTCACGATTTTCTCCCCCTTGACACACGTCAAAGTCATAGAGATAGCCACTTTGCCCGGCACGTCCCCACATCTTGAACCCCCACTTGTGAGGTTTTCCTGGCATGTAGCACCGTAGATGTGATTTTCCTTTGAAAGGCACCATGATTTCGTCAACAGCGTGACATTCCTCAGGAGGTATGCAAAGAAAGCGTTGACGTAGGTACTCTAACCATGGCCTGATTTTCCACAATTTATCTTTTTTTGCATCCTCAGACACATTGAGGTTGTCCTGAAAGTGAATCAGCTTCAGCAAATTCAGGAATCGACCCCGTGACATCACATCACAAACTGGGGGGTACCTTGTCTCCATTTCCCAGTAAGCTCGTACATTGGGCATCTGCACTAACCCCATGTGCATGTACATTCCCAGAATTTGCTCAATTTCTTGGGCATTTGTGTTCACAGATTTTCCATTTTTCTGCACACTGTACAAGTTTGTTTCTTCTGCAATTTCCTGTAGCATTTCCTCGGTCACAAAGTCTTTGAAATACTTATATGGTGTCCAGTCAAGCCTCTCTTCAGAGTCTTCCTCAACACATTCCACAAACTCAACAGATGGAGGTTCAAACTGTTTTCTTTTCCACAGATACTCCTTCCTTTTCACTTTGTCCCTTGCAGACTGCTTTGGTGTTGTGTCCTCTTCTGAGCCTTCATCATCATTACTATTATCTGGCTTTTCCTCTTCATCATCACTATTATCTGGGTTTTCCTCTTCCTCATCATCATTGCTATCTGGGTTTTCCCCAATCCTTGCAGTAGGAGCCCATTCCTCGTCCTCATCATCATCACCATCATCATCTTCCTCTAGCTGCTCCATGTCACTTGAATTCCCATCCATAATCATCTTCAGAACATCTTCAACATTGTATTTTTTTGCCATCTAAAAACACAAAAACAGATTATTGTGTATTTTTTCTTTGAACTGGTCAGTTTTTAGTGAAAATCAGTAAGTAAACGGAATGTATGATGCATGAAATACAATAAAGTTACAACCGAGTGATTTAGAGTTACATGACCTTATATACCAGCTGTATCAAGTTTGCTACGTAATTTTCAACACGGTTTTACTAAAACACAAATCATGAAATATTAAGTAATTTCACATTACATCAACCCAGTAACTGTTCCTATTGATGTTTCATAAAAAAAAAAAAAAAAAAAAAAAATTATTTTCTTACCTTAACCTTTTCAAAATTGGCAAAGTTCTTCGTCAAAAACCACCTGTGTCCTGTTCCTTGCTAATAGCAATCTTCTAGCATCACTGGAAAACCACCTAGTGAACAAATTACTGCCCCCTGTTGAATTATCCGTGCACTGCATGTACCTCATTATATACATTGGGTTTTTCAGGGAAAAAAAAATTGTACCACTGCTCACGTGGTGGGCTAAAAAGATTATGTATCACATATAATACGTTTGGCGTTACAGGGTTAGAGAAGTGTGGCCAAGAAGAATTTCAGTGTTGGTCACACATATTCAAAATATGCATGGTGAATGAAAAATATAAATACCATTATACACTTTATTTGAATTTTAACTGTTGAGCATTGTATCATTTCCATGAAGCTTCAATTTTGGAAGAATACATGTTTTCCATGTTAATTATAGTCAAAAAAGAAACTTTTTTTTCTCTTTGTTAATGAAGTCTACAAATAATTGTATTAGGCATCTCAATATGACTTGAAACAGAAGGGATGGCTCTTGAATAAGATGAATATGCCAACACAAGCGCCACTGTTAACTCATTCTTAAATCAACACTGCACTAATTGTGACACTTAAGAAGTACTGATTCTTTATCAGTGATGTCTAAAGTATAATTCCCCCAGGTTTCATTGATGTACTCATCATGTGTGTTAAACGTCACAGCACAAGCGCCACCTTTATGTGATTCTTAAATGACTTTTGCACCAAACTCGTCACTTAAGAACTACAGACTCTTCATCAGTGACGTATAAGGAATCTTCCTACCAAGTTTGATTGATGTACTCAAAATGTGCTTTAAATGTCACAGTAGCGCCACCTTTAGGTCGTTCTTAAGTGGACTTTGCACCAAATGCTGCACTTAAGAATGCCGCTTCCGTAATCAGGGGTTTAATCTGAAGCACTTGGCACCAAAATGGCTGGTGTACTTCAAAATGTGCTTTAATCTGATTTTGGGGGTAGTTCGAGGCGCGCCCCCTACCAAACACACCAACTTGATTACTTAAGAATTGCCATTTGGGGGTCTGCTATGACCTCTAAATGGATCCCAGCACTCAAACCTTTTGTACTCAAGATGTGCATTAAATCTTTGCTAGCTCCTAGACTAGAAGTTACTACCAGTCGTAGCATTGCAACACCCAACTAGTCATCAATCATCATGATACAGCAAGTTGCATATTAAATTTTTCGCTCTGAATGTACATTATGTAATTTAAACATTTAATTAGTTTACATGAAAATTAAAAAGACTATGTTGCTTGATGTTATGTACAATGCATGAAATACAATAAAATGACAATTCACTGATTTAGAGTTACATGACCTTATATACCTGCTGTACCAAATACATCATTTTCAATACGGTTTTACTAAAACAGATTATGAAATATGAAGTAATTATACACTGCATCAACCCAGTAACTGTTCCTATTAATGTTTCACAAAAAATTTGAACACTTTTCTTACCTTAACCTTTTCAAAACTGGCACAGTTCTTCTTCAAAAACCACCTGTGTCCCATTCCTTAGTAATGGCAATCTTGTAGCAGCACTGGAAAGCCCTCTAGTGAGCAAATTACTGCCCCTTGTTGGATTATCCGTGCTATGCATGTACCTAATTGTATACATAGGGTTAAAATTGTCACACTGCTCATTTGGAGGGCTCAAAAACTCATGTATCACATATGATACGTTTGGCGTTACAGGGCTGAAGTCTGGGTCTTTTAGTGAAGCTTAGGGCTGGTGGCCGGCGATCACCTTAGCATTTCTTCTGTTTTTCTCATTGGTTAATGCTGACAAATTATACTGTATGTTTTTCTGATGCTGTTTTTTTTTTTTCTCTTTATTTGAGATGCGGCTCCATCCAGAGATGGGTGTGGTGTCTGTTTCTGAAAACCTCCTGTCCTGTGCACCGGCAACATTTCCTGTATATTCGTTTTGTGAATTGTTCTGTCAATTGTGTCTGTAGCATGGCCCAAGCAGAGGGTCACCCCTTTGAGTCTGGTCTGCTTGGGGTTTCTCCCTCAAATCATCAGAGGGAGTTTTTCCTTACCACTGTCACCTGGTGTTTCCTCTAGGGGTTGGTAAGGTTAGACCTTACTTGTGTGAAGCACCTTGAGGCAACTTTGTTGTGATCTGGTGCAATATAAATGAAATAAATAAAAATTAAATGAAACTAAAGTTCTTGGGGTTTTCATTGACAATAAATTGAGTTGGAAAACACATAAATTATGTTAAATCAACAATGTCAAAACCCATTCGCATTTTGTATAAAACACAAGACTTCCTCCTCCAACACTCATTAGTTACCTTCTATGATTCATTACATGTTCCGTAAATGACCTATTGTATTGAAGCTTGGGGAAATCACCTACAAAGCTAATACAAATTCAATATTTTTACTACAAAAGAAAGTCATTGAGAATTATTAGTAAGAAACCATATCGTGAGCCTACAAATCCACTGTTTACACATTTTAAAAATATTCATTCATATTATTCATTGTTTGCAGTAAAAAAATAAACTTACCACATGTCCAGGGCCTGTTCAAAATCAGGGACTCCAGTTATAATTTGCGAGGAACATTATCATTTCAAAATCAAAGATTCGAACTACCGTAAAAAGTCATGGTGTTTCTGTTAGAGGTGTTAATATTTGCAATTTGTGCCCAGATAACATAAAATCACTTGGTAACTTGGTTGGCTTTAAAAGATCTATAAAAATCATTTAATTACTTGTTATGGTGTGATGAATTAGGTTTATTGATTTTGTTTTTGGTGCACTGCTGTTTGCATGTTTGTGTTTTGAAATTTTAGTTCAGTGATTAATTTATATTTTGTATTAGTTATCATGGGTATATGTATATATGTATACATTTTTACTTTTTTGGTTAAAGGGGTGGTTGTTTATAAGCTTTTGCTTCTGCCTAGACCCTTTCGGGCACATGGGTGCATTGTTGGATTGTTTTCTTTGCGAGTTTACTTTGTTATTTTGGGCCTGTGTGTGGCGAATAAATTCATTCATTCAAGATTGAGTGAGAGACGTTTCATGCTTTTTTCAAAATGTGAACAACTGGCCCATTTGTGGCACCTTAGAACCTGTATGACTTGAAAACTGAATCAGTTCTTGCCTCTCAGGATATGAATCCTGTGTAAAAATGTCATTTCAATTTAAATTTTTTTCAATTTATTTTCCTTTATATAGCGCCAAATCACAACAAAGTTGCCTCAAGGCGCTTCACACAGGTAAGGTCTAACCTTACCAACCCCCAGAGCAACAGTGGCAAGGAAAAACTCCCTCTGAGGAAGAAACCTCAAGCAGACCAGACTCAAAGGGGTGACCCTCTGCTTGGGCCATGCTACAAACATAAATTACAGAAATAATTCACAGAACATTTCACGGTCGAATATACAAGAATTGCTATTGGTGCACAGGACAGGAGGGTCGCCAACACAAATACAACTCCCATCTCTGGATGGAGCTGCACCTTAAACAGGAAAAAACAGAATCAGGCATCAGAAAGACAAAAAAAATACTGTATAATTTGCCAGCATTAATCAACAAGAAAAACAGAAGAAATACTAAGCCTACTAGCCCTAAGCTTCACTAAAAGACCCAGGATTTAGGTGAAGTTGAGGCCGCGGCCCGCTACAATTACTAATAACATGAATTAAAAGAGTAAAAAGCGTAAAACAAAACTGTACCAGTATGCTAGCCATATGAAAGGGAAAATAAATGTGTCTTAAGTCTGGACTTGAAAGTCTCCACAGAATCTGATTGCTTTATTGACGCAGGGAGGCCATTCCACAGAACAGGGGCATGATAAGAGAAAGCTCTGTGACCCGCAAACTTCTTATTCACCCTAGGGACACAAAGTAGTCCTGCACCCTGAGAATGTAAAGCCCGGGCCGGTACGTAAGGTTTAATTAGGTCAGCTAGGTAGGGAGGTGCCAGTCCATGAATAATTTTATAGGTTAGTAGCAGAACCTTAAAATCTGATCTCACTGGGACAGGAAGCCAGTGAAGAGACGCCAAAATGGGTGTAATGTCGTCGAACTTTCTGCTTTGTGTCAAAAGTCTGGCTGCAGCATTTTGAACCAATTGGAGAGCCCTAATGCTAGACTGCGGTAAACCAGAAAATAGAACATTGCAGTAGTCCAATCTAGAAGAGATAAATGCATGGATCAGGGTCTCAGCATCAGCCATAGACAGGAAGGGACGAATCTTCATTATATTTCGCAGGTGGAAGAAAGCAGTCCTAGTAATATTTCTAATACGGAGGCCAAAGGACAAAGAAGGATCAAAAATTACCCCAAGGTTCCTCACTTTGTCAGTGTGATGTATGACACACGAGCCTAGGCTGAGTGTTAACTGGTCAAATTGATGCCGATGTCTCATTGGACCAAGAGCCATCATTTCAGTCTTTTCAGAGTTTAAAAGTAGGAAGTTTCTAGACATCCAACTTCTCACTGCCGCAAGGCAATCTTCTAAGGATTTTATGTGAATGAGATTACCAGCAGTTATCGGCATATATAACTGAGTATCATCTGCATAGCAGTGAAAGGTAATCCCAAAACGCCGCAATATGTGCCGAAGGGGTGCTATATAAAGGGAGAAAAGCAGGGGGCCTAAGACAGACCCCTGAGGAACCCCAAATTTCATGTAACTAAGGTTAGAGGTAGTGTTACTGTACAAAACACAGTGAGAATGACTGGTCAAATATGATGTCAGCCATGCAAGGGCACACCCAGTAATCCCAAAATGATTCTCCAGTTTATCAAGTAGAATATGATGATCCACTGTATCAAATGCAGCACTGAGATCTAACAGCAGCAGAACCGTAGTGGTGTCCGAGTCCATTGTAAGCAGAAGATCATTCACCACTTTAGTGAGAGCTGTCTCAGTGGAATGATATTTTCTAAAAGCAGACTGCAGTTGCTCAGAGAGATTATTCTCAGTAAGATAGTCTACGAACTGTTGTGACACCACTTTTTCCAGAGTTTTACAGCAAAATGATAGATTTGATATCGGCCGATAGTTTTTCAATACACTAGGGTCAAAATTAGGTTTCTTAAGTAATGGTTTAAACACTGCAGATTTGAAACGTTTAGGAACAGATCCAGGAGTTAAAGAAAGATTAATAATTTCCAGCACAAACGGCCCAAGAGTGGGCCACAGGTCCTTAAACAGTTTTGTTGGTATATCAATCAATCAATCAATTTTTTTATATAGCGCCAAATCACAACAAACAGTTGCCCCAAGGCGCTTTATATTGTAAGGCAAGGCCATACAATAATTATGTAAAACCCCAACGGTCAAAACGACCCCCTGTAAGCAAGCACTTGGCTACAGTGGGAAGGAAAAACTCCCTTTTAACAGGAAGTGCTTTTTGTTGACGTTACAAGTTTCGTCAGCATGTCTAGAGAGATACTATCAAATTCTGTAAATCTAGGTAATACCTCAGTAGTGGCGCCCACCTCAATAGCAGGGTGTAGTGGCTGGGTTAAGGCATGCTGGGATATGTTCAACCTAATGTCATCTATTTTCTTCTCAAAGTAATCTAGGAAATCTTGTGCTGCAAAAGGAGAGCGAACTACAGGTGGTTGTCCATGAATAAGTGTTGCCACCGTGTCGAACAAGAACTTTGAGTTATGCTTGTTTTTGTTGATCAAATCAGAGTAATAGGTCCGCTTTGTAGCCAATAATGCATGCTTATAGTCTAAGATAGCATCACGCCACGCAAGGTGGAATACTTCTAATTTTAAACGACGCCATTTCCATTCTAGACCTCTTGCTTTATGCTTGAGGTCACGCAGGTAATCATTGAACCAAGGTGACTGCAATTTGGGGGAGCGCGGTTTCAACACGGGTGGTGCAATCATGTTGAGTGTCATTTTGAGCACTGAGTTTAAACTATCCACAAGTCTGTCTACTGACTGGGTATTTGTCAAAAGTGAGGCTAAGACATCAGGCAGTCTAGCTTCTAGTTCACTCTTAGTTGAGGAGTTGATGCATCGCTGCAGTTATAAATAAGGTTGTTGTTCCACTAAACACGGCAGCGAAACTGTAAACTTAATAAGTGAGTGATCAGAGACCACTGATGTAAGAGGCATGATATCAATATTCGTGACAGCAATACCACTTGCGAGAACCAGATCCAGGGTATTCCCACTAATGTGCGTCGAATCCCGAATGCATTGCCGAAATCCTAATGCATCCACAATTTCCATAAACGATTTGCAGAGGGGATCAGAAGGCTTATTTATATGAACGTTAAAGTCACCAATGATCAGAATGTTATCTGCACTAGTTGACAAGTTAGAGATGAACGCACCAATTTCATCTAAGAATTCAGAATATGGGCCAGGAGGCCTATATACAGTGACAAAGTAATATGGCTGATTTTTATTCTTCTGACCTTGGCAATGCGTAATATCCTGAGCGGAGCAGAGAATCAGATGCTCAAACGAGTTATATTTGTGACCCCCAACAGCTAATAAGCTAAACCTAGATTTATAAATAAGAGCAATACCCCCACCTTGCTTCGCATCATGAGGGACGTGACTAAATGTATATGCTGGTGGGCAGGCTTCATTTAAGGGGAGGACAGCTGTAGGTTTAAGCCAGGTTTCACATAACCCAATCATATCTAAGTGATGATCAATAATTAAATCATTAAAGGGGATAGAGAATCAAAACCATCTTTTTCATGTTTTTGGTGTTAGTTCAGAGTCTCCCCGCTGTGGGGAAAACACACGAAGTGCCAGCAAGTTTCAGAACCTCTGTTTCAAGTAATTCTCCTTTTTTGAATTGCCGCCAGAAACATTGTGTCACATTTTCACCAACAGCCCCCCCCCACACACACACCCACACCCTTTCACACACGCCCCTTCGAAATTAATTATTCATAAGGCTGTGCACACCCATTCCTACCACTGGAAGAGGAGCAATGGCGAGCTACAGGTGTGCCTTCCCAGGCTGTCATAGCGGACTACGATCTTTCCATATTCTTCCCACGGAAAGCAGTGTACGCGATCACTAGCTTTTATTCATTTTTAACCGCATCCCCAGGACATACAACCGCCGACTATTTCTTTGCGCATTTCACGGAGGACTGTTTCACCAACCTTGCTCAATTTCGAGCTGGCTTCAGTCAGCATTTAATACTCAGTAGAGGGTCAGTTCCGACTTTGCGACAAAATCAACCCCAGCAATCAGTACAGCCTGTGAGTATCACATTTTCTTTTGTTTTACATTTGTGTTGCGCTATATTCCTGTTGTACGAATTGCACGTTAGAATGGCACGTTAGCTCTGGTTTGTTCCTCTAAAGGGAATGAGCTAACCCCTTAGCAGCTAGATATTTTCATTATTATGCTGCTGCAAAGGGCAGCTTGCTTATTTCAATGCATAACCTTTGGAAGTCACAGTAACCGAAGTAAAACAAAAATGAAGTTTTGCGGATTTTTTTAGTCCAATTTTGCATGTTTTTTTTTTTTTCCGTCCTCATCAAGCAGCCGGTCGCGGTGCCGCGAAGGGAGAACACACGCATTGTGTTCTGTGTGTGTCTGTTTATAAGAACCTTCTCGCCCAATAAAATAAGAGCGCTAACAACTACCAGTGATGCCGGTAACGGCACTGAGCTTTACAAAGACATTTTTATGCTTTTTTTTTTTCCAAGCCACTCTGCATCTGCTGTTAAAAACAGCTGATCCTCCGCACTTTCTTTTAAGTGAGAGCAAGGGCAGCCAATTAAACAACGGCAACCGATCAGCGCCAACACCTACGTGCATTTCATAATGAGGTTGCCAAATAAGCTCCGAAACGACGTCATTAAGGGCAAACGACGCATTCTAAACCCAGCATAGTAACATAGCTGTTTCAGAGAGCCTTTTAGGAAGGTTCTGAACCATTACAGACCCAGCCAATTTTTTTTGGGGCTACATATCACATCACAGAACAAGGATTAATGCCCCATTCAACCTCTCTCTATCACCTTTAATCAACAATGATTTTGAGGACAGTGATCTTATGTTAATGAGACCCAGTCTAAGGACCTCAGTGGGGTTGACAGTTGAACTGTTTGGGTTTAGGGGTGGCTCCAGAGTAGCATATATAAGATGCCTAGAAGTAGGTTTAAGTTTGAGACATTCCACGCGCGTTGTAGGTAGCAGACACGAAATCTTTGCTATTACTGGAACAACCACTGGGCCATCCTCAATTTCAACATGATCCAAATATAATAATGGGTATTAAGTTTGCAAAGCATATCCCTCTATGATTTTTATGGACACGTCTGCGGGAGCAGGCCACAGTCTCAACTTGTTGAATTTCCCTCCCTGGAAAATAAACTGCACTATCACCATAGTGGATTTTCTGCACTAATTTCCCCGCTAAGCTAATGGATTCCACACCCACATTTGTCATAAGCCTTGCAGGGTCTCTAATCACCTGCTCCGTGGCCTGCTGTAGATTCCTAATGTTACCCTCCCTGTAGAGCTCTATGTTCGCAGACAAGATGGCGGCGCCTTCCCCAGTAGGGTGGAGGCCGTCCGGCATCAGCAGGACATGGCGTCCCCAGAACGAAGGCCAGTTATCAATAAAGCTAAAGCCTTGCTGTTGACAAAACCTGTTTAATGATGTCAGCCTGCTAAATGCCTCATCAGTACCCCGGGAGTGGAGGGGACCAGAGACTATTAATCAATGCCAACACATCTTTCTGGCAAGGTCACAAGTCCTCTCTATGTCCATTTTTGTGACCTCTGAGTGCTTCATCCTGATATCATTGGTGCCGACGTGAATAACTATGTGACTATATCTCATGTCATGTTCCTTCATCTGTCTTCCCTTCTGCAGCGTCAGCACCCTAAGATGGGATGCAATGTCATATCTCATGTCATGTTCTTTCGTCTGTCTTCCCTTCTGCAGCATCAGCACCCTAAGATGGGATGCAATGTCATATCTCATGTCATGTTCTTTCGTCTGTCTTCCCTTCTGCAGCATCAGCACCCTAAGATGGGATGCAATGTCAGGAGCTCTGGCCCCAGGAATACATTTAACGACAGCCGGCGTCTGTAACCTGACTTTGCGGGTGATAGAATCCCCTATCACTAAAGTCCGGTGTTTCGGCCTGGAGATAGGAGTGGAAGTCACTTGTGGGCTTGGAGAATTCACATCAGATCCATCCAAGGGGGAGAACCGATTCACAGTTCACAGTGGCGAGTGTGATTGGGGGTGCCACAACCAGGCACCAAGCCCTACGGGGCTTCCTCCGCCTCGCAACAGTCCGAAAACTGTCCTCCACAGCCGGCGTTTCTAGGCTGATGCTAATGGGCTCACTAGCCGGCCCAGCACTCACCTCATCTGGAGTGCCCGTAACATCTAACTCCACTGCTCTAAGAAGCTGCTCTAGTTTACGGACACGGCTCTCTAAGAGAGCCACCCTATCTTCCAACATCACGTAGGATTTATGGAGGGTATAAAGTAGGTAAAGTAGTGTACTTTGCGCACTAGGAAATTCAAGAGTATAGCCAAGCAAGCACAAGCTAACCAATAATGGATAAGCTAAACACTACTAAGGCTCACACAGACGCAAATAAATGAATTAAAGTTCACAGCAGTTACACTGAAAGAGTAGCAGAAGTATTAGAAATGTAGGAACAGTAAATACATATATACCACTCCTAAGATTAACACAAGAGTGAAGTACTAAGCTAAAGTTCACAACAGTTACACTAACAGTTAACTAACAGAAGTATATATTAAAAAAAAAAAATGAAAAAATGAAAACGAGGGTCCGAAGTTGCTAACGCAAGCTAACCGCTAGCGGAAATGCTAACCGCTCCTAAGATTTACACAGGAGTAAAATAATTATTTAAAATTCACAGCAGTTTGACTGAAAAACTAACAGAAGTATTAACCAGGTAAAAAGAACCAGCTATAAAAATAACAACGGGTGGGAAGGGAGGAGTCGACCTAGCTAGCGAATGCTAAATGCTAGCGAATTACAACAGGACTATAGTTAAATAACGTTCAGAGTAGATACAATTAATAACCAGAAGAGTGCTAAACAGAAATAAAATAAACGTATACAACCATGTGAAGTTCAGAATAGTGTCACAACAACAAACAATCCTTCGGAAACAAGTTGCCATAATGATATGAAAAATTGTGGTTTACAGGATATTCACCAAGAAACAAATATGGGTTAAAAACATAACGTCCTCCAACCTCTTTCGCGTGTGAGGAACTGTCGTCAATCTGAGGTTGTCTGTGCAACCCCAATGAAGCCTCTTCAATTCTCAGGCGTTTTGGTGCCCCCCCACACGTCTCGCTGTCTGAAGAAAGTGATGAGGAGAGCGAGATGGCGTCCACACAGGACGGCAGCACCGAAGATTCTGAGAGAAGAAGATAGAAAATAAAGAATCCCACAAATTAATAAAGTTTTTTGTTTTTTTTTAAATTGGTGGGTGTGTCTTGGGAAACATGGTGAGAACATTCAGCTGGCAGCTCATCACACAACAATGTGATACAAATGCGTGTTTTGGTCTTTATTAGTGCATCCGTTGTGTTCCGCCATCGCCTCTGGAGGGTTTTTGTAAAGTGGGTAACTACTCCAAACCCGTTGTTAAAATGCTGGGCTTTCATGCTTGTGTTAAATTTCAGCCGTGAAAGATTCGCTTGAAAATCTCTTTATTTTCAAGTAGTTCTCTGTTCCACTGCAGTACTGTGGAATAAAGAGTCATGGATACAGTGATGTCACTATGCTGCACTAACAGAACTTAACAAACTTGCACTATGCAGAGTTTCTTCAATCACAGCAACAGAAGTCCAGAAATATTTCAGACTTGTCTGGGTGTCTCCCCTCACGAGTCATCAGTTTTTGGGAACCGCCTCCTCCACGCAGATTTATCATACTGTTTGTTTTTGTTCTTCATCACTGCTGGAAACCAAGACCAATGTTCACGCGTTCATCCCAGACTCATATAAAGGAAACTGGCTGTAAAAGTCATGAATTAACCAGGTTATATTTCACTTTTTTATCCTAACTGTAGTAGACATTTTAAATAAGACTAATGAATTAATTAAGATGTGCTTTAACATTTTTAATTAGGCGATTTACTGTAAGTTTTTTTTGTTTTTAAGGTTTTTATTTTTTAATTTGTTGTTCTTTGGGGACATAATATGGTATTGAATATGTATGCAACCCATTACTTTATTTTAGGAATACTTTTAAGAGGCCCGAATTCCTTTTTTCCCTGTTTAGACTGTGTTCTTTGTGGGTATTGCTCTTTGTGATGTCATAAGCTCAGGCTGTCAACCCCACCAAAAGAAAATAAGGAAAAAAAGATTTTGGAATCAGACGTGCCTGAAAATGAAATAGACTGACCCAACATAAGCACCATCACTCCATAAAACAGTTATATAAATATATGGACACTAAAAACTGTTTCATCATGAATCTGCCGGCAATTGAACCTCTTACCATCAGCTGAACAGGCGTCAACAAGAGTCCAAAGGATGTCCGATGTCTCGCAGAACACGTCACTGAACACGTCCTCGTCCACCTCCGTCCCCATTTCATCCACCAGACAGATTCTTTTCTCACTCGGGATGTTGAACGTCTCTTTTGCTGTCGACGCACAAATTCTGCCGTTACATGAATCCAACGACGACAAGTGTGTCTCATTTATTTAAAAAAATCATCCTACAATCCAACAAACTCCATTACTGAAGCCACATTTTAATGATTTTCTACATCGGTGACTCCCAAAGTGTGGGCTGCAGCCCTCTGGTGGGTGAGGAAGGTACTACATCCACATCTGTTAAAATACAGTTCCAGATGTCAGTTGTGTTGTCCGTCTCGCTGCTGTTTGAACTCAGGATCCGCTCAGACACACAGGCCCTTTAAAAGGTAACCACGGCCTTCACAGAGGGTCAGTGTTCTGAGCCGTAGAGGAAGGTGGAAACTTCTGGAAGTGGATCTAGACCGTAACTACCATGCAAGATTTACAGAATTGAGCAAAGTCAATGCACAATTCCAGAAGTATGGTTCAAATTTCCTAAGTTTTGGTGCATGAAATCACAACAACCCAAGACCTTTAAGAGAAAGTGATTTGTGATGTCACAACAGTTTAGAACCTCATTCAGATTCCATAACTGTGCAGCATCCGACTGGAAGTGGTGGCGTGTAAAAGAAAGTGGTCCTCTAGACACCAGGCACTGATCAGCTGAAAGCTCTGACATCATCACTGTACGAGAGCTGTTACACACTTTCTTGAAGTCACCAGTTTATGTCACCAATTAGACTGCAGCACGACGAACCGCGTTTGACTGTAGAAGAAAGAAATCTTCAACCATGCAATAAATACAACATAAAACATAACTCCAGCGCAGTTACAGGTGATAAACACACAACACTGTGCAGACCACAGCGCCCTCTGGTGGCAGTGGTTATGTCTGATTCCTGTGGAGGAGGTCTCACAGACACAAAGTGTGTTCGTTTGTTGCCGGTCTGTTCATTTCCAAGATGAAAGCGCCATCAAGTGGTGCATAAGCGCACTTACATTTAAAATCCTAAAGTTTACAGCTGCAACATTCATGTCTGTGTTTTCTATTTTGTTTTCTTTCAACTCCAGCATTTGGGGACACTACGGGGATGGTGTTCAGATAAAACATTACCTTGTTTCAGAAACGATGCGTATGAAGCTCGGTTCAGTTTGATGTACTGCTGCTGTCCTCGATACTGAATCCTGAACAGCATTTCTGATGTTTGCTATAAAATAAAAGAACAAAAATTAGCATCAATGCGCACAACCTTCAGCAATACAAAATCTTTAAAGGACAATCACCGCTTTATATGTCTGAGTCAAAAATACATCAGTATTTTTTAAGCCAAGCTAGCTTGTGTACAGTGCTAACGTGTGCGCCCGCAAACCTGAAAGTGAAAACTTAGTTAACTTATTTTACTTTACAATAACATTCATAATAAAGAACCTTTTATTTCTGTTGCATTTTTCCAAACAAGAAACAGCTCAGTGCTTGATGTCACAAATACAGCAACTTAAAAACATTTACAACAATTCAAATAAAATTGTTTTTAAAGGAGGGAAATCTCAAAGAAAAAAAAAAAAAAATCAAAAAGGACTGGAGGTGAGATGAGGCTGATACTTGCTATACGTCAGCACCATAATGATTAACACTAAGAGTGCAGACATGAATCATCGAAATTCCACCCACTAAACCCTAAAATTAAAAAACAACAAAAGTCACATGGTCAAGTCATAGCCTAGAAAAATTACAGCAATATTTGTTGAGTAAAAATCACACATTTCTCCAAACTCTCAGTTACTGCTGTGACACAAAAATCATACTTGGGTTGAAAAATAAATCCATAGTCTTTGACTTCACATTCAAAGGTAACAGCAACATACTGTATTACACATACACACATTTTGACCATCAAACAGCTGAGCGTGAAATTTTTTAATTATTATTACGGCCCTTAAAAAACAAAACAAAAATCCCCATTAGGTATTTCCTCCATGGTTCACCTACAAATTAAGGCAGGCTGCACTTTGACCTCGTATTGAATATTTGTTGCTGTAACAGACAGCCAGAGAAACAAATTTCATAATATTGAAATACTATTAGAAACGGCAGCTCAGTCATCTGGCAGCCCGACTTAAAATAATTACATTTTATAGTGTAAAAGCACCGGCTGAATACATCTGACCCCCTCAGTAGTACATTTTTTTTTGGTGGGGGTGGGGGGCAAGAAAACAAAAACAGCATTCTGAAAAATATACTTCCTCAGGGGAAGGAATAAAAATGAGAAGGAAAACATTCTATGAGACTTAAAATTATTACACATTAAAACACATTTGTGGAGAACATACCATTGATTTAAATGTAATCATCACATACTATATTTTCCAGAGTATAAATCACAACTCTTTCTGTATTTTCAGCTCTTTAGTTTTGGGACTTTTGTGCATTGAAACAATGGATTTTTTTTGTAATTATCATTGTTCTTTTATTATTGCAGTTTATTTTGTTTAGTAATTTAATTCCTTTGAATGTTCTATATAAATAGTCATTATAATTTATAGTATTAATAACAATTGTGATTTTTTTTTCCAGTATATAGGTCACAGAGATCATCTGAAACTACTACTACTACAAAAAAAAACCTTGACTTACACTTCAGAAAATACAGTAATTTGTTTTTGATTCCTTTGTCAGACAGTGACTGACAAAGAAACCATGAAAAACATTTGTTCTTTTCCATTCATCAGAAAAACACTTCATTAAATCTGTCTTCCTGTTTGTCCTCTAAGCTGTAACTTGGTCTCTAAGATTCAGGTAATCTGATGAAATTCAGTCACACATGCCCATGTCCCCATATGGACAGAGTAACTAAAATATCGATAACTAATGAGGTTACAAGAAAAACCAACACATGAATGACATGAAAAACCTTTGTGACAAGCTGAAAGGTGTGTTTTTTTTTAGTTTATCTTTTAGCACAAAAGGAGCAACAGAATGGTTTCTCCTCACTGTGCATGCTCATTTGTCTTCAGATTGACCTTGTAATGAAGAGTTTTAAGTCTTCAAAGCAGCTAAATGGTTTCTCTCCACAATACCTCCAGTGTTAAAGTCTTTCATTGCACAGAGCAACCACATGGTCTCCCTGCTGTAAAATTAAATATTTCTCTCCTACGTGACACCTCGTGTCTCTTCACAGTCAACTTATTATTTAATTTAAACCACCATCGGAGCATCTTTAGTGTGGCCGGCCTGGTGCTTCTTCACGGAGCTCTGATGACCAGATTGTTTATTGCAGTTAGTCTCTTTGCTGTGTGAATTCTTGTGATGTATCACAGTCAGAGTAGATAAAGTGGTTTCTCTTCAGTATTATGAGTTTTTGTTTTATCCCCAGTCATGAGTGAGTTGAGTCTTGGGTTCACAGCTGTGCCTTCAGTAACTGATTATCTGGACTGAAGTGTTGCTGATTCTGGTCATCCACACGTCTTTTAATCAGCGTTTTGTTTTCCTGCGTGCAGGAGACTCCGCCTCTCTGTTCTCCTTGGTTTGGTTCTGATGAAGCTTTGATGATCCACCAGCGCACACGTGACTTTTGACCTGATTTTGCCAAGTGAATCTTTTGTTACAGATGCGGCAACTGAATCGTTTCTCGCCCGTGTGGATCCTCACGTGCTGTGTCACGTGTCCCGTCTGTGTAAACCTTTTAAAACAAATCGGACAACTGTACGGTTTCTCTCCCGTGTGAGTTCTCATGTGTCTCGTTAGATTGTTCTTGCGGTCAAAGCATCGCCCACACTCAGAACAACTAAATGAATGTAACTTACTGCGTCCTGGTTTACTTACAGGGACTAAGATCCAGGGCGGCTGCTGACACATGGATGGATCTGAGTTTCTGTGTGAGTGTGATGCTTCATAGTCCGCTCCCGGCTGTGTCTCTGCGTTGTAATCGGCTGACCTTTGATGAAGCTGTGACGCCTGAGGTTTCTTTTCATCGGTTTCACTCTTCACTGGGACAGGAGTCAGTTGGAAATTCATCTCAGCCACTTCCTGGTCTTGATGCTGAAGTCCCTCCTGACTGGTCCAGAGTTCCAGATTTTCCTCTTTAATGTGCGGGGGATCTGGGTCCTCCTGGTCCTGCTTTGCAGTGGGACCCTGTTCTTTACCCACCAGTATTTGCTGTCTGTCTGCAGGACAAATGAAAACACACAATTATTAATCAGGACAATAAGTCAGAACATGTTCCTATTCACTCAGTTCAGGGTTTTACCTTCACTCGGTATTAGGGACCATGAGGTCTAGTTTTTTTTTGGGGGGGGGACACCTTGTTCTGTTATTAATGATACTACATGCAGTAAATCAAATGTGTAAAGCTGCTGCTGATAACGTTGTGTGACGAGTTTTTTTTCCCCGAGGAGCATTTTAACATCACATCAGTCGCAGTTACAAATTAAGAGTGCAGCAAAAGAGGAAAGACACCAAATGTGCAATTAACACCTTGAAGAAGTGCCTGAAAGAGGGTTAAATACATTAAACAGGGCTGTGGATCCAGCAGAATATCATTTCATTGAATGCTGCACAGCTGACCCTCAGATTACCTTCATAAATTCATGTTATTATTCCCAGTAGACACTAGTCAGCATTTCAGCCTTAGAGATTTATGGGCTTTTGAGAAATTGGGGATTCAAAAATGGGATGCGACACTGATTCTACTGCAAAAATAAAAAATAAATTTTCAGGAATTGTTCTTATAAACTGGATGCCTTAAGTACTATAAAAGATGACCCACAGTTATTCATTTATCATAGCTTGCTGAAAATAGTAAAAACAAACGTATATATATATATATGTGTGTGTGTGTGTATATGCCTTCTGGGGTGGGCTTTCCACACTGAAGCATATCAGATTGTGGTATTTACTTCTCATGTTAAAGTACCATTTTGGTGACTATTTTTCAAGAAGCAATACATTTTTCTGATTTGTGACTTTAAAAATTTGTATTTAATTCAGGCATTAAAAATTAAGACAGAATTTCACTCCCACATTTCAAATGCAAATTGCTCATGTACAACAAGATCTCCCATAAAATGAATTATACCAGTGGAAAGAGCACAACTTCATTAACATACAAAATATGAAGTTAGGATCTTGAACCAAACTGTATTTATTAAGGTATCCAATGCACCATGTTTCACCACAAACAGAAACTTAAGATACAGAGCCACTGTACTTAAAATACAATCACAAAATTGTATTAAAGAACTAATGGCTAACATGCTTCTTCTCACCTGCAGACTTCTGGATATATATTTAGCACGACCCAGCATTGTGTAAGAAATGCCTCAAAAACAAATGCCATCATTATGTAGCTCTCCAAATTTAAAAACATTATGAAGTGATTGCACAATCAGAAACGTAATGTTGCTTTGCCAATGTACATAATATCCTAGATGTGTCTGTCATCTGCATTTGATTTATGGAACATTAGCTTGTCTTCTGCCTCCACCTTCAACTGAGCATCAGCTAACCAGTTAAGCTAGCAGTCGCAGGGAGACACATGCGGCCCATCACACAGCTTCTGTAAAATTAGTGTAGCAATGTTCATTTACAGATCCGTAAAAATTATGAAGTGTATATTTTGCCGGATATGGCAAACATGCACCTAGCGATATCTGAGCAGATCTCCTCATCAATTAGCTAGTTCAAATGACATCATCCTAGAGGGTATTTCAACATGGCGGCATCCTCTGCATTGAGTGTTGGTGCTAATTTTTCATCTTTAAATGCCATTTTGGGTGCCATGAAGTCATCTGAATCGGAACAGAAAATCACCTACTGCCAGAGAGATTCTCGGACACTGAAAGTAGCTCAAAAACGTGGCATAGCCATGGCCGAAATCATTTCCACCGTGCCCGAAATAATTTCCCCGGCGCTCTTCGCTACGCGGTGGAAATAGCTTGAGGGATTCTCGGATGCTAAAAGCAGCTCAAAACATGGCATAGCCGTGCCCGAAATTATTTCCATCATGTGTCGAAAATTATTTCCACCATGCCTGAAATGATTTCTGCCGTGTGGCAAAAATTATTTCCACCATGCCCGAAATTATTTCCACTGGGTTTTTTCGCCACACTGTGGAAATAATTTCGGGCATGGTGCTAATAATTTTTGCAGTCTTGGTAATTTTCTGTGTAGGGTGGGGATGATAAACAAAACATGCAAATTCAAGACAGAATAAAAAGAAAAGACAGTCCACGTCGGTGTGTTTATCCTGTTTGTTTTGTCTGTCAGTGTCATGTCTGCAAAACCTTCGATTAGTCCATCTCTGAAAATAGTGAATGGTAAAATATGCTAATTTTCAACAATGAAAATCACCAATATCGAGCTACTGTCATGAATGTGAAATAAGGACATCTTAAACTCGATCACCTTTAAGTTCCAGCCAGACCGTGGCTGTTCCGCTGCCTTGTGAATAAAAACATCGCAACCCCCCATTTTGCCAGTGCGCGTACAGCGAAATATCATCCAGTTCAACTTTGCCAAGGGCGCCGCCATGTTGAAATAAACTCTACGATGATGTCACTTGAACTAGCCAATCAGTGAGGAGATCTGGTCAAATATCGCTAGGTGCGTGTTTGCCGTATCCAGCAAAATATAACATGCCTAAAAATTAACACTGTAGTCGGCTGTATGTGCATGAACACCCAAATTGTTGATATTTGATTAAATCTTTTGTTTATTAAATTCATAAAATTGAATACGATGAGTTAAAAACTATGACGGCGAATAACACATTCTAAAATTGTGAGACAGGACGCAAACCGAACAAACCTGCGGTGGCGTCCAGCAGGTGGCGCTGCCGGTCGTTTTCCTGTTTGGAACGACAAAGTTCCTCCTCGTACTCTGCTATGGTTCTTTCAAACAGTCCAAATATCTCTTCGGCGGCTGCATTCAGTCGCTGGTTCACCAACGCTCTCAGGATTTGGACTTTTGACATTTTTGGCTCTATGATTCAAATCGTTTCTCAAACACAAAACGCACCGACCAAGTGTCCAGCTAGCAAGCTAAGCTAACCAGAATAAACAGACGTACAGAGCCGCCGTCAAATCACGAGTCCTTCCGCACGCGTTTATCCGGACATACGGCAGATCCCTCCTGTTGAACGTTTCACAAAGTTTGTAAAAGGACGCGCTAAACCCTGCTAATAAAGCTACAATCACATATTCATCGTATTAGCGACATGAGGAACGCTTCTTCTTCTTGTTCTTGTAAAATACAAAGGCAATCGGTAAGCTAAAGTGCATTCCTGCCATCTGCTGGACAAGAGGGTCATGCAACGCGGCCAGTCTAAAGAAAAAAATGGTTTTATTTAAAGATGAATATTTCATGACTTTTTTGACATTTTGAGACCTGCACCACTTGTTTGTTTCATAATTTCACACAGATGTTCTATGTTTTGGACGCCTTTGGGAAACTCAAAATTGAGTTTATTTATGATCTGCATCATATGAATTTCAGAAACGGACAAATGAACAAAAACTGTGATGTGTTATGAAAAGGAGCAGGAGTTATATAATAGAGTTCCAATAGGACAGGGTTTGTGTTCTTTTCTAAACGAAGATCAGATCCAGTATCATTTAAAATGTCCTTGTGCAGCTCAGGAAAATATTGTGCTTTATTAGAGAAGCTTGAATCTTCGACTGTACTGGGTTGCTTGACGCGAGGACATTTCACTTCAAATCGCAGAAGCTTCCTCAGCTAAAATTCTTGCTCTGGTAGTCTGACTTCTGTCTTGACTCTTGTAAACAAGCCACAAACGCTGGAGTTTTAAACCTAACCAGACTCCTCCAACCGAGAGGCCGACTGCTATAGGCTGGTGACTAAACAATAGCTCTAATTAGCAACTATTGTGCTCTAGTAAGCACCCTCCCAATGACAGGGCAGCTGTCCCTCCTAATGATGGGACGGAAGTCTCTCCTAATGGCTCCCTTGGCGACTGTCCTGATGACGTGAATGATTCATTACCATGAACAAAAGACTGAAACTGCTTTGACCTGAGTACCCCATTGTAAACAGGGGACAAAGCGTGTCTCAGACCCCCTCCCCGGTTAAAGCTGGGTTTCAACCGTTTCACATAGAATGCCTCTTTGACCCCTCTCTCAAACCATTTCTTCTCTCTGGCTAAGATTTTAACTTCCTTGTCCTCAAACTTGTGGTTAGTGTCTTTAAGGTGGAGATGAACTGCAGACTGAGGTCCACTGGCGCCCTCTCTGCGGTGCTGGTATAGCCTTTTGTGTAAATGTTGCTTAGTCTCACCTATGTAGTGTTCATTACAGTTTTCCTGACATCTGATAGCATACACTACATTGCTCTGTTTGTAACTAGGGATCCTGTCCTTAGGGTGAACTAATTTCTGTCTCAAGGTGTTAACCGGTTTAAAGTAAACTGGGATTTTGTGCTGTCTGAAGATCCTCTGTAGTTTTTCCCCTACTCCTGCTAAATAAGGGAGAGACACTCTTCTTCTTGTCTCCGTCTCCTGTCTATCTGGTCTCTTTGTTTTCTGGGACTTCTGCACTTTGTCCAGGGACCATCGTGGGTACCCACATACTGTGAGGGCTTTCCGTACAAGTTGTTGTTCTTTAGCCCTTCCCTCTGCAGTTGTGGGCACCTGTAGGGCTCTGTGTTGAAGAGTCCTGATCACCCCGAGCTTGTGTTCAAGGGGGTGGTTTGAGCCAAAGAGCAGATATTGGTCAGTGTGAGTTGGTTTTCTGTAAACCCCTGTCTGGAGCTGCTTGTTCTCTCCAATCGTAACATCACAATCCAAGAAGGCTAAATGGTTGTTTCTGGCATCCTCACGTGTGAACTTGATATTGGAATCCACCGAGTTGATGTGTTCTGTAAAGTCCTCAACCTCCTGTTGCTTGATTTTAACCCATGTGTCATCGACATATCTGAACCAGTGACTGGGAGAGATGCCCGTGAAAGACGTCAAGGCTGTCTTCTCCACTCGCTCCATGTACAGATTGGCCACAATGGGGGATACCGGAGACCCCATTGCACAACCATGGATCTGCCTGTAGTAATTCCCCCTAAACAGGAACAACGTGGTGTTAAGACAGATCTCCAAGAGTTGGCAGATGTGGTCTGGTGTGAGTTTGGTCCTTTCAAGTAGAGACACATCCTCCAGCAGTCTCTGCCTCACAGCTGAGATGGCCTCAGCAGTGGGGATGCAGGTGAACAACGATGTCACATCAAATGACACCATAGTTTCATCTGCCTCCAGCTGCAGGTCCTTGATCTTGTTCACAAAATCTTGTGTGTTCTCCACATGGTGGTCTGAGTTACCCACTAGAGGAGCCAAAATCCACTTGAGGTGCTTGGCCAAATTGTATGTGATGGAATCTGTACTACATATAATAGGCCTGAGTGGCACGTCCTGTTTGTGGATTTTGGGCAGTCCATAGATGCATGGAGTGGCGTTCCCCAGGGTAAAGTCTGTAGTATGTCTGCCTGTCAATGAGTCCCTCTTTCTCCAGGTTTTGGAGGTAGCTAATGATTTTCTTCTTACGAGGTCTGTGAGAAAAGAATCCGACCTTTTTATTTTATGCAAAAACTATATGGATTTGATTCATATGTTTTTACGTCAACCAAGCTTGAACCTTTGTGCGCATGTGTGAGTTTTTCCACGCCTGTCGGTTGCGTCATTCGCCTGTGGGCAGGCTTTGAGTGAGCACTGCTCCACCCCTCTCGTCGTTTCATTGCGAGGAAATGGCGGAATGATTTGGGCTTTTTTTTTCCATCGGAATTTTTTCAGAAACTGTTAGAGACAGGCAGCTGGAAACCATTCGAAAAATTTATCTGGCTTTCGGTAAAAATTTTACGGGCTTCACAGAGAATAAGGAGTGTTACTACAGCTTTAAGGACTGCCCACAATAGCTCACGGCGCGCTGCGCTCCGAGCCGCCATCGAGAGGCAGAAACCACCACATCATTTCTAAACGGATGGCTGTGTGGAGCCAGGACCGTCGTGTGCAATTTCATTTTGAACCAGTTGAAGACCCCTAATGTTGGACTGCGGCAAACCAGAAAATAAAGCATTGTAATAATCCAATCATACAGTCACACAGTTAAATATTTAGTGGCTGTTTATTTGTTACGCTTATGGTGGAAAATGTGACAGATGTTTATTTGGAACATATATTGAAAACACTGTTTTCCTTGTAAGAATAAAACAAACAAACAACTGAATGTATCTTATTTCCATCCTTCTTTATTTTCCTTCACACGGTGCTCTTTTGTTGTCTGTAACACACATTAGTAAGTCCCTTTGGCTGCTCCCTTGTTTGCACTCGGGGTCGCCACAGCAAATCCAAGGTGGATCTGCATGTTGATTTGGCACAGGTTTTACGCCGGATGCCCTTTCTGACGCAACTCCACATTACATGGAGAAATGTGGCAGGGGTGGGATTTGAACCCAGAACCTTCCGAACTGAAACCAAGCGCATTAACCACTTGGCCACCACCCCTGCTGTTGTCTGTAACACACATTACACCTGATAAATGACTATTTTTTTTAAGAGATATTTGGGGCAGAGCAGAACCTTCTTTGGTTCATCCACTAATGTTGGAAGCAGATATGAAAAGTAGAAATTCTGCAGGTGTTTCATATGTCTGTAAAGACTTTGTCAAATTAAATGTCCAACTCCAGGTGTAAAAAAAGGTAAAATATGTCTGGACTCTAAATCTGCCTGAAGGTGAGTAAGTTGTGTTCCAAGACCTCTTTTAGCAGAACTGGACCAGCCTTATTACCGTGGAGGTCCTGATGCACCTCAGAGCTTTTCAGATCGTTCATTGGCTCCCGTCTTCATGTTGTCCTCCCACATCTCTATTTGTGGACAGCGCGATTATAACGTCTTGTTTGAGCTGCGACAGCTGCTATTTACATCTCTAAGCCTCATAGAAAGTGGATTAGTGAGCCTTTAACATGTAAACGTGCACTTTAAGAAAAAAAAAAATCCAGACATGACAATGTATGGAGGAAAAACGGTTTTATTGTTCTATTTCTGAACAAGAAGTTATGACAAAGCACTTTTTATTCACCTGTAAACTGCCCACATTCATTTGGATTTAACAATTTATACCAACTTTTTAAACAGTAAGTGCTCCATGTTTATGCTTTTATCATACTGTTGTATCACAGTAACTTGCTCCTTCCAGCCAAACAATAATATCAGTAAGTACTGATAAGGTTTTAAAGTGAGGCCACTTTGCTGTTCGGTTGCGTGTGTGGCTCTTAAAAGAGCCGTTGTGTTGCCGCACAAGCAGCTGTTCACTTCGAGCTGGTGTACTTGGTCACGGCCTTGGTGCCCTCGGACACGGCGTGCTTGGCCAGCTCACCGGGCAGCAGCAGGCGGACGGCGGTCTGAATCTCTCTGGAGCTGATGGTAGACCGCTTGTTGTAGTGAGCCAGACGAGATGCCTCACTGGCGATGCGCTCGAAAATGTCGTTGACGAACGAATTCATGATGCTCATGGCCTTGGAGGAGATCCCGGTGTCGGGGTGGACCTGCTTCAACACCTTGTACACGTAGATGGCATAACTCTCCTTCCTCCGCTTCACCCTCCTCTTGCCGGTTTTAGAGCCGCTCTTCGGCGCCGCTTTCTTGGCTCCTTTCTTCGGTGCAACTTTAGGTTCTGGCATATCTGCTTTGACGTTAAACGAAGGTCTCTGCGAAAACCACTCCTCTTATACACACTGTATGCAAATTATACTGTGCTAATCCACGCATGTGATTGGACAAGCTGCTTCCGCTGTGGGCGGACTGTAACTTTGAAATTCAAATTGGGTTTTTTTCTTTTAACCGCGTGATTCAAACGTTGCGCCAGAGAATTTCTCAGTGGAAAAACTTCTGTATGAAGGCACGATGGAAGGACATTCATATAAACGTTGCACAAGATTTTAATCGGGAAAGAAGTTCTGTGTTATTAAAAAGGCTATTTTACTGATGAGAGAAGCTTTGCACTGAACTGTTTGTGTTTGACCTGAAAACAAAGTACTCTGTTATATTTTAGGCTTGTAGATATACAAATTTACATATTCACACAAATAATTGATGGATTTCTGGCCGCCGCTCCCCTGGTTTTTGTCTTATTACAGCCATGAATGTTCATGTTCATTCAAGCAACGAATTTCGCTGAGAGCTAAAAGTTCTTACAGACGCTGGATGGAAATTAAACTGTGCCGATCCGCACATGTGATTGGTTAAAAGTTGTAGCGCTTAATTCAACTTAAGGCGGCTGCTGCTCTTCCAAAATCTGTTTCAGCGGGTTTTATTTATCATGTCTTAAGCATATTGTGGACCACAGAAATTGTTTTAGCATGAAACTGAAAATGTCACTTAACCTTGTGGGGATTCATACAAATATATTCTTGCAAGTTACAGTAATATTGATTTGACACGTATGCAAATTAGACTGTGCCGTTCCGCGCATATGATTGGTTAAAACTTCCGCCGCTTTAGTCAACTTTAGGCGGGCTTGAGCTGTTTGCAAATCCGCTCTTTAACGGCTTCTTTCCCGCGTAGAACTATACAAAAACAAATTAACAGAAGAGTTTTTAACGGCTTTGCATTCACCCCAGCTGGTTTGTTAGAGAAAAGGAGAATAAAAAAAGACAGTACACGTGTGTGAATCACAAAAAAAAAAACAAGAACGCGCTCTTTTTTGTAGTGGTTGGCTCTGAAAAGAGCCGTTTTGTTATCAGAGCGGTGAGTTTTACTTGGGCTTGCTCTTCTCGGTCTTCTTGGGCAGTAGGACGGCCTGGATGTTGGGCAGCACGCCGCCCTGAGCGATCGTCACTCCGCCCAGCAGCTTATTGAGCTCCTCGTCGTTGCGGACAGCCAGCTGCAGGTGACGCGGGATGATACGAGTCTTCTTGTTGTCGCGGGCAGCGTTTCCAGCCAACTCTAGGATCTCAGCGGTCAGATACTCCAGTACAGCCGCCAGGTAGACGGGAGCGCCGGCACCAACACGCTCCGCATAGTTTCCCTTTCTCAACAGCCTGTGGACACGACCGACAGGGAACTGGAGCCCGGCACGAGAAGAGCGAGTCTTTGGCTTCGCTTTAGCCTTTCCACCAACTCCTTTACCTCTTCCAGACATATCTGTTAATCACCAGTTCAAACTGGTAAACAATAGCGCAACGCCGTCTTTTATAGGACGAGGCTCTTCGTTCATTGGTCAAATGAAGCTAGAGCAGCATCCTCCAATCAGAAAAAGGAATGCTGTTATCGCGTCACACACTCTCACGAGCGCCACTAGTTTAGCGTCATTCTGCTTTTTTCTGTTTGAGATTTCAAAGTACGAAACCGGAAACCTTGACAAGACATCAGCATTGACGTTAGTTTTACCTGAACGGTATCTCACTGTGTAATTAAAAGAAGCCAACTGTGCCACCAAGCGTTGCTCCACTGCCCCAAGATGTGCCGTCTGCAAATGAGCCAAGGGGTTGTTATCTGTGTAGACGGTAAATTCTGCTCCTGTCAAAAATCTTTAAACTTTTCCGTCACAGCCCATTTCAAGGCCAACAACTCAAGTTTGAATGAGCTATAATTCGCATCATTCTGTTCACTTGGATGCAGGCTCCGACTAGCATAAGCTACAACACGTTCCTGACCATCCTGGACCTGAGACAACACAGCCCCAAGTCCCTGGTTACTAGCGTCAGTGTACAAAATAAAAGGCTTATCATAATGAGCGTATGTGTTAAAGATTTTGTATATATGTTATCACTGTTAAACGTTTGTACATTTGTCTTCTTTCTCATGAGAACGGTGTTGTGCTGTTTTGCACTTCACCCTGAGAATGTATGTGTTATTCAACCTTGTTTAGCTTTGTCTTCTTTCTCATGAGAACGGTGTTGTGCTGTTTTGCACTTCACCCTGAGAACGTACGTGTTATTCAACCTTGTTTTAGCTTTGTCTTCTTTCTCATGAGAACGGAGATGTGCTGTTTTGCACCTGTCTTAATGCAATCCTGAGAATTCAATTTTGTTTTAGCACTCTGGGGTCAATCTGAGCTGGGAATGAAGGACTGGATGTACTTATTGTTATAACATAACTTTGTTTTCGCAGCCTCTAACGACTGGGAGCAAGAGAACGTTTTGACTATTGTGATGTGGTGTTTAGTGTGAAGGAGTGTGGAAGACAGGACACTTCAGGCAGATGCAGAACAGCTGATACCTGCAACAGACGAACGAGATGTGCTGACCTGAAGTGTTCTTCCTTACAGCTGCACTTGACGTATGCGTTTATGTTATGGGAAGAAACTTGTCTTGCGTCATTACCCCCACCCTTAGGACAAGTTTCTTGTTTATGTGATGAGGGCGTCTCTTAATAAAAAGAGCGGAAAAGCAGGCCAGACTTTAGTGTAGCCTTGGTGTACAGCCTGGCCGCACTCCGCGCGTAATATTTGATTTTCTGTCTCACTGGTGTTTCTTGACTCTGTTTGTCTTGTTAAAGGTTTTAAAATGTTTGGAGGAGAAAATACCCAACATTGACTGGGGGCTCGTCCGGGATCTCAACAACACCGGAGGTGTCCGGCGGAGGTCGTCAAGTCCAGACGTAAATCCTTGGCCAAGGTCTGATCGATCGATTGATCGTGTCTGCAATTGTCGACCACCGTTGGCATCGTCTGGTTGACGAGATTTTCCCGAAGAAGACAGACAGGAAGTCGAGTCAGTGAGTAAAATTTCTTTGTAAACAGTACTGAGTGAGTGGTGATCAGATCACATAAACAGTTAAATTCCGCAAGCGATGATACAGAATCGTCTGTTAATGCAAAGCAGTTAAACTCTGTAAGGAGGGTGCGGACTCCTCTGTTTATATATGCGTACCGGTAGGGGATAAAAGTGATCACATAAAACAGTTAAACTCCGTAAGCGATGATACAGAATCGTCTGTTAATGAAACACAGTTAAACTCTGTAAGGAGGGCGGACTCCTCTACGGTTGCGAGGGACGCAAGTAGTTAAATTCCGGAAGGAGGATACGGACTCCTCTGTTTTAATACGTAAAGGAAATCCCGGGTAGAAATATGTGCACTGTAAAAAGGTAGTTAAATTTGGCAGGGACGGCGGAGTCCCCTAAGGCAGGACATTAGTTAAATTTCACGGGAGGGCGAGCTCCCCTGACATAAGAATACGCGTACGATTATTAGGAGTGTTTCTATGTGTAAATAGTGTTTTGCGCAAGTGTAAATAACTGTGTGAAAGTGTAATACTTTGGACAACGTTAGTGACAACCGTGCGTGTGGAAGCAGAGGCAAGTGATTCCGCTTCCTACGGGGAGGTGAAAGGAATCAACCACACGACGGCAAATTAATTGTCACGTCCAAAGAAAGTGTGAAAACTTCAGATTTAGAACACCCTAGGTGTGCCCCCGTCTGAAGTCCAAATTATAACAAGGGATAATAAAAATGGGGGGTAAGACGTCTAAAAATAAGGAAAATTTATCAACTGACGACTGGAAAGTTATGGAGGCAAAAAATCCAAAAGCAACAAAGAAATTGGAGACCTGGATAAATAAACATGACTTTGACGGACGACTGAACCTGATCAGCATACAAAAGCTGAAGAAGGAGTTAGAACGGGAACATAAAGGTGATGAGAAAAAGATGCAGAAAGTAGGGGCAGATTTAGTGGCATTTTGGGAGGAAGAAGCAGAGAACAGACAGAAAGGAGCAGAGAAGCGACGATTAGAGAAAGCAAGGAAAAAGAAAGCTGTAGGTAAGGCAGAAGAAGATGTGATAATTCAGCACAGAGAGCCAGAACAGCCAGAACAACAATCACCGCCGGCTGGATCGTCGGTGACAAAGAGACCTTTATCTCCTCTACCAGAGGATGACGATGTACCGCCACCACAGTATGATTTGGCAGTAAAACCTAAGGTAAAAAGAGAAAAACCAGAAAAACCACAAACACGCAGTCAAGCAAAAGTGCCTACAGCCCCTCCCATGGTGGAACATAGTGATCAGGGAGGTGCCTATCCTATGATAGAAGTACCAAATCCTCGTGCAGGAACAGCAGGACAGCTACCAACCATGCTCGTTTATCGGACATGGAATGCTGATGATATCAAAGCAGCAGTCGACATGATACCATCGCCACATGTCGATATTGAGGGATTTATGCAGGATATAGAAAACATTAGAACATCTTACCACCTTAATGGACCTGAAGTCCAACAGGTGTGGATGAAAGCATGTGGCCCTAAATGGAGTCAGGTACGCGGAGACTGGAATCCTGCAGATCAACAAGGCGTACCACTGACACATGATGATCTAGTCTTGAAAACAAGAGTGGAAGCTATGATTACACGTGCAAAAGGAGTGTTAGGACCAAAGATAAATTATACTGAAATTACCAGGACAACTCAGAAAGAAGGAGAGCCATGGACAGAGTTTAGGTGCAGATTTGAGAATGTGTTTAGGGTCCATAGTGGCATATTGCCAGAAACACCTGTGTATGAACAACAATTGAAAAACGCTCTGATCCAACATTCCAATAAGGATATAAAAGCTTGGATACAGAAACATTGGATTGGATTGCCTACAGGCACATTGGAAGACACACATACACACTGCTGTCATGCAGAAGAAGTCTTAAAGCAGAAAAAGACAAGAAACAGCGACAAAGGAGTGTATGTAGCACATGGAGATGACGAAATATATTACCAGCAGGGTAACTTAAGACAGCAGAAGCAGTGCAAACGCCCCAAAAAGCCATGGCAAAATAGACAAGGTGGACAGCCACAACGTCAAGGACCATGGCAACCACAACAGCAGCCCAGACAGGGAGGGCCACCACGTGGTCCCCTGATTTGTTGGAACTGTGGAAGAGAGGGACATATGTATAGAAATTGTCCGAATCCACCTACTGAGGGAGCAGCAGGAGGAATTCCACAACGGAATAATCCTCCTCAGCCACAGTATCCACAATGACTAGAATCCATAATCCATGATTCCACATCATATAGGCAGTCTGATTGCGATATGGATCTGTGTGCCTTGCTGGGAAATCCGGTACCAAAACCAGAAGTGACTTTGTTGGTAAATGGACGACCAGTGACATTCCTTTGTGATACAGGAGCATGTAGAACCACATGTAATGACAACATACCTGTCCATCAATTAAGCAACGAACTCTTTAGGGTTCGCTCTGCAAATGGACAAACATCAGATGTCCCTGTCACCAAACCCATAACGTTGACAGATCCATTTGGCCTGACGTGTACTATGTCAGTGTTAAGCATGCCACAATGTCCAGTTAACCTCCTAGGACGAGACGGATTGACTGCATTAGGCTTGTCCATAATTGTGGAACAAGGGAAATTAGTTGTTGAACGCACAGGAGGCGTTAACATAATAAGAGAAGAAAGCGCTGACCCCACATTCCACTATTACTATACATTTGACATCTCAGAAGAAGATGCTGCAGGATGGGGTAAAGATGTCGTCTTGCAAGCGACAGCCCTACTAAAAAATCCTGAACAACAGATGTCACCACCTGACCTGCATGTCACAATGTGGCATAAAGATCCTCCAGGTCCGGATGGTGACTATGAAACTAAATTGAAAAATGTTTCACCTGTGAAACTGACAATGACCGATTTGATTCATGATGGCAACTCAATAGCCGTCATAACAGTAACAGGCGCCACTGAAGATGTATCAAAATTGAAATTCACAGGTATGCCATTACATATGTCACTTTGTAAGCCATATTTGACAGAATGGCAAGAATTGGGACTGACAGTCATAACAGCTTTGTCAGCCTCTGATTGGAGCAGAGTTGGACCACGAACGGAGTTCAGTCCATCAACTAATTGTATAAAGTGCCAGTTAATGTCTCATTGGTGCTGACAGCTGGAACACACATTGATGTGTCCACTTCACAATCCTGAGTGTTTCAGTTGAGTCCTGAAGAAGATGATCTTCTCTCTTCAGTACCGTCAGGATTGTGGACAACAGGTCCTTCAGACGTAGGACTGATTAAAAATGCACAACCTGTAGTTATAAGGCCAAAAACAGAATACAGACCATGTGTAAGACAGTATCCATTGAAACCTGATGCAATTGAAGGAATCAGGCCAGTAATAGAGGATTTATTAACAGCAGGAGTAATAGTGCCATGTCCAGATTCACCATGTAACACACCCATATTTCCTGTGAAAAAGGCTCCGCCCTCAGTGGGGTGGAGAATGATTCAAGATCTGCAGGCAGTAAATGCTGCTGTGATTAAAAGAGCACCATGTGTCCCAGATCCACACACCTTGTTAAATTCGCTGAGACCAAATTCTAATAGTTTCTCAGTAATTGACATAAGTAATGCATTTTTCTCTGTGCCAGTACACCCAGATAGTCAATTCTGGTTTGCTTTTACCTTTAAAGGACAACGATATACATTCACCAGATTACCGCAGGGTTACGCAGAGAGTCCAACTATTTATTCTCAAGTCATGTCAGCATGTTTAGCCAATTTCGTTCCACCGGCAGATAGCCAACTATTAGTGTATGTTGATGACATTTTGATTGCCTCTGACACACGAGAAAACTGCATAACTGACACAGTAGCATTATTATGTTTCTTATTTGACAATGGCCACAGAGTGAGTAGAAACAAAGTTCAGTTGTGTAGGGATAAAGTAAAATATTTAGGACATGAGTTATCAGCCACAGGGCGCACGATCCTGTCTGATAGGAAGGAAGCAATTTTGCACGCTCCAAAACCACAAACCAAAAAGCAGATGATGTCATTTCTTGGATTAACAAATTACTGCAGGGCATGGATTCCTTGCTATGCAGAGTTGACTAGTCCACTTTCTGATTTGATGTACAAAGATGATATTTCAATGTCAACCGTGTTGGAATGGAACAAAGATGCTGAGGAAGCCTTTGTAAAAGTAAAACAAACATTAGTGTCATCCACAGTTTTGGCACTACCAGATTATAGTAAACCATTTACTCAAACAGTTGATTGTAAGAATAAGTTCATGACTAGTGTTTTGGTTCAAGTGTATGGCTCAAAATTGAGGCCAGTTGCCTACTACTCATCTAATTGGATGCAGTAGCAAGTGCTTTACCACCATGCGTACAGGCTGTTGTTGCGGCCTCTATGGCTGTTCAAAGTAGCAGTAATGTTGTTCTATTCCATCAGTTGACATTGAAAGTTCCACATGCAGTCTCTGCACTTTTGTTGCAGACAAACATGAGCCTTTTATCCCCAGCAAGACATCTTTCGTGCATGTCCTTGCTATTATCACAGCCACACCTTACGATAGAGCGCTGTACAACATTGAATCCCTCCACATTGATACCTTTACCTGAGGATGGTGAGCCGCACAATTGTCTTGATGTAGCAACAGTTTGTACAAAAGCACGCCCAGACCTCCGGGACACACCCATCCCAAACAGTACAATCGTGTATGTGGATGGTTCTTCCACCAAAAATGCTTATGGACAAACACAATCTGGATATGCTGTCGTCACAAATTCAGAAGTATTAGATTCTGCTTCATTGCCATCGTCATTTTCAGCACAAGCAGCTGAATTAGTTGCTTTAACTGCAGCTTGCTATCTGTTTCAAGGTACGGCCGTATCAATTTATACAGACAGCCAGTACGCTTTCAGCACAGTGCATGTGTTTGCAAAACTGTGGGAAGAGCGTGGAATGGTGACATCATCTGGAAAGCCAGTGACTCATGCCACTCTCCTAACTGCCCTACTGCAAGCTGTGAAGTTGCCTCAACAAATTGCTATATGCAAATGTGCGGCTCACACTAAAGGCTCTGACAGTGTTTCAAAAGGAAATGATTTGCTGACAGAGTAGCAAAAGAGGCAGCAGCAGCTTCTTCTATTTTTGTTATACAGGAAACAACTCCAGATTTGTATATAGGTCGTACACTGCTTGCTGATATGCAACAGCAGGCAACAGACAGAGAAAAACAAATGTGGATAGCTAAAGGCGCTACGTATGCAAATGACTTGTACGTATGACCACAAAAGAAACCCATATTGCCAAAAAATATGTTTAAATGGGCAGCTATTATGAGCCATGGCGTGACGCATGTCTCATCAGGGGGTATGATATCGCAATTGCAATCTATTTTTTGTCTTTATGGGTTCGATGCATATGCAAAACAGCATTGTAGAGCATGCATGATATGTGCAAAACACAACTCACAAGGCAATTTGAGACCCCAAAGAGGTAAATTTCCAACACCACAATATCCCTTTCAAGTGATTCATATGGATTATATACAGCTGAGTAAACATGAAGGGAAGGAATTTTGTTTAGTCATAATTGATGCCTTCTCAAAATGGGTAGAATTGTTCCCTACAAAACATGCAGATTCACTTACAGTGGCTAAAGCATTATGCAAAGACATCATCCCACGATTTGGAATACCAGAAACAGTCTATTCAGATAACGGAGCGCATTTTGTTAATGCAATAGTGCAATACGTAGGAGAAGCACTACAGGTTAATCTCAAAAATCATTGTGCTTATCATCCACAAAGCGCCGGATTAGTGGAAAGGATGAATGGAACAGTAAAAAACAGACTTAGAAAGACAATGGAGGAAACAGGCAGACCATGGACACATTGTGTAGATTTGGTAAAAATGTATATAAACATAACTAGTACCATGGGGTTGACACCGTATGAAACATTGTTTGGCAGAAAATATCGATTGCCATATTATGGACAAATTTGGGATGTACCTGAGGAAGCCAATTTGGCGGATTACATGAGAAAAATGTTAGAAGGACAACGAGGGAGAGTTCCAAACACTGATGATCCCATTTCTCCACAGGAGGACCCTAAAGTGGTACCTGGAGACTGGGTGTTGATAAGAAGCATCAAGAGAAAACACTGGCATTCACCTAAATGGGAAGGGCCCTATCAAGTACTACTCACAACACCCACAGCTTTGAAAATTGGGGAAAGAAGTACATGGATTCATTTAACTCACTGTAAGAAAGTCATTTCTGCAGACACAGACAAACAGTAAGAGCAGTAGGACAAGACTAGTAATAGTGTGTGAGCTTGGTGTTAAGATCCAGGTTAGACACGAAAGCTAGCAGAAGACATTAAGAAGCCACTGTTCTGAACATAGGTGTGCTGTAGTGTGCAGAAATGGCGAAAGAAAAAGATAAAAAGAAAGGGGGTTTCTGGACCCCACGGACAGTCCTTGTTATGCTACTTTTCTTTTTTGAATTGGTATTATTATTAAAAGCCATGAGCACGGGACATGATAATACGGATCACATCCACAGATTGCAGAGACCAAAAAGAAGTAACAAAGACCCCAGTCCGATAATCAATGCCACAGTACATAGCTGTGATGGGAATAATGCATACCGATTTGGTGTACAGGCCTGCATTCCTAGAAATACTTCTGTGATCATCTCTGTACCATATAGTGCTCTTATCCATGGAATGCCGGATGGTGACAGAGGGACTAATTACGGAAATAGTTTCTCATGGTATATGACCAACGATCAACAAGATAGGAGATGGGAAACGTTGGTAGCCGATGAATGGAGTAGATGGACACCAAGATGGGCACAAACCGAGTGGGCTAAGTACCAGAGTCAAAGTCTCAAAATGTATCAAACAGATGATAAGCTGTCTATAGTGGTGAATACCACAGAAAAAGGAACCATATTCCCACCTGATATAGAGGGAGACTGTTGGTTGTTCCTCCTTTGGGTATACAAACAAGGAAAAGATCCGTATTTCCATTTTTTCCTCTGTGAAACAGATAGAGTACAGCAACCAATATTGACCGACTTAAGTACGTCAAAGGGGGTGTCCATACAAGCAAAGGGGGTGCCCATACAAGCAAAGGGGGTGTCTGTACAAGGCACAAAAGACATGAAGGCAGATGACTGGTTCCTAGTAACTACAGGAATTAGTGGACAAAATAACAATTGGCTTTTAATGGCAGAACAAGCAGGACTAGCAGCAAAGAAGGACTGTGTTGTGTGTATGGGACCCAGACCTATATTACAGGTAATACCGGCAGCAATACCCAAAGACTGTCTACTGACTGCTATGACACAGACATACATTGCGGCAAACAACAAATGTTCTAAGTGGGACAAGATCTATCCAGTGACCAAATTGACTAAGATTAAACCTTTATTCTCAAGCAAAGTTGGGCATGCTAACCATACATGTGTACACTTGACAGGGACAAGTAAGACTTTGGGTAGCTTAAACCACACCGCCTGGTGTAAGAATGTGGTCCATAGTACTCCCACATTCAAACCTGTCGGGAGGAGTGACGTATGGTGGTGGTGTGGGGATAACAGAATCTTTGACAGACTGCCACGAAATGTGTCAGGTTATTGTGCATTAATATCATTATTGTTACCAGTTGAAGCCATACCCATGACCCCTGAAGACGTTACGACATATGCAGCCTCTCTTATTCCTGAAGATTGGCAGAAAGACGTAGCCAGACATAGAGTGAAAAGAGATTGGAAAGGAGTGGGAAATCCAACATATATTGACGCAATAGGAGTCCCCAGGGGAGTGCCTGACGAGTATAAACTGGTTAATCAAATAGCAGCTGGATTCGAATCTTCCATCTGTTGGTGGTGCTCCATTAATAAAAACGTGGACAGAATAAACTACATCCACTACAATGTACAGAAATTAGGAAATTGGACTGAGGAAGGATTTAAGGCTGTCCATTCACAGTTAGAAGCCACGTCCCTTATGGCCTTCCAGAATCGCATTGCTCTGGATATGTTGTTGGCAGAGAAAGGAGGTGTTTGTGCCATGTTCGGAGAACAATGCTGCACATTCATTCCCAACAACACAGCTGCAGACGGCAGTCTCACTCAAGCCATTGACGGGCTGAGAACGTTGAACAGGAAGATGAAAGAGCACAGTGGAGTAAACACCGAAGGCTGGGATTGGTGGCTGGAAGGGATGGGAAAATGGAGGTCTTTGATTTCTTCACTATTAGTGTCTATAGCAGTATTTGCTGCAATTCTAACATTGTGTGGATGTTGTTGTATTCCATGTCTCCGAGGCCTTGTAAATAGAATGATAACCACAGCAATAAGTCCAGGACCAGGAGGGGGTCCAGCATCATATCCACTTCTGGGGACAGATGACGACAAGGAGGACGATGGCTCTCCTGACCTGTACCCAGACCAATGGAAGTATGATGACCCAGACACCGATGATGGTGACAATGATGACATCACCTCTGGGGTGTAAGCCTATAGAGAAAACATACCATGATGAACCTCTTAGTGAAAATCTCAAAAAGAAGTGCTAAGCTGAGTGATGCCTACTGTATGTTTAACAGGCGATAAACAGGAGGGGAATGTTAAAGATTTTGTATATATGTTATCACTGTTAAACGTTTGTACATTTGTCTTCTTTCTCATGAGAACGGTGTTGTGCTGTTTTGCACTTCACCCTGAGAATGTATGTGTTATTCAACCTTGTTTAGCTTTGTCTTCTTTCTCATGAGAACGGTGTTGTGCTGTTTTGCACTTCACCCTGAGAACGTACGTGTTATTCAACCTTGTTTTAGCTTTGTCTTCTTTCTCATGAGAACGGAGATGTGCTGTTTTGCACCTGTCTTAATGCAATCCTGAGAATTCAATTTTGTTTTAGCACTCTGGGGTCAATCTGAGCTGGGAATGAAGGACTGGATGTACTTATTGTTATAACATAACTTTGTTTTCGCAGCCTCTAACGACTGGGAGCAAGAGAACGTTTTGACTATTGTGATGTGGTGTTTAGTGTGAAGGAGTGTGGAAGACAGGACACTTCAGGCAGATGCAGAACAGCTGATACCTGCAACAGACGAACGAGATGTGCTGACCTGAAGTGTTCTTCCTTACAGCTGCACTTGACGTATGCGTTTATGTTATGGGAAGAAACTTGTCTTGCGTCATTACCCCCACCCTTAGGACAAGTTTCTTGTTTATGTGATGAGGGCGTCTCTTAATAAAAAGAGCGGAAAAGCAGGCCAGACTTTAGTGTAGCCTTGGTGTACAGCCTGGCCGCACTCCGCGCGTAATATTTGATTTTCTGTCTCACTGGTGTTTCTTGACTCTGTTTGTCTTGTTAAAGGTTTTAAAAATGTTTGGAGGAGAAAATACCCAACAGTATGCCAGAACCAGAGCCTGCGTTAAAGCCTTCTTGAGGGCATCAAACGAGACTTGACACGCCGTAGTCCAATTCACCTTCTTGGACTGACATCCACCCGAACGCCTGTCAAAAGCCTATTCAGGGGCCGAGCTAATTTAGCAAATCCCGTAACAAATCGCCTATAATACCCAGCTAACCCCAAAAATGCCCTGACCTGCTTAATAGTACTCGGGACAGGGCAATCCAAGACAGCACGGACTTTTTCTGGATCAGGTCTCACACCCTGTCGATCCACCACATGTCCCAGGAATGCTACCTCCCGCTGCAGCAACCTGCACTTATCTGGACGCAATTTCAGACCATGCCGCCACAACCGCTCAAAATGCTGAAGGTGGGAAGAAAAATTAGCGGAATATATAATGATGTCATCCAAATACACCAGTAATGATTCCGCCATCTGTCCATTTAGGCACTGCTGCATCAACCGTTGGAAGGTTGCAGGCGCATTACAAAGTCCAAAAGGCATTCGCTCAAACTCATACAAGCCCAGCGGGGTAGCAAAAGCCGTCTTTTCCCGGTCATCAGGATGCATTTCAACCTGCCAGTAACCACTGGCAAGGTCCAAAGTTGAGAACCATTCTGACTGGCTAAGGCCAGTCAGTGTTTCTTCAATGCGAGGCAAGGGAAATGCATCCTTGTGTGTAACTGCATTCAACTTCTTATAATCTACGTAGAAACGCCAACTACCATCCTTTTTCCCCACAAGAACTATAGGAGCAGCCCAAGGACTACTACTCTCCCTTATCACTCCCCTCTCAAGCATACCTGAAAGAAGAATCTTCACTTCTTTACACAACATAGGTGGGATCGGACGGTATCTCTCTCGAATAGGGGCAGCATCTCCCATAGGGATCCTATGCTGCACCAAATTTGTCCGCCCAAAATCTTCCTCATGACGGACAAACACCTTCCCCCATTTTCGCAGCAAAGCCTGCAATTCTCCTTGCTGTTGTTCAGACAAATCCGGACAACTCTCACCTTCACCAACTGCCACAGGCAATTCCGGACCAGCCTCAGCGACTGCAGCACTCACCAACGAGACCTGGACAACACCATCCTCCACAATCGACAGGGCCACATCATCAGGACCACACACACATCAGAATCCTCAATATAATAAAGCTGACCTAGTTTGTGGAAACGGCCGATCGAAATGCTATACGGATGTGGGTTACACACACGAACCGGGACCCTCCCCTTCTTAACTTCCACCAGGGCCCGTGCCACACCCACAACCCCAGAACCAGGCATAGCCTCCATCAAGGCACCATAATCCACCCCCCTTGGTCCCATCTTAGTACCACCCCACACCATCAACTCACTCTTTGGTGGAACAGAAATGCCATATTTAGAGGCCAACCTCACGTACCCCACCAAGCCATCCTCCGCTGAGGAAACCCTAACACCCCGGCACACAGCAAACGCATCCCTCCAGACCTTCTGTCTCTTAAAGGCCGGTGGGCAGGCAGATTCCCCGGGACATTTAAACAAGGCATCCCAACAGGCTCCAATGACAACCACCACTCCCCGACTCAGGACCATGTTACCCTCAACCTCTAAGTCTAGTACAGCATAACCAACACAAGGTATCTCTAACCCATTAACAGCGCTCAATCGAAACCACGTAGGAGCCTGCCCAAGCTTAATTTGTCCAAAATGCTTATTAAACAGGCTCTCTGCCATTAATGTAACTTGTGACCCTGTGTCCAAAAGACCACCCAACCGAATTCCCTCAATAGTCAATTCTATAGTAGGACATTGGCCAACAAAAGCATCGGAGGTCCTGGTCAATGGTGGTGTGGCAGCAAATCCGGGCTTGGTAGTTTGCACGAAAGGTATGGAGCTCAAGGGCATCTCGAGTTGGGGGTAGCATCTCAAGTCCTGTCTTGGCCTTTTCAAAGAACTGAAGTCTAGCATGATTAATGCTTGGTTGACTTTGCATTCCATACATGTGACATACAAACTCTTCAGCATCCCCAAAAGCACCATCTCTTCCAATGCCACTCAGCAGAGTAGGATGCTTGAGGAATGTCTTCCAGCAAGACTTTTTTCCATGACCACTGAAGGATGATGCTGTATCGCAGCTTGTAAAGGCATGGAAACCAATTATGTTTTCTCTCACAATGTCATCCATGTTTTGACATATCTGGTGCACTGGGTAGCATTTCTGCTTTTTGGCTGTACCAACAGGCATAAAATGCTCCAGCAAAACAAGTACATCTGTATCTTTACAGACAACAAGAATTCGCTCATATCCTTTTTCAACTGCATTGCACAGGTGGAGTACTAGCCTAGTGTCAGCCTCTTCATGGTTAGCTTGGAGGCCAACTGCATCCTGTCTTGTTGACCTTGCTTCCGTGGCATTAGCAAATCCTCCTGCAACAACCAGCTCACAGCGTTCTGGTAGAGACTGACCTTTCTCTATGAGAAGTTCGGACAGAAATTCAGCAAGATCTGCCTTGTTGTCTTCAAGTGCAATGAAGCTATTCCACACCTGTGGAAGTGGGACTTGCGGGCCATCAATAATTTTGTGAATAGGCTTCCTTTTTCCAATCCTCTTTGCTCGTGTTATAGCTTTGATGGATTATTCTCCTGTGTAGCGATCAAATGTGACATCCACCCTTGTGACATGTTCACTGAAGTGGTGTGTTACACCTTCAAAGAACAGATTTCCATAGTCACCAAAGGAACGACACCCAGCGGGCTTTGACAGTGGCTTGACAGAAAAGGCAGGCTTGTTCTGTTATATCTTTCTTGAGTTTCTTGTACTTGATTACAGCAACAGGATCCATGTCTGTTCTTTACTAGAGTTTCTTAAATTTGTTCAAAGATTTGCTTGTACTTGCTGTAAAAGTTTCTCTGATCCAGCAAATATGGCTTCCTTCTGTTTTGCTACAGCTTTAGTAAGAAATTTTTTGATTGGTCAGTAGTGGTGATGCAACAGAAAAACAACCAATGGCATGAGAGCTTCTGAAAAGAATTAGTAAACCCTCTACTGATTGGCTAGAAACAGGCTGGCACTGGCTTCTGGCTGCCTGCCAGCAGCACCTAGCAGACCAATGACAGCAGAGCCCTGCTGCCTTCTAGGACAGGCTGTTGGCAGTGTGCCAACAATATTCCCATTAGCAGTAACAGGCTCTTACAATTGTTCTCCTTCACATTGTACCCATAAAATGAGGCAGGATATAGTTGTAGACAATATTTGTAGCATAATGACCACAATAAATATTAGAAAATTGATGCAGCAGCATAGAAAACAGATTCCACATATAGTGTAGCTTATTACAACCCCTGGCAAAAATTATGGAATCACCAGCCTCGGAGGATGTTCATTCAGTTGTTTAATTTTGTAGAAAAAAAGCAGATCACAGACATGACACAAAACTAAAGTCATTTCATATGACAACTTTCTGGCTTTAAGAAACACTATAAGAAATCAAGAAAAAAGATTGTGGCAGTCAGTAACGGTTACTTTTTTAGACCAAGCAGAGGAAAAAAAATATGGAATCACTCAATTCTGAGGAAAAAATTATGGAATCACCCTGTAAATTTTCATCCCCAAAACTAACACCTGCATCATATCAGATCTGCTCGTTAGTCTGCATCTAAAAAGGAGTGAACACACCTTGGAGAGCTGTTGCACCAAGTGGACTGACATGAATCATGGCTCCAACACGAGAGATGTCAATTGAAACAAAGGAGAGGATTATCAAACTCTTAAAAGAAAGTAAATCATCACGCAATGTTGCAAAAGATGTTGGTTGTTCACAGTCAGCTGTGTCTAAACTCTGGACCAAATACAAACAACATGGGAAGGTTGTTAAAGGCAAACATACTGGTAGACCAAGGAAGACAAAGCATCAAGACAGAAAACTTAAAGCAATATGTCTCAAAAATCGAAAAATGTACAACAAAACAAATGAGGAACGAATGGGAGGAAACTGGAGTCAACATCTGTGACTGAAGTGTAAGAAACCGCCTAAAGGAAATGGGATTTACATACAGAAAAGCTAAACGAAAGGCATCATTAACACCTAAACAGAAAACAACAAGGTTACAGTGGGCTAAGGAAAAGCAATTGTGGACTGTGGATGACTGGATGAAAGTCATATTCAGTGATGAATCTCGAATGTGCATTGGGCAAGGTTATGATGCTGGAACTTTTGTTTGGTGCCTTTCCAATGAGATTTATAAAGATGACTGCCTGAAGAGCAGTGATGCCGGTAACGCGTTACTTAGTAACGCGTTACTCTAATCTGACCACTTTTTTTAGTAACGAGTAATCTAACGCGTTAATCTTTCCAAATCAGTAATCAGATTAAAGTTACTTCTCCATGTCACTGTGCGTTACTATTATTTTTCATTGTGGGTCGATAGCAGCATTAAACTTGGTCTGTGGGCAGGAGGTCGGGGTTCGACTGAACTGTCCACTTTAAGCGAGCTGTGAGCTTTTCATCCGCGGTTTTTTGCAGCTGCTCGACTCGTCGTCTCTTAAAGCGCGGTGATCAGCACACCTGCACTGAGCTTTACAAAGACATTTTTATACTTTTTTCCTCCTTTATTTAGAACTGAGCTGAGCCGCTCTGTATCTGCACGTTAAAACAGCTGATCCTCCGCGACGCGTCAACAACTAACACTATTTTCCACTCAAATGCACCTAAACTCTCTTTCTGAGGACCACATGATGTGAAAACACAATAAAACTTTCTTACCTGTAAATCTGGTCACGTTTTCTGCATTAATAAATGTTATCCATTCTTTGTGCTCAAACGCCAAAGTAGGGGTGAATCCAGATGGAATGGGGGTGTGGGGGAGGGATGTGCCCCCCCACAACACCCCTAGATTAAAGGTCCAGTTTTGAAGCCTTTTTTTACTACAACTACTAATACTACTTAAAATAATATTAATTTCTACAAGTAAAATATTTAGAGAAAATTTAAATGTTAGAAAAATGCTAGAATGAATTTAATAGTTACATTTATAAACAATGTAGGTTCGAAATTGCAAGTTTTACTGTTACAGTGCTGTCAACAGTTAAATATGAGGTCAAGAAAGAGGTCTTTATTTTACTTTTTATAAAACAAGTATTTATTTTCATTGAAGTCAAGAAAGGGTGACTATAAAGTAAGTTTTGGCAAAACAGGTATCATTGTCATGTTGAGGTGGCAGAGGGTTGTTGTCGGCAGCTGGGAAAAGTAACTAAAAAAGTAACTAGTAATCTAACTTAGTTACTTTTACAATTGAGTAATCAGTAAAGTAACTAAGTTACTTTTTCAAGGAGTAATCAGTAATCAGTAATTGGATTACTTTTTGAAAGTAACTGTGGCAACACTGCTGAAGAGAACATATAAATTTCAACAGTCATTGATGATATGGGGCTGCATGTCAGGTAAAGGCACTGGGGAGATGGCTGTCATTACATCATCAATAAATGCACAAGTTTATGTTGATATTTTGGACAATTGAAAGGATGTTTGGGGATGATGAAATAATTTTTCAAGATGATAATGCATCTTGCCATAGAGCAAAAACTGCAAAAACATTCCTTGCAAAAAGACACATAGGGTCAATGTCAACGAGCAGATCTGATTTGATGCAGGTGTTAATTTGGGAGATGAAAATTTACAGGGTGATTCCATAATTTTTTCCTCAGAATTGAGTGATTCCATATTTTTTCCTCTCCTTGGTCTAAAAAAGTAACCGTTACTGACTGCCACAATCTTTTTTTCTTGATTTCTTATAGTGTTTCTTAAAGCCAGAAAGTTGCCATTTGAAATGACTTTAGTTTTGTGTCATGTCTGTGATCTGCTTTTTTTTCTACAAAATTAAACAACTGAATGAACATCCTCTGAGGCCGGTGATTCCATAATTTTTGCCAGGGGTTGTAATAAGATCATATCAAAAAGACCCAAATAGCCATACTTGGACACAAACAGCATAAAAATATGACAGTACATGGTAAAAACTGGTATTAACTATATTCTGGTAGCCATATTGGAAAATGGCTGCCATGTATGGTTCAAGAAATATTATAAATATGTTTGGAAGGCTTTAAAACATATACGAGGTCTGTCCGTAAGGTATCGTACCTTTTTTATTTTTTTCAAAAACTATATGGATTTCATTCATATGTTTTTACGTCAGACATGCTTGAACCCTCGTGCGCATGCGTGAGTTTTTCCACGCCTGTCGGTGACGTCATTCGCCTGTGAGCACGCCTTGTGGAAGGAGTGGTCCCGCCCCCTCGTCGGATTTTCATTGTCTGGAAATGGCGGAATGAAAAGGACTTTTTTTCCATCAGAATTTTTTCAGAAGCTGTTAGAGACTGGCACCTGGAAACCATTAGAAAAATTTATCTGGCTTTCAGTGAAAATTTTACGGGCTTCACAGAGAATAAGGACGTTAACTACAGGTTTAAGGACCCCTTTAAAGGACGGTCGGTGCGCCGCGCTGCGAGCTGCGACAATGCGGCACAAACCACTGGATCATTTCTAAGCTGATGGCTCTGTGGATACGAGACCGTCGTGTGCTCTTTCTCTGGTTATCACAAGACCTGGACATCAGCCATTTTCTGGCAGATTTCACTTTTAACAAGAGATTTTGTCATGGAAAGCCGCGCGGAGGCTTCGCGCGTCACGACCGATTAGCTGATGAAGCGAGACAAAGAAACACCTCCATTTCGGAGTGTTAGAGGACAAGTTGGGACATGTCCAGCTCTCCACAAGTTCTTTTATACTCACTCGACTGGTAAGCACTGAAAGCCGAGATAGACACTTCTGCCCTCATGTGAAACTTGAGTTTAGTCATTAGCATTAGCATTAGCATTAGTGAAAAGTTATCAGAAGGCACATGCTCACATGCATGCGCTGTACAGCAGAACAGGTAAGAGCAGAGCTGTGACCTTTCTTTTTTTTTTAAGTCAAAGGGGCTAAACTCCACTGACACATTTATCTTCACCAGATGTGTAGAAAATCTACTTCTGATGGAGAAAAGAAATCTGCATTTTAATGGTTGGCGTCGCGGACGCCACGGTGGAACTCAGGGCAGCGTGTGAGAACAGTTTATTTACCGTGTTTTCCAGAGTATGTCACACGTGTTTAAAAAAAAGCCTCTTGAAGGGGCAAAAATCCATTTATACGTCACACCTTTTTTCTGTATTATCAGCTCTTTAATTTGGTGTTTTTGTGCATTGTTTTCATACACTTACGAGGTCTGTCAATAAAGTATAGGTCCTTTTTATTTTTTTCAAAAACTACATGGATTTCATTCATATGTTTTTACGTCAGACATGCTTGAACCCTCGTGCGCATGCGTGAGTTTTTCCACGCCTGTCGGTGACATCATCCGCCTGTGAACACTCCTTGTGGGAGGAGTCATCCAGCCCCTCGTCGGAATTCCTTTGTCTGAGAAGTTGCTGAGAGACTGGCGCTTTGTTTGATCAGAATTTTTTCTAAACCTGTGAGACACATCGAAGTGGACATGGTTCGAAAAATTAAGCTGGTTTTCAGCGCTCTCAGGCGCCGTCATCAGCCTGTTCAAGCTGAAAACCTCCACATTTCAGGCTCTATTGATCCAGGACGTCGTGAGAGAACAGAGAAGTTTCAGAAGAAGTCGGTTTCAGCATTTTATCCGGATATTCCACTGTTAAAGGAGATTTTTTTAATGAAAGACGTGCAGACGGGTCTGTGCGTCGGGACGCAGCCGGCGCGGTGCGGCGGCACAGGAAAAACACCTCCGTGTTGATAACCATTTGTAAAATCGAGGCGGCTTTTGATGGCTTTCAGTGGAGTGAGTATATGAGAAATTGTTTAACAGCTGGACATGTTCCAACTTGTCCTTAAGGCTTCCAACGGAGGTGTTTTTCCTGTGGCGGAGCGTTGCGGCGGCTGCGAGCCGACGCTGCAATCCGTCCGCACGTCTTTCATTAAAAAAATCTCCTTTAACAGTGGAATATCCGGATAAAATGCTGAAACAGACCTCTTCTGAAACTTCTCTGTTCTCTCACGACGTCCTGGATCAATAGAGCCTGAAATGTGGAGGTTTTCAGCTTGAAACAAGCTGACGACGGTGCCTGAGAGCGCTGCGCGACGTCTCGCACTGTGGGAAGTCCTTAAAGCGACAGTCTCACCTCAAAATCTCTCATCAGCCGTTAAAATTTTCACTGAAAACCAGCTTAATTTTTCGAACCGTGTCCACTTCGATGTGTCTCACAGGTTTAGAAAAAATTTTGATCAAACAAAGCGCCAGTCTCTCAGCAACTTCTCAGACAAAGGAATTCCGACGAGGGGCTGGACGACTCCTCCCACAAGGAGTGCTCACAGGCGAATGACGTCACCGACAGGCGTGGAAAAACTCATGCATGCGCACGAGGGTTCAAGCATGTCTGACGTAAAAACATATGAATGAAATCCATATAGTTTTTGAAAAAAATAAAAAGGACCGTTACTTTATTGACAGCCCTCGTATTTCCTTTTATTCCTTTGTTTATTTTGTTTCATGTTTGGTTCATGTGAAAGTCAGCTTATGAATAGTTATTATTATTATTACGAATGAAAATGTGTGGTTTTTCAGTGTCGAAGTCACAGGACCTTCCAAACTAGTAAAAAAAAAAATCCTGACTGATATTCCAGAGGATCTGGTATTTAACTTGCACCTTTTCATACTTTAAACTGCAGTGCAATTCATTGTGCAGCCTGACGTCACACTTTAACATCAACAAAGTGGATTTTTTTTTTTTTTAAATGGCGCGTGGAAACATTCCACCTTGTGATAATAAAGCAAGAAGCGTCTGTCTGTCTGTAACTTACATATCTCTCAGACTGTTTTGTGTATTATTTACAGTAGTGTTCAGAATAATAGTAGTGCTATGTGACTAAAAAGATTAATCCAGGTTTTGAGTATATTTCTTATTGTTACATGGGAAACAAGGTACCAGTAGATTCAGTAGATTCTCACAAATCCAACAAGACCAAGCATTCATGATATGCACACTCTTAAGGCTATGAAATTGGGCTATTAGTAAAAAAAAAAAAAAAGTAGAAAAGGGGGTGTTCACAATAATAATAGTGTGGCATTCAGTCAGTGAGTTCGTCAATTTTGTGGAACAAACAGGTGTGAATCAGGTGTCCCCTATTTAAGGATGAAGCCAGCACCTGTTGAACATGCTTTTCTCTTTGAAAGCCTGAGGAAAATGGGATGATCAAGACATTGTTCAGAAGAACAGCGTAGTTTGATTAAAAAGTTGATTGGAGAGGGGAAAACTTATACACAGGTGCGAAAAATTATAGGCTGTTCATCTACAATGATTTCCAGTGCTTTAAAATGGACAAAAAAGCAGAGACGTGGAAGAAAACGGAAAACAACCATCAAAATGGATAGAAGAATAATCAGAATGGCAAAGGCTCACTCATTGATCAGCTCCAGGATGATCAAAGACAGTCTGGAGTTACCTGTAAGTGCTGTGACAGTTAGAAGACGCCTCTGTGAAGCTAATTTATTTGCAAGAATCCCCCGCAAAGTCCCTCTGTTAAATAAAAGACTTGCAGAAGCGGTTACATTTTGCCAAAGAACACATCAACTGGCCTAAAGAGAAATGGAGGAATATTTTGTGGACTGATGAGAGTAAAATTGTTCTTTTTGGGTCCAAGGGCTGCAGACAGTTTGTGAGATGACCCCCAAACTCTGAATTCAAGCCACAGTTCACAGTGAAGACAGTGAAGCATGGTGGTGCAAGCATCATGATATGGGCATGTTTCTCCTACTATGGTGTTGGGCCTATATATCACATACCAGGTATCATGGATCAGTTTGGATATGTCAAAATACTTGAAGAGGTCATGTTGCCTTATGCTGAAGAGGACATGCCCTTGAAATGGGTGTTTCAACAAGACAATGACCCCAAGCACACTAGTAAACGAGCTGAATCTTGGTTCCAAACCAATAAAATTAATGCTTCGCAGATGTGAAGAAATCATGAAAAACTGTTGTTATACAACTAAATGCTAGTTTAGTGATTCACAGGATTGCTAAAAAAGCAGTTTGAACATAATAGTTTTGAGTTTGTAGCGTCAACAGCAGATGCTACTATTATTGTGAACACCCCCTTTTCTACTTTTTTTTTTACTAATAGCCCAATTTCATAGCCTTAAGAGTGTGCATATCATGAATGCTTGGTCTTGTTGGATTTGTGAGAAACTACTGAATCTACTGGTACCTTGTTTCCCATGTAACAATAAGAAATATACTCAAAACCTGAATTAATCTTTTTAGTCACATAGCACTACTATTATTCTGAACACTAATGCATTTATTAGATGGAAATCCTGCACACAGTTGAATGAGTTCATCCAATGAGTCAGTTTTTTGAGTGTAATGAAAAGAAAGTACTTTGTATTTACCTATAAACTTTCCCCAGATTTTGTACTGGGTTTTTACTAATTAGTAATCCGGGGGGCCAGAAAAACACTTAAAGGTCACAAAAATTCATTCAGATTTAATCATTTGGTGATGCATCCACCTTGACTGTTAAGTATCAGTATCTGTGATTTTTAAGTATCAGTATCGGTGATACTGGCCCTGTATTTACTTGGTATTGAATCAATACCAAATCTTGCAATATTGCACACTCGACCACAAAGGAAATAAGTGCTTGTACTTTGCGTTTATCCTTTTACTATCATGCTATTGTATACAACTTCATACAATGAATTAGATCAAATACAGTAACTTCAGTAGTTGTAAGTTGTAACTTCCACCCGACAATATTAATACTTATAAACACTTGATTTACAGTTTTTAGAGGAGGACGCTTTGCTGTTCGGTTGTGTGCGTGTGGCTCTTAAAAGAGCCGTTGTGTTGCCACACAAGCAGCTGTTCACTTGGAGCTGGTGTACTTGGTCACGGCCTTGGTGCCCTCGGACACGGCGTGCTTGGCCAGCTCACCGGGCAGCAGCAGGCGGACGGCGGTCTGAATCTCTCTGGAGCTGATGGTGCATCTTTGCTGAGGTTCTCAATTTCCTTGCATGAGTCACAGGGCCTCGCTTTCCTGTCGCTGGTATCTTCAACATGACCCCCCCACCACCATCACCACCACAAAAAAAAAAAAAAAAATGACGTGACAAATTTTGTCTCAGAAGAATTGTCGTGCATCTGGAGCCCTTCTTAATTTAGTTTCCGTGAGTCAAATATTTATTTTTCTAAGATACCTTGCCGTGTCTTTGAACACTCAGTCTTGGTGGGTATCATCCTGTGACCCACCACGCTGTCCTGCCATGGCATGGCTCCCACACCACTGTAGTACTCAGTCAGACGCTCTCTCACTCGTTTACCAGCTGCTGCAGAGTTGCCCGTTTGCCTCTGGATTCCATGCAGAGGGTTCTCCTGGGCTTGTCGTCTCCATTCTCCTGGTTGCACTTCATGTGTGGTTGGATCCTCTTTGTCTGCTGCTTCTTGCATTCTGGCAGGATTCTTGTCAGCCAGCAGGTTGTGTAGGGCACAGGCTGCCAAGACGATCTTGGCGACAGTCTGCGGTCTCTGCATCATGCATGAGTGGAGACACGTGAACCTGAAAAATAGTGACGTCACTGCATCATTACAAAACTAAAACTGCAAAGTCACAAAGTTTTCATGAACATACCTGTTGGCCAAGATGCCAAAAGCATTCTCCACAGTCCTACGGGCCCTGGACAACCTGTAGTTGAAGATGCGCTCTGCTGTCATCATATTTCTCTTGGAATGTGGCCTCATCATCCAGCTTTTGAGGGAAAATGAGTCCTCGCCAACAAGGAAGTAGGGGATGTTAGTGTCTCCACCTGGCAAGGGTTCACTTGGTGGCAGACCAGCTTTGTCCTGCTCCAGAGCAAGATGCAGTCCACAGCGCGTGAAAGCTCCAGCATCAGCTCCACACGCTCCCACATCCACATACATAAACTTGTAGTTGGCATCCACCAGCGCCAGCATGATGATGGAGTAGAAGCCTTTGTAGTTGTAGTACAGACTGCCAGAATGAGGTGGCGCTAGCACCCTCACATGCTTTCCATCTATGCAGCCACAGCAGTGATGGAAGTCCCATTTGTCTGAGAAACCCTGGGCCACCTCCTTCCACTCCTCTTCTGTTGTGGGACACTTGAAGGCCATCTTGTGGTAGTGGTCGTAGATGACTTGGCACACTTCTGGCACAACAGTGACGATGGTGTTGGGGGCCACCCGGAACCCACTGGCCAGTGACTTGTAAGAGTCCCCAGTGGCCAGATACCTCAGCGTGATGGCCAGCTTGAGTCCAGGGGACAGAGGCTTTCTACAGTTGGTCGTTTTCTTCTGAAGCCTCAGGGTCAGGTCTTCCAAAATCTGATTGAACATCTCTGGGTCTGTTCCAACAAAGTTGCTGAAGGACTTGATGTCTCCTGCTCCAAGGTGCTTCATGAGCTTCTCGTACATGCCGTACTCTTGTCTCTTCAAGAGCCATTCTCTGACCCACACACTCTTCCTTTGTCTTTTTCTTCTGAAACTCCTTTCTTTTCTGACTGTCGTTTCTTTTCTGACCATCCTTTCCCTTCTGGCTGTCCTTTCTCTGGCTTTGGCCTTCTTGATTGCAGCTACAGCAAGGACACATGCTGCAGCCTTCAGCACCTCAGCCTGGTCCTCATCCAGGTTGGGGTCCTCATCCAGCAGCATCTGCACTTCTTCTCTAAGGTTCATATCGCTTGATGTCTGATGACAAATGATTGCTGGACTGAGGAATTTATAAATACGACTGAGATCCTTTCTGCGATGCTGCGTTAACTTCCGGCGTAATAGGTGAGCAATAAAAAAAAAAGGGGAGAAGAGAAGGGCCGGGGTTCTTATAAACATTGAATGCAAATTAAAGTGTGTCGATCCACGCACGTGATTGGACGAGCTACTCAAGTTTCCCGTGAACAACCTTCATTCTGCTCTGCTGGCCTCCGCCTCCTCCTCGCACGCGGAAAAGGAGGCGGGCAACCAGCGGTAAGTTCTACCGTGTCATCAGCGGGAGAGCGCGACTGATTGGCTCACACAGACGTCACACAGACGTAAGACAGGCTGGTTCCCATAGACATTTTTTACGTCGACTCTTCATGAACTGCCGCTGCATCAGCGCGGCCGCCATGTTGGATGGGTCCCTATTGTGACCCCAGTGTATTTATTTGTACTGAGGAAGGTTTTCCCCCAACTACAATAATCCATAACTCCCCGAACTTTTACCCGATTTTCCCTCGGTTTGGTTTGTTTGAAACAGCAGATATTCAGCTACGATACAGAATGCTGTCACACAATAAAAATACGTACTTTCATGCTGACTTTGTCTTATGCTCTTTAACAAAAACATATGCAATGGCATATAGATAAATATATAAATGATTTAATTTTATAGTTTAGTAAAGAAACAAGCTTGGATTTTTCATTTGAAAAACACACACACACACACACACACAGGACATCACTTTAATTTCCTCTGCTTTGCTCAGCAGGTTTTGTTACAAAGATGAAATTTTTTTTTCAAGGCCAGGAAAAGAGGAAAATAAAGTTCTGGGTCATTCCAGGGTCTTAAACTTCATTCTTAGGTTAGGTTTGGAACTGGGGCAGGAGAGATAAAAGCCTTGAATAAGAACTGTTTTTCACAGCTTCTTGCATGTGCTGTTTCTCTGTAACTCCAGTGGAGTTAATTTTGTGATGTGGTGCAGTTTTACTTTGTGAAATACAGACACCACATGACTGAAGCATGAAATGATGGTTCTCAGTCAATTCCAAAGAATTGTGAAACAAAAGCGCATAACAAGTGGATGGAAATACGCACAAATGCACTCTTCCTTTTGCTGCATTAACAAAAATTTGCATAAGAATTGCGATAGTACTTGTGAAAGGTAATCCCACGCGATCTGGTTGCAACCATAAGCAGCACAAAATACTAGCATATGACTCCGGTTGACTCTGGTGCGAGCCTATTGTAAAGAGACCTATCCAATATGGCGGCGACACCTGATGACTTTGCAGCAAGTCATGAGGCATCTATGTATATAATGGCTATGCTGGTTCCTACCTCCTTCTTTGCTACTGTGCTCTGTTTTAATGCATATTAATTTTATTTTTATTTATGCATGACAATTTACAAATAGTTCTTAGCTTACGTGTTAAGCGTTTTTCACGGCCACACAAAATGAAAGCAGAAAAAAGTAAATAAATGTCTGAACAACCTATCTGCCTGGATGTGAGGTAACTTTGCTGCTGTACACGGAGGAGGCGGGAGATAAATACAGTCAGAAAATAAGAGGAAATATCACATGAATACTATAAATACGGAGCCTGGACCTGACACCTGGTCAGGTTTCCTCTTTCAGGATCTCCACCAGTGTTTTATGTCTAAACTCAGTTAAGCAAAAAAAAAAAAAAAAAAAAAATTGAAGCCATCCAAAACACAAGATGGCGCTGAATAATTTTGTTGGACCAACAGAAGGACTCAGGAAAGACCCCCCCCCCCCCCCAAAAAAGTCTTCACTGTATCACATAGATTTTTAGTTACATGTTATGTTCCCACAGGGACTTTTTTTATTTTTGTGGGATGCAGACTGAGTCACAGCGAGGCTGAGTCATATAGAGGCTGAGTCATAGCAAGGTCGAGACAGAGTCATAGTGAAGCCAAGGCAGAGTCATAAAGAGGCAGACACAGAGTCTTAGCGAGACTGAGACAGAGTCATAGCGAGGCTGAGACTGAGTCGTACTGAGGTCGAGTCATAGTGAGACCGAGGCAGAGTTGTAGCGAGGCCAAAGCAGAGTCATAGCGAGGCTGAGACAGAGTCATAGCGAGGCTGAGACAGAGTCATAGCGAGGCTGAGACAGAGTCATAGCGAGGCTGAGACAGAGTCATAGCGAGGCTGAGACAGAGTCATAGCGAGGCGGAGACAGAGTCATGGCAAGGCAGAGTCATAGCGAGACAGAGGCAGAGTCATAGAGACACCGAGGCAGAGTCATAGCGAGGCAGAGTCATAGTGAGACTGAGACAAAGTCATAGTGAGACTGAGACAGAGTCATAGCGAGACACGGGCAGAGTCATAGCGAGACACATGCAGAGTCATAGCAAGACACAGGCAGAGTCATAGCGAGACACATGCAGAGTCATAGTGAGGCAGAGGCAGAGTCATAGCGAGGCAGAGTCATGGAGAGACCCAGGCAGAGTCATGGCGAAACCGAGGCAGAGTCATAGCGAGACAGAGGCAGAGTCATAGCGAAACCGAGACAGAGTCATAGGGAGACCGAGACAGAGTCATAGCGAGACAGAGGCAGAGTCATAGAGAGACACAGGCAGTCATTGTGAGACTGAGGCAGAGTCATAGCGAGGCAGAGTCATAGTGAGACTGAGACAGAGTCATAGCGAGACACAGGCAGAGTCATAGCAAGACACATGCAGAGTCACAGTGAGACTGAGACAGAGTCATAGGGAGGCAGAGTCATAGTGAGACTGAGACAGAGTCATAGTGAGACTGAGACAGAGTCATAGCGAGACACATGCAGAGTCATAGCGAGACACATGCAGAGTCATAGCGAGACACATGCAGAGTCATAGCGAGACTGAGACAGAGTCATAGGGAGGCAGAGTCATAGTGAGACTGAGACAGAGTCAAAGCGAGACACATGCAGAGTCATAGTGAGACACAGGCAGAGTCATAGCGAGACACAGGCAGAGTCATAGCGAGACACATGCAGAGTCATAGTGAGACTGAGACAGAGTCATAGAGAGACACATGCAGTCATAGTGAGACTGAGACAGCGTCAAAGCAAGACACAGGCAGAGTCATAGCGAGACACATGCAGAGTCATAGTGAGACTGAGACAGCGTCAAAGCAAGACACAGGCAGAGTCATAGCGAGACACATGCAGAGTCATAGTGAGACTGAGACAGAGTCAAAGCAAGACACAGGCAGAGTCATAGTGAGACACATGCAGAGTCATAGTGAGACTGAGACAGAGTCATAGCGAGGCCGAGACAGAGTCATACTGAGGCCGAGTCATAGTGAGACCGAGGCAGAGTTGTAGCGAGGCCAAGGCAGAGTCATAAAGAGGCCGAGGCAGAGTCTTAGCAAGGCAGAGACAGAGTCATACCGAGGCTGAGACAGAGTCATAGCGAGACAGAGACAGAGTCATAGTCAGGCCAAGGCAGAGTCATAGCGAGGCCAAGGCAGAGTCATAAAGAGGCCGAGGCAGAGTCTTAGCAAGACTGAGACAGAGTCATAGCAAGGCAGAGTCATAGCGAGACAGAGGCAGAGTCATAGAGACACCGAGGCAGAGTCATAGCGAGGCAGAGTCATAGTGAGACTGAGACAGAGCCATAGTGAGACTGAGACAGAGTCATAGCAAGACACGGGCAGAGTCATAGCGAGACACAGGTAGTGATTGCAAGACACGGCCAGAGTCATAGCGAGACACAGGCAGAGTCATAGCAAGACACAGGCAGAGTCATAGCGAGACACATGCAGAGTCATAGCAAGACACAGGCAGAGTCATAGCGAGACACAGGCAGAGTCATAGCGAGACACATGCAGAGTCATAGCGAGACACATGCAGAGTCATAGCAAGGCAGAGGCGGAGTCATAGCGAGGCAGAGTCATGGAGAGACTGAGGCAGAGTCATGGAGAGACCGAGGCAGAGTCATGGCAAAACCGAGACAGAGTCATAGCGAGACAGAGGCAGAGTCATAGCGAAACTGAGACAGAGTCATAGCGAGACCGAGACAGAGTCATAGCGAGACAGAGGCAGAGTCATAGGGAGACCGGGACAGAGTCATAGCGAGGCAGAATCTTAGCGAGACCAGGACAGAGTCATAGCGAGACACAGAGTCATAGCGAGACACATGCAGAGTCATAGTGAGACTGAGACAGAGTCATAGGGAGGCAGAGTCATAGTGAGACTGAGACAGAGTCAAAGCGAGACACAGGCAGAGTCATAGTGAGACTGAGACAGAGTCAAAGAGAGACACAGACAGAGTCATAGCGAGACACATGCAGAGTCATAGGGAGACCAGGACAGAGTCATAGCGAGGCAGAGTCTTAGCAAGACCAGGACAGAGTCATAGCGAGGCAGAGGCAGAATCATAGCGAGACACAGGCAGTTATTGTGAGACTGAGACAGAGTCATAGCGAGGCCGAGACAGAGTCATAGTGAGGCCAAGGCAGAGTCGTAGCGAGGCCAAGGCAGAGTCATAAAGAGGCTGAGACAGAGTCATAGCGAGACAGAGACAGAGTCATAGCGAGACAGAGACAGAGTCATAGCGAGGCCAAGGCAGAGTCGTAGCGAGGCCGAGGCAGAGTCTTAGCGAGACTGAGACAGAGTCATAGCGAGGCAGAGACAGAGTCATGGCAAGGCAGAGTCATAGCGAGACAGAGGCAGAGTCATAGAGACACCGAGGCAGAGTCATAGTGAGACTGAGACAGAGTCATAGTGAGACACGGGCAGAATCATAGCGAGACACAGGCAGTGATTGCGAGACACGGCCAGAGTCATAGCGAGACACAAGCAGAGTTATAGCGAGACACATGCAGAGTCATAGCGAGACACTGGCAGAGTCATAGCGAGACACTGGCAGAGTCATAGCGAGACACTGGCAGAGTCATAGCGAGACAGAGTCATGGAGAGACTGAGGCAGAGTCATGGCAAAACCGAGACAGAGTCATAGCGAGACAGAGGCAGAGTCATAGCGAGACAGAGGCAGAGTCATAGCGAGACAGAGACAGAGTCATAGCGAAACCGAGACAGAGTCATAGCGAGACAGAGGCAGAGTCATAGGGAGACCAGGACAGAGTCATAGCGAGGCAGAGTCTTAGCGAGACCAGGACTGAGTCATAGTGAGACACAGGCAGAGTCATAGTGAGACCGGGACAGAGTCATAGTGAGGCAGAGTCATAGTGAGACTGAGACAGAGTGAAAGCAAGACACAGGCAGAGTCATAGTGAGACTGAGACAGAGTCAAAGCAAGACACAGGCAGAGTCATAGCAAGACACATGCAGAGTCATAGTGAGACTGAGACAGAGTCAAAGCAAGACACAGGCAGAGTCATAGTGAGACTGAGACAGAGTCAAAGCAAGACACATGCAGAGTCATAGTGAGACTGAGACAGAGTCATAGCGAGACCGAGGGATCAAAAAGGCCTTGAGACCTCCAACACTGGTGCACACTTTGATGCTAAAATAAGGACGTCTGTTCATACCTGTTAGGAGGAAAAAAAGCTTGAAAGATTCATAATGTGTTGACTGTTGATGTAGTGGAGCTCATGTGTTACTGATCACGTGTAACTGAACAACAATGATCAGTTACACTTTCATAAAAGTGACTTGCATTTTCATCCAGAAGGTAAAATTGAATCACTAGAGAATTCAAAAACGTTTGTCCAACAATGATTTCAGTCATATGAGTTTGTTAGTTTGGGGTGTAATTGTGCTAACGAGCAAACAGACAGGTGCAGGTGGAAGGAGAATCTTCTGGATGAACGTAGAGTGACGAGTCCTCCTGTGGAGGTGACGACATCTCGTTTCCTGACAGAAGGTGATGTTCTGCTGATCGCAGCTCATTTCAGTCTGTTTGTCACTTAGCAGCAAAACTCAACTTTCCATGAAAAGGTGTTTCCATGGCAACAGGTTATTACTGGAGGTGACAGAAAGGAAACACGTTTTGTGACATCTACTCATGTTCAGATGTTTCAAGAAGACCCATCTGCTACAATTCACCACCAAACAAACTTCACTTTAAAAACATTTCAAGGAACATGTTTTATTTTCTCTTCGTTTACACCTTCATGGTTACTTCAGTGACTGGAAGCAATCAGATAAATTGGAGAGGTTTTTATTTGTTTATATTTTTGTCTTTAAAAGAACATTGATGAATAATAAACTTTTTCCATCCAACATATTTGTGAGGTCTGTTAGCAAAGTCCAGTCTGGTAGCGTGTGCTGGTGCCGTGCTTTGCCGAATCCACCACTCCACAGAACTGCTTTAGTTCCTGGATGGCAACCACTCAGGCAGACAACTGGTCAATCCCACTTCTCCCAAGTATTGATCTATCTGCTGCCAAAAGGTGAAATGTGGGCGTGTCCTTGAGCTTTTGCATAGAGAAATGCATCATAAAATGTCAAAATTGAAGCTCTGATTCTGTAGAGACTTTCAAGTTCAGACTTAAGACTCTTATTTTCCCTTTCGTATGGCTAGCATACTGGCATAGTATGTTACTATGCTTTTTACTCTTTTAATTCCTTTTTTTTAGTAAACAAAGCGGGCCACGGCCTCAACTTTATCTAAAGTCTGGGTCTGTTAGTGAAGCTTAGGGTTAGTGGACGGTGATCACCTTAGTATTTCTTCTGCTTCCCTGTTGATTAATGCTGATGAATTAAACCTTAAGTGTAGTTTTTCTGGCCAATTGATTCTGTTTTATTTTTCTGTCTGTCTGAGATGCAGCTGAATCCATGTGCTGGATTAGATGATTTCTGTGGTGGATGCGGGACGGACTCCGCTGTAGGAACAGGTCCACTCATTGGATAGCAGATTTAAGTCTACTCATCCGATCTGGTTACACCAGGGGTGGACAATCAGGTGCCATGAAGGGCAGAGATACTGCAGGTTTTCCTTACAACCAATCACCTCAGCAGGTGATTTCATTAATGATCAGGTGTTTATGTTCAGGGGAGAAGCTCATCAGAAAACCCACTTGAGGTGATTGGTTGCAAGGAAAACCTGCAGTGTCTTGGCCCTCGCTGCCCACCCGTGAGTTACACTCAAGGTAATTTCACTTTATTTATGATACACTGAAATAATTTCCACAAAAAAATCAGTTTGGTTTTCCATCATCCAGGCTGATTTCAAGAAGTTTACAAAAGCAACTGGATGTCTTGCTCAGATATTGGCACGTTTCACCACTCAACCTAGGACGTTGTGGATCATGTCCAGAAATCAAAAGGTTGGTGGATCAAGAAGTGTCACATGTCAGTGTGTCTTTGAGCAAGTCACTGAATCCTAAACATCCCTCAGACTCAATCCAACAAATTCTAGACTGGATGGGGAGTCCAGCTACTATGAACACAGCAACAACCAGCAAGCAAAGAAGACAGAGTTGCCTCACAAGAAGAAGGTCCTTGGTTCAAAGCCCACCAGTGCCCCAGTCTCTCTCTCTATATGTGGAGTTGCATCAAGAAGACCACTTGGTGTAAAACTTGTGCCAAATCAACACGAGGATCCATACTGGATGTTCCTTAACAAAGTGGGAAAAGCCAAAAATAAATGAGTGGAAAACCTGAGGTCAGTAGATTTCGTCCCATTAGAGGCCCTGAAGTCCATCAGGCCGGCGTTTGTCCACGGAGACCGTGACGTGAAGCAGACGAGTCACTGACTCCCTCTGGATCGGACTCCAGTCCATTACATGCTCATCAGGACCCAGTTACAGCTGTGTGGACAGGGACAGTGCTGAGGACATGTCCTTCCAAAGGACACAGACAGGTGTCCTGAAGGACACACCTGGAGTCTACAGGTTGGTGGTCCAACTCCGATGCCACGGAGCCATGAAACAATGAAACCTTTCATTCTTCCACTTGGTTGATTATTTGTTTTGAGCTGTGTGAAGGTGATGGACGCGATCACTTAGTGTCCACGCGTCCATGAGATGATCACTAATGGACGGAGTGCTTTGCTCAGCAGAAGTGGCTGAGAATGTTTGGAGGTGATTGGATCATCTCGCCTCATTACTTCAGGTTGTTTTGTTGATGCAAATGTTTGAAGAGCGCTCAATCAGAAACAGAACCGCAGCACTGACGCCGCCCGTCTTTGCGCTGACACTCAAGAGGGGGCGTGGCCTGCTGCTGCTCCTGGGGTATAAAGAAAGAGGAGGCCCTCTGTTCTTCCTCACACCACTTAGATCTCTGCAGCTCCTGTTCTTCAACACCAGGTTGCTTCATTCATCTCCTCTTCCTCCTCCTCAGCCTCTAAAGGTGAGCTCTCCTCCTCCTTCTGTGTGTCTGCAGGTGAGTTCTTCTAACATTATGACTCTACAGGTGCACCGTCCAACTCCTCCTCCTGCTGTGTCTCCAGCTTTGGACTTTTCATCTACTTTCTCCTCAGGTTTGATGTTCTCCTCTTCCTGCTGTATCTTCTCCTCATCTTCCTTCGTTTCACTTTTTCATTCTTTTGTTATTTTGATGGGGTTTTTTTTTTTTTTTTTACACTTTTCTTTTTTAATTACTTTTTTCTTTACTTTGTTGTCTTTATTTGAATGGAATATTTTTCTTTCTGCATTCGGAGAGTTTGTGTTTTTTTGAAATATAATATTTGAATTGATGGACATTTGAAAGAAGATTTGATATCAACGTGTGCAGATGATGTTTCCCCACAACTTCACCTTAAAATTTCAGATAACATCAAATAAAGTGGTGCATGTTTCTAAAAATGAATCCCAATGAAATACTTTTGATATGGGCACAACATTTGTTTATTTATTGTTATTTTTTTAAATAGTGATTTGTAATTATCTTCATGACCAAGTTAAACGTTGGTCATCTGACAAGTGGACGCTGCTGTGATGTGAAATTTTAAAGTTTAAAATGTGCTTTTGTGGTGGATTTGGGAAATATTTGTTCAGGTCTCTAATATTTAATGTGTATATATATATATATATATATCAATCAATCAACTTTTTTCTTATATAGCGCCAAATCACAACAAACAGTTGCCCCAAGGCGCTCCATATTGCAAGGCAAGGCCATACAATAACCATGAAAAACCCCAACGGTCAAAACGACCCCCTATGAGCAAGCACTTGGCCACAGTGGGAAGGAAAAACTCCCTTTTAACAGGAAGAAACCTCCAGCAGAACCAGGCTCAGGGAGGGGCAGTCTTCTGCTGAGACTGGTTGGGGCTGAGGGAAAGAACCAGGAGAAAGACATGCTGTGGAGGGGGGCAGAGATCGATCACTAATGATTAAATGCAGAGTGATGCACACGGAGCAAAAAAAGAAAGAAACAGTGCATCATGGGAACCCCCCACAGTCTACGTCAAAAGCAACATAACCAAGGGATGGTCCAGGGTCACCCGATCCAGCCCTAACTATAAGCCTTAGCGAAAAGGAAAGTTTTAAGCCTAATCTTAAAAGTAGAGAGGGTATCTGTCTCCCTGATCTGAATTGGGAGCTGGTTCCACAGGAGAGGAGCCTGAAAGCTGAAGGCTCTGCCTCCCATTCTACTCTTACAAACCCTAGGAACTACAAGTAAGCCCGCAGTCTGAGAGCGAAGCGCTCTAATGGGGTAATATGGTACTACGAGGTCCCTAAGATAAGATGGGACCTGATTATTCAAAACCTTATAAGTAAGAAGAAGAATTTTAAATTCTATTCTAGAATTAACAGGAAGCCAATGAAGAGAGGCCAACACGGGTGAGATATGCTCTCTCCTGCTAGTCCCCGTCAGTACTCTAGCTGCAGCATTCTGAACCAACTGAAGGCTTTTTAGGGAACTTTTAGGACAACCTGATAATAATGAATTACAATAGTCCAGCCTAGAGGAAATAAATGCATGAATTAGTTTTTCAGCATCACTCTGAGACAAGACCTTTCTGATTTTAGAGATATTGCGTAAATGCAAAAAGGCAGTCCTACATATTTGTTTAATATGCGCTTTGAATGACATATCCTGATCAAAAATAACTCCAAGATTTCTCACAGTATTACCAGAGATCAGGGAAATGCCATCCAGAGTAACGATCTGGTTAGACACCATGCTTCTAAGATTTGTGGGGCCAAGTACAATAACTTCAGTTTTATCTGAGTTTAAAAGCAGGAAATTAGAGGTCATCCATGTCTTTATGTCTGTAAGACAATCCTGCAGTTTAGCTAATTGGTGTGTATCCTCTGGCTTCATGGATAGATAAAGCTGGGTATCATCTGCGTAACAATGAAAATTTAAGCAATACCGTCTAATAATACTGCCCAAGGGAAGCATGTATAAAGTGAATAAAATTGGTCCTAGCACAGAACCTTGTGGAACTCCATAATTAACTTTAGTCTGTGAAGAAGATTCCCCATTTACATGAACAAACTGTAATCTATTAGACAAATATGATTCAAACCACCGCAGCGCAGTGCCTTTAATACCTATGACATGCTCTAATCTCTGTAATAAAATTTTATGGTCAACAGTATCAAAAGCAGCACTGAGGTCCAACAGAACAAGCACAGAGATAAGTCCACTGTCCGAAGCCATAAGAAGATCATTTGTAACCTTCACTAATGCTGTTTCTGTACTATGATTAATTCTAAAACCTGACTGAAACTCTTCAAATAGACCATTCCTCTGCAGGTGATCAGTTAGCTGTTTTACAACTACCCTCTCAAGAATCTTTGAGAGAAAAGGAAGGTTGGAGATTGGCCTATAATTAGCTAAGATAGCTGGGTCAAGTGATGGCTTTTTAAGTAATGGTTTAATTACTGCCACCTTAAAGGCCTGTGGTACATAACCAACTAACAAAGATAGATTGATCATATTTAAGATTGAAGCATTAAATAATGGTAGGACTTCCTTGAGCAGCCTGGCAGGAATGGGGTCTAATAAGCATGTTGATGGTTTGGATGAAGTAACTAATGAAAATAACTCAGACAGAACAATCGGAGAGAAAGAGTCTAACCAAATACCAGCATCACTGAAAGCAGCCAAAGATAACGATACATCTTTGGGATGGTTATGAGTAATTTTTTCTCTAATAGTCAAAATTTTGTTAGCAAAGAAAGTCATGAAGTCATTACTAGTTAAAGTTAATGGAATACTCAGCTCAATAGAGCTCTGACTCTTTGTCAGCCTGGCTACAGTGCTGAAAAGAAACCTGGGGTTGTTCTTATTTTCTTCAATTAGTGATGAGTAGAAAGATGTCCTAGCTTCACGGAGGGCTTTCTTATAGAGCAACAAACTCTTTTTCCAGGCTAAGTGAAGATCTTCTAAATTAGTGAGACGCCATTTCCTCTCCAACTTACGGGTTATCTGCTTTAAGCTACGAGTTTGTGAGTTATACCACGGAGTCAGACACTTCTGATTTAAAGCTCTCTTTTTCAGAGGAGCTACAGCATCCAAAGTTGTCTTCAATGAGGATGTAAAACTATTGACGAGATACTCTAGCTCCCTTACAGAGTTTAGGTAGCTACTCTGCTCTGTGTTGGTATATGACATTAGAGAACATAAAGAAGGAATCATATCCTTAAACCTAGTTACAGCGCTTTCTGAAAGACTTCTAGTGTAATGAAACTTATTCCCCACTGCAGGGTAGTCCATCAGGGTAAATGTAAATGTTATTAAAAAATGATCAGACAGAAGGGAGTTTTCAGGGAATACTGTTAAGTCTTCTATTTCCATACCATAAGTCAGAACAAGATCTAAGATATGATTAAAGTGGTGGGTGGACTCATTTACTTTTTGAGCAAAGCCGATAGAGTCTAATAATAGATTAAATGCAGTGTTGAGGCTGTCATTCTCAGCATCTGTGTGGATGTTAAAATCGCCCACTATAATTATCTTATCTGAGCTAAGCACTAAGTCAGATAAAAGGTCTGAAAATTCACAGAGAAACTCAGTAACGACCAGGTGGACGATAGATAATAACAAATAAAACTGGTTTTTGGGACTTCCAATTTGGATGGACAAGACTAAGAGACAAGCTTTCAAATGAATTAAAGCTCTGTCTAGGTTTTTGATTAATTAATAAGCTGGAATGGAAGATTGCTGCTAATCCTCCGCCCCGGCCCGTGCTACGAGCATTCTGACAGTTAGTGTGACTCGGGGGTGTTGACTCATTTAAACTAACATATTCATCCTGCTGTAACCAGGTTTCTGTTAGGCAGAATAAATCAATACGTTGATCAATTATTATATCATTTACCAACAGGGACTTACAAGAAAGAGACCTAATGTTTAATAGACCACATTTAACTGTTTTAGTCTGTGGTGCAATTGAAGGTGCTATATTATTTTTTCTTTTTGAATTTTTATGCTTAAATAGATTTTTGCTAGTTATTGGTGGTCTGGGAGCAGGCACCGTCTCTACGGGGATGGGGTAATAAGGGGATGGCAGGGGGAGAGAAGCTGCAGAGAGGTGTATAAGACCACAGCTCTGCCTCCTGGTCCTGGTATATATATATATATATATATATATATATATATATATATATATATATATATATATATATATATATATATATATATATATATATATATATATATATATATATGTATATATGTATATATATATATATATGTATATATGTATATAGTTAGATAGATAGAGATTCCAGGAGCTGGGTGACTTTTATTCAACATGAAAGGTGCAGAAGGTCTGTAGTATCAGAAATGCTTATGAGGCTAAATTGTGCCAGGAAATGCGATTCTTAAGTTTCGCAAGTGGTGGGTTTGGCTAGGGGCCACACCCAAATTACCCCCAAAAATGGGTTTATTTAACATGGGAGGTGCAGACTTTGTTCCAATGCCAGTTGATGCAGGTGTATTTACTGAATGGAAAAATCCAACCTAAGAAGATTTTTTTTGGTGGAAGCACTAATTAAGAACACAATTAATTAGTGCTAATTAGAGTTTTATTTAACATGAAAGGTGCACCATTGAAACAAACTTCATTACATAGTGTCACATCTCAGTAGTTAGACAAATAAACTTAAGAAGAAAAATGATGGTAGAAAGACCCCTTAAGAAGGGCCACATCTAGCCCCAGCTCCAAAAATGGATTTATTTAACATGTGAAGTGCAGACTTTATTTCAGTGCCAGTTGATGCGGGACTGTTCACTGAATGGAAAAACCCAAGTTGAGAACATTTATTTTGGTGGAAGCACTAATTAAGAACACAATTAATTAGTGCTAATTAGAGTTTTATTTAACATAAAAGGTGCGCAGTTGAAACAAACTTCATTATTTCGTGCCACATCTCAGTAGTCAGAAAAAAGAACTTAAGAACAAAAATGACAGCAGAAAGACCCCTTTAGAATGGTCATACCAAGATACCCCCAAATGGTATTGTATAACACAATAGGTTTACACTTAATTTCAATCACTGAAGGGGGTATTCACTGAAACCCTATTGTTAAATCCTTTTGGAAGGTCACAGTTGAAACCTACTTCATTACATAATACCACATCTCAGGGTGTAAGGGAAAAGTAATGCCAAAAGTCATTCCTGACAAATAAAATAAGGAGGATGATTAGTATAAAAGCAAAAGGTATAATATAGAATATATAATATATGCTTTTATACAAATCATCACCCTTAAAGTATTAAATAGCAGACATCATAATGCTCCTACCTGTGCAATTGGTATATTCAAATGCTATACTTTCTAAAACATGTTGGGTAATCAGAGGAAAAAAGGTATAACTACTATTTTGGGCAAAATATGCTTTGTTCAGAAGCCAAATTTGATAGTCTTCCATCCTTTTGCATTGTAGATTGACATGAAATGTGTATGACTGTAACTAAAGCCATCTACGTAAATATAGGCATATGCAAGCTATCTAATAATACATTTGATGCAACAACATATTCACAATCAAAATATCTCAGAATACATTTGTCTCCGAGTCTCAACAACATAATCACAATCAAAATTAGTTAATAAGTTGTGTTTTTGGTTTGCTCCATTCTGATTACAGCATGTAATTACTAGGACAACAAATTATTGAATTTATATTACACCTGTACTAAATTGCACTTTTACACTATGATCAAGATGGAAAAACACAGTTTAAGTTTTGTAACCACTTTTCAAAGTTCGAATACATCTATATAAAGTGTAAAATGCATCAATTTGATATCATTAAGCAAATCCACTTAGTAACATGACCATTTCAGAATGATTTTCATAGTGAGAAAGGGTGAAGATATACAACCATCCTCAATACTGAATGTTAAACCTACACCAGCAGCAAGGATCAAAATACATGTAGACAGCTACAAATAACCCTGATATAATGCGGAGAACTCCCAAAAGGATATAATAAATCAGTCAATCAATATTATACTGCCTTAGCATATGGTATTAACTATACTAGCTTTCAGTTTTCTACACAGTGCCCTGTCTGGTGAATGTTCGTTTCCCCATAATGCAGCTGAAGACATTCTTACTCTTCATCTGACGATAGGCAGCTTTCTTCATCAGAGGATGAAATCTCAAAGTTTTCATTGGAGTCTTCTTCAGCAAGGTCAAACCAAATGACTTCATAATGTCCGTCCTTCAGGTCCCATCCATCATCTGGCGGAGGATGCTGCATTAGTGTGTTCTGCATCCCACGAAGTGTATACCTGGTATCTTGATGTGATTACATAATTGTAGCCTACATTCTATATGGATATAAGATCCAGATGGCTTAACTCCATGCACAGTACATAAATTGCTATTCTTTGAACTGTTGAAATGTAGTAGGTATATATCAAACATTTATAATTAAATAAATGTGTTTTTCCATTCAGTGAACAGTCCCACATCAATTGGCACTGAAATAAAGTCTGCACTTCACATGTTAAATAAATCCATTTTTGGAGCTGGGGCTAGATGTGGCCCTTCTTAAGGGGTCTTTCTACCATCATTTTTCTTCTTAAGTTTATTTTTCTAACTACTGAGATGTGACACTATGTAATGAAGTTTGTTTCAACGGTGCACCTTTCATGTTAAATAAAACTCTAATTAGCACTAATTAATTGTGTTCTTAATTAGTGCTTCCACCAAAAAAAATCTTCTTAGGTTGGATTTTTCCATTCAGTAAATACACCTGCATCAACTGGCATTGGAACAAAGTCTGCACCTCCCATGTTAAATAAACCCATTTTGGTGGGTAATTTGGGTGTGGCCCCGAGCTACACCCACCACTTGCGAAACTTAAGAATCGCATTTCCTGGCACAATTTAGCCTCATAAGCATTTCTGATACTACAGACCTTCCGCACCTTTCTTGTTGAATAAAAGTCACCCAGCTCCTGGACGAAGAGAGATTTTCCCCTCATGAGATAGGCACTTTTGCACTTTTATTAATCATTTCCTTCCTAGACTAAACAAATATGACTGACTAACACAAATATTATAAATAGTGAATTTAATTTTAAGACTTGAGCAAATTTAGTTTTGTGCTCTAGTCTGACAATCCAGTTAATTTATTTGATTTAACATAGTTTTATTGTTTGTTTTTATTTGTATTCAGTAAAAAAAACAGCTTCACATGGCTGCGCTGTGGCTCCAGTCTCTGTCCCTGCTGGTCTTGCTGGTCGTGTCTTGTCCAGGGTCTCGGGCCATGGCCCCCCCACAGCACCTGTGCGGGTCCCACTTGGTCGACGCCCTCTACCTGGTCTGTGGGGACCGAGGCCTCTTCGAGAGAGAGGTGGACCCCCTGCTGGGTGAGACACACACACACACACACACACACACACACACACACACACACACACACACACACACACACACACACACACACACACACACACACACACACACACACACACACACACACACTAAATGTTTTTCACACCACCATGTTTTCTTTTAAATCCTGAAATAAAATTTTTAGATTTTGGGGAATAATTTTAGCAAAAGCCAAATATCATCATCAGCAGTAGAGAAAAATAGATTTGATTTATTTTGAACACATTCAAGTTTCCATGGAGCCACACAGGATTTAAAGATGTACTTGGAAACACTGTCACATGTTAACTTTCATTAAGATGTTTTCATAAATGCATACACTGTTCTGATAAGCACACATGAAATTTTAAATTTTTCAAACAATTAAAATATTTCAAAAGTGTTTCAGAAGGTTGGAAATTGCCATCTTCAAGGACAAAGTGTACTTATTGTTCTATAGTTTGTGGTGTGGTTCAGCATAGAGTGCTACATTGTGTATTTGTGGTGATAATAGTGTGTGTATATATATATATATATATATATATATATATATATATATATATATATATATATATATATATATATATATATATATATATATATATATATATGGGTAGATACCATATCTACCCATTACTTCCTCATCACCTCTGTTCCCTTCACCAACATACCCATTGAAGTTCGCTCCTATCACCACTCTTTCATGCTTGGGCACACTCTCCACCACCTCATCTAACAGACTCCAGAAGTCTTCTTTCTCCTTCATCTCACAACCTACCTCTGGGGCCTATGCACTGATGATATTCATCATCACGCCTTCAATTTCCAAATTCACACTCATCACCCTATCACACACTCGCTTAACCTCCAACACACTTTTAACATACTCTTCTTTTAAAATGACCCGAACACCATTTCTCTTCCTGTCCTCACCATGGTACAACAACTTGTACCCACCGCCGATGCTCCTGCTCTTACTTCCCTTCCACTTGGTCTCTTCCACACACAATATGTCTACCTTTCTCCTCTTCATCATATCAGCCAGCTCTTTTGGAACTTTTGGAGGAGGTTAAACAGCTGCGCCTCCAGAATGAGGAGAAAAACCGGCGCATCACAGAGCTGGAGCAGCGAGTGGAGGAACTGGAGCAACATTCTCGTATGAACGATGTGGTCATCTCAGGAATCCAAATTAAGCCGCGCTCGTACGCGCGTGCGGTTGTTGGTGGTGGTGAGGAGCCCAGTGAGCAGGAGACGCTCTCTGTGGAGCAACAGGTGGCATCCTACCTCCAGAGTAGAGGGATAGAGTTGGACCTGGAGCACATTGAGGCGTGTCACACTCTGAGACAAACCGGAGAGAGGCCAACCGTCATCGTAAGATTTGCCAACAGAAGAAACAAAAGGGCACTCTTGAAGCAAAGATTCAAACTAAAAGGAATAAATGTATTCATGAATGATCACTTAACCAAAAAGAATGCCGATATAGCCAAGAAAGCAAGAAACCTAAAGAAACAGCAAAGAATTCAGCAAACGTGGGTAACAAATTGTAGGATTCTCATCAAACTGAATGGTACACCAGAAGAAGCAAAAGTTATGGTGGTGAGAAATATAGAAGAGCTTGACAAATATAACTGAAAGATAAAGGTAACAATGTGAGACTCTATACACCACCATGAACATTACAACAAACATATTCACACCAAAGAACAACAAAGATACAGATTTGTTACAGAGAATCTTACAATTTAAACAAAAGGAACTGGAAACATTTAAATATACTGAGCACAACACACAAGATCAGGAAAATGAAACTGACCCGGTCAACAACCTTCTGTGATTACAACTGTGATTACTATACACAAGACCAGTATACAAATGTTACGACTTCGGACGACAAATTGTCAATCATACATTTCAACAGCCGAAGTTTGTACACTAATTTTAACTCTATAAAGGAATATTTGCAACAGTTTATATCACCATTTAGTATTATTGCCATATCAGAATCCTGGTTACAAAAGGAAAAGAGTATTGATTTTGATTTAGATGATTATGAGTTGCATTATGTAAACAGGAAATACAAAACAGGAGGTGGTGTCGCATTATATATTCATAAAACAATTCAGTTTACGGTTGTAGAAAGTATGTCAGTAACAATAGATGGAGTAATGGAATGTCTGACAGTCGAAATAGACAACAAAAAGAGAAAAAATATTATTGTAAGTTGTGTATATCGGTCACCTGGTTCAAGTATTGACATTTTTAACGAACAAATGGAAAAAATGTTCTCGGAAATAAGTACTAAAAATATATTTGTCTGTGGGGATTTTAATATAGATCTTTTGAATCCTGAAAAACTGAAATCAATAGATGCTTTTTCTGACACAATGTATAGTATGTCCCTTTATCCAGCAATTACAAAACCAAGTAGAATAACATCTCACAGTGCCACAATAATCGATAATATCTTTACGAATATTATTGAAAATCAAGTTATAAGTGGCCTGTTCATATGTGATATCACTGATCACTTACCTGTTTTTATTGTTTATGACTGTGACTTTACAAAACTAATCATGACAGAGAAGTAGTCCATAAACAAATAAGAACAGAAGAAACAATGAATGCCTTCAACAGCAGTTTAAGTACACAAGACTGGAGTACAGTCTACAGTGAGTCAGATGTAGATGGTGCATATAGCAATTTTATAGATATTTTCTGCACGTTGTATAAAAAACATTGTCCCCTTAAAGAATACTATAAAAATAAAAGATACAATAAATGTCCTTGGCTAACTAAAGGAATATTAAAAGCCTGCAAAAAAAAAAACAGCCTTTATAAAAAATTTATTAATTCAAAAACAAAAGAAGCTGAAATAAGATATAAAGTATATAAAAACAAATTAACAGATGTCATCCGAATAAGTAAAAAGTTGTACTATGATGAAATTCTACAAAAAAATAAAAACAACATCAAAGAAACTTGGAACATTTTGAACAACCTAATTAAACCAGGATCTTCCAATACAAGATATCCAGATTATTTTATTGATAAAAATGTTCATGATTACAACATGAATAATATAGTGAATGGTTTTAATGAATTTTTTGTACATGTTGGCCCTGATTTGGCAGCTGAAATCCCAAATCCAGGAATTCAGCAGTCTAATGAAACTATAAAAAGAAACATAAATTCAATTTTTCTTTCAGCAACAAATGAACAGGAAATAAAAGACATTGTTAATAAATGCAGAAACAAACTGTCTACAGACTGTCACGATATAGACATGGTATTAGTCAAAAAAAGTCATCAACAACATTTCAAAACCTCTGACCTATATCTGTAATTTGTCATTCCAAAGTGGATGTGTTCCGAAAAAAATGAAAATTGCAAAAGTTATACCACTGTACAAAAATGACAACAAACATATTTTTACCAATTATAGACCAATTTCTTTACTCCCACAGTTTTCAAAAATCCTAGAAAAATTGTTTGACTCTCGTTTGGAAAAATTCATAGAAAAATATCAGTTAATAAACGAAGGTCAATATGGCTTTAGAAAGAAAAGAACCACTTCAATGGCTGTTATTGAGGCAATAGAAGAAATTACTAATGCATTGGACAGAAAAAGATATGCTGTTGGAATATTCATTGATCTTAAAAAAGCATTTGATACAATTAACCATTCAATTTTAATCAACAAATTTGAGAATTATGGTATCAGAGGAGTTGCAGGAAATTGGATAAAATGTTATCTTACTGATAGGGTCCAATACGTGGAAATGGGAAATTACAAATCTGAATGTCTTGGCATTGCTTGTGGTGTCCCCCAGGGGGCAGTGTTGGGTCCCAAATTGTTTAATATGTATATTAATGACATTTTTAATGCATCTAGATCACTGAAACTAATATTCGCTGATGATACAAATATATTCTACAGTAGTGACAATTATAATGAACTTATAAATACTGTAAATGACGAACTAAGTAAAATAAAAAAATGGACGGACAGTAACAAATTATCATTAAATTTAAATAAAACAAAAGCAATGATATTTGGTAATTATAAGGTTAAATCTAAATTACAAATATGCATAGGCAGTGTCCAAATTGAAAATTCAGCTGAAAACAAATTTTTAGGAGTAATAATAGACAGTAAATTAACATGGAAAGCCCACATCAGACACATAAAAATGAAAATTTCAAAAAGCCTCTCTATTATGAATAAGGTAAAGCAATTTCTTGATCATAATGCACTCCGTACATTATACTGTTCCTTAGTTCTCCCATACTTAACATATTGTGTTGAAGTGTGGGGTAACAACTATCAATGTTCAACACAACCACTATTTATACTACAAAAACGAGCAATAAGGATCATACATAAAGTTGGATTTTTAGAACATAGCAATAATCTTTTTATGCAATCAAAATTGCTTAAATTTCATGATCTTGTAAAATATTCTCCCCACTCTCATTTCCACCCTTCTTGTTTTCTTCTGTTTGTGGAAACATTCTCCTCTTCTTCGTTGTCTTCACCCAGCAGTAGCCCAATTTCCACTGGCACCCTGTTGGGCAACAGAACCGTGGCGGATGTTGTTAACCCGGACGTTGTTAACCTGGAATTTCCATACCGATCCGGTATGGAAATTCGATTCTTAGTCTGCATAGTTGGGTTGGCTTGTTTTACGCCGGATGCGCTTCCTGTCGCAACCCTTCTCATTTATCTGGGCTTGGGACCGGCACTCAGAATGTACTGGCTGCACACTCCATGTGGCTGAGTTCACAAATTCTGCCACTAAAGGAAATTAATAACATTTGTAACTGTCTGTCAGGCTTCCTGTCTCCAAAAGGTGATGGCACAGCAGTGGGCCCTGGTGGAGAGAACGAGGCGGCAGAGTTTGCTTTGAAGGACCAGATGGCGATGATGGTGAAGCGTGACGGCATTGTGGAGCGGTGCTGTCACAGACCCTGCAACATCTTTGACCTGCAGAGCTACTGCAACTGAACTGTTCTGTCACTTAGCTCGCTGGATGAGTTGCCTCGCGAGTGAGGGAATAAAATGAAGTGAGAGAATAAAATGAAGTGAGGGAATAAAAATGTTATCTTTGATTTTTTTTAATGTTCTTGCTTTACTGTCCTTCAGTCAGGGGATGAAGACCTTCACACCCACAAACACTTCTGAACACACTGAAGAAATTCTGAACCAAAAAGAACAATTTTACTCTCATTAGTCCACAAAATATTCCTCCATTTCTCTTTAGGCCAGTTGATGTGCTGATCAATGGGTGAGCCTTTTGCCATTCTGGTTATTCTTTTATCCATTTTGATGATTGTTTTCCATTTTCTTCCACGCGTGTCTGTTTTTTTTTGGTCCATTTTAAAGCATTGGAGATCATTGTAGATGAACAGCCTATAATTTTTTGCACCTGCGAATAAGTTTTCCCCTCTCCAATCAACTTTTTAATCAAACTACGCTGTTCTTCTGAACAATGTCTTGAACATCACCATTTTCCTCAGGCTTTCAAAGAGAAAAGCATGTTCAACAGGTGCTGGCTTCATCCTTACATAGGGGACACCTGATTCACACCTGTTTGTTCCACAAAATTGACAAACTCACTGACTGAATGCCACACTACTATTATTGTGAACACCCCCTTTTCTACTTTTTTACAGTGGTGACATCTCATTCAGCTGTGTTACAGGGCGCTGCACAGAGCCTCTGACGCGCACACCTCAAAAATTCACAATTTATCCCACCAATATGAACACATTGATGCCTATTGTACAAATAACTTGCTATCCAATCATGAGCTAATCCTCTGATGCCATACTTCCATAATTTATCTAATAATGAAGTATGATTTATGGTATAGAATGCTTTCTGTAAGTAAAAAAAAAAAAAAACCCTACAGCATATTGTTTGTTTTCAGTTTGGTTTTCAGCTTGGGACTCCGACGAGGGCAGTTGCATCTCCTCCATTCTCCCTTATCTCTGCTTTTAACCTTCAAGTCCCTACTCCACCAGACTGTGAATTCCTCAAAACTATATTGGATTCTGGATCTAATGGACTACTATTGGATTAACCATGGAATTGATCAGCTGGTCTCTGTCAGTGCATTCTCAGACTGCGATGACTCTTGAACTCAGATGCAAATTGGATGACACCTTGGAGCTGATGCGTGCCTTGCAGTTGAAGCTGAAGGTTTCGGAGGCCGGTGAATATTCTTAATTCAATATTGGGAATATTCTTAATTCATAATTGGGATTTGGCTGTGCGAGTGGAACTGTTAATAGTGTTTTTCACTGGTCGGCTGCAACACTACAGGCTATCTAGCATCAAGGTCAATTGCCCACTGTTTACCTCCAGAGGAATTTATCCAGGCTCTGGTGAGATTATTCGGCTCCACAAGGACAATAAACTGACAGACTTACACATGGACTGAAGCATGCTCCAGTTTTCTCCTCTCACCTCTTTCCTGCCCCTCCCTTCCTGTGGCAGGCCTCCGTTCTTTCCCAAGCTGGCAGGCAGCGCGACTTGATAGTTGCAGCGGCTACCAGCACACTCACATCGCCTCAATTGGAAAACGGACTGTTTCAAGTTTAGTGCACATAAACAGTGTCAAATGTATATGTGTTGTCCTAATTCTGATGTGTGCCATTATTACGGTAAACAAGTAATAATTGTAGATCAATTGCTGTTTGTATTTGGAACGTGAGTGTGGAAATCTGAAATTTCCACATTGAGGGATGAATAAAGGCTTATCTAATCTAATCTAATATGTTCCACAAAATCATTCTTGCTGGTTTCACCCCACATCTCCACAACATTCAGTCACAAACAGTCCAAACTATACCTTTTAGGAATGTTTGTGATCAGACAAATATGGTACAGTGTTCAAAATGATTGGAGCATCTTTTAATTTTGACCCCTGTGTAATTCTTCAGTTGACATCTACCTGACTGTAAGTCCCTTCAGCTGCTCCCTTGTTTTTGCACTCAGGGTCGACACAGAAAATCCAAGGTGGCTCTGCATGTTTAACTGGCACAGGTTTTACGCCGGTTTAACCCCTCTCAAAGCCATTAAAATATTGTGAGTCGCTTTTGTGTGGATTGAAGTCACTAACTGGTTACTCTTGTCATGTTGTAGTCAACAAACAAGAATCGTCCTCCCTTCCGTTGACACAAAATTGCCGCTTTAAATAAAATGACATCTCTTTCCAAACGCTGTAATACAGAAAATAAACTACAATCGACTAAAACGTGTTGTCTTCCCAAAATGAGACGTCCTGTGTTCTTTATGAATTAAACTGATGCTGACATACAGCACAGTCAGCTGTAAGAGCTCAGCTCAGATATATGGAAAGACATTCATGCCAAAATGTCTGAAAGGAAATGCTTTTGACAAAAACTACAGATTTTGTTTATTTCTATTTATGTCCAGAGATCAAGGATCCACCATGTAGAGTTTATTATGTCCAAAGTTTAAGTATCCAGTGACCAATTTCACACTTGTACTTGTACATGTACTTTAAGACTCAATAAAATGTTGTTCAATTCAATTTCAATTTAACCGGCTTATAAAGTGCCAAATCACAACAAAAGCCATCTCAAGGCACCTCACCTACAACAGTTCAATATAAAAAATTAAAATAAATAAATAAAAATTCAAATATATAATTAAAAGCAGAAGTAAAAGAATAAAACAGATAAAAAATAAAAACTATTCATAAGAAAGAGAATAAAAATAAGCTTTAAGGCATGAATTAAAAATGTCCACAGACTCCAACTGCCTCACGGTCGCAGGAAGACCGTTCCAGATTTGACACGTTGTATGCAAATTAGACTGTGCCGTTCCGCGCATATGATTGGTTAAAACTTCCGCCGCTTTATTCAATTTCAGGCGGGCTTCAGCTGTTTGGAAATCTGCTCTTTAACGGTTTCTTTCCCGCGTCGAACTATACAAAAATTAACAGAAGAGTTTTTAACTGCATTGCATTCACCCCAGCTGGTTTTAGTTATAGAGAAAAGGAGAATGGAAAAAAAAAAAAAAAATCACTACACGTTTAGTGTGAATCACTGGTTGATTAGACAAAAATTAAGAGAAATGAGAACGGTTAGCTCTGAAAAGAGGTTTTGTTGTCAGAGCGATGAGTTTTTCTTGGGTTTGCTCTTCTTGGGCAGCACGCCGCCCTGAGCGATCGTCACTCCACCCAGCAGCTTGTTGAGCTCCTTGTCGTTGCGGACAGCCAGCTGCAGATGACGCGGGATGATACGAGTTTTCTTGTTGTCGCGGGCAGCGTTTCCAGCCAGCTCCAGGATCTCAGCGGTCATATTCCATTACAGCCGCCAGGTAGACGGGCGCGCCGGTACCGACACGTTTTAAATGTTAAAGCAGTCCATTTATAAACACAAAACAAAATCAGGACACTTTGCTGTTCGGTTGCGTGTGTGGCTCTTAAAAGAGCCGTTGTGTTGCCGCACAAGCAGCTGTTCACTTGGAGCTGGTGTACTTGGTCACGGCCTTGGTGCCCTCGGACACGGCGTGCTTGGCCAGCTCACCGGGCAGCAGCAGGCGGACGGCGGTCTGAATCTCTCTGGAGCTGATGGTGGAGCGCTTGTTGTAGTGAGCCAGACGAGACGCCTCACTGGCGATGCGCTCGAAGATGTCGTTGACGAACGAGTTCATGATACTCATGGCCTTGGAGGAGATCCCGGTGTCGGGGTGGACCTGCTTCAGCACCTTGTACACGTAGATGCCATAGGTCTGCTTCCTGGCCTTCTTTCTCCTCTTCCCTCCTTTAAGAGTTTTCTTTGCCACCGACTTCTTAGCGCCCTTCTTCGGGGCCTTGGGTTGTTGCTGCTCGGGCATGTTGTCTCTCAGCTGACTGAAAATTACGTTTCATCTCGAGCCGGTGCTCTTATTCACCCTGTATGCAAATCAGACTGTGTAGATCCACGTCTGTGATTGGTTGAGCTGTTTGTTCTTCTAAAAAACTACCTGTGTATTTTAGATTTATCATATACCTATAAATGATACGCCAATATGATTGGATCAAACACTAAAATAGCAATATAAATAGCAATACACCCTTTTCGCGGACGGGTAATATTTTTCATACCACCCGAGTATAATCAGCCAATCAGGTGTCACGTACAATTCTTTCCGCCTCGCTTAGAAAACAGCGCTTGGAACTTGAGGTGGATGGATGATGAAAGAAGCAAAACACCTTCGCAATTTATGTCGATATTTTGATGAATTTCTTAATTTAGCACAGCTTCATTAAACAAATGTACTCGAATGATTATCAGCACGACGGCGAGCTTACAGGCTAACCTCCGCTAACACTAGAAGACAGTTGCCAGTTATGGCTTCTGAAACAAGGGAGGAAAAAAAAGAAACAGTTCAGCTGAAGCATTATGTATTGTATGAACATGTAAAAACACGTTTCTTTCATTATGTCTAGGGTATATTTCAGTATGTCATTTCTTACACGGCAATCGTCCGTGCAAGAAAAAGTGTGTTAATGTAGTTCTTATGAAATATTTTTAAATACGTAGTTCCCATATTCATTGTAGTTTCGTTAAAACAAATCAGCTCTTTATGGTGCAGATTGTTGGCTCTTAAAAGAGCCTTTGTGTTGTTGTTCGGGTTTTAGCCGCCGAAGCCGTACAGGGTTCGGCCCTGCCTCTTCAGGGCGTACACCACATCCATGGCGGTCACAGTCTTCCTCTTAGCGTGCTCGGTGTAGGTGACGGCATCACGGATCACGTTCTCCAGGAAGACCTTCAGCACGCCGCGGGTCTCCTCGTAGATCAGACCGGAGATCCGCTTCACGCCGCCGCGACGAGCCAAACGGCGGATAGCCGGTTTGGTGATTCCCTGGATATTATCACGGAGCACTTTACGGTGTCGCTTAGCGCCTCCTTTACCGAGTCCTTTACCACCTTTTCCGCGACCGCTCATTTTGTAGATACGAAGTCCAGAAATTTAAACAGAAAAACGTCGGAAATGCTCGCAGCTCCTGTATTTAAAGATCATCTGCGGACGTAAGAGAGGACCGAGGGCGCGAACTGTGCTGGGCGGGGCGAAACTCAACCGTCTCTGACAGTCTGAACAGATACTATGATTGGACAAGAGAGCCGAAGTTAAATTTACGGGCGGGGCGAAACTCAACCGTCCAACCGCTTAACCAATCAGAGAAGACGGACAAGATCCGTTTCTACACATTTATAAGTTAAATTTTGCAGTTATTTACATCTATTTCCCCGTTGTCGTGTTCACCAAGCTGTAACGCCGAATTATAAAAATTTACAACAAATATACCGAGTTTTACAGATATTTTCCTCATTGTCGCATCTTAAGAAATTACAATGTCGAGCGAAAAGTTTTCGACAAATCATCATGATAGGAGACCCTGCAGAATACATCATTTCAATGTTTTTGGTCAGTTTTAAAATGTGGTGACTCTATTATGTGGTTGAACACTAGATGGCGACATTAAACAGTGACTCAAAGCAAAAGCAGCTCGCCATACTTCTTCTTCTTGGTTGTCAGCAGTCTAGGCACGGTCAGTGCATTGCTGCCCCCTCAGGTCATAAGACATATAACACTCTTTAAACGTTATTGAGATAGAGATAGCACTCCCTATATTTTCCAATATAAGCCACAGTTTTTTAAAAACAGACCTCCTTTGGGGAAGCTCCATGTTCAGTATTGTAACTCACCATACTTACACGCACCACTAGTTCGGACAGTGGACGCTCTCGTTTTGGCCGAACAACTATCCAGTTTCTGTATATTCTGTGTTACTACGCACCCGCGGCCGATGTGCCTGATGAATTCCTGCGCAAAAAGTAGTTCCCAGATAATTGTGATATATTCCTGTGAGATAATGAGTATATCTCATCTGAATCAATTCTAAAATTTACTAGTAATAAAATTCTAAAGATAACTGAAGTTTTAATAGCGGCTGTAATAAATATTTACAAAATTGAAAGTTTTGGAGCAATTTCATTATCACTCAAGCACACTGTAAACATTAACACAATGGAGTTTGATGCGGAAGTTCGCTCCCCACTTTAAACTACCGGGAGGCGGGAAAACCTCTATCATCAGCTTCAGGCATCTCACGGTCAGTCCAGAGTCCCGTTGTCCACAGATTCTACTACCACGCATTCTCTCTGCACCTTGGACAGAGAGGGAAAAAAAAGGCAGAATCAGTCAGCCAGAAAAACTACACCTAAGGTTTAATTCATCAGCACTAAATAGACAGGAAAGAGGAAAAAATACTAAGATCATTGCCAGCGACACTTAGAATCCAACCTCAGTGTACCACGGCCTACACAAAAATGTATGATGACCATCCCAGCAAGTTATTGGTTGAAACAAAAGGATTAATAAATGAAATAGTTTTGACTGTGTTGAATGTTTGGTCTCCCAAGTAAAGGTCAAACAAGGTCGATGTCCATTGGATTCTATGACATGTGACATATGTTACCCCGTAACATGATAACTAAGCATGACAGATGATACAAACTATTCCTTTTTAAAACCCTATTAACTCAAACAATAATTTACATAATTTTTTTGCTGAAATTGGAGCTACTTTAACTTTTGACCCCTGTACAAAACTGAATGACCTTTGTCACCATTTTTGCTGTTTTTACCCCATAACTCCAGAACATTCAGCCATAGATAGTCCAAACTATACCTTTTTGGAATCATTATCAGACAAATAATGTAGTATAGTTTTTAACATGATTGGAGCATTTTTACATTTTGACCTCTGTGTAATTCTTCAATGACCCCTAGTGGGCTACAGCTACCACCCTGTGATGGTTAGCATACATTTTTGTGTAGGCCATGGTACACTGAGGCTGGATTCTAAGTGTCATTTTATCACCTTAAGTGGTACCAAAAACCTGCTTGGCCCATGGACTATACCAATGAGGCCCTAAACAACTTTAATCTTATCAACTACAATACTAATATTCTGTCAAAGCAAGGCTCATCCATGCAGATCTAAGTAAATGTTGGAAAAAATTTTCACTGTCACTGACATATCCTCAATCTTTTCAAATTGCCATCACAAGCTATAACTGGAGGCCATGGATTTAAAAAAAAGTTACACCAATATTCTTCCACTAATCGTAGATGACAAGTTCAAAGCCGCGTCACATATGTGTGCATAAATGACAAACTATACAATTTTTCAGACCAAACACAAATATTGTAAACACATAGCACACTTCTCTGGACCAAACACATTGCATTATTTTAGACTCTCTTGCTCTACTGTGGGCTGATGTGCCAGCAGTTTGGATGTAAAACTGGATGGGCCAACCAGGTGAGTTTAACCAAGTCAGTCACCAGATGTTGTTTTGTTTAAAATGAATTAGTAAAAGTTCTATATTTCTGACATTTTTTGGGTATTTCTGGACAATTTTTATATTTCTATTTATGGATGATGTACTTTTTATGTACTATCGTACACTTTTTAAAATCACATTAATACATAAAGTATAACTTATGATTATGAATTATCTTTGGACACAAGTGCCAAACTTAATTTACAGCTATTTTTACTTTACAGTGTTCTTCAACAAATATTAACCACAAATTTCATCAAGTGAATTTCAAGTCCTCTGAGGCCTTTTAATTAACTGAAAATATGCATGAATATAAATAGTTTCCTAAACATCTCTGCTCAGGTCACAACATGTCTAAATAATTTTAGTGCGTAAATAAAAACATGACGTGTGACGGCGCATTTTAAAAGTAGTAATCTGCAGTTTAAAAAAAGAACAAAATGTAGTAATCTGCGGTTTGACTTTTCGCCCTGTAGATGGCAGAATTACATTTCAGAAGTGTGTTAGCTACTTGAAATATAAAAGAAGAAGAGTTTTACCTCGTTCTGACCTGCAACTGTTAGCTTTCTGCGATTCATTAGTTTGGTAAAGTCTCTTTTTTAAGCAGCTACTTTGGAAACTATTTTAGGAGCGCCTTTATCCAGCTTTGGTGTCTGAAGTGCGGTAAGATTTCACAATTTATCTTTCGTCGGTTTATCGCCGAGTTTCTCTGTTGTTGCTAACATTAGCATTAGCATCAATTTGATAAAGTTGAAGCTTGTCACAAGTCACCAAGTGTTCAAATTCTGGGACGTTTCATTAATATCACAGAAGGAAAACAATTGTGCACCAATTGTTAATTTTAAGAAGAAATCTGTTTGGTGGAGTCATGTTTGATTTCTTTCCGCCTCAACTTTAAGTCTTCATCTGGGTTTTTTGATTGGCGAGACATCTTGTGGGCGCAATAGCGCCCCCTCTGAGCTGGAGGATAGTGAGGGCATCTGGGAAATGTAGTTGCATTACTGGAACAGATACCTTACAGTCTTGCATTTCTGGAATCAAGCACCAAAATTGGCACATTCTTGTCAGACATGGAACTCTTTTACAAAACTGATTGGCTAGTTGAGTTTTTTTAATAGGCAGTCAGGTAGGGGTCAATTGACGAATTACACAATATTGAAAATTCTACCACATTATTTGTCTGATCGCAAATATTCCATAAAGGTGTACAGTAAAACTCGCTTAAACTGTCATTATATCGTCCAGATACTCGCACTCACCAGGCAAAAGCAAAAGCCCCAATGTTTTTGTATATAATAAACACCGTATATACCGGACAAAACATCCCACCCCATTGCAGTGTATTTCCATTAAAAACCCCTTGCATGTACCAGTTAGAGCAGTCTGGATGTGCCCAGTAACAGAGGCACAAAATGAAGTTCAGCCCTCACACTCACCAATTTGAGGAAAGTGGGACTGCATTTCTGTTATTAAAAGCCCGGGCATTTATTTTTTTAAACCGTGCTCAGACACTGCACCTAAATGAGGCAGAGTGTAATTCAAGGCTGGTGTTTACTAACAACATGCTGCTTGTTGTCTGCACTCTAATGTGGTTTTAAGTTTCACACATATCTCTTGGTGTGACGAACCAAAGAGCTTTAGATCAGAGCCCCTCTGCGTGGCTGAGAACCCTCCCCATAGCCGTACTCTCCCCATAGATGCGCAGCTGCTAAATGACTGATACCGCAAAGGGCTGTGATTTGTCACTTTTCTGGTTTCACTCCTTCCTGTCTTGTCATATTTTAAAAGTTTTTGCATTGTGCCCGCTGATTACATTTCAGTCATCGATCAGATATGTTTGGCTGAAAAGTCCACAAATATGACCAACTTTACATCACAGAGTCAGAAAAAGACCCTCAAGTGACCCACAATTCATGGAGAGAAATTATGCATACCATAATGGTGGTTTGGAGGTTGATGATTGTATAAAGAAGTGGAACTTGTTGAAGGATAAATTAATCCAGAAAATGCCTCTGTTCTGTGGTAAATTGCATGAAGATGTGACAGAGAACTTTAAAAGGGTCATGCCCACGTCGATGTCATTGCATGGCCACAGAGGTACGGAGCTGTATAAGCATAAATCAGGCTTTAAGATTTTAAGGTACCACTCCGCAGCAGATGTAGAAAAAAGAGTGACTTATCCAAATATAATCCTTTTAATGCACATAATACCCAGTGCTTATTTAAGGCAGGCATTTATTTATTTATTTTTTTCAGATGAAGTTTTGACATGGCTATTAAATGAAGCAGGTGCTATTCAAGGTCAGGCTTTTAATCAAGGAAATACGTAAGAGTAATTGGTGCTGGGGATTCCCCGTAGATCGTTCAGCACCTCCTGACTGTAACTAATCCGTTACATACATATAACGTTTTTTTGTCCATTTTATACATATAGCAGACAAACAAACAAAATTTGCTGGTCCACTTGAATCCATTATATGTGAGTTTTACTGTAGTTTTAACTGTCTACAGTGCCATCTAAAAGTGTTGGAACACTTGGTATTTCACACATTTTAATTTGTTTATGCCATTTCAGATCCCCCCAAAAATACAAAAATTAAATGTTCTAAATTTATCTTCCTTAAACTCAACGTGAAAACAAATCTATACAACTTGATATAAATTAATAAAAGATCTAAATGCCAAGATGATGGATTGCATAAGTAATGGAGCACTTTGGTATAATCCCTGTAAATAATCAGTTTAATTGCCAGGTTCTTTTTTTGTTTTTGTTTTTTTTCTTCAGACAAGTCAGGGGATGGATACATGAACATTTCCAAGTCACTGAATATGTCTTAAACTTTACTTACATCAATTATGAAGAAATGTAATTCTCAAACACTGAGTGACTGTGCAAGGAGAAGAGTGAGGAAAGCCGCCAAGATACCCAGACAACCCAGAAGAAGTTACAGGCTTCTGTGGCTGTGATTGGAGACATTGTTTTGCATTTTGTATCAGCAGTTGTACAGCTTCATGATGAAGTGGTATAGAGGAGGATTTTCTTTTACCAAAACATCAAATCTAGGCTTGCATCTCAGATGTACCTCCTGGCAAATTCTAGCTGAACTTTCAGGTCTTCTATTTAAGAAAATCCTCCTGTGTCTTCAGTTGACCCCTGCCTGGCTGTCTATTGAAAATACAAGTGTCCAATCAGTGTTTTGTTTTGTGTTTTTTTTATATAAAGAGGAATGTCTAAGGAGTATTTGTGCAGAATTTGGTGCTTATTTCACCTAGGGCTGCCACGATTATGTCAGCTATCAAAATCATCAGCGACTAATGCCTGGTTCACACGGCAAGATAATTGGGCCAATATCTGACACGATCTTCCCCTTCCGACAATCTTAAGGATGCCCTGATTGTCGTGATGATGCTAAAGAAAATCTTATCAGATATTCCTGCTGTGTGTGGTCTGTTCAGAGCGCTCTGATCTGCTCAGAAGGATGTCACAGGTGGTGAAAACTCCGTGGCTCTGCGGGATTCCGCAGATTTCATCATGGGGAGGGGGGGTGTTAGTGTTGTACTCTTTGATCGTGATCATTACTGAGTTTTTAAAATGCTTATCGCAAAGCATTCTCTTTTTTACGACATCGTGTAAGTTTTATAAGTCCGCGGACACTGATCTGTGTGTTACAGATACATATCAGTTTCCTCGGATCCGCGGAGATTCGAGGAGAATAAATGCCACTCAAAGCGTAGCTGTTACGACAGTTGTCGTAAAGTGGGACTGGTTGGTTGCTGCGGTGACACCGTGTGGCTCCTATGCGAAGCTTAGCTAAACATAGCATGTGGACATCGCAAACTTTTAGAACTTTCAAGTTTTTAAAAGAAGAATTTTGCAGCATGTCTGTGTCATGGAGCGACATCAGACAGAGCGAAGATGGCGAGAAAGACGGTTTGAAAAAGTCTGATAAGGACAAGAATCCGTGGAATTGTTGCTGGCTTCATCAACACACCTGAAAGATAAACGGGAAAAGCGAACTGGTAAGAATTTTTTTTCTCTCTGGAAGATAACCATTGTGCTGTTCAAACAGGATATCAGAAAAGATTGTGCCTTTTTTCTTACATTAATCTAGACTTTCTTTCATTGAAAAAAGACATTGTGGCTTTGAATGAATTTAGGCTACATTAATTTACACAACAATGTAAATTAGTTTTTATTAATGTAGACTTTTTTCATGGGGAAAAAAGACACTGTGGCTTTGAGTGGATTTACAGGAATTTACACAAGAATGTGTGGCTTTTTACTATAAGGTATGTTATTGATATTTTACCATGATTTTCAAAATATTCCCCAAGCTTTAGCTGTGGCTTTTGACATCGTTTAACAGTCTTTTCAGTCTTCATGAATTTCATGTAGTTTAATTGTTCTGAGTTAATGCATAATTTGGTTTACATTTAAAAGGAAAATCATACCAGATCCTACTTCCACGTCATATTCTGTTATTTCAGCATGATCATTGATGGTTCATCTGAAAGGTTGAATCTAGGATCATTTAAATATGCACTAATTTTGAGATTTGTTCTTCCAGGAAATGTTGAAAATGTATCAGTAGATGAAAATTTAATTTGGTTTCTGGGGTCCCACAAGGCCCTAGACCCCAGCTCCTGGGGAGCTGCGCCTCCAGACCCCCTGCGCCTCCAGACCCCCTGCAAATTTTCCTCAGATTTCACTATTTTCATTTCACAGCCCTGATGTCAGGGGCGCTCTGATTGCAAATTGGGGATATTCAACATGTTGGATTGTCTTGGCCCGATATCGCAGTGTGTGTTGTGTTCTCCAACCACAAACGAGCACGCAGCCTGCTGAATGTGACTTGCAGCCAATCAGAAAGCGAGGTGATGGACGCACGGAGCGAAATCTAAAATCAAAACAGCTGTTATGGCTTATGAGACGTCCAGTGGTCACGCTGTCTCCACTCCTGTAAAGAACGCCTTTTCTTTTTGTATCGTTTTTTTTTTCCCTCTGTTGTAAATAGTCCACAAAGTATCTCTGTTTGTTTACTCCTGAAGTCACGTTTAATCTCGAGAGATTTTGCGAGATTTCCTGTCTGACCTGGGAATGTTCATGTGTGAAATCTGTTCGTGTGTGGTGTTGTTTTTAACCGTGTGGTTGAACACCACACCATGACCAAACCAATTAGATCTGTGATTTGTTTTTATCTCCATGTATGTGGCCTCTCAGGTTTTGGAAATCTACAGATTTTAAAATCTTGCTGTGTGAACCAGGCTTAATTTAATAATAAATGTCATTGTTTGTTTTTTGGAACTTTGTTTTTCTCTCAAAGCTGCTGCTGTACCGCTGCCTTTCTGTTCTTGACGGACATGCACAGTAGCGGTAATCGAGGTCAGCCATTATGTCACTGGAAAAGTTATGCCCAATCAATATCCTGGCCAGCTGGCAACAGAGCTCATAAGTTTGGGAGCATTTTAACCAAATCAAAGAGAAAAACATGCAGTGCAAAACTTGCCTTCTGCGGTGGTACAACGGTGATGCAAGAACATCTGAGAAAGAAACAACGTGGCTGATTCTGATGAAGCGAGAGTTGTCTCGGTAAGCTAATTGGCTAGTTAGCCACTAACATTAACATCTATAGTGAGCTACTTATATTGAGAGCTGTAAATGTTAACATTAACAATGACAATTTCGTTAGTCTTAGCACACGTGAGTTTGCTGTAACATTATAACAGTGATGTCATGTTTGAATAGCAAATGTGATAACGCTATGTTACAGTGCTAAAAATACATTCCTCTTCAATGGACGACTTTATCAAGTAAACTTTGAATGATGGTTATATAAGAGCTGGTGCCATAAGCCACAATTTACATATGATCCAATTAGTCGACTAATCGCAAAATAATTGGTGACTATAAAAATAATCGTTTGTAGCAGCCCTAGACTCAACACTGAATATTTTTTAAAATTGGCAAAGAGACATTTCCATGCTGAATAGGAAAACTACGCAAGATGATTTTAACAGTATTTCTCTTGCATTTTTGACTTTTTTCAGGAAACAAAGGACATTTAATGTAATGCGAGTTACGCTGATATAAGTAATTAAAGATTTGTCTTACTTTTCATTTGTCACATGCACGCAAAAAATAGCGTCTAAAAATGTATGTGTGGGCGGTACACAAAAAATAACTTAAAGTGACCAAAACTATACCGTGAGTGACATGGAATTGCTTAAAGGGTGAATAACTTGGACTCTGTTCTGTCTCTGCCAACAGACTGGTGACATCACAGCGGTTCGTCTGCACAGAAGCATGCTGGGAATCTTTCATTGTGGGCATCAACACTGCTATGAATTGAGGAGACTTCCATACCTGTCCTAACAGGACCGCCTGAACTGCCACGTTTGGGCATTTGGACGTCAAAATGAGCATCGACAGTAACTACGTCTGGCAGCGCCGCGTGCATTATGGGATGTGGAATCAGAAAGGTGCGGTCCCCTTCCCGGATTCCAGTGAAATCGGTGTGGAATTCCACGTGGCATTTGAAAGGAAGGAAAAGTTAGATTCCAGTTTGCTGACTAATGGAGTGGTACTTGACATTTGTGACTTTGCTAAAGCTGTAACCAGATCTGAGAAATACATCATGTACGAAATCATGGAATTTAATTTCGACTTTGACGTGGAGAGCGAGGAACAGCGCGCTGACTTTGCGGCGCGTATTTGCACGAAAGCCAAGTTGATGCGGGATCAAGTCAAGACAAAATTTAATCGGTGGAAGGATAAGTTTGTGCTACCCGAACTCAGGTCTGTGAAGACCTCTGCTGGATCAGAACAGTCGGGGCAAAAGTGGCCTCGAATTGGGAAAATCCACAGGGATGAGGGGAGTGTGAATGATGGCGCAGAGTGCAAGGAACTGTCTATTATGAAGCCAGGAGGACGTCGAGTAAAGCTCACGGAGGAGCTTTACCCGTTCTGCAAGGCTGCCGGTTTGCGACTTGTTGTTCAGGAAGAGTTGCGAAAAGAGAAGCTCAGCCTCGATCTGCTAACCAATGGTGCCATGATGGAAGTAGTAGCCTTCACCAGAGTGATTTGTTCCTCGCGCGGACGGATTATTCAGGAAGTTGTCACTCACAACTTTGATGTGACATTTGGAGGCACATACTGCAATATACAAATCGACAAAGTGCTGCAACGAGTACACCTGTGTCACTCCGCTGAAGCGAAGGCTGCTCTCCGGAAAGAGCCTTTCAAAACCCAGCCCGTCCAAGATCGACCAAGGTTCCTAAAAAAGCGTCTCGCCGAAGTCGAGCAACTCAAAGAGGATGTTAAGAGAATAGTGATGCCGCAGCAGGTGGAGAGCGAGGGGAACGCTGCCTGGCAGGACATCGAGATGTCCTACATGTGTCCCGTGGATTTTGAGATGGAGGTACAGTCTGGTTCAGAGCTGAGACCCAGAAACATCTTGTCGGGTGCAGCAGCAAGTGTAAAATCACTGGATTCGCTGGACGTAAAACCGAAAGAGGAGTTTTTTATTTCCCCGGTCGACACTAAGACCGGTGCACCACCCACGACGGCAGAATTGCTCTCTGCTGTGTTTTCTGGAGATTCAGATGAAACCGCGAATGCAAAAACGATGAAGCAGAGGCTCTGGGTGAGACGCAGCCCTCGCTCGAAGGAAATCTTGGGTTGTAGCCGAGTAAACGACATGTTCAAGCGCTGCAGGAACATCGGTTTCGATTTTAACGTCGGCTCGGGCCGTAAACAGAATCTCGACCTGCGTCTGTTGAGTAATGGTGTATTGTTCGAAGTTTACAAATTTGCATCAGCTTTGAGAAAGACGATACACAAGTTCTTATTCGCCATCCTTGACAATAACTTTAACCTCGTCATTCAGGGTGAGGTGCATCGGCGCAATTTTCTTATTTACTTCATAACTAAAGAGAAGGTTATTCAGAACTATCCTGGGAGGAAAATGGACAAGTTCCTCAGCAGCAGTTTTCAGCTGCCTGAAGTTTACAACATGGTGGACGTGACCAGCGAGTTTCTCCCTGAAAATGTCGCTATGTCTGAGGAGCCAGAGGTGACTGTTAGCCAGCAGACCAGTCCAGAGACACACCCCTACTGTAAGAAGCTAGGCATTGATCTTTGGTTGACTGAAGAGCGTCCGTTGAGCGAGAAGCTTGAGTTGACTGTCTTGACAAATGGTGCTGTGCTGGAAATTGTTGGTTTCGTCAAAGATTTGTGTGGGACAGTCTGGGAGATCGTCAGTGACCTCCTAGAGCACAATTTCAATCTCGATCTAAAGAACACGTCTAGTAATGCTGCGCGGGTGATTCTGAAATGGCACGCAACCCACAAGGTTTGGATGAGAAGGCCGGGCACGTCGGCCGTGATGATTAAGTGGCTCAACCAAAGTGTCTTATGGGACACGCCTTCAAACAAAACTTGCCTTGCTCAGCCAGAGCTCCCTGCAGAGAGTGCAGAGGATAAGGAGGAGCCACCATCAAAACCAGACTGGGGACCTACCTGTGGCAATGTGGAACGGGGCAAAGCAGCCGAGCAGTCCAGCTATCGGATCTGCAATGAAATCGGGTTGGATCTTGACATCCACTCAAGATCCAAGTCCAAAGCGAAGCTGGATCTGGGGGTGCTGACCAGAGGGGTGCTCTTTGAGATGCACCGCTATGTGGGGCTCAACTGCAACCGGTATGTGCCGGCACTGTATGAGATTCTGGAGTACAACTTTGATCTGAGCTCTCAGTGCCACCGGAAGGTGGAGTTTGCTTGGTCTGTGGCATCTCAGGTGATCGCCATGGTGGGGAAGCAGAGATGTTCCCTCATCGGCAAAGGGGAATATCTGAACAAAGTGTTCGAGTTGCCCTTTGAGATTTCCGCCTCGGCTGAACTCATCTGCAAAGAGGAGCCGGAGAATGACCACGCCCACCTGGACGGCGGTGATGATGTCATGTTTGTCAGAGAACTGAAGCCTGTCGACATCGAGGTGGAGGTGGAGTAATCCCGAAATAAATGGGAAATGCTGCACAGAACAACTCTTTTTCTGTTTGGATTCATCAGGTTTGTAGGTTTAAAGAAGTACAAGAAAACTAACTCTGCTAGTTCACAGTTAAACGAGACGGCTGTTCGATTTCCCACTGAGTCATATGACAGTAAACACATCTTGGGTTTGTTTCCGGAGTATATTGTGTATAAGGTGTGTGGTATTTTTTATTTTATTTTTTTTCCCTGTATTTGCTCTTTAACCCCTTCTAAGCCTGTATATCCCATCGATTGGAAATTTCACTTTATTTGTGTGATACTGACAAGCCAAAATGAGGCGAGTGGTAGGGGTTTAATTTTGCTGTTGTGTACTCTTTATTATTGTCATTTATTCTTTAATTGTTAGTTTACTTTTAGTGGTTTAATTGCTGGGAAAGTCAGATTTAAATAGTTGTAACTATTATTGACAAATGTTTTTTTTTTTTTTTTTCTGTGTATATGTCAAACAAAAAGGTGACTTATACTCTGAAAAGTATGGTATATGATTTAAAATGCAAGCATGGACATGGTCATTAAAAAAAAAAATTGTGACCCTGAAGTTGGTGTGGTGTATGAAAATGCTTAAAATCACCCGTGACTATATCATCAGCTGATTTAATGGGATTTGATGCACATCTGGATATGAAATTTGTCCTTAACATCCTTTAAACACTAGTGCTGTTGTCTTGATTTTCATGTAATTTGCCTCAAATTAAAGGTGACGTCTACATGAATTATTTGATGTTATAGAAGTTTGTCCGTGTTGCCATATTTTCAGCCTGACTGTGAGTCAAAAGTGTTACAATCATTTACCCGCCAAGCAGCTGATCATTTTAAATCAATTAAATTTTAGTAGTTCAATTCTCATCACTAGATGGCGCCAGGGACCACCCCATTTTTTGCTTTTTGGAAGGTTTAAAGAAAAGCAGTTTCAATTCTTTACATCATGTACATTTTCAGTAACAATTTTCTAGTTTGGAGGTGACTGGATGTGGAAAAAAAAAACCCTGGATTTGCTCTAAAATGAGCAATGCATAAATCTGTTCACACGAGAGGCCAAAAATGAACCTGTGTGGAGGCGCATAGGCCACAAATATACATTTTAATGTTATGGCAAAGTACATGATGTTACTAACATTTGACATGTAAAACTAAATTCCAGTATAATAAAGTTGTGTCTGTTATCAGTATTTTGTTCCTGTGCAGACTGCAGTGATAATAAACGGAACAAGACAAAAAGAAAATGTGCACATGAGGTGTTCTTGAACACAGCTGGATTTTCCCCCTTTTTGCTGTGAAAATTTAGCTGAAGCTTGGAAAAAATGACAACATGCAGTAACAAATTAGTACTGGATAACTAGATAAACATGAAATACACCTCACATAGTATTTATCAGTGACTTGTGCTATGCTCACATTAGCAACAAGCGACAGGCAAAGCAGCGACTTAACGTTCATTTTCAATCAGTGGAGCAACAAGACAACGGTTCCTTTACCACCAGCTAGGCGGGGCCAAAATAAACCAGAAATCCATTTCATGCTAATGCTGAGCGACGCAGTAACTGCTAATCTGACTACAAAGGCAGCGTGAGGTTAGCTGGCTGCTCACGCGAACAAAATAATCCAAGATGACGTAAAACGCTCCCAGAACATCTTATTTCTGAATAAATCTATTTCTCATAGATCTAATAAAAGTTTGAGAGAACAAACACTTCTAAATCTAAATGTACTGTTCCTGTAACCAGATAACATCTCTAAAGTGATTTACAAGGCGTCTTATGGAGACGTTGGCGTGCACACTCCCAGAACACCCATGGAGCAAATAATTAAGATGCTTGTTGCCGTCATTTGTAGCTAATGTGACTGTAGCGTGACGACCAAACAGGCCTCATCAAGAATTTGATGGATTTTTTTTTTTTTTTTTTTTTTTTTGAGGCCACCAAATGGCAGTGTTCACTTTAAAGAACTGATGTCGCAGAAACTCAGCAGCGCCACACAATTTCTACATGTAAAATTCTGGTCAGATATGGAACTGCAGCGAGAAATAAAAACCAAAAAACAAAACATCTCTTGCTGTAAGCATCATGATGGGTCAAATAAGAGGGCGCGTAGGGCTGCGCTGCTCTGGTCTGTTGTGAAAACAGTGAGGAAACAGTCTGCCCCCCCCCCCCCCAAGAATTTGGTGCTGCTGTCCAAATACTTATGAGCAAAGAGGCATATTTCCATTCATGCCGGCACTCTGGTTTATGTGCGTTCCCAGACCACCAAACATGGGAAACGGAAGCTGTCACGTGGTTGTCTGGATTGTGTCTTGTTGAGTGGCAGCGCTCCCAGTCATCAACAAACCAGTTTGTTGATGGGTGCTCCTGGACCGTCGAGGATTCTCTAAGTGAATAGCGCACAGCACTCTAATGCACGCTGATGCTGGCACAGAAAACCGGAGTGCAGCAGCACTCGGACACAGATTAGTTTGGAAGTTCTGTCATCACAAGTGCCGTCGTTTCCACGGCCACCAATCAGGATCTGTTTCCTCTACTCTCACTCTTGGATTTTCACAGGATTAAATGCTTTTCCATCTGCATCAGATGCTCAAAGCGCTTTACAATAATGCCTCACATTCACCCTGATGTCAGGGTGCTGCCACACAAGGCGCTCACTACACACCGGAAGGACCTTGCCCAAGGGCCCTTAGTGATTTTCCGTCAGGCTGGGATTTGAACCAAGGATTCTCTGGTCTCAAGCCCAACGCCTTAACCACTAGACCGACAACACAACTGTTTAATAGGAGACGGAGCTGAAACAGAAACAGGTGCATCACAGAGAACATCTGGTTAAAAGAGCCGATATGATGGGTTGTTTGGTCTAAACTCTTCGAGTTGGTTTTAATCTTCATGGTTTAGTTTTAATGAGCACATGGTCCTAACATAATGCTACTAATAAGGTCCTAAAGGAGACCTTCTGTGGCTGGAACGGGAGCCGTGAAGGCCCAACAGGAACCATGAACACCAGATCGCTAACGGGGCTTTGGTGATACAGGAAGTCCTCAGTGGCGGATCAGGTGGAGGAAGTGATGGCATGTAACCCAAAGACTATGAAGGCTGCTGCAGGTCCTCAGACCTCGATCGCCTGTGGGCTTTTTCCAGTCATTGGACCAGGCTAAGGATCTGTCAAGCACCATGTGTTTGTTTGCATGCAAAGACATTCTCATGTTAAAACAAATCCACACACGGGTGACTTTAGAAAAAGACGTTCTTCCTCACCACTGAGGCATTGACACAACCACAAGAATATGAAAACATTTGTCTTTCTTGTTCTTTGGCGGTAAACTTGCATTAAACTTCAATAGGTATTGAAAAGTTGTTGGTCATACTGGTTCCACATAACGGTGGACAGGAGGGCTGCATGTATTACCTAGCAACACAATGAGGGCGGTCCTAAATATTAATGATCAAAATGCAGGATTTCCATGTTTTACTTGGCTTTGACACTGGATGTAGAACATGAAGTTTTATTTAAATTTTGCAAACCAAAGTTCATGGCCGCCCTACTGTGGGCACAGGGCGGAGCCTGATCACCTGACATCAGCCCATTTTGATGTAATTGGTTCCACTTAAGGGGACTAAATGACTTCAGCCTCAGTGTATCACAGCTGACACATAAATGTATGGTGGCCATCCAGGGTGGCAGCTGTAGTCAGGCAGGAGGACAATGTAAAATTACATAGGGGTCAAAATTTAAAAGTGCTCCAATCATGTTAAAAACTATACTACATTATTAGTCAAATTACAAACATTCTTAAAAAATATTGTTTGTACTGTCTATGACTGAATGTTCTGGAGTTATGGGGTAAAAACAGCAATAAATTGTGATGGTCAATTTCATAAAGTGTAAAAGTGTGTCATGTTAACACATTAGCGGGTAACAGGTGTCAATCCAGTGGATGTTGACCTTGTTTGACCTTTACTTTGGAGACCAAACATCTAACAAAACTTTTCATGTATTAATTAATCCTATTTACCAATAATTTGCAAAAACCTTTACTCAAATTTAGGCTATTTAAACTTTTGACTGCTGTACAAACTGAAACTGACCCACTTGGCTCATGAAGTAATTTGTTGCTAGAAGGTCAAAAAGTCATTAAACTGACGGGACTGGTGGAGCCTGAGACTGACTCAGTTTTAATGGCATGAAGATCTTCTTTTTCTGTACTGCAGATGGTGAAAAAACTGACAAACTGTCTTCAATTTCCAAGAGAAGCCTGAGCTCCGGAGGCAGCGGCACTGTGGCTCCGCGGAGAGCCTCATCTGCACTGACATATGGACACACACACACTCATCACCTCCTCAGCGCTCCCACACAGATCCCTGATTCATCATCTGCTCAGATTCTCAGCTGACATCATCCAACGGGACCAGCTTCCTTCACCACAGCACGTCCAAATACTGACAAACCTGTTTTTGTCCGGGAAAGGGACAACACCGGCTCCCAGTGCCCAGGAGGAACCCAAGGAGGATCAGATCCTCAACACATCATCCGGACTGAAATCCTGATTTATGTCCTTCTGTCCGGTTTAACACAACTGTTAAACTGTTGGAAAATAAATGCAATTCCAAATACTAATAATACCTGCAAACTAACCCATCCGTCACGGTTACCGAGTGACCACGTTGTCCTTGTCTAGAGTGTGCTACTGTTTTCTGAGCAGTGTTGTCAAGCTGCGATCTTCAATGGTCTTCGATGGAACTCTACCCAGAAGAAACAAAACTTGCAGTTCCTTGACTGGCCACTTGAGGCCCCAAAAGCGAACAGGTTCCCATTCAAGTCCATGTTAAAATGTCCAGCTTTAGAGTAGAAATAAGCATGTTTACAGCCTGGTACATAAAAACAGTTTTGTTCTCTGTAGATAGTTTCCTCCATGAAAACTGGATAGGGGGTGAATTTTTTCAAACTTCTTAATTTAAAACATTTTAAACCATACTGTTTTATTTAAACGGGGTGGTTGTCTTGAGTGTTCTTAGTGTCTCCACCTCTCATAACATCGGTAGCTCAGAGTCCACTCGGTGCGTCTGCTAGCAGTTGTGTTGTTGTTGCGTCTCTTTGTTTGTTGCATTTTATTGCGAACACCTGCAATAATTTGTCTTGTGGTAAAATGTCCTAACAGGTCATCAAAGACGTGTCTGGTTGAATATTCACTCTGAGTGAAACTCTTAGTGGGTTTAATGTTGTGTGCTAACAGTGTTAGCACTCGTAGCAGCTGTCAGTAGCGTCATCATTTGGTCCCATTAATTAACTGTCCAAACTAAAGCAAACCGTTATGAGAACCAGTCCCCAAAAATATGATTTAATTAACACCTGAATCCAGGTTAGCCTGTTAGCTGGTTCGGAATGGAAGAGAGGGGCGTGTTCAAACATTTTCATCACGCATAGAGCCACCCAGGCTCCACCCTTTTGTGCATTAATGAGTTAATCGTGAATCAGCGCTGCTGCTGCCAACACAGCGACGCCCGGATACGTGCCTCATATCAGCTGATCCGGGTCTGTATAGAAAACCTCGACCTGTCGTCAGGCAGAGACCGGATAGAAACAGTCTATGAGGATTATTCAAAGTTAAACACAAACATTGATTCAGACATGGAAAACGAACCATTAAGTTCCAAAATTAATCCGGATAAAAGAGCGTAAAATGTTTTTCTTCAATATCCAACTTTGTTAATTTCCAAACGGTCCATCATTCAGATTGTGGTCTGGTTGTTAGATTTGGGATTGAACCAGTGGGGCGAGGTCAGGATCTTTGGATCCCGCTGTGAGGGAGTGTCAGACACCACATTTGGACCTGTGGTCCGTTTCTCTGTTCATGATCCAGGATGCAGCTGCACAATCTCAAAATGATCTGAATTAAAACGCATTATTTAATGGATTATCTGCTCACACCGGATAAAATCCTGTCTTTCACTGACACTGTAGTTAGTTTTCATTTGGGCTCAGTGACTCTTGTCATCAGCCCACCCGCAGTGATCAGGAGGACAACCAGCGAGAAGGCCACAGCATTTTGACAAAATTCCCCCAAAACAACCAGATTATTATCTCAGACATGTGGCCTTGAAAAAGTACGAAAAAAACAGCTGAGAAAAGCAATTTTTCCATCTAATGATTCAACTCATTAGACTGTATCTGAACATCCGGAGGCTGCTGGTTACCATGGTTACAGCTGGATGTCTGATTTTTTTATTTTATTTATTTTTTTTTCCCGTTGTAATCTGAAAACACTGTTGTCAGTGATGCTGAACTGGAGGAAAAACGGAATCAAAGAAATTTTTCTTGGTCTCTAAGTAAGAATCAGGACCCCCCCCCCCCCACACACACACACACGCACACACACTGTTAAGAGTCAGAGAAAAAACAAACAGTGTTGATCAGTTGAAGTGTGTCGACACCTGAAAGGATGATTTGAGTCATTTTCAGTCGGGCGTACGGCGTCGGTTTGGACCGGTTCAGCTCAGTGACGCTCACTTTATTCATTATGTGTCTGCAAGCAACCAGTCACAATGGAGGAGAAAGTGGGAAGCTGTTGTCATGGCAACAGTTTTGGTGAATTCTGATTTTTTTTTTTTTTTTTTTTTTAAGGTCTCAACAACAGACACAGACCCTTGAAAAGGTGGGACCTTCTTTAAACACAGGGTGTGTGAGGAGAAGTTAATGATGCAGACTTAAAGCTCATGGTGATAAATACACCAGAGACATCAAACAATCACACAACTCTCAAACAGCCAAGAAACAACAGTGTGACAGGAAAACATTTTTATTATTATTAAAAAGAGTTTTTCAGAAAAAAATTCTAAACATATATCTTGAATGGGGGTAGAGAGGGGAGTGTTTTATAATCAGATTCATCTTATTTTTTGAACTATATGGTAAGAAAGTCCTTTCGACTGCTCCCTTGTTTTCACTCGGGGTCGCCACAGCAGATCCAAGGCAGATCTGCATGTTGATTTGGCACAGTTTTATGCCAGATGCCATTTCTGACGCAACTCCACATTACATGGAAAAATGTGTCAGGGTGGGAACCATGGGTCACCATGGGCAGTCGATGGAGACAGCAAAGGGAGAGGAAGCAAAAGTGAGAGTGTATAGGGGTGATTCTTTAACTGCGGGCACTATTGGCCTTGTAAATGTAATTTCCACCACACCATTGCCTTACAATATAAAGTGCCTTGGGGCAACTGTTTGTTGTGATTTGGCGCTATATACATGTGCTCTGATGTCACAGTTTATCTCCATAGAAACTACCCAAACAATCTTTCATACAAACTGTTTAAAGGGACATTTCAGTGTTGTGGTGGAAATTACGGCAATAGTGTGGGACAACTACATTTTGTTTAAAAAAAAATCACAACAGTTGTATGACATTGAATAGCCCAGTTATGTTTTGATTATTTTACTGATATTTTATTCAGAGATATTTTAAAACATTAGAAAAAAACGTTTCTTTACCATTCATTTTTATCATTGAAGATCAAAAGTCTGCGTGTGGGACAAGCACAAAACGGCAATATTTGCATATAATGATGCTGAAAAAGGTGAAAAAGTTATCATAGACTACTAGAACAAAGTTCTTAACACACTTTCATTGTAAAGATAACCATAAAAGTGTGAAATTTCCCCTTTTTTTCTGTTTTTCATACAATATGATCAAAGGACATAAGTGCCCGTAGTCTAAGAATCACCCATAGGCTGGTGTGCTAGCGATACGATGGAGGTAGCCTGTTAAACCACCGCTTCCAAATACTTTCATTACCAATGCCACATCCCTAGTCAACAAAATTGATGAACTGAGGCTACAGGTCATCAATTCCAGACTCTGCTATAGAGCTAACAGGTTACACTATACAGCGCCAGGATAGGACCAGCGACTCTGAGAAGAGCCGAGGTGGGGGGCTGTGTCTGTACATGGACAACAACTGATGTACAAACACAGCAGACTTGGAGTATGTGACTGTTAAATGCAGACCCATATATCTTCTCAGAGAGTCTACCGCGGTTCTGATTGCCGTTCTTTATATAGCACCATATGCTAATACTAGCACAGCCACCGGACTTGTACACCGTGGCATTAGCAGTCAGCTAACCAAGCACCCTGATGCCTGGCATATCGTCGCAGGGAACTTTAACCATGTGGATATTGAACCAGTGCTCCCAAAATTCCACCAGCATGTGAAGTAGGAGCCATCACATTGGATAAGGTCTTCACGAAGATCAAGCAGGACTACAGGCTAAATCATTACCGCATCCTGGCCAGTCTGATCACATATCACTCTTTCTAATCCCAGTGTACAGCCCACTCAGGAGAGATGCTCCCACCACCATAAAGACAGTCTAAAGATGGCCAGAGAGAACCTCTCCGCAGCTACAAGACACTTTCAGGAGAGCTGACTGGGGTATTTTTCAACATCCAGACCTGGAGGTGTTCAGTGACAGCGTATTGAGCCTCATCAAACACTGGACAGACACTGTACAGAGTCCATTAAGTAAGAAAATAATACTAAAAAGTACACTTACAACAATCTAAATTCAACTGACATCGAGAGACAACAGTTAAGTACAGACATAACAAGGTAAGACGAGCCAGAGGAAGATGTGTTTTGAGCCTGGCATTTAAAAACTGAATGAGGGGGCATTTCTAATTTCCAACAACCGCAAAACGTCCGTCACCTTTTTGTGTAGGCCGGCACCATGGGACATGAAGGAGACCTTGGCTGTAAGCGCTACCTTGAAATGGATGAGATCAGCTATATGGGGTACAGAGAGTTAACAGCCTTAAATGCCATCAATAAAATCTTAAATTGAATCCTAAATGCTGCTAAATAGTGTATCACATGCAATAAATCATCACCATGTGCAAGATGTACCACTTTTTCATATATTTTCTGAATGTGCAACATTTTTCTGACAAATGTTTGACTGGATGGTTGTATGAACATAGTCTAGGTTTTCATTCCCATTTTTTTATCTGTCTACCTCTTTATATTTTGTACATACCTGCACTGTGGAGACGGCAGCCAAATTTTGTTGCACACTGTCACATTGACAATAAAGATGTTCTGATTCTGACATTTCATTGATTTTCTCAACCCACTGATTCCAGTTAAAAGTCGGGCTGAGCTGGAGCCTTTCCAAGCAGGCTTTGGACAACAGGCCGGGTGCAGCTTGGACAGGCTACCAGGCTGCTCAACTCCACATTTGTAACTTTCCTCCTCTCCCACTGTCTATGTTCTCTCTTCCTCTCCTTCATCCAGCATTAACCCTCTGTCTGCTGGTACGCTGTTGGACAGCAGCACTGTTGGCGTTCACTGTAACCCGGGCCTCGACCCATCCCCTATGGTGGTGCTGTTTGTGACCTGCTTGTTTGGTTTGGCAAAGTTCACACCGGATGTCCTTCCTGACATAATCCACCTCAGTTTTCCAGGGTTGGGACTGGCATTCCCAATGCACTGGTTTAACATAAATGATACTCTTCACATGTAGTTACCATCCGTATGCCACCCTCTCTGTCTGAGTCCATTCTGCTGTTAGATAACATAAATAGTATGTTTTTCTTTGATTCAACTTGTTGCACAGTCATATATTTTGTGTGTATCGATCAACTGTTCTGTTTACAGTCATATTTAAAGCTTGTTTCCGTTACTGACACTTCATTCTGCAGTGATGTGGCCGTGGATAATCTAACATGGTGTGCCCCGTGTGGGGCAGCGTTTATAATTGCGATGAGATCTCATAGCTTATCAAAATCCTGTGACTTGCAGATGGTCATCGTCATCCGTCTCCTTCGAGCCTTGGGCCAGGTGACAGCTCGTCCTGGTGATTGACAGGTGCTGGTGGCGCACACCGGAGGATCCCGACTGCAGACAACCTGAGCCAGGATGAACCGACTCAAGGTAAGTCAGACTCAGACCAAAATTTCACATCTTTGAAAAATGTACCTTGCAGGCAGGTTCTTTTTGTTTTTCTGCTCCTGAAGACTTTACACACATGATGACTCTCAGCTGATCCTCACAAAGAGAATATACTGAGATTCACACCAAATGTTTTAGATGGACTGTGATCTGTGATGTGAGGACTGCTGAGCTGCTCTATCAGCTGACGTGTGTGTGTGTGGGGGGGGTGATCTGTACATGAGCGCTGGAACTTAAAAGTGTTTTATGGAGCAGATAAAAAAATAATAGAAGAGATAAAATGTTTGTAACATCATTTAATAAGGAGTCAGGTCAGCACTGATCCTGTTTCTGGAAACACTGTAACCAGGGATGGATCTGGGGGAGGAGGGAGCACATCTCCCCCTCCAGTCAAAATAAATAAATAAATAAAAACAGATGCAAAGAAAAAATATTTTAAGAAAATTAATGGAAACAGTTTTTATGCTTGATAAGCTCATTTTTGCAGTTATGGTGCTTTCATGTGCTTTATTTTATTTTCGAATTGCTGACATGCGGTGCTGTATTTTGTGTGTGGGCCTCTTGGTTGTCTGCCTGGGTGGTTGCCATCCAGGACCCGGGGTGGTTCCATGATTTTGTGTATGTGGTACAGAGTAAATTTTGCAGAGTAAAATTTACTCTGCCAGGACAACATTTGGTCCCAGTCCAGAGTTAAATACTCTCTATTATAGAGTGAAATCAGCTCTTCTGTCTTGTCAAATCACAATTTTCATCTCCAATAAGACTCACTGACAGCAGAGAGTTGATTTTTACCCTGTGATAGAACTGATTTAGCACTGTGATAGAGTATATTCATCTTTATTTGGACTGGGACTAAATTTAGCACTGTGATAGAGTATATACAACTTTATTTGGACTGGAACTAAATGTTATCCTGGCAGAGTAAATTTTACTCTGCAAAATTCAGTCTGTACCAGATTTGAATTGAACACAGACTCATATTTTACCATTTCAGCGACATCTTGGAAACTTTGCCTTTAATGTCACTGAGTGTGAAACTTAAAGAGACACACAAGATTAATAAAATGTTTTAAAAACAGTATGAACATAGAGAGGTTTGAGGTCACATATTAACTACACGGATTTCTTTCTTTGAAAAAAAAAAAAACCTTTAAGCAACAGTGTGAATTCAGATGACGCTAATCCACTCAGACGTGGGCCAGTGGATCCTGTCATCCACAGGTTAGCTGAAGGCTAATCAGTAAATTCAAACTGACTGCCAGGAAGAGCAAGAGACGCAGCTAATCTCAGTCCTCAGGGGACGAGACACAAAGTCCCTGTACTCCACCAAATCTCAGTATTCTACAGTCACAGACAGTAAATCAGAAATCTGTGTGTAGTTTGTCCTTTGATGCATTTCCAAGAACTTGATTGGCCTGATTTAGCCTTTATTACACCTTAAGAACAACAGGCCAATTAGAGAGAGCACCAGGGTCTTTGTGACATCATAAGGTGGACTCTATCTGTCATGTTTTGTAGATGTTAGAGGACCTGCTGAGATGGTCCAGGCCTCTGACTGGGATGAATTCTGACAGTGTTCATCCAGAGGTGTTTGGGGAACCCGGTATAGAAGACGTTGGAATGTTGGGATGGAAGGTCTGGTTGTGGGTTGGGATGTGTTGGTGACCTGGTTTGTCTGTCTACACCTCATTCAGTTCACTCTCATCAGTTGGACTCGTGTTCATTCTCTCACATCAGCTTTTCACTTCCGTCAAACTCGCTCCTCTCTGATGGGTTGTCAGGTTTGGTGTTATTCTCCTTTCGGTCTTCTGTGGTGGATCATGACACTTCACTTCAGACCTCAGATTTATTTCATCATTTCAGGTTCATATTTCTTTCACCTCTAGTTTGAATTTTTTCTTTTTTTTGCTATATATTCTCTCTTTTCAGTGAGTTCTTTTTCTCCCCATCTTGCCGTTCTTCAGAGAGGAGCCACCGGAGAACCCTGAGATGGCTCCATGAGGTGGTGAACATGCTGCTGACTGGATCTATTCAGAGTTCCTGACTGGTACTAAAAGCTCTTCAGAGCATCGATGAACCTGTCCGAGGCGGATAAACGTTTGTGAGGACTTTATTGTCCCATCTTTGCAGTGGGACTATGCTCAGTGGTTTGGAGGTTCTAGCATAGTGAAATGTCAGAAACCAAAGTGTGGCGTCATCATAACCAGCACAAATCTGTATTTTAGTACAGGTGAGATTTTTTTGTTCCTGTTTTGTTTGTTGGCGCGGCTGATCTGAGCTTCACATTATTGCATTCATGTTTAATTTAATCCAAATCTGGTCTGAGACATCCATCAGTGTTAATTAGAAGAAACAGCATCTGCGTCCCTTTAATGAGGATCTGTGCTGTGGAGGTCAGATTTTAATGATGTGATTCTGTGCAACCTTTGACCTAGAAAAGGAACACGTGCCATGTAGAGGCACTGAGCCTTGAAATAAAAAACAGGCCTGTTCTAAATAATTAAAACGATCTGGACAACATGTTCTTCTGGATCTGATACGCACAAATGCTTTCTCAGTCCAAGTGAGTACGTAAGTAAGGAGAACTGAGGGTCGGGTCACTGCTGTCTGGTCGGTGTGCCTTAAAATGATCAGAGATTGGAGGTCAGAGGTCACCGTGCCTTTTAATCTGCAGCTGCGTGGCCTGAGGGTGAGGAGGATGAAGATGTGGAGGTTCGCAAAATACAAAGTGAAGGCTGGAATGAACTTCAGAACACATGTGGCCCGAAGGAAGAAACAAACAATATTCAGAGAGACGAGATGCAAACCAGCCTAATGATGGTGTAGAGTTTTATTTCTTAACATATGCAAATAATAATTTTTCCTGCCGCATATAGATTCTTATGTACCGCCACAGGGGGTGCAACATTTGTTTTTGCTTGAATTTTCCGAGGTTCGCAGACCAACGTGTTTCCACCTCCTTTGTAACCCGTGGCGTATTCCGAAATAAAAAATCTAATACGTTTTAAATAAGACGATAACCACAAATAAAGTATCACATCTACTGGAGTATAAGTTGCATTTTTTTTTACTAGTTTAGGAGGCACTGCGACTTATACTCCAGAATAACTTATATATGAAAAATCACACATTTGCTATTGATAACTATTATTATTATAATTATCATATGATAAAAATAATTATTATATGATAATAGTTATTATTTAATATTATTTATTATAGTAATAAGTTTTCATGCTTATCCATGATGTCAGTGAGTCCTCGTCTCAACGGGGCCGCGGGTCCTCGTCTCAATGGGGCCGCGGGTCCCCGTCTTCAAGGGGCAGTCAGTCCTGGTAAACCCACCTGGTTATTTGTGTGTTTCGTCTTTTTCAGCCAGTAAACAGAAGGTGTTCTCAGCGGCAGGAATCAATAGTTTTTGTTGCTGTGTTTGTTGTTTTTAGCGCTCCCGCTGACAAACAGGAGCACGTAGCGATGGTGTGGAGTGTGATGTCTTGGGTGGGTTGTTCTGAGACCGGGCTCAGGCTGGTTGTGGTTTTGTTTCTTTCACTATGCATCAGTGTTGTTTAAAGGAGCACAGACCCGGGACATGTGACCCACTTAGAGTATTTAGACTCAGTTTGTCTTCACACTTTGTCTTACTGCCTCGCGGCGACGCTTAGCAATGACACAGACACAAACTCAAACAGGGATTTAACGCTTTTAACCCCTCAGTGTCCCACTCAGAGGATTCTCGATTTAATATTTTTGGGGGGTCCAGTTAGAAAGCTAAAGAAACCAGTCAGGCCTGACAGTGGAGACCACAGGGAGCGCCGGAGTCAGACGAACAGATCTGACACAGCGGAACACAAATGAGCAGAGACTCGTGGGTAATTTACTGTGATGATGTGATTTGATGCAACGTCTGCCACCATTTATCCAGAGTCATCAGAGGCCAGCTGGCGAGCAGTGAGGACCGCTACATGGACGACACAGACCAGCGGGATTGGTGGACGGATGGACGAAATGCTGACGGCTCATTGGTTTCACTGTCTAAACTGTAGTGCATTATGGGTAGTGGTTGATCTCAGCTGACATCAGTTGTTGATAGAGAATGTTTGGACCCTTTGAGAAGATCAACAGGTCAACTGACTGAACAGGTACCATGTCAAAGCAGGGTTTTTTTTTTCATGTTTTCCTCCCATCAAAATGTGAGTGATTTGGGCTCATTTTCTATCTATCGCATAAACTGATTTTTCATCCTCTGCATAAGCATATTATTGTTTTGTGTTAATGAGAACATTTCACACCTGAGTTGAAGTGAGAAATTGTTTGCCAGCACTTCACCTGCTTTGGCCCAGCAATCAGAAAAATAAATTAAGATGTCAAATTACAGAATATGGCAATTGGCAATCAAGGTATATTGTTTTATCAGCAGAAATTTGTTTTTTGTATCTTTAAATATAGAGTGACATACTGTAATGTCAGTCACACAATTATGCAGTCATTCAGGTTATGCCTTTGATTTGTAACATGGCAAAGAGCAGCAGAATGACAGTTGCTTGCTACCTTATATCCTAGAATAAAAAGAGTAGTTAACCCTGTATAGATTGAAGACAAAGTTGCAATAAAGTTTCTGAATTTTGTTAATGGTTCTTTTTTTGTAACATCAGTCACACTCATAGTATTGATTACCACCAACTTGCATTAAGCACCAACAAAGTTTCCTTCCCCTACAAAGTAGACCTTGTCCCTATTATGTCTTCCACAACATAGGAACACTCAGGGGCTGTATGTTTTAAGTCCTTCAAAAGACCTGCTTCCTCTCTGAATGTAATGTCAGTCACTGTGGAATTGCCCATGTCCCACATAAACAGACTTTGGATCCTGGAGGGGAAAAAAAATCCCCATGAAAAACATGCTTCCCATCATTCTTAAGCTTATTAGTGAAATCCACTTAAAGAACATCAGATTGCTGACTGAAGATATCATTTGCCCCAACGTGAAGAAGACTGTCCACACCAGGAGTTAGTGGTGAGGTCAGTGTTCAGTGGATTCTACAGTCTTTGCTCCAGATACACTCAAACTACTTTGGTCAAGGAGTCTTCCACAACCAAGACCGACTATGGACCTACTGAGGTCGACGATGAAGATAATTGATCAGCTGCCAGTGGAGTGTCGTGGCCTCTGGTTGGTGGAACTTTGTCCCACTGGAGAGAGGATTAATTGCACATGAATTGAGTATACAAATTGCGGGCGTTCGTTGTCGTCCGCAACAAAAATGGCCAAAAATGACAAATGTCCCAGTATGAATTACAGCTATGTTAATAATATATAGTGAATATATGATGAACAATCACAGTTATATAATGCATGTAGTGAGGAAACTGATCTGACACATTAGGCCTCATGTATGAACGTGCGTACAGCGATATTTGAGCGTATATGGGGTGTACGCCAAAACGGCTGCGCCACTTGGCATTTATCAATGTGGTTGTTGGTGTACGCTGCGCTGAAAATATACACCAGGTCGAGAGGTGGCGTGAATTATACACCAAAATGAACCAGCACCGGAATCCACATAGAAATGAAGATGATCAACATGATAAACAGTGCCATCATATAAATCAATGCATATGTTACATAAATAACACTTTCCTGATTATACTACATAATAATTAATACAAATCCTGCTTTTGCGGGATTGCTGGTCTATCGAGCACGATCCGTGGCCACAGCGCTGACTGCAAAGAAAGCACTGCTCGCCTTTTTCTCCAGACTTCGAGCCTGGAGCCAGAGCAGCGCTGAGCTTAACTTTATGTGGTGTGATCGTTTTAGACAATGAAATTGATAATTACAACTATAGTGTTGTCATTCCCTTCGCCCGTGCTGCAACCAGGGTGTGTCGTCTCCATTCGTTTGTCACAATAAAATAAATAAAGAAATACATTTTAAGAATAAAGAAATCTGAAAAATTAGGCATGTCTTATTAACTGAGCGAGCAAATATCCACGTCAAGAATTATTGACATGTGAAAAGAGAATACAGTGGTCCCTCGCTATAACGCGGTTCACATTTCGCGGCCTCGGAGTTTCGCGGAGTTTTTAGTCCAATTTTGCATGCTTTTTTTTTTTTTTTACAGTGTTCTGTGTTCTGCGTGTCTGTTTATAAGAATCTTCTTGCCCAGAAGAAAAAAGAGCGCCAACAACTACTCATAACTGTGTTTGTCACACGGAAACAGACACCTGCAGCCAGGTGTGAGTGGAAAAAGGCACGGCGCCACGATGAAGAGGCGCGATCTGTTGGTGAGTCACTATTAATAATTTCTTTTGTGTCCAACCTCGTACGCTGATCGTTAAAATTAAATTAGTTAGTTCTAAAAGCCATCATAATTATAGGAAAAGTTCTATTTTTATTTCTCAAACATGTTTGGGCCTGAAAACAGTTTGGTCTTATTTTCCTACTAAGGTTTGAACTTTGAGAGTGTTTACACACGAGAGAAAAGTGAGGAAATGTTCATGCCTGATTGAGAAAGTGTATAATGTGGTTTTACAGGGGTGTTACAGCTTTAAAACATCTATAATAATTGTAAAAATAACGCTGACTACGTCGTGGTTTTGCGTATTACCGGTTATTTTTTAGAACGTAACTCCCGCGATAAACAAGGGACCACTGTAACACTTTTTTGATTATACTACAAAACAATGAATACGACGGCCGCTTTTGACACTCTATTGGCACTCGTCGTGATTGGTGGAGTTCTTTTTCTTTGCCATCTTCCTGGCTTCCATGTCGTAAAATGAGGGTGTGTCTGAAGCGGAGTCTGAATATTTATGGGCGTGTTCATTATAATTACGATTGTTTTCACCCGCCGCATTTATCAAGGTCACGTCAGGCGTACGCCGGAAATGGGCAGATGCACACTGCTTGATACATGTCACGGCAACTTTAGTGTACTTCAAATTTACACTGTAAATTTACGCCACAAGTGCGCAACTTTGATACATGAGGCCCATTGAGATTATCACGGCAGTATTACAGGTGTATTATGAATGCATCGCGCACGGCATCTGCATTGCGGTCATAAAAGAAGCGCACTCACTCCTTTTGTCATCACTATTCACACCAACAATACAGCCTCTGGACCATTTGCTGGACTTGGACAAGTTGATCACAGAGTTAATGTTATTTTGTCATGCGAGGGTTAACTGTTCATGAGTTTGGGGAGCGGGAGGGGGGAAGCCGCTGGGGGTGTGAGACGGTGTTTGTATGTTTTTTTCTTGCAGGAAGTCTGTGCGAGGCTTCTGTGTTTTAACTCTGTGCTTGAAGCAGCATGATGACCTTTGACCCTTTGAAAAACAGCTGCAGCTCTGATTGAGCCGTGAGGTTTCAGCGAATAGTCTGAGGTCCCACTCTGTCCTGCTCCTGTCATCTTTAAGGATGATGCTTCTTCCCCACGCGTCACCTGGAACCTCAGGTACACTTCAGACCAGATGTACCCTCACTGTATCAGAGCAAGTCGAGCCTGAGACGATGAAGTAGAAATGTGTAGAGTAGTATTTTAACATGAAACACAGAGCTCACATAACTCCTAAATGGTTAATGTGATGGTTTTGTTAAACCGCTTGAATTAAAGTTAAAAGTTTGAAACAGAAGCACATCTTACTTGCATCTTCACACACCCCAAAATACCCTGACTGTCCAAATACGTATGAACCAGAGTTTTTGATTCCCTGAGACCCTGAGTTAATTTCAATTTCAATTTTTCAATTTATTTTCATTTATACAGAGCCAAATCACAACAGAGTTGCCTCAAGGCCTCAAGCAGACCAGACTCAAAGGGGTGACCCTCTGCTTCAGCCATGATACAAACACAAATTACAGAACAATTCACAAAACGAATATACAAGAAATGCTGTTGGTGCACACGACAGGAGGGTCTCCAGCACAACTACCACACACATCTCTGGATGGAGCTGCACCTTAAACAGAGAGAAAAAACAGAATCAGGCATCAGAAAGACAACAAATGCAGTATAAGTTGCCAGCATTAAACAACAAGAAAAACAGAGAAATACTAAGGTGATCACCGGCCACTAGCCCTAAGCTTCACTAAAAGACCCAGAATTTAGGTAAAGTTGAGGCCGCGACACGCTCTGTTTACTGATAAAATGAATTAAAAAAGTAAAAAGTGTAGAACTATACTATGCCAGTATGCTAGCCATATGAAAGGGAAAATAAGCGCGTCTTAAGTCTGGACTTGAAAGTCTCCACAGAATCTGATTGTTTTATTGATGCAGTAAGATCATTCCACAGAACAGGGGCATGATAAGAGAAAGCTCTGTGATCTGCAGACTTCTTAGTCACCCTAGGGACACAAAGTAGTCCTGTACCCTGAGAACGCAAAGTCCGGGCCGATACATAAGGTTTAATTAGGTCAGCTAAGTAGGGAGGTGCCAGCCCGTGAACAATTTTATAGACTAGTAGCAGAACCTTAAAATCTGATCTCACAGGGACAGGAAGCCAGTGAAGAGACGCCAAATGGGTGTAATGTGGTCGAACTTTCTGCTTCATGTCAAAAGTCTGGCTGCAGCATTTTGATCCAATTGGAGACCCCTAATGCTGGACTGCGGTAAACCAGAAAATAGAACATTGCAGTAGTCCAATCTAGAAGAGATAAACGCATGGATCATGGTCTCAGCATCAGCCATAGACAGGATGGGATGAATCTTTGCTATATGTTGCAGGTGGAAGAAAGCAGTCCTCTTAATATCTCTAATGTGTAGATCAAAGGACAATGTAGGACCAAAAATTACCCCAAGGTTCCTCACTTTGTCAGTGTGATGTATAACACACGAGCCTAGGCTATGCGTTAACTGGTCAAATTGTTGCTGATGTCTCACTGGACCAAGAACCATCATTTTAGTCTTATCAGAGTTTAAAAGTAGGAAGTTTCTAGACATCCATCTTCTCCCTGATGCAAGGCAATCTTCTAAGAATTATATGTCAATGAGATTACCAGCAGTTATCGGCATGTATAACTGAGTATCATCAGCAGAGCATAAATTTCATATCACTAAGGTTAGAGGTAGAGTTATTGTACAAAACACAGTGAGATTGACTGGTCAAGTATGATGTCAGCCATGCAAGGGCACTCCCAGTAATCCCAAAATGATTTTTCAGCCTATCAAGTACAATATGATGATCCATGGTATCAAATGCAGCACTGAGATCTAACAGCGCAAGAACTATAGTGGCGTCCGAATCCATTGCAAGCAGAAGATCATACACCACTTTGAGAGCCGTCTCTGTGGAATCATATTTTCTAAAAGCAGACTGCAGTGGCTCAAAGAGATTATTCTCAGTAAGATAGTCTACGAGTTGCCGTGAAACCACTTTTTCCAGAATTTTAGAGCAAAATGATAGATTTGATATCGGCCGATAGTTTTTCAATACACTAGGGTCAAGATTAGGTTTCTTAAGTAGTGGTTTAATCACTGCAGATTTGAAACATTTAGGAACAGATCCAGAAGTTAAAGAAAGATTAATAATTTCCAGCACAGTCGGCCCAAGAGTGCACCACAGGTCCTTAAACAGTTTTGTTGGTATAGGATCAAATAAATATGTTGTCCTTTTTTTAGATGTTACGAGTTTCGTCAGCACACCTAGTGAGATACATTACCGCAGTAATGGTGCCCACCTCAATAGCAGGGTGTAGTGGCTGGGGTAAGGCATTCTGGGATATGTTTAACCTATGTCATCTATTTTCTTCTCAAAATATCCAGGAAAACTTGTGCTGTAAAAGGAGAGCGAACTACAGGTGGTTGTCCATGAATAAGTGTTGCCACCATGTTGAACAAGAACTTTGAGTTATGCTTGTGTTTGTTGATCAAATCAGAGTAGTGGGCCCACTTTGTAGCCAGTAATGCATGCTTATAGTCTAAGATAGCATCACAGCCACGCAAGGTGGAATACTTCTAATTTTGAATGACGCCATTTCCATTCTAGACCTCTAGCCTTATACTTGAGGTCATGCAGGTGATCATTGAACCAAGGTGACTGTGTTTTGGGGGAGCGCGGTTTTAACATGTGGCGCAATCATGTGTAGTTTTGAGCTCTGAGTTTAAACTATCCACAGACTGTCTACTGATTGGGTAATTGCCAAATGTGAAGCTAAGAGTTAGACTGAGAACATGGAGGAATTTATATTCCTATTTTGGAATTATTATCAAAATTTTCCAGCAGCAGAGGTTAGGAAGAGGCACCACACACACACACACAGTAAAATCATCACTTTACACTGACAGTGTTAATTTTACACTGTTGATTTTACTGGGCACACACACTTGCTCACTACACTCACACACACACACACACACACACACACACACACACACACACACACACACACACACACACACACACACACACACACACACACACACACACACACACACACACTTCACAGCAGTGAAAGTGAATATGTGATTGTGAGTGGTTTCAGTGAAACCAGCGGTTGTGTGATGCTGCTGTTGTGACACCTTTCTGTGGCAGTGAAGTTGTTAGCGTGTCAGGTAAAAGCGTTTGGGGCAGAGGGAGTTCAGACTCAGCTTTCAGACGAGATGCTGAAATCAGCATTTGCTTCAGACGGGTTTGTCCGGCTGCTTTTGCTTTACATTGACTAACAGAAGCTCTAATTGGCTTATTTCACCTGCTGACATGAAGGTGGCAGGTAAACAAACTGCAGCGGCACAGCGCTTTTTACACTCGGGCTGATGCCCGTGGGATTGGGGCTGATGAAAATTCAGACACATTGCTTCTTAATACTGCTGACAGATTGAGAAAGTGTTTGAGTCAAATGACAGCAGGTGGTTTGTGATATCAGGAGGACCAAACATCCAAGAAAAACTGAGTCTGCAGGAAGACTTGGCACTGGACCGCAGACACTGAGACGTAACCGTCCAACCTGGAAGTGTCTTATTTTGGTTGAGTTCAAAGGTCGAGATGTCCTGACCTGGTCCTGTCCTGACTGAAGTTTTCCTCATCTTGGTTTATCTGCTTCAACCTTCATCATCATCCATCATCACCGATGTCGCAGACTGAATGGTCCGCCCCTAAAAATTGGTCCGCCTTTTGCATCTGCGCATGCGTCATTTGGGACCACAGCAGCACGTCTGAGACAGAGTCTCTTCACCCAAAGCAATCAATGGATTAATGGGATTATTAACCATCAGATGATAAAGGTAAAACCTCTTAAATCATTCTAAAGTCCGTTTTAAGCAGAAACGAGGCCGTTTTAAGCAGAAACTCTGCGAAATTCCGTGATACTTTGAAATGACTGACGCGCAGTGAACTCATCAGCTAGCAGCTTGTTTAGCTGTGGTGCTCTGATCGCTTCCTCCATCTTATATATGAAATAATGCTGAATTTAAGTGGAATGATTGTGTACAAAAGCTTCAGCTATCTGTCGCTGAGATAGATGAGGACTGGAGGCAGTTTGAAGCAGAAACAAGGTTTAATCCATGAACTGCGACTAATGATGCATGCCAGATGCAAAAGGCAGACTGATTTTTAGGGGGGACCATTCGGTCGGTGGCACCAGCAACCTTTTCTTTCACAAAACATCAAATCTAGGCTCACATCTCAGATGTACCTTCTGGCAAATTGTAGCTAAACTTTCAAGTCTTCTTTGTAGGGAAAATCCCCCTCTGTACCACTTCATCATGAAGCTGTATAACTGGTTATACAAAATGCAAAACAATTTCTCCACAGCCAGAGAAGCCTATAATTTCTTCTGGGGTTGTCTGAGTGTCTTGGTGGCTTTCCTCACTCTTCTCCTTTTTGCACAGTCACTCAGTTTTTGTGAACTGTCTACTCCACACAGATTTACCACAGAGTGTAATACTGTTTGTATTTCTACATAACTGATGTAAATAAAGTCCAAGACATATTCAGTGACTTGGAAATGTTCATGTATCCATCACCTGACTTGACTGAAGAAAGCTGGAAATAAAGCTAATTATTTACAGGTATTCTACTAAAGCATTCCCTTACTTATGCAACCCATCATCTTGGCTTTTTATTTTTCATTAATTTATATCAAGTTGTAAAGATGTGCTTTCAGTTTGAGTTTAAGGAAGATAATTTTAGAAAATTTTATTTGAAATGGCATAAACAAAAATTGTGAAATACAGAGGGGCCCAATACTTTTTGAGGGTACTGTAGATTATTAAGCACTTCAGTAGTAGAAGTTGTAGTTGTGTAGTAGTAGTTAAGGGGGGAGACACCTTTGTCCTGCAGAACTGAGTAAAACTTGTCACACATATACTTTGACATATGGGGAGTGATGTAGGCTATTGAGCACTTTAGTAGTAGGAGGAGGAGGAGGAGTAGTAGCCAGGCTGCCAACCATTGGTGAACTGGCAGAACAGCACTGCTTGTCCAGGGCAAGAAGGATCAGGGACACTTCACATCCCTTTAACAATCTGTTTTCCCTCCTGCCCTCAGGTAGATGGTACCGTAGCCTCAGTTGCAAACACGCAGATTTGGGGACAGTTTTCAGCCAGATAGAAAGTACTGTGCAATATCAAATGTAGGATATAGAATATACTGTAGAATCTGGCAGCTTTATCCTTGTAGCATCTTCATATGTGCAATATTGCACATCTATTCTGTTCTATTCTATTCTATATGAGGTCTATTAGAAAAGTATCCGACCTTATTATTTTTTCAAAACCATATGGATTTGAATCACGTGTGATTACATCAGACATGCTTGAACCCCCGTGGGCATGCAAGAGTTTTTTCACGCCTGTCGGTTACGTCATTCGCCTGTGGGCAGTCTTTGAGTGAGGAGTCGTCCACACGCTCGTCGATTTTTTTCATTGTTTAGGAATGGCTCAGAGACTGTTGCTTTGTTTGATAAAAAAATTTTCAAAACTGTAAGGCACAACTGAGTGGACACCATTCAATAAATTCAGCTGGTTTTCGGTAAAAATTTTAACGGCTGATGAGAGATTTTGGTCTGGTAGTGTCGCTTTAAGGACGGTCCACGGCGCCTGACAGCGATCTGCGCTTCGAGGCGGCAGCGTCTCGCCGTTTCAAGTTGAAAACTTCCACATTTCAGGCTCTGTTGACGCAGTAAGTCGTCAGAGAACAGAGAACTTTCAGAAGAAGTCGGCATGAGGAGTTTATTCGGACATTCCATTGTTAACGGTCATTTTGTAATGAAAGAACGTGCGGGCAGAGTCACATGTCGGGGACCCGACCGCGGGGGGTCGCGGCAGGAAAAACACCTCCGTTGGAAACCTTAACGGGCAAGTTGGAACATGCCCAAGCTGTTAAACAATTTCTCAGTTACTCACTTGTTGAAAGCCATCAAAAGCCGCCTGAATTTTACAAATGGTTTTCAACACGGAGGTGTTTTTTGTCGCGGCGCACACAGATTTGCGTCGTCCACGGAAACGACTCGGCGAATTTGCGCGTACGTCTTTCATTAAAAAGACCTTAACAGTGGAATGTCCCATAAATCCTCATGCCGGCCTCTTCTGAATCTTCTCTGTTCTCTCACGACGTCCTGGGTCAACAGCCTTAAATTAGGATGATTTCAGCTCGAAACAGCCAGACAACGTCGCCTGGAGCGCTGCAGGACGTCCCGCTCCGTGGGAAGTCCTTACACCGACAGAAACACCCCATAATCTCTCATCAGCCGTTAAACTTTTCACAGAAAACCATCTTAATTTCTCGAATAGTGTCCACTCGGATATTCCTCACAGGTCCAGAAAATTTTGATAAAGCAACGCGCGCCGTCTCGAGCAGCGTGTGAAACAAAGGAATTCAGCCGAGAGGGCGGGACCACATCTCACTCAAGGCCTGCCCACAGGGAAATGACGTCACCGACACGCGTGAAAAAACTCACGCATGCGCACGAGGGTTCAAGCATGATTGGTGTAATCACATGTCATTCAAATCCATATAGTTAAAAAAAAAAATAAAAGGGTCGGTTTATTATCTAAGAGACCTCGTATGTGCAATATCCCATGTCGTTTGTTTATTTATTGTATGTTGTGTACCAACCCAGTCTCAAGGATTGTCATGATTCAGCAGCACAAATACATTAATCTATTGGTTTGTCACAAAAAATGAAAATTTTTATTATGGGAGCACGAATTTATTCTAATTCATTCCGTGACAGGTGCACGTAATTAAAAGTGCAGCGAGGGGTGGGGGTCAGGGTGGTTATGGTTAGGGTTAGTGGAAGGAATAGGGTTAGGTTATGGTTAAGGTTAGGGTTGGGAGTAGGAGTAGAGTTGGTAATAATGACTTAAAAAAAACCCCACTGAATCATTTTATGATGGAGGACAAAAAAAATGTGAGACTGGGCTGTGTGTATAGTCGTGGGCACAGCTAATGAAAAAGTTAACTTTGATAACCATTAATCCGCTAACTGAAAAGTTAACTTTTATAAAGATAAACCGATAAACCCCTAAAAAATTTAGTGGAAGTCACAGATTAATGCTAATCCAATAACTTTCAGTATTGACTTCAGTACACTAGCATCTACTGACACAACGAGCCAGCACTTTTGTCTCAGAGCAGCCTTCTCTCAGCAAAAGAGACCTGGTGACCATAAAGAAAGGAAAGAGAAGAACAAAAGAAAGAGGAAGGAGGGGAAAAAGATTCTTTCTCTTCACACCATACAGACTTGCTGGCATATTACACAAGTCATGCACAGGCAAACAGTTTGACTTATGGTTAAATTTTTAAACAAACTAATTCCGGACACATTATTGAAATTAATGTCACATCTGTCGGGTACTAGTCTGGCCTGCCTGCAGTCCAGACCTGTCGCCCATTGAAAATGTGTGGCGCGTTACGAAGCGCAAAATACAACAACGGAGATCCCGGACTGTTGAACAACTGAAGTTGTACATCATGCAAGAATGGGAAAGAATTCCACCTACAAAGCTTCAACAATTAGTGTCCTCAGTTCCCAAACGCTTATTGAGTGTTGTTAGAAGGAAAGGTGATGTAACAGTAGTAAACATACCACTGTCCCAGCTTTTTTGAAACGTGTTGCAGGCATCCATTTCAAAATGAGCAAATATTTGCACAAAAACAATAAAGTTTATCAGTTTGAACATTAAATATCTTGTTTTTGTGGTGTATTCAATTGAATATAGGTTGAAGAGGATTTGCAAATCATTGTATTCTTTTTTTATTTACATTTTACACAATGTCCCAACTTCATTGGAATTGGGGTTGTAAATTAGCCTACACTGGACCACGGTCATGGATGGCAAAAGAATGTTGATATGTAATAACATGTATGTGGCAGTTTTGTGGCACGCATTGATCATGTACAAGGTCTGTTAGAAAACTATCCGACGTTTTTATTTTTTTTAACAAACTATATGGATTTGAAGCATGTGTGCTTGCATCAACTAAGCTTGAACCTTCGTGCACATGCGTGAGTTTTTTCACGCCTGTCGGTTGCGTCATTCGCCTGTGGGCAGGCTTTGAGTGAGCACTGGTCCAGCCCCCTCGTCGGATTTTATTGTCAGGGAAATGGCTGAGCGATTGGAGCAGCGCTGAATCAAATTTTTCCAGAATCTGTGAGAGACAGCCAGGTGGAAACCATTCTGAAGATTCAGACGGCTTTCGGTGAGGATACTCTCGGCGTCACACAGATTAAGGAGCATTACAACTGGATTAAAGATGGCCCACAGGAAGTCTCACAGGACAAGTTGTGCATGCCCAGCTGTTACACAATTTCTCAGATACTCACTCAACTGAAAAGCCACCGAAAGCCATCTGAATCTTCCAATGGTTTCCAACATGAACGTGCTTTTTGTTGTGCGCCATTGCGGCTCCGTGCCAACGCGCAAATTCCTCCGCACGTCTTTCATTACAAAATCTCCTGTAACAGTGGAATGTGCCGCAAAAGTGCTGATGTACACCTCTTCTGCAATTTCTCTGGAAGTCAGACGACATCCCGGATCAACACAGCCTTCACTTTGGAAATGATCTGGTCGTTTCAGCCTGTCGATGGCCGCTCAGAGTGCGGCGCGCCCTCCGCCGCTGTGGGCTGTCTTTAATCTGGTTGTAGTGCTCCTTAATCTGTGTGACGCCGAGAGTATCCTCACCGAAAGCCATCTGAATCTTCCGAATGGTTTCCACCTGGCTGTCTCTCACAGTTTCTGGAAAAATGTGATTCAGCGCTGCTCCAAACACTCAGCCATTTCCCTGACAATGAAAATCCGACGAGGGGGGTGGACCAGTGCTCACTCAAAGCCTGCCCACAGGCAAATGACGCAACCGACAGGCGTGAAAAAACTCACGCATGTGCACGAAGGTTCAAGCTTGGCTGATGCAAGCGCACATGATTCAAATCCATATAGTTTTTTTTAAAAAATAAAAAGGTCAGATAGTTTTCTAACAGACCTCGTACATTGGGTGTGAACAGCACACAATCAAACCGAAAGCACCGTGTGCCACTCCACTTTCCTTTTAACAACACTCAATAAATACATAAATAAGTAAAAATCATGCATTTGACATTTATAAATACCTTTGTTTTTACTCAGTTTTGGGTGTCAAGTAGGATAGGTACAGAAGCCCTGAATTCCTCAGATCATCCACTAGATGGAGATAAACATTACTCAAATGTGTAGCAAAGTCTCGACTGTTTTTTAATTTGTAAAGTTAACGTTTAGTGAGAATACGAGGTCTATTAGAAAAGTATCCGACCTTATTATTTTTTTCAAAAACTATATGGATTTGAATCATGTGTGATTACATCAGACATGCTTGAACCCTCGTGGGCATGCGAGAGTTTTTTCACGCCTGTCGGTTACGTCATTCGCCTGTGGGCAGTCTTTGAGTGAGGAGTGGCCCACCCTCTCGTCGATTTTTTTTATTGTTTAGGAATGGCTCAGAGACTGCTGCTTTGTTTGATCAAAATTTTTCAAAACTCTAAGGCACAACTGAGTGGACACCATTCGATAAATTCAGCTGGTTTTTGGTGAAAATTTTAACGGCCGATGAGAAATTTTGGTCTGGTAGTGTCGCCGTAAGGACGGCCCACGGTGCCTGACGGCGATCTGCGTTTCGAGGCGGCAGCGTCTCGCCGTTTCAAGTTGAAAACTTTCTCATTTCAGGCTCTGTTGACCCAGGAAGTCGTCAGAGAACAGAGAACTTTCAGAAGAAGTCGGCATGAGGAGTTTATTCGGACATTCCATTGTTAATGGACATTTTGTAATGAAAGAACGTGCGGGCAGAGTCGCATGTCGGGCCGGACCCGACCGTGGGGGGTCGCAACAGGAAAAACACCTCCCTTGGAAACCTTAACGAGAAAGTTGGAACATGCCCAAGCTGTTAAACAATTTCTCAGTTACTCAATTGTTGAAAGCCATCAAAAGCCCCTGAATTTACAAATGGTTTTCAACACGGAGGTGTTTTTCCTGTCGCGGCGCACACAGATTCGCCGAGTCATCACGGAAATGACTCGGCGAATTTGCGCGCACGTCTTTCATTAAAAAATGTCCTTAAACAGTGGAATGTCCGCATAAAGTCCTCATGCCGGCCTCTTCTGAATCTTCTCTGTTCTCTCGCGATGTCCTGGGTGAATTAAGCCTTAAATTAGGATGTTTTCAGGTCGAAACAGGCCGACGATGGCGCCTGGAAGCGCTGCAGGACGTCCCGCTCTGTGGGAAGTCCTTACAGCGACAGAAACACCCCATAATCTCTCATCAGCTGTTAAACTTTTCACCGAAAACCAGCTTAATTTCTCGAATAGTATCCACTCGATATTCCTCACAGGTCCAGAAAAATTTTGATAAAGCAACGCGCGCCGTCTCGAGCAGCGTCTCAGACAAAGGAATTCAGCCGGGAGGGCGGGACCACATCTCACTCAAGGCCTGCCCACAGGGAAATGACATCACCGACACGCGTGAAAAAACTTGCGCATGCGCATGAGGGTTCAAGCATGATTGGTGGAATCGCACGTCATTCAAATCCATATAGTTAAAAAAAAAATAAAAGGGTCGGTTTATTGTCTAATAGACCTCGTACATCAGCCTGACAGACAAAAATCAACTTATAGTTGTGTCTCTGCCCTTATAGGCAACGTACTAGTATAGTAAGTCCCTTCGGCTTCTCTCTTGTTTTTCCACTCTGAGTTGCCACAGCAGACCCGGGTTGGATTTGCATGTTCATCTGGCACAGGGGCCACAGCCAGGGACAGACACAGACTGCAGCGCATTGTGGCCTCTGCTGAGAAGGTGATCGGCTGTAGCCTTCCATCTCTCCACGACCTACACGTCTCCAGGACTCTGGGCCGAGCAGGTGGGATCACAGCTGACCCTTCTCACCCTGCACACGGTCTGTTCAAACCACTCCCCTCGGGCAGGAGGCTATGGTCCATCCGGACCAGAACCTCCCGCCATAAGAACAGTTTCTTCCCCTCTGCCGTTAGACTCATGAACTCCTCATAACTCAGTCACCTTAAGCTTAACTCTGTCACTTTATCATTTTATCACGGGTCACTTTAGACAGTGTACTTTGGTTTTAATTGCACTCCTCCCACTGCACTGTTTTTTCTGTTTCTCTGTTTTTCTGTTGCACACAGCCTTTCATATTTCATATTTCTTTTTTTTTTTATCTTAGATTTTATATTATTTTGACACACATGTTATATTTTATCTTAGCATTTTATCTCTTCTTAATGTTGCACCATTGTACCAAAGCAAATTCCTAGTCTGTGAATCTTGTTCACTGGCAATGGCAATAAACTTCTTCTGATTCTGATTCTGACAAGTTTTACACTGGTTGCCCTTCCTGACGCAACTCCAAAATTACATGGAGAATAGTAGGGGGGGGTTTGAACCTGGAACCTTCAACAGTGGAAACAAGTGCACAAACTACTTGACCACTACCCCTGCCTCAGGCAAGGCATTTGTGTAATTAATCTAATTTTTATTGGCATTAATCTAGTTAGAGTAACAGTAATGTTTATACTTCAGCACCATGGACAGAGGTGAAGTCAGTTCATTTCTCCAGAACAGAAAACTGACATTTACATCGAGTGCAAGAATTAGTGATAATCTTTGCAGATTTTTGATTGACAGTGTCAGAAATGTTGTCATGGTAACACTGTTACAATCTTTGATCAGAGTGTACATGCGTGCACACATGCATGCACACACGAGCATGCTTGGCGTTGTGTTCCTGCACTAATGAAGATGTGCAGCCTCACTGAAACAGATTAATAATGATGTCAGAATACAGCATGGTTCATAAATGATGTAACAGTCTAATCTTGATTCATTAAACACACGCCCTCAGTGGACTCAAAAACAGGAATATTCTGAATACATTTTGCAGTGAAATCATGATATTAAAATGAGGTTGAGTGAAAGTGTTTTTGAAAGAGATGTCACGTCACAGAGCAACAGCATGAACAGCATTCACATTCTTCTATTTATTCCAGCTTAATATTTAATCGTCAGAGGACATCCCAGCAGCTCCGTGAATCTTTAAACACATCGTCCATAATTCACAGGCCTGATCAATAAAGCATAACAGCTTTATGTGAATCAAACGGGCCGTGTATTCACCGCTGAGCCACAAAATCACACAACAGCAACAACAACACATCAAAATGTGTGCCAGTGCTCAGCTGAATTATTCATGGTCAGGGTAAAAAGTGGAACAGGGCTATTAACAGTGAAGTTACAGACACATTTTAGGGGGACACAAACACACACAGACATAGATGTGTCCAGTTGGATAATTTATAAGCACATTAATCACATGCACACACACTTAAAAGCTTCTGTATGTACCAGCAGCCCTGGGAATGAGTCAAAGGAGGATTTTATCAAAGTCCTGTGATAATGCTACTAAATACTTTAATCTTATGGTAAAGATATAAGGACTTTTACACTAGAGCCTGACCAATATTTCAATTTCAATTTATTTTCCTTTATATAGCGCCAAATCACAACAGAGTTGCCTCAAGGCGTTTCACACAGGCAAGATCTAACCTTACCAACCCCCAGAGCAAAAGTGGTAAGGAAAAACTCCCTCTGAGGAAGAAACCTCAAGCAGACCAGACTCAAAGGGGTGACCCTCTGCTTGGGCCATGCTACAAACATAAATTACAGAAACAATTCACAGAACAATTCACGGACGAATGTACAAGAATTGCTGTTGGTGCACAGGACAGGAGGGTCGCCAACACAAATACAACTCCCATCTCTGGATGGAGCTGCACCTTAAACAGAGAAAAACAGAATCAGGCATCAGAAAGACAAAAATACTGTAAAATCTGCCAGCATTAATCAACAAGAAAAACAGAAGAAATACTAAGGTGATTGCCGGCCACTAGCCCTAAGCTTCACTAAAAGACCCAGAATTTGGGTAATGTTGAGGCCGCAGCCTGCTCCAATTACTAATAACATGAATTAAAAGAGTAAAAAGTGTAAAACAAAACTGTACCAGTATGCTAGCCATATGAAAGGGAAAAGAAGTACGTCTTAAGTCTGGACTTGAAAGTCTCTGTTGTGTGTTGGGGGGGGGGTTGGCTGGCCAAGATACTGTTTGTGTGTTTTGTGTATACTTCGGGTGGTTTGTGGGGGCGTGTCTGAGGCTGTGATGATGGATGAAGCATCTCTCACCCTCCATTGTCATCATGCCAACCCCATGCACCTGATGAGCAGTTCATGTGTAGATCTAGAGAACTACCAGCTGAAGAGGATGCACCTGATGAGCAGTTCACGTGCAGTTCCAAAGGACTTCCAGCTGAAGTAGATATCCTAATGATATACTACATTTAAGCCATGACTGCTCTGTGTAAGGTGCTGGGGACTCAACCTTGTTGCTGCTGTGTGACGATCGTTTGTCTAACATTGTGACGCTGAGGATCGCTCCAGGTTTGACGCACCGTGCCTGTTAAGGAGATGGGTGAGGGACATGCTCCATCAGCACACTTCAGAGGTAACTAAAGCTGTGAATGACTTTGAATAATTAACAATAGTAATTTGGCATTTTGTACGCAGCTATATTTGAGCTACTCTGATAATTGTGTAAATTCGCTCTTCACAGCCATGGCGTGCGGATTGATGTGCTCTGGTCTGTTGTGAAAACAGTGAGGAAAAAACAGTCTGCCCCCCCCCCCCCAAGAATTTGGTGCTGCTGTCCAAATACTTATGAGCAAAGAGGCATATTTCCATTCATGCCGGCACTCTGGTTTATGTGCGTTCCCAGACCACCAAACATGGGAAACGGAAGCTGTCACGTGGTTGTCTGGATTGTGTCTTGTTGAGTGGCAGCGCTCCCAGTCATCAACAAACCAGTTTGTTGATGGGTGCTCCTGGACCGTCGAGGATTCTCTAAGTGAATAGCGCACAGCACTCTAATGCACGCTGATGCTGGCACAGAAAACCGGAGTGCAGCAGCACTCGGACACAGATTAGTTTGGAAGTTCTGTCATCACAAGTGCCGTCGTTTCCACGGCCACCAATCAGGATCTGTTTCCTCTACTCTCACTCTTGGATTTTCACAGGATTAAATGCTTTTCCATCTGCATCAGATGCTCAAAGCGCTTTACAATAATGCCTCACATTCACCCTGATGTCAGGGTGCTGCCACACAAGGCGCTCACTACACACCGGAAGGACCTTGCCCAAGGGCCCTTAGTGATTTTCCGTCAGGCTGGGATTTGAACCAAGGATTCTCTGGTCTCAAGCCCAACGCCTTAACCACTAGACCGACAACACAACTGTTTAATAGGAGACGGAGCTGAAACAGAAACAGGTGCATCACAGAGAACATCTGGTTAAAAGAGCCGATAGTGATGGGTTGTTTTGGGTCTAAAACTCTTCGAGTTGGTTTTAATCTTCATGGTTTAGTTTTAATGAGCACATGGTCCTAAAATAATGCTACTAATAAGGTCCTAAAGGAGACCTTCTGTGGCTGGAACGGGAGCCGTGAAGGCCCAACAGGAACCATGAACACCAGATCGGCTAACGGGGCTTTGGTGATACAGGAAGTCCTCAGTGGCGGATCAGGTGGAGGAAGTGATGGCATGTAACCCAAAGACTATGAAGGCTGCTGCAGGTCCTCAGACCTCGATCGCCTGTGGGCTTTTTCCAGTCATTGGACCAGGCTAAGGATCTGTCAAGCACCATGTGTTTGTTGCATGCAAAGACATTCTCATGTTTAAAACAAATCCACCACGGTGTGACTTTAGAAAAAGACGTTCTTCCTCACCACTGAGGCATTGACACAACCACAAGAATATGAAAACATTTGTCTTTCTTGTTCTTTGGCGGTAAACTTGCATTAAACTTCAATAGGTATTGAAAAGTTGTTGGTCATACTGGTTCCACATAACGGTGGACAGGAGGGCTGCATGTATTACCTAGCAACACAATGAGGGCGGTCCTAAATATTAATGATCAAAATGCAGGATTTCCATGTTTTACTTGGCTTTGACACTGGATGTAGAACATGAAGTTTTATTTAAATTTTGCAAAACCAAAGTTCATGGCCGCCCTACTGTGGGCACAGGGCGGAGCCTGATCACCTGACATCAGCCCATTTTGATGTAATTGGTTCCACTTAAGGGGACTAAATGACTTCAGCTCAGTGTATCACAGCTGACACATAAATGTATGGTGGCCATCCAGGGTGGCAGCTGTAGTCAGGCAGGAAGGACAATGTAAAATTACATAGGGGTCAAAATTTAAAGTGCTCCAATCATGTTAAAAACTATACTACATTATTAGTCAAATTACAAACATTCTTAAAAAATATTGTTTGTACTGTCTATGACTGAATGTTCTGGAGTTATGGGGTAAAAACAGCAATAATTGTGATGGCAATTTCATAAAGTGTAAAAGTGTGTCATGTTAACACATTAGCGGGTAACAGGTGTCAATCCAGTGGATGTTGACCTTGTTTGACCTTTACTTTGGAGACCAAACATCTACAAAACTTTTCATGTATTAATTAATCCTATTTACCAATAATTTGCAAAAACCCTTTACTCAAATTTAGGCTATTTAAACGTTTGACTGCTGTACAAACTGAAACTGACCCACTTGGCTCATGAAGTAATTTGTTGCTAGAAGGTCAAAAAGTCATTAAACTGACGGGACTGGTGGAGCCTGAGACTGACTCAGTTTTAATGGCATGAAGATCTTCTTTTTCTGTACTGCAGATGGTGAAAAAACTGACAAAACTGTCTTCAATTTCCAAGAGAAGCCTGAGCTCCGAGGCAGCGGCACTGTGGCTCCGCGGAGAGCCTCATCTGCACTGACATATGGACACACACACACTCATCACCTCCTCAGCGCTCCCACACAGATCCCTGATTCATCATCTGCTCAGATTCTCAGCTGACATCATCCAACGGGACCAGCTTCCTTCACCACAGCACGTCCAAATACTGACAAACCTGTTTTTGTCCGGGAAAGGGACAACACCGGCTCCCAGTGCCCAGGAGGAACCCAAGGAGGATCAGATCCTCAACACATCATCCGGACTGAAATCCTGATTTATGTCCTTCTGTCCGGTTTAACACAACTGTTAAACTGTTGGAAAATAAATGCAATTCCAAATACTAATAATACCTGCAAACTAACCCATCCGTCACGGTTACCGAGTGACCACGTTGTCCTTGTCTAGAGTGTGCTACTGTTTCTGAGCAGTGTTGTCAAGCTGCGATCTTCAATGGTCTTCGATGGAACTCTACCCAGAAGAAACAAAACTTGCAGTTCCTTGACTGGCCACTTGAGGGCCCCAAAAGCGAACAGGTTCCCATTCAAGTCCATGTTAAAATGTCCAGCTTTAGAGTAGAAAATAAGCATGTTTACAGCCTGGTACATAAAAACAGTTTGTTCTCTGTAGATAGTTTCCTCCATGAAAACTGGATAGGGGGTGGAATTTTTTCAAACTTCTTAATTTAAACATTTTAAAACCATACTGTTTTATTTAAACGGGGTGGTTGTCTTGAGTGTTCTTAGTGTCTCCACCTCTCATAACATCGGTAGCTCAGAGTCCACTCGGTGCGTCTGCTAGCAGTTGTGTTGTTGTTGCGTCTCTTTGTTTGTTGCATTTATTGCGAACACCTGCAATAATTTGTCCTTGTGGTAAAATGTCCTAACAGGTCATCAAAGACGTGTCTGGTTGAATATTCACTCTGAGTGAAACTCTTAGTGGGGTTTAATGTTGTGTGCTACAGTGTTAGCACTCGTAGCAGCTGTCAGTAGCGTCATCATTTGGTCCCATTAATTAACTGTCCAAACTAAAGCAAACCGTTATGAGAACCAGTCCCCAAAAATATGATTTAATTAACACCTGAATCCAGGTTAGCCTGTTAGCTGGTTCGGAATGGAAGAGAGGGGCGTGTTCAAACATTTCATCACGCATAGAGCCACCCAGGCTCCACCCTTTTGTGCATTAATGAGTTAATCGTGAATCAGCGCTGCTGCTGCCAACACAGCGACGCCGGATACGTGCCTCATATCAGCTGATCCGGGTCTGTATAGAAAACCTCGACCTGTCGTCAGGCAGAGACCGGATAGAAACAGTCTATGAGGATTATTCAAAGTTAAACACAAACATTGATTCAGACATGGAAAACGAACCATTAAGTTCCAAAATTAATCCGGATAAAAGAGCGTAAAATGTTTTTCTTCAATATCCAACTTTGTTAATTTCCAAACGGTCCATCATTCAGATTGTGGTCTGGTTGTTAGATTTGGGATTGAACCAGTGGGGCGAGGTCAGGATCTTTGGATCCCGCTGTGAGGGAGTGTCAGACACCACATGTGGACCTGTGGTCCGTTTCTCTGTTCATGATCCAGGATGCAGCTGCCAATCTCAAAATGATCTGAATTAAAACGCATTATTTAATGGATTATCTGCTCACACCCGATAAAATCCTGTCTTTCACTGACACTGTAGTTAGTTTTCATTTGGGCTCAGTGACTCTTGTCATCAGCCCACCCGCAGTGATCAGGAGGACAACCAGCGAGAAGGCCACAGCATTTGACAAAATTCCCCCAAAACAACCAGATTATTATCTCAGACATGTGGCCTTGAAAAAGTACGAAAAAAACAGCTGAGAAAAGCAATTTTTCCATCTAATGATTCAACTCATTAGACTGTATCTGAACATCCGGAGGCTGCTGGTTACCATGGTTACAGCTGGATGTCTGATTTTTTTATTTTATTTATTTTTTTTCCCGTTGTAATCTGAAAACACTGTTGTCAGTGATGCTGAACTGGAGGAAAAACGGAATCAAAGAAAATTTTTCTTGGTCTCTAAGTAAGAATCAGGACCCCCCCCCCCCCACACACACACACACGCACACACACTGTTAAGAGTCAGAGAAAAAACAAACAGTGTTGATCAGTTGAAGTGTGTCGACACCTGAAAGGATGATTTGAGTCATTTCAGTCGGGCGTACGGCGTCGGTTTGGACCGGTTCAGCTCAGTGACGCTCACTTTATTCATTATGTGTCTGCAAGCAACCAGTCACAATGGAGGAGAAAGTGGGAAGCTGTTGTCATGGCAACAGTTTTGGTGAATTCTGATTTTTTTTTTTTTTTTTTTTTTTAAGGTCTCAACAACAGACACAGACCCTTGAAAAGGTGGGACCTTCTTTAAACACAGGGTGTGTGAGGAGAAGTTAATGATGCAGACTTAAAGCTCATGGTGATAAATACACCAGAGACATCAAACAATCACACAACTCTCAAACAGCCAAGAAACAACAGTGGTGACAGGAAAACATTTTTATTATTATTAAAAAGAGTTTTTCAGAAAAAATTCTAAACATATATCTTGAATGGGGGTAGAGAGGGGAGTGTTTTATAATCAGATTCATCTTATTTTTTGAACTATATGGTAAGAAAGTCCTTTCGACTGCTCCCTTGTTTTCACTCGGGGTCGCCACAGCAGATCCAAGGCAGATCTGCATGTTGATTTGGCACAGTTTTATGCCAGATGCCATTTCTGACGCAACTCCACATTACATGGAAAAATGTGTCAGGGTGGGAACCATGGGTCACCATGGGCAGTCGATGGAGACAGCAAAGGGAGAGGAAGCAAAAGTGAGAGTGTATAGGGGTGATTCTTTAACTGCGGGCACTATTGGCCTTGTAAATGTAATTTCCACCACACCATTGCCTTACAATATAAAGTGCCTTGGGGCAACTGTTTGTTGTGATTTGGCGCTATATACATGTGCTCTGATGTCACAGTTTATCTCCATAGAAACTACCCAAACAATCTTTCATACAAACTGTTTAAAGGGACATTTCAGTGTTGTGGTGGAAATTACGGCAATAGTGTGGGACAACTACATTTTGTTTAAAAAAAAATCACAACAGTTGTATGACATTGAATAGCCCAGTTATGTTTTGATTATTTTACTGATATTTTATTCAGAGATATTTTAAAACATTAGAAAAAAACGTTTCTTTACCATTCATTTTATCATTGAAGATCAAAAGTCTGCGTGTGGGACAAGCACAAAACGGCAATATTTGCATATAATGATGCTGAAAAAGGTGAAAAAGTTATCATAGACTACTAGAACAAAGTTCTTAACACACTTTCATTGTAAAGATAACCATAAAAGTGTGAAATTTCCCCTTTTTTTCTGTTTTTCATACAATATGATCAAAGGACATAAGTGGCCCGTAGTCTAAGAATCACCCATAGGCTGGTGTGCTAGCGATACGATGGAGGTAGCCTGTTAAACCACCGCTTCCAAATACTTTCATTACCAATGCCACATCCCTAGTCAACAAAATTGATGAACTGAGGCTACAGGTCATCAATTCCAGACTCTGCTATAGAGCTAACAGGTTACACTATACAGCGCCAGGATAGGACCAGCGACTCTGAGAAGAGCCGAGGTGGGGGGCTGTGTCTGTACATGGACAACAACTGATGTACAAACACAGCAGACTTGGAGTATGTGACTGTTAAATGCAGACCCATATATCTTCTCAGAGAGTCTACCGCGGTTCTGATTGCCGTTCTTTATATAGCACCATATGCTAATACTAGCACAGCCACCGGACTTGTACACCGTGGCATTAGCAGTCAGCTAACCAAGCACCCTGATGCCTGGCATATCGTCGCAGGGAACTTTAACCATGTGGATATTGAACCAGTGCTCCCAAAATTCCACCAGCATGTGAAGTAGGAGCCATCACATTGGATAAGGTCTTCCGAAGATCAAGCAGGACTACAGGCTAAATCATTACCGCATCCTGGCCAGTCTGATCACATATCACTCTTTCTAATCCAGTGTACAGCCCACTCAGGAGAGATGCTCCCACCACCATAAAGACAGTCTAAAGATGGCCAGAGAGAACCTCTCCGCAGCTACAAGACACTTTCAGGAGAGCTGACTGGGGTATTTTTCAACATCCAGACCTGGAGGTGTTCAGTGACAGCGTATTGAGCCTCATCAAACACTGGACAGACACTGTACAGAGTCCATTAAGTAAGAAAATAATACTAAAAAGTACACTTACAACAATCTAAATTCAACTGACATCGAGAGACAACAGTTAAGTACAGACATAACAAGGTAAGACGAGCCAGAGGAAGATGTGTTTTGAGCCTGGCATTTAAAACTGAATGAGGGGGCATTTCTAATTTCCAACAACCGCAAAAACGTCCGTCACCTTTGTGTAGGCCGGCACCATGGGACATGAAGGAGACCTTGGCTGTAAGCGCTACCTTGAAATGGATGAGATCAGCTATATGGGGTACAGAGAGTTAACAGCCTTAAATGCCATCAATAAAATCTTAAATTGAATCCTAAATGCTGCTAAATAGTGTATCACATGCAATAAATCATCACCATGTGCAAGATGTACCACTTTTTCATATATTTTCTGAATGTGCAACATTTTTCTGACAAATGTTTGACTGGATGGTTGTATGAACATAGTCTAGGTTTTCATTCCCATTTTTTTATCTGTCTACCTCTTTATATTTTGTACATACCTGCACTGTGGAGACGGCAGCCAAATTTTGTTGCACACTGTCACATTGACAATAAAGATGTTCTGATTCTGACATTTCATTGATTTTCTCAACCCACTGATTCCAGTTAAAAGTCGGGCTGAGCTGGAGCCTTTCCAAGCAGGCTTTGGACAACAGGCCGGGTGCAGCTTGGACAGGCTACCAGGCTGCTCAACTCACATTTGTAACTTTCCTCCTCTCCCACTGTCTATGTTCTCTCTTCCTCTCCTTCATCCAGCATTAACCCTCTGTCTGCTGGTACGCTGTTGGACAGCAGCACTGTTGGCGTTCACTGTAACCCGGGCCTCGACCCATCCCCTATGGTGGTGCTGTTTGTGACCTGCTTGTTTGGTTTGGCAAAGTTCACACCGGATGTCCTTCCTGACATAATCCACCTCAGTTTTCCAGGGTTGGGGACTGGCATTCCCAATGCACTGGTTTAACATAAATGATACTCTTCACATGTAGTTACCATCCGTATGCCACCCTCTCTGTCTGAGTCCATTCTGCTGTTAGATAACATAAATAGTATGTTTTTCTTTGATTCAACTTGTTGCACAGTCATATATTTTGTGTGTATCGATCAACTGTTCTGTTTACAGTCATATTTAAAGCTTGTTTCCGTTACTGACACTTCATTCTGCAGTGATGTGGCCGTGGATAATCTAACATGGTGTGCCCCGTGTGGGGCAGCGTTTATAATTGCGATGAGATCTCATAGCTTATCAAAATCCTGTGACTTGCAGATGGTCATCGTCATCCGTCTCCTTCGAGCCTTGGGCCAGGTGACAGCTCGTCCTGGTGATTGACAGGTGCTGGTGGCGCACACCGGAGGATCCCGACTGCAGACAACCTGAGCCAGGATGAACCGCTCAAGGTAAGTCAGACTCAGACCAAAATTTCACATCTTTGAAAAATGTACCTTGCAGGCAGGTTCTTTTGTTTTTCTGCTCCTGAAGACTTTACACACATGATGACTCTCAGCTGATCCTCACAAGAGAATATACTGAGATTCACACCAAATGTTTTAGATGGACTGTGATCTGTGATGTGAGGACTGCTGAGCTGCTCTATCAGCTGACGTGTGTGTGTGTGGGGGGGGTGATCTGTACATGAGCGCTGGAACTTAAAAGTGTTTTATGGAGCAGATAAAAAATAATAGAAGAGATAAAATGTTTGTAACATCATTAATAAGGAGTCAGGTCAGCACTGATCCTGTTTCTGGAAACACTGTAACCAGGGATGGATCTGGGGGAGGAGGGAGCACATCTCCCCCTCCAGTCAAAATAAATAAATAAATAAAAACAGATGCAAAGAAAAATATTTTAAGAAAATTAATGGAAACAGTTTTATGCTTGATAAGCTCATTTTTTGCAGTTATGGTGCTTTCATGTGCTTTATTTTATTTTCGAATTGCTGACATGCGGTGCTGTATTTTGTGTGTGGGCCTCTTGGTTGTCTGCCTGGGTGGTTTGCCATCCAGGACCCGGGGTGGTTCCATGATTTTGTGTATGTGGTACAGAGTAAATTTTGCAGAGTAAAATTACTCTGCCAGGACAACATTTGGTCCCAGTCCAGAGTTAAATACTCTCTATTATAGAGTGAAATCAGCTCTTCTGTCTTGTCAAATCACAATTTTCATCTCCAATAAGACTCACTGACAGCAGAGAGTTGATTTTTACCCTGTGATAGAACTGATTTAGCACTGTGATAGAGATATTCATCTTTATTTGGACTGGGACTAAATTTAGCACTGTGATAGAGTATATACAACTTTATTTGGACTGGAACTAAATGTTATCCTGGCAGAGTAAATTTTACTCTGCAAAATTCAGTCTGTACCAGATTTGAATTGAACACAGACTCATATTTTACCATTTCAGCGACATCTTGGAAACTTTGCCTTTAATGTCACTGAGTGTGAAACTTAAAGAGACACACAAGATTAATAAAATGTTTTAAAACAGTATGAACATAGAGAGGTTTGAGGTCACATATTAACTACACGGATTTCTTTCTTTGAAAAAAAAAAAAACCTTTAAGCAACAGTGTGAATTCAGATGACGCTAATCCACTCAGACGTGGGCCAGTGGATCCTGTCATCCCACAGGTTAGCTGAAGGCTAATCAGTAAATTCAAACTGACTGCCAGGAAGAGCAAGAGACGCAGCTAATCTCAGTCCTCAGGGGACGAGACACAAAGTCCCTGTACTCCACCAAATCTCAGTATTCTACAGTCACAGACAGTAAATCAGAAATCTGTGTGTAGTTTGTCCTTTGATGCATTTCCAAGAACTTGATTGGCCTGATTTAGCCTTTATTACACCTTAAGAACAACAGGCCAATTAGAGAGAGCACCAGGGTCTTTGTGACATCATAAGGTGGACTCTATCTGTCATGTTTTGTAGATGTTAGAGGACCTGCTGAGATGGTCCAGGCCTCTGACTGGGATGAATTCTGACAGTGTTCATCCAGAGGTGTTTGGGGAACCCGGTATAGAAGACGTGGAATGTTGGGATGGAAGGTCTGGTTGTGGGTTGGGATGTGTGGGTGACCTGGTTTGTCTGTCTACACCTCATTCAGTTCACTCTCATCAGTTGGACTCGTGTTCATCTCTCACATCAGCTTTTCACTTCCGTCAAACTCGCTCCTCTGATGGGTTGTCAGGTTTGGTGTTATTCTCCTTTCGGTCTTCTGTGGTGGATCATGACACTTCACTTCAGACCTCAGATTTATTCATCATTTCAGGTTCATATTTCTTTCACCTCTAGTTTGAATTTTTTCTTTTTTTTTGCTATATATTCCTCTTTTCAGTGAGTTCTTTTCTCCCATCTTGCCGGTCTTCAGAGAGGAGCCACCGGAGAACCCTGAGATGGCTCCATGAGGTGGTGAACATGCTGCTGACTGGATTCTATTCAGAGTTCCTGACTGGTACTAAAAGCTCTTCAGAGCATCGATGAACCTGTCCGAGGCGGATAAACGTTTGTGAGGACTTTATTGTCCCATCTTTGCAGTGGGGACTATGCTCAGTGGTTTGGAGGTTCTAGCATAGTGAAATGTCAGAAACCAAAGTGTGGCGTCATCATAACCAGCACAAATCTGTATTTTAGTACAGGTGAGATTTTTTTGTTCCTGTTTTGTTTGTTGGCGCGGCTGATCTGAGCTTCACATTATTGCATTCATGTTTAATTTAATCCAAATCTGGTCTGAGACATCCATCAGTGTTAATTAGAAGAAACAGCATCTGCGTCCCTTTAATGAGGATCTGTGCTGTGGAGGTCAGATTTTAATGATGTGATTCTGTGCAACCTTTGACCTAGAAAAGGAACACGTGCCATGTAGAGGCACTGAGCCTTGAAATAAAAAACAGGCCTGTTCTAAATAATTAAAACGATCTGGACAACATGTTCTTCTGGATCTGATACGCACAAATGCTTTCTCAGTCCAAGTGAGTACGTAAGTAAGGAGAACTGAGGGTCGGGTCACTGCTGTCTGGTCGGTGTGCCTTAAAATGATCAGAGATTGGAGGTCAGAGGTCACCGTGCCTTTTAATCTGCAGCTGCGTGGCCTGAGGGTGAGGAGGATGAAGATGTGGAGGTTCGCAAAATACAAAGTGAAGGCTGGAATGAACTTCAGAACACATGTGGCCCGAAGGAAGAAACAAACAATATTCAGAGAGACGAGATGCAAACCAGCCTAATGATGGTGTAGAGTTTTATTTCTTAACATATGCAAATAATAATTTTTCCTGCCGCATATAGATTCTTATGTACCGCCACAGGGGGTGCAACATTTGTTTTTGCTTGAATTTTCCGAGGTTCGCAGACCAACGTGTTTCCACCTCCTTTGTAACCCGTGGCGTATTCCGAAATAAAAAATCTAATACGTTTTAAATAAGACGATAACCACAAATAAAGTATCACATCTACTGGAGTATAAGTTGCATTTTTTTTTACTAGTTTAGGAGGCACTGCGACTTATACTCCAGAATAACTTATATATGAAAAATCACACATTTGCTATTGATAACTATTATATTATAATTATCATATGATAAAAATAATTATTATATGATAATAGTTATTATTTAATATTATTTATTATAGTAATAAGTTTTCATGCTTATCCATGATGTCAGTGAGTCCTCGTCTCAACGGGGCCGCGGGTCCTCGTCTCAATGGGGCCGCGGGGTCCCCGTCTTCAAGGGGCAGTCAGTCCTGGTAAACCCACCTGGTTATTTGTGTGTTTCGTCTTTTTCAGCCAGTAAACAGAAGGTGTTCTCAGCGGCAGGAATCAATAGTTTTTGTTGCTGTGTTTGTTGTTTTTAGCGCTCCCGCTGACAACAGGAGCACGTAGCGATGGTGTGGAGTGTGATGTCTTGGGTGGGTTGTTCTGAGACCGGGCTCAGGCTGGTTGTGGTTTTGTTTCTTTCACTATGCATCAGTGTTGTTTAAAGGAGCACAGACCCGGGACATGTGACCCACTTAGAGTATTTAGACTCAGTTTGTCTTCACACTTTGTCTTACTGCCTCGCGGCGACGCTAGCAATGACACAGACACAAACTCAAACAGGGATTTAACGCTTTTAACCCCTCAGTGTCCCACTCAGAGGATCTCGATTTAATATTTTTGGGGGGTCCAGTAGAAAGCTAAGAAACCAGTCAGCCTGACAGTGGAGACCACAGGGAGCGCCGGAGTCAGACGAACAGATCTGACACAGCGGAACACAAATGAGCAGAGACTCGTGGGTAATTACTGTGATGATGTGATTTGATGCAACGTCTGCCACCATTTATCCAGAGTCCTCAGAGGCCAGCTGGCGCGCAGTGAGGACCGCTACATGGACGACACAGACCAGCGGGATTGGTGGACGGATGGACGAAATGCTGACGGCTCATTGGTTTCACTGTCTAAACTGTAGTGCATTATGGGTAGTGGTTGATCTCAGCTGACATCAGTTGTTGATAGAGAATGTTTGGACCCTTTGAGAAGATCAACAGGTCAACTGACTGAACAGGTACCATGTCAAAGCAGGGTTTTTTTTTTCATGTTTTCCTCCCATCAAAATGTGAGTGATTTGGGCTCATTTTCTATCTATCGCATAAACTGATTTTTCATCCTCTGCATAAGCATATTATTGTTTTGTGTTAATGAGAACATTTCACACCTGAGTTGAAGTGAGAAATTGTTTGCCAGCACTTCACCTGCTTTGGCCCAGCAATCAGAAAAATAAATTAAGATGTCAAATTACAGAATATGGCAATTGGCAATCAAGGTATATTGTTTTATCAGCAGAAATTTGTTTTTTGTATCTTTAAATATAGAGTGACATACTGTAATGTCAGTCACACAATTATGCAGTCATTCAGGTTATGCCTTTGATTTGTAACATGGCAAAGAGCAGCAGAATGACAGTTGCTTGCTACCTTATATCCTAGAATAAAAAGAGTAGTTAACCCTGTATAGATTGAAGACAAAGTTGCAATAAAGTTTCTGAATTTTATTAATGGTTCTTTTTTTGTAACATCAGTCACACTCATAGTATTGATTACCACCAACTTGCATTAAGCACCAACAAAGTTTCCTTCCCCTACAAAGTAGACCTTGTCCCTATTATGTCTTCCACAACATAGGAACACTCAGGGGCTGTATGTTTTAAGTCCTTCAAAAGACCTGCTTCCTCTCTGAATGTAATGTCAGTCACTGTGGAATTGCCCATGTCCCACATAAACAGACTTTGGATCCTGGAGGGGAAAAAAAAATCCCCATGAAAAACATGCTTCCCATCATTCTTAAGCTTATTAGTGAAATCCACTTAAAGAACATCAGATTGCTGACTGAAGATATCATTTGCCCCAACGTGAAGAAGACTGTCCACACCAGGAGTTAGTGGTGAGGTCAGTGTTCAGTGGATTCTACAGTCTTTGCTCCAGATACACTCAAACTACTTTGGTCAAGGAGTCTTCCACAACCAAGACCGACTATGGACCTACTGAGGTCGACGATGAAGATAATTGATCAGCTGCCAGTGGAGTGTCGTGGCCTCTGGTTGGTGGAACTTTGTCCCACTGGAGAGAGGATTAATTGCACATGAATTGAGTATACAAATTGCGGGCGTTCGTTGTCGTCCGCAACAAAAATGGCCAAAAATGACAAATGTCCCAGTATGAATTACAGCTATGTTAATAATATATAGTGAATATATGATGAACAATCACAGTTATATAATGCATGTAGTGAGGAAACTGATCTGACACATTAGGCCTCATGTATGAACGTGCGTACAGCGATATTTGAGCGTATATGGGGTGTACGCCAAAACGGCTGCGCCACTTGGCATTTATCAATGTGGTTGTTGGTGTACGCTGCGCTGAAAATATACACCAGGTCGAGAGGTGGCGTGAATTATACACCAAAATGAACCAGCACCGGAATCCACATAGAAATGAAGATGATCAACATGATAAACAGTGCCATCATATAAATCAATGCATATGTTACATAAATAACACTTTCCTGATTATACTACATAATAATTAATACAAATCCTGCTTTTGCGGGATTGCTGGTCTATCGAGCACGATCCGTGGCCAGAGCGCTGACTGCAAAGAAAGCACTGCTCGCCTTTTTCTCCAGACTTCGAGCCTGGAGCCAGAGCAGCGCTGAGCTTAACTTTATGTGGTGTGATCGTTTTAGACAATGAAATTGATAATTACAACTATAGTGTTGTCATTCCCTTCGCCCGTGCTGCAACCAGGGTGTGTCGTCTCCATTCGTTTGTCACAATAAAATAAATAAAGAAATACATTTTAAGAATAAAGAAATCTGAAAAATTAGGCATGTCTTATTAACTGAGCGAGCAAATATCCACGTCAAGAATTATTGACATGTGAAAAGAGAATACAGTGGTCCCTCGCTATAACGCGGTTCACATTTCGCGGCCTCGGAGTTTCGCGGAGTTTTTAGTCCAATTTTGCATGCTTTTTTTTTTTTTACAGTGTTCTGTGTTCTGCGTGTCTGTTTATAAGAATCTTCTTGCCCAGAAGAAAAAAGAGCGCCAACAACTACTCATAACTGTGTTTGTCACACGGAAACAGACACCTGCAGCCAGGTGTGAGTGGAAAAAGGCACGGCGCCACGATGAAGAGGCGCGATCTGTTGGTGAGTCACTATTAATAATTTCTTTTGTGTCCAACCTCGTACGCTGATCGTTAAAATTAAATTAGTTAGTTCTAAAAGCCATCATAATTATAGGAAAAGTTCTATTTTTATTTCTCAACATGTTTGGGCCTGAAAACAGTTTGGTCTTATTTTCCTACTAAGGTTTGAACTTTGAGAGTGTTTACACACGAGAGAAAAGTGAGGAAATGTTCATGCCTGATTGAGAAAGTGTATAATGTGGTTTTACAGGGGTGTTACAGCTTTAAAACATCTATAATAATTGTAAAAATAACGCTGACTACGTCGTGGTTTTGCGTATTACCGGTTATTTTTTAGAACGTAACTCCCGCGATAAACAAGGGACCACTGTAACACTTTTTTGATTATACTACAAAACAATGAATACGACGGCCGCTTTTGACACTCTATTGGCACTCGTCGTGATTGGTGGAGTTCTTTTTCTTTGCCATCTTCCTGGCTTCCATGTCGTAAAATGAGGGTGTGTCTGAAGCGGAGTCTGAATATTTATGGGCGTGTTCATTATAATTACGATTGTTTTCACCCGCCGCATTTATCAAGGTCACGTCAGGCGTACGCCGGAAATGGGCAGATGCACACTGCTTGATACATGTCACGGCAACTTTAGTGTACTTCAAATTTACACTGTAAATTTACGCCACAAGTGCGCAACTTTGATACATGAGGCCCATTGAGATTATCACGGCAGTATTACAGGTGTATTATGAATGCATCGCGCACGGCATCTGCATTGCGGTCATAAAAGAAGCGCACTCACTCCTTTTGTCATCACTATTCACACCAACAATACAGCCTCTGGACCATTTGCTGGACTTGGACAAGTTGATCACAGAGTTAATGTTTATTTTGTCATGCGAGGGTTAACTGTTCATGAGTTTGGGGAGCGGGAGGGGGGAAGCCGCTGGGGGTGTGAGACGGTGTTTGTATGTTTTTTCTTGCAGGAAGTCTGTGCGAGGCTTCTGTGTTTTAACTCTGTGCTTGAAGCAGCATGATGACCTTTGACCCTTTGAAAAACAGCTGCAGCTCTGAATTGAGCCGTGAGGTTTCAGCGAATAGTCTGAGGTCCCACTCTGTCCTGCTCCTGTCATCTTTAAGGATGATGCTTCTTCCCCACGCGTCACCTGGAACCTCAGGTACACTTCAGACCAGATGTACCCTCACTGTATCAGAGCAAGTCGAGCCTGAGACGATGAAGTAGAAAATGTGTAGAGTAGTATTTTAACATGAAACACAGAGCTCACATAACTCCTAAATGGTTAATGTGATGGTTTTGTTAAACCGCTTGAATTAAAGTTAAAAGTTTGAAACAGAAGCACATCTTACTTGCATCTTCACACACCCCAAAATACCCTGACTGTCCAAATACGTATGAACCAGAGTTTTTGATTCCCTGAGACCCTGAGTTAATTTCAATTTCAATTTTTCAATTTATTTTCATTTATACAGAGCCAAATCACAACAGAGTTGCCTCAAGGCCTCAAGCAGACCAGACTCAAAGGGGTGACCCTCTGCTTCAGCCATGATACAAACACAAATTACAGAACAATTCACAAAACGAATATACAAGAAATGCTGTTGGTGCACACGACAGGAGGGTCTCCAGCACAACTACCACACACATCTCTGGATGGAGCTGCACCTTAAACAGAGAGAAAAAACAGAATCAGGCATCAGAAAGACAACAAATGCAGTATAAGTTGCCAGCATTAAACAACAAGAAAAACAGAGAAATACTAAGGTGATCACCGGCCACTAGCCCTAAGCTTCACTAAAAGACCCAGAATTAGGTAAAGTTGAGGCCGCGACACGCTCTGTTTACTGATAAAATGAATTAAAAAAGTAAAAAGTGTAGAACTATACTATGCCAGTATGCTAGCCATATGAAAGGGAAAATAAGCGCGTCTTAAGTCTGGACTTGAAAGTCTCCACAGAATCTGATTGTTTTATTGATGCAGTAAGATCATTCCACAGAACAGGGGCATGATAAGAGAAAGCTCTGTGATCTGCAGACTTCTTAGTCACCCTAGGGACACAAAGTAGTCCTGCACCCTGAGAACGCAAAGTCCGGGCCGATACATAAGGTTTAATTAGGTCAGCTAAGTAGGGAGGTGCCAGCCCGTGAACAATTTTATAGACTAGTAGCAGAACCTTAAAATCTGATCTCACAGGGACAGGAAGCCAGTGAAGAGACGCCAAAATGGGTGTAATGTGGTCGAACTTTCTGCTTCATGTCAAAAGTCTGGCTGCAGCATTTTGATCCAATTGGAGACCCCTAATGCTGGACTGCGGTAAACCAGAAAATAGAACATTGCAGTAGTCCAATCTAGAAGAGATAAACGCATGGATCATGGTCTCAGCATCAGCCATAGACAGGATGGGATGAATCTTTGCTATATGTTGCAGGTGGAAGAAAGCAGTCCTCTTAATATCTCTAATGTGTAGATCAAAGGACAATGTAGGACCAAAAATTACCCCAAGGTTCCTCACTTTGTCAGTGTGATGTATAACACACGAGCCTAGGCTATGCGTTAACTGGTCAAATTGTTGCTGATGTCTCACTGGACCAAGAACCATCATTTTAGTCTTATCAGAGTTTAAAAGTAGGAAGTTTCTAGACATCCATCTTCTCCCTGATGCAAGGCAATCTTCTAAGAATTATATGTCAATGAGATTACCAGCAGTTATCGGCATGTATAACTGAGTATCATCAGCAGAGCATAAATTTCATATCACTAAGGTTAGAGGTAGAGTTATTGTACAAAACACAGTGAGATTGACTGGTCAAGTATGATGTCAGCCATGCAAGGGCACTCCCAGTAATCCCAAAATGATTTTTCAGCCTATCAAGTACAATATGATGATCCATGGTATCAAATGCAGCACTGAGATCTAACAGCGCAAGAACTATAGTGGCGTCCGAATCCATTGCAAGCAGAAGATCATACACCACTTTGAGAGCCGTCTCTGTGGAATCATATTTTCTAAAAGCAGACTGCAGTGGCTCAAAGAGATTATTCTCAGTAAGATAGTCTACGAGTTGCCGTGAAACCACTTTTTCCAGAATTTTAGAGCAAAATGATAGATTTGATATCGGCCGATAGTTTTTCAATACACTAGGGTCAAGATTAGGTTTCTTAAGTAGTGGTTTAATCACTGCAGATTTGAAACATTTAGGAACAGATCCAGAAGTTAAAGAAAGATTAATAATTTCCAGCACAGTCGGCCCAAGAGTGCACCACAGGTCCTTAAACAGTTTTGTTGGTATAGGATCAAATAAATATGTTGTCCTTTTTTTAGATGTTACGAGTTTCGTCAGCACACCTAGTGAGATACATTACCGCAGTAATGGTGCCCACCTCAATAGCAGGGTGTAGTGGCTGGGGTAAGGCATTCTGGGATATGTTTAACCTAATGTCATCTATTTTCTTCTCAAAATAATCCAGGAAAACTTGTGCTGTAAAAGGAGAGCGAACTACAGGTGGTTGTCCATGAATAAGTGTTGCCACCATGTTGAACAAGAACTTTGAGTTATGCTTGTTTTTGTTGATCAAATCAGAGTAGTGGGCCCACTTTGTAGCCAGTAATGCATGCTTATAGTCTAAGATAGCATCACACCACGCAAGGTGGAATACTTCTAATTTTGAATGACGCCATTTCCATTCTAGACCTCTAGCCTTATACTTGAGGTCATGCAGGTGATCATTGAACCAAGGTGACTGTGTTTTGGGGGAGCGCGGTTTTAACATGTGGCGCAATCATGTGTAGTTTTGAGCTCTGAGTTTAAACTATCCACAAGACTGTCTACTGATTGGGTAATTGCCAAATGTGAAGCTAAGAGTTAGACTGAGAACATGGAGGAATTTTATATTCCTATTTTTGGAATTATTATCAAAATTTTCCAGCAGCAGAGGTTAGGAAGAGGCACCAACACACACACACACAGTAAAATCATCACTTTACACTGACAGTGTTAATTTTACACTGTTGATTTTACTGGGCACACACACTTGCTCACTCACTCACACACACACACACACACACACACACACACACACACACACACACACACACACACACACACACACACACACACACACACACACACACACACACACACACACACACACTTCACAGCAGTGAAAGTGAATATGTGATTGTGAGTGGTTTCAGTGAAACCAGCAGGTTGTGTGATGCTGCTGTTGTGACACCTTTCTGTGGCAGTGAAGTTGTTAGCGTGTCAGGTAAAAGCGTTTGGGGCAGAGGGAGTTCAGACTCAGCTTTCAGACGAGATGCTGAAATCAGCATTTGGCTTCAGACGGGTTTGTCCGGCTGCTTTTGCTTTACATTGACTAACAGAAGCTCTAATTGGCTTATTTCACCTGCTGACATGAAGGTGGCAGGTAAACAAACTGCAGCGGCACAGCGCTTTTTACACTCCGGGCTGATGCCCGGTGGGATTGGGGCTGATGAAAATTCAGACACATTGCTTCTTAATACTGCTGACAGATTGAGAAAGTGTTTGAGTCAAATGACAGCAGGTGGTTTGTGATATCAGGAGGACCAAACATCCAAGAAAAACTGAGTCTGCAGGAAGACTTGGCACTGGACCGCAGACACTGAGACGTAACCGTCCAACCTGGAAGTGTCTTATTTTGGTTGAGTTCAAAGGTCGAGATGTCCTGACCTGGTCCTGTCCTGACTGAAGTTTTTCCTCATCTTGGGTTTATCTGCTTCAACCTTCATCATCATCCATCATCACCGATGTCGCAGACTGAATGGTCCGCCCCTAAAAATTGGTCCGCCTTTTGCATCTGCGCATGCGTCATTTGGGACCACAGCAGCACGTCTGAGACAGAGTCTCTTCACCCAAAGCAATCAAATGGATTAATGGGATTATTAACCATCAGATGATAAAGGTAAAACCTCTTAAATCATTCTAAAGTCCGTTTTAAGCAGAAACGAGGCCGTTTTAAGCAGAAACTCTGCGAAATTCCGTGATACTTTGAAATGACTGACGCGCAGTGAACTCATCAGCTAGCAGCTTGTTTAGCTGTGGTGCTCTGATCGCTTCCTCCATCTTATATAATGAAATAATGCTGAATTTAAGTGGAAATGATTGTTGTACAAAAGCTTCAGCTATCTGTCGCTGAGATAGATGAGGACTGGAGGCAGTTTGAAGCAGAAACAAGGTTTTAATCCATGAACTGCGACTAATGATGCATGCACAGATGCAAAAGGCAGACTGATTTTTAGGGGGGACCATTCGGTCGGTGGCACCAGCAACCTTTTCTTTCAACAAAACATCAAATCTAGGCTCACATCTCAGATGTACCTTCTGGCAAATTGTAGCTAAACTTTCAAGTCTTCTTTGTAGGGAAAATCCCCCTCTGTACCACTTCATCATGAAGCTGTATAACTGGTTATACAAAATGCAAAACAATTTCTCCACAGCCAGAGAAGCCTATAATTTCTTCTGGGTTGTCTGAGTGTCTTGGTGGCTTTCCTCACTCTTCTCCTTTTTGCACAGTCACTCAGTTTTTGTGAACTGTCTACTCCACACAGATTTACCACAGAGTGTAATACTGTTTGTATTTCTACATAACTGATGTAAATAAAGTCCAAGACATATTCAGTGACTTGGAAATGTTCATGTATCCATCACCTGACTTGACTGAAGAAAGCTGGAAATAAAGCTAATTATTTACAGGTATTCTACTAAAGCATTCCCTTACTTATGCAACCCATCATCTTGGCTTTTATATTTTTCATTAATTTATATCAAGTTGTAAAGATGTGCTTTCAGTTTGAGTTTAAGGAAGATAATTTTAGAAAATTTTATTTGAAATGGCATAAACAAAAATTGTGAAATACAGAGGGGCCCAATACTTTTTGAGGGTACTGTAGATTATTAAGCACTTCAGTAGTAGAAGTTGTAGTTGTGTAGTAGTAGTTAAGGGGGGAGACACCTTTGTCCTGCAGAACTGAGTAAAACTTGTCACACATATACTTTGACATATGGGGAGTGATGTAGGCTATTGAGCACTTTAGTAGTAGGAGGAGGAGGAGGAGTAGTAGCCAGGCTGCCAACCATTGGTGAACTGGCAGAACAGCACTGCTTGTCCAGGGCAAGAAGGATCAGGGACACTTCACATCCCTTTAACAATCTGTTTTCCCTCCTGCCCTCAGGTAGATGGTACCGTAGCCTCAGTTGCAAAACACGCAGATTTGGGGACAGTTTTCAGCCAGATAGAAAGTACTGTGCAATATCAAATGTAGGATATAGAATATACTGTAGAATCTGGCAGCTTTATCCTTGTAGCATCTTCATATGTGCAATATTGCACATCTATTCTGTTCTATTCTATTCTATATGAGGTCTATTAGAAAAGTATCCGACCTTATTATTTTTTCAAAAACCATATGGATTTGAATCACGTGTGATTACATCAGACATGCTTGAACCCTCGTGGGCATGCAAGAGTTTTTTCACGCCTGTCGGTTACGTCATTCGCCTGTGGGCAGTCTTTGAGTGAGGAGTCGTCCACACGCTCGTCGATTTTTTTCATTGTTTAGGAATGGCTCAGAGACTGTTGCTTTGTTTGATAAAACATTTTTCAAAACTGTAAGGCACAACTGAGTGGACACCATTCAATAAATTCAGCTGGTTTTCGGTAAAAATTTTAACGGCTGATGAGAGATTTTGGTCTGGTAGTGTCGCTTTAAGGACGGTCCACGGCGCCTGACGGCGATCTGCGCTTCGAGGCGGCAGCGTCTCGCCGTTTCAAGTTGAAAACTTCCACATTTCAGGCTCTGTTGACGCAGTAAGTCGTCAGAGAACAGAGAACTTTCAGAAGAAGTCGGCATGAGGAGTTTATTCGGACATTCCATTGTTAACGGTCATTTTGTAATGAAAGAACGTGCGGGCAGAGTCACATGTCGGGCTGGACCCGACCGCGGGGGGGTCGCGGCAGGAAAAACACCTCCGTTGGAAACCTTAACGGGCAAGTTGGAACATGCCCAAGCTGTTAAACAATTTCTCAGTTACTCACTTGTTGAAAGCCATCAAAAGCCGCCTGAATTTTACAAATGGTTTTCAACACGGAGGTGTTTTTCTGGTCGCGGCGCACACAGATTTGCGTCGTCGTCACGGAAACGACTCGGCGAATTTGCGCGCACGTTCTTTCATTACAAAATGACCTTTAACAGTGGAATGTCCACATAAACTCCTCATGCTGGCCTCTTCTGAATCTTCTCTGTTCTCTCACGACGTCCTGGGTCAACAGAACCTTAAATTAGGATGATTTCAGCTCGAAACAGCCAGACAACGTCGCCTGGGAGCGCTGCAGGACGTCCCGCTCCGTGGGAAGTCCTTACACCGACAGAAACACCCCATAATCTCTCATCAGCCGTTAAACTTTTCACAGAAAACCATCTTAATTTCTCGAATAGTGTCCACTCGGATATTCCTCACAGGTCCAGAAAATTTTTTGATAAAGCAACGCGCGCCGTCTCGAGCAGCGTGTGAAACAAAGGAATTCAGCCGAGAGGGCGGGACCACATCTCACTCAAGGCCTGCCCACAGGGAAATGACGTCACCGACACGCGTGAAAAAACTCACGCATGCGCACGAGGGTTCAAGCATGATTGGTGTAATCACATGTCATTCAAATCCATATAGTTAAAAAAAAAAATAAAAGGGTCGGTTTATTATCTAAGAGACCTCGTATGTGCAATATCCCATGTCGTTTGTTTATTTATTGTATGTTGTGTACCAACCCAGTCTCAAGGATTGTCATGATTCAGCAGCACGAAATATACATTAATCTATTGGTTTGTCACAAAAAATGAAAAATTTTTATTATGGGAGCACGAATTTATTCTAATTCATTCCGTGACAGGTGCACGTAATTAAAAGTGCAGCGAGGGGTGGGGGTCAGGGTGGTTATGGTTAGGGTTAGTGGAAGGAATAGGGTTAGGTTATGGTTAAGGTTAGGGTTGGGAGTAGGAGTAGAGTTGGTAATAATGACTTAAAAAAAACCCCACTGAATCATTTTATGATGGAGGACAAAAAAAATGTGAGACTGGGCTGTGTGTATAGTCGTGGGCACAGCTAATGAAAAAGTTAACTTTGATAACCATTAATCCGCTAACTGAAAAGTTAACTTTTATAAAGATAAACCGATAAACCCCTAAAAAATTTAGTGGAAGTCACAGATTAATGCTAATCCAATAACTTTCAGTATTGACTTCAGTACACTAGCATCTACTGACACAACGAGCCAGCACTTTTGTCTCAGAGCAGCCTTCTCTCAGCAAAAGAGACCTGGTGACCATAAAGAAAGGAAAGAGAAGAACAAAAGAAAGAGGAAGGAGGGGAAAAAGATTCTTTCTCTTCACACCATACAGACTTGCTGGCATATTACACAAGTCATGCACAGGCAAACAGTTTTGACTTATGGTTAAATTTTTAAACAAACTAATTCCGGACACATTATTGAAATTAATGTCACATCTGTCGGGTACTAGTCTGGCCTGCCTGCAGTCCAGACCTGTCGCCCATTGAAAATGTGTGGCGCGTTACGAAGCGCAAAATACAACAACGGAGATCCCAGACTGTTGAACAACTGAAGTTGTACATCATGCAAGAATGGGAAAGAATTCCACCTACAAAGCTTCAACAATTAGTGTCCTCAGTTCCCAAACGCTTATTGAGTGTTGTTAGAAGGAAAGGTGATGTAACACAGTAGTAAACATACCACTGTCCCAGCTTTTTTGAAACGTGTTGCAGGCATCCATTTCAAAATGAGCAAATATTTGCACAAAAACAATAAAGTTTATCAGTTTGAACATTAAATATCTTGTTTTTGTGGTGTATTCAATTGAATATAGGTTGAAGAGGATTTGCAAATCATTGTATTCTTTTTTTATTTACATTTTACACAATGTCCCAACTTCATTGGAATTGGGGTTGTAAATTAGCCTACACTGGACCACGGTCATGGATGGCAAAAGAAATGTTGATATGTAATAACATGTATGTGGCAGTTTTGTGGCACGCATTGATCATGTACAAGGTCTGTTAGAAAACTATCCGACGTTTTTATTTTTTTTAACAAACTATATGGATTTGAAGCATGTGTGCTTGCATCAACTAAGCTTGAACCTTCGTGCACATGCGTGAGTTTTTTCACGCCTGTCGGTTGCGTCATTCGCCTGTGGGCAGGCTTTGAGTGAGCACTGGTCCAGCCCCCTCGTCGGATTTTTATTGTCAGGGAAATGGCTGAGCGATTGGAGCAGCGCTGAATCAAATTTTTCCAGAATCTGTGAGAGACAGCCAGGTGGAAACCATTCTGAAGATTCAGACGGCTTTCGGTGAGGATACTCTCGGCGTCACACAGATTAAGGAGCATTACAACTGGATTAAAGATGGCCCACAGGAAGTCTCACAGGACAAGTTGTGGCATGCCCAGCTGTTACACAATTTCTCAGATACTCACTCAACTGAAAAGCCACCGAAAGCCATCTGAATCTTCCAAATGGTTTCCAACATGAACGTGCTTTTTGTTGTGCGCCATTGCGGCTCCGTGCCAACGCGCAAATTCCTCCGCACGTCTTTCATTACAAAATCTCCTGTAACAGTGGAATGTGCCGCAAAAGTGCTGATGTACACCTCTTCTGCAATTTCTCTGGAAGTCAGACGACATCCCGGATCAACACAGCCTTCACTTTGGAAATGATCTGGTCGTTTCAGCCTGTCGATGGCCGCTCAGAGTGCGGCGCGCCCTCCGCCGCTGTGGGCTGTGTTTAATCTGGTTGTAGTGCTCCTTAATCTGTGTGACGCCGAGAGTATCCTCACCGAAAGCCATCTGAATCTTCCGAATGGTTTCCACCTGGCTGTCTCTCACAGTTTCTGGAAAAATGTGATTCAGCGCTGCTCCAAAATCACTCAGCCATTTCCCTGACAATGAAAATCCGACGAGGGGGGTGGACCAGTGCTCACTCAAAGCCTGCCCACAGGCAAATGACGCAACCGACAGGCGTGAAAAAACTCACGCATGTGCACGAAGGTTCAAGCTTGGCTGATGCAAGCGCACATGATTCAAATCCATATAGTTTTTTTAAAAAAATAAAAAGGTCAGATAGTTTTCTAACAGACCTCGTACATTGGGTGTGAACAGCACACAATCAAACCGAAAGCACCGTGTGCCACTCCACTTTCCTTTTAACAACACTCAATAAATACATAAATAAGTAAAAATCATGCATTTGACATTTATAAATACCTTTGTTTTTACTCAGTTTTGGGTGTCAAGTAGGATAGGTACAGAAGCCCTGAATTCCTCAGATCATCCACTAGATGGAGATAAACATTACTCAAATGTGTAGCAAAGTCTCGACTGTTTATTTAATTTGTAAAGTTAACGTTTAGTGAGAATACGAGGTCTATTAGAAAAGTATCCGACCTTATTATTTTTTTCAAAAACTATATGGATTTGAATCATGTGTGATTACATCAGACATGCTTGAACCCTCGTGGGCATGCGAGAGTTTTTTCACGCCTGTCGGTTACGTCATTCGCCTGTGGGCAGTCTTTGAGTGAGGAGTGGCCCACCCTCTCGTCGATTTTTTTTATTGTTTAGGAATGGCTCAGAGACTGCTGCTTTGTTTGATCAAAATTTTTCAAAACTCTAAGGCACAACTGAGTGGACACCATTCGATAAATTCAGCTGGTTTTTGGTGAAAATTTTAACGGCCGATGAGAAATTTTGGTCTGGTAGTGTCGCCGTAAGGACGGCCCACGGTGCCTGACGGCGATCTGCGTTTCGAGGCGGCAGCGTCTCGCCGTTTCAAGTTGAAAACTTTCTCATTTCAGGCTCTGTTGACCCAGGAAGTCGTCAGAGAACAGAGAACTTTCAGAAGAAGTCGGCATGAGGAGTTTATTCGGACATTCCATTGTTAATGGACATTTTGTAATGAAAGAACGTGCGGGCAGAGTCGCATGTCGGGCCGGACCCGACCGTGGGGGGTCGCAACAGGAAAAACACCTCCCTTGGAAACCTTAACGAGAAAGTTGGAACATGCCCAAGCTGTTAAACAATTTCTCAGTTACTCAATTGTTGAAAGCCATCAAAAGCCACCTGAATTTTACAAATGGTTTTCAACACGGAGGTGTTTTTCCTGTCGCGGCGCACACAGATTCGCCGAGTCATCACGGAAATGACTCGGCGAATTTGCGCGCACGTCTTTCATTAAAAAATGTCCTTAAACAGTGGAATGTCCGCATAAAGTCCTCATGCCGGCCTCTTCTGAATCTTCTCTGTTCTCTCGCGATGTCCTGGGTGAATTAAGCCTTAAATTAGGATGTTTTCAGGTCGAAACAGGCCGACGATGGCGCCTGGAAGCGCTGCAGGACGTCCCGCTCTGTGGGAAGTCCTTACAGCGACAGAAACACCCCATAATCTCTCATCAGCTGTTAAACTTTTCACCGAAAACCAGCTTAATTTCTCGAATAGTATCCACTCGGATATTCCTCACAGGTCCAGAAAAATTTTTGATAAAGCAACGCGCGCCGTCTCGAGCAGCGTCTCAGACAAAGGAATTCAGCCGGGAGGGCGGGACCACATCTCACTCAAGGCCTGCCCACAGGGAAATGACATCACCGACACGCGTGAAAAAACTTGCGCATGCGCATGAGGGTTCAAGCATGATTGGTGGAATCGCACGTCATTCAAATCCATATAGTTAAAAAATAAATAAAAGGGTCGGTTTATTGTCTAATAGACCTCGTACATCAGCCTGACAGACAAAAATCAACTTATAGTTGTGTCTCTGCCCTTATAGGCAACGTACTTGTATAGTAAGTCCCTTCGGCTTCTCTCTTGTTTTTCCACTCTGAGTTGCCACAGCAGACCCGGGTTGGATTTGCATGTTCATCTGGCACAGGGGCCACAGCCAGGGACAGACACAGACTGCAGCGCATTGTGGCCTCTGCTGAGAAGGTGATCGGCTGTAGCCTTCCATCTCTCCACGACCTACACGTCTCCAGGACTCTGGGCCGAGCAGGTGGGATCACAGCTGACCCTTCTCACCCTGCACACGGTCTGTTCAAACCACTCCCCTCGGGCAGGAGGCTATGGTCCATCCGGACCAGAACCTCCCGCCATAAGAACAGTTTCTTCCCCTCTGCCGTTAGACTCATGAACTCCTCATAACTCAGTCACCTTAAGCTTAACTCTGTCACTTTATCATTTTATCACGGGTCACTTTAGACAGTGTACTTTGGTTTTAATTGCACTCCTCCCACTGCACTGTTTTTTCTGTTTCTCTGTTTTTCTGTTGCACACAGCCTTTCATATTTCATATTTCTTTTTTTTTTATCTTAGATTTTATATTATTTTGACACACATGTTATATTTTATCTTAGCATTTTATCTCTTCTTAATGTTGCACCATTGTACCGAAGCAAATTCCTAGTCTGTGAATCTTGTTCACTGGCAATGGCAATAAACTTCTTCTGATTCTGATTCTGACAAGTTTTACACTGGTTGCCCTTCCTGACGCAACTCCAAAATTACATGGAGAATAGGTAGGGGTGGGGTTTGAACCTGGAACCTTCAACAGTGGAAACAAGTGCACAAACTACTTGACCACTACCCCTGCCTCAGGCAAGGCATTTGTGTAATTAATCTAATTTTTTATTGGCATTAATCTAGTTAGAGTAACAGTAATGTTTATACTTCAGCACCATGGACAGAGGTGAAGTCAGTTCATTTCTCCAGAACAGAAAACTGACATTTACATCGAGTGCAAGAATTAGTGATAATCTTTGCAGATTTTTGATTGACAGTGTCAGAAATGTTGTCATGGTAACACTGTTACAATCTTTGATCAGAGTGTACATGCGTGCACACATGCATGCACACACACGAGCATGCTTGGCGTTGTGTTCCTGCACTAATGAAGATGTGCAGCCTCACTGAAACAGATTAATAATGATGTCAGAATACAGCATGGTTCATAAATGATGTAACAGTCTAATCTTGATTCATTAAACACACGCCCTCAGTGGACTCAAAAACAGGAATATTCTGAATACATTTTGCAGTGAAATCATGATATTAAAATGAGGTTGAGTGAAAGTGTTTTTGAAAGAGATGTCACGTCACAGAGCAACAGCATGAACAGCATTCACATTCTTCTATTTATTCCAGCTTAATATTTAATCGTCAGAGGACATCCCAGCAGCTCCGTGAATCTTTAAACACATCGTCCATAATTCACAGGCCTGATCAATAAAGCATAACAGCTTTATGTGAATCAAACGGGCCGTGTATTCACCGCTGAGCCACAAAATCACACAACAGCAACAACAACACATCAAAATGTGTGCCAGTGCTCAGCTGAATTATTCATGGTCAGGGTAAAAAGTGGAACAGGGCTATTAACAGTGAAGTTACAGACACATTTTAGGGGGACACAAACACACACAGACATAGATGTGTCCAGTTGGATAATTTATAAGCACATTAATCACATGCACACACTTAAAAAGCTTCTGTATGTACCAGCACGCCCTGGGAATGAGTCAAAGGAGGATTTATCAAAGTCCTGTGATAATGCTACTAAATACTTTAATCTTATGGTAAAGATATAAGGACTTTTACACTAGAGCCTGACCAATATTTCAATTTCAATTTATTTTCCTTTATATAGCGCCAAATCACAACAGAGTTGCCTCAAGGCGTTTCACACAGGCAAGATCTAACCTTACCAACCCCCAGAGCAAAAGTGGTAAGGAAAAACTCCCTCTGAGGAAGAAACCTCAAGCAGACCAGACTCAAAGGGGTGACCCTCTGCTTGGGCCATGCTACAAACATAAATTACAGAAACAATTCACAGAACAATTCACGGACGAATGTACAAGAATTGCTGTTGGTGCACAGGACAGGAGGGTCGCCAACACAAATACAACTCCCATCTCTGGATGGAGCTGCACCTTAAACAGAGAAAAAACAGAATCAGGCATCAGAAAGACAAAAAATACTGTAAAATCTGCCAGCATTAATCAACAAGAAAAACAGAAGAAATACTAAGGTGATTGCCGGCCACTAGCCCTAAGCTTCACTAAAAGACCCAGAATTTGGGTAATGTTGAGGCCGCAGCCTGCTCCAATTACTAATAACATGAATTAAAAGAGTAAAAAGTGTAAAACAAAACTGTACCAGTATGCTAGCCATATGAAAGGGAAAAGAAGTACGTCTTAAGTCTGGACTTGAAAGTCTCTGTTGTGTGTTGGGGGGGGGTTTGGCTGGCCAAGATACTGTTTGTGTGTTTTGTGTATACTTCGGGTGGTTTGTGGGGGGCGTGTCTGAGGCTGTGATGATGGATGAAGCATCTCTCACCCTCCATTGTCATCATGCCAACCCCATGCACCTGATGAGCAGTTCATGTGTAGATCTAGAGAACTACCAGCTGAAGAGGATGCACCTGATGAGCAGTTCACGTGCAGTTCCAAAGGACTTCCAGCTGAAGTAGATATCCTAATGATATACTACATTTAAGCCATGACTGCTCTGTGTAAGGTGCTGGGGACTCAACCTTGTTGCTGCTGTGTGACGATCGTTTGTCTAACATTGTGACGCTGAGGATCGCTCCAGGTTTGACGCACCGTGCCTGTTAAGGAGATGGGTGAGGGACATGCTCCATCAGCACACTTCAGAGGTAACTAAAGCTGTGAATGACTTTGAATAATTAACAATAGTAATTTGGCATTTTGTACGCAGCTATATTTGAGCTACTCTGATAATTGTGTAAATTCGCTCTTCACAGCCATGGCGTGCGGATTGATGGTCCTCCACGGGCTGTGAGAGCTGTTTCTGTAATTTGAGTCTGAATTAGAACCTGAATGTGTTTGCTGATGGTGTGAACCCTAAACAGTATTTGTGTGAACGGTGTTGACTTATCTCGCCTCTCATCCTTAACAGGCGCTGTCCGATTCATTAACCACCTGGGGGGTGCCGGCGGGCTCCAATCCCTTGGGCGCTAGGAAGAGCGTGTCGTCCTCCACCCCGCCAGGCTGTTAATTCACTTTTTGTTTATATTTGCACTTGAAATAAATCTGTTATGTTCTTTGGAACCGCTCTCTGTTTCTTTAGCGCTGGGTCCTTGTCAGACGCTGGTTCGCTCCTCTAACCTGCGTCCCAACATAACAGTCTCCACAGAATCTGATTGTTTTATTGACGAAGGGAGACCATTCCAAGAACAGGGGCATGATAAGAGAAAGCTCTGTGACCCACAGACTTCTTATTCACCCTAGGGACACAAAGTAGTCCTGCACCCTGAGAACGTAAAGCCCGGCTGGTACGTAAGGTTTAATTAGATCAGCTAGGTAGGGAGGTGCCAGTCCATAAATAATTTTATAGGTTAGTAGTAGAACCTTAAAATCTGATCTCACTGGGACAGGAAGCCAGTGAAGAGATGCCAAAATTGGTGTAATGTGGTCAAACTTTCTGCTTCATGTCAAAAGTCTGGCTGCAAGCATTTTGGACCAATTGGAGAGCCCTAATGCTCGACTGCGGTAAACCAGAAAATAGATCATTGCAGTAGTCCAATCTAGAAGAGATGAATGCATGGATCAGGGTCTGAGCATCAGCCATAGACAGGATGGGAAAATCTTCGCAATATTTTGGCCCAAGAGGTCCTTAAACCGTTTTGCTGGTATAGGATCAAATAAACAGGTTGTGCTTTTTGTTGATGTTACGAGTGGCACCGACCTCAATAGCATGGTGTAGTGGCTGGGTTAAGGCATGCTGGGATATGTTCAACCTAATGTCATCTATTTTCATCTCAAAGTAATCCAGGAAATCTTGTGCTGTAAAAGGAGAGCGAGCTACAGGTGGTTGTCCATGAATAAGTGTTGCCACCAGGTGTCGACAAGAGCTTTGAGTTATGCTTGTTTTTGTTGATCAAATCAGACTAGTAGGTCCCCTTTGTAGCCAATAATGCATGCTTATAGTCTAAGATAGCATCAGGCCAGGCAAGGTGGAATGCTTCTAATTTTGAACAACGGCATTTCCGTTCTAGACCTCTTGCTTTATGCTTGAGGTCACACAGGTTATCATTGAACCAAGGTGACTGTGATTTGGGGGAGCGCAGTTTCAACACAGGTGGTGCAGTCATGTCGAGTGTAGTTTTAAACACTGAGTTTAAACTATCCACAAGTCTGTCTACTGACTGGGTATTTGTCAGAAGTGAGGCTAAGACATCAGGCAGTCTAGCTTCTAGTTCAGTCTTAGTTGAGGAGTTGATGCATCGCTGCAGTGATAAATAAGGTTGTTGTTCCACTAAACACGGCAGCGAAACTGTAAACTTAATAAATGAGTGATCAGAGATCACTGATGTAAGAGGCATGATGTCAATATTTGTGACAGCAATACCACCTGCGAGAACCAGATCCAGGGTATTTCCACTAATGTGCGTCGAATCCCGAATGCATTGCTGAAATCCTAATGCATCCACAATTTCCATAAATGATCAGAAGGCTTATTTATATGAATGTTAAAGTCACCAATGATCAGAATGTTATCTGCACTAGTTGACAAGTTAGAGATGAACGCACCAAATTCATCTAAGAATTCAGAATATGGGCCAGGAGGCCTATATAGAGTGACAAAGTAATACAGCTGATTTTTAGTTTTCTGACCTTGGCAATGCATAATATGCTGAGCAGAGCAGAGAATCAGATGCTCAAATGAGTTATACGAAGTCTGTCCAAAAAGTAACGGACCTTTTTATTTTTTTCAAAAACTATATGGATTGGAATCACGTGTGATTGCATCATCCAAGCTTGAACCTTCGTGCGCATGCGTGAGTTTTTTCATGCCTGTCGATTGCGTCATTTGCCTGTGAGCAGACTTTGTGTGAGCAGTGGTCCACCCCCCTCGTCGGATTTTTATTGCGAGTAAACTGTCTGAACAATTTGGAGCTTTGCTGCATCAAATTTTTCCAGAAACTGTGAAAGACAGTTAGGTGGACACCATTCGGAAAATTCAGATGGCTTTCAGCAACGATTTTATGGGGATTACACAGATTAAGGAGTGCTCCAGCCGGTTTAAAGACCGGCCACAGCGTCTGAGAGCGCGGCGCGCTCCGAGTGCCGATCGACAGGCTGAAACCCCGCTGAAACAACCAGATCATTTCCAAATTGAAGGCTTTGTTGATCCGGGACGTCGTCTACCACAGAACTAGGAAGAAGACGTGGACATCAGCACTTTTTCGGCACATTCCACTGTTACAGGAGTTTTTGTCATGGAAAGAGAAGCAGAGGAATGCGCCACAGAGCCACGAATGGTGCGGACAAAAGCACCTCTGTGTTGGTCTCACAAGACGGCTTGAAAAACGGCGTGAAAAAACTCACACATGCGCACGAAGGTTCAAGCTTGGCTGATGCAATCACACGTGATTCAAATCCATATAGTTTTTGAAAAAATAAAAAGGTCTGTTACTTTTTGGACAGACCTCGTATTTGTGACCCCCAACAGCTAATAAGCTAAACCTAGATATTATAAATAAGAGCAACACCCCCCGCCTTGCTTCGCATCACGAGGGATGTGACTAAATGTATATGCTGGTGGGCAGGCTTCATTTAAGGAGAGGACAGCTGTAGGTTTAAGCCAGGTTTCACATAACCCAATCATATGTAAGTGATGATCAATAATTAAATCATTAATCAACAATGATTTTGAGGACAGTGATCTTATATTAATGACACCCATTCTAAGGACCTAAGTGGGGTTGACAGTTGAACTGTTTGGGTTTAGGGGTGGTTCCAGAGTAGCATATATAAGATGCCTAGAAGTAGGTTTAGGTTTAGGACCAATGTGGGTTTTTGGGAGCTGTTACTGATATTAGGCATAACAAAAAAAATGGTACAGTGCATCCAGAAAGTATCACTTCACTTTTTCCACATTTTGTAATGTTACAGCCTTATTCCAAAATGGATGAAATTCATTTTTGCCTGAAAATTCTACACACAACACCCCATAATGATAACATGATTTTTTTTTTTTTGTAAATTTATTAAAAATAGAAAAACTAAGAAATCACATGTATGTAAGTATTCACATATTTTGCTCAATAGTTTGTTGATGCACCTTCGGCAGCAATTACAGCATCAAGTCTTGAATATGATGCCACAAGCTTGGTGCACCTATCGTTGGGCAGTTTGGTCCATTCCTCTTTGCAGCACCTCTCAAGCTCCATCAGGTTGGATGGTGAGCGTCAGTACACAGACATTTTCAGATCTCTCCAGAGATGTTCAATCAGATTCAGGTCTGAGCTCTGGCTGGACCACTCAAGGACATTCAGAGAGTTGAAACTCCGGGTGGGCTGCCATGCACCTTTTATTAAGGAGTGGCTTCTTCTGGCCACTCTGCCATACAGACCTGACTGGTGGATTGCTGCAGAGATGTATTGGCCTACTGTTCAAACTGTGTAATAGCACCATTTTCAACAGCCAAAGGTCTTTTTTTTTGTTGCCATTGTTTATTAAGTAAAATAAAAGGTTTCATATCAGGTAAAATAACATAGATACGGTTCTTTGTGACTACCTGCTGTGATTCATCATAAAATATTTTTTATGCCTGATAATTTAATGATTTTGCTGTTTAAAGGGATAAAATGTGTCAAAAGGGTGTTGGATCAGAATGTTTATTCAGACTTTTTCCTCAGTGGTCATGTAATGTTAAATGTCAAAAGTGGTGGGAGTCACTGTTGATGATGTCATGATGTGTTGTTGTGGTTGTTCTGGGTGCTGGTCCTCAGAGACTCTGTGAGGTCAGAGTGTTGGACGCTGCTCAGCCACATGCTCACACCAACCTGCGGCGGTTTACATGTAGTCAAACAATTTACATCCTCAAAAGGATAAAACTTGTGATGAAAATAAATAGACGTACATGTGGAACAGAGCATGAAAGCTTCTCTGCAGAGTCTCTGCTCTAAAAAAAAGAGAATAATTTAGCAGCGCTGTTAAATCACCACTGCAGAGCACAACAGGCACCTGCCCGAGGAGCGAGGAGGTGAACGTGCTGTCAGATGAGCAGGGGCAGGAGGTGTGAGTTTACAGTATGAAACCATGATACGGTGCAGAGAGTTTGAACACAGTGTGATCTCACCCACATCTGTCTCCATGCACATTCAACCTGAGCACTTCTGGAAGCATGTGTGAGGCAAAAAGAACATGAACACCACAGTAGGAGAAGAGATAAGGGAGGAGACCACATTAGGAGAGGAGATAAGGAGGAGATGGTCATAGGAGAGTTTGGTGTCAGCTGATAACCAGGTTGGTATCTGTCAGTGACAGAATCCCCGATGTTCAAGTATCTGCTGACGACATCAACAGCATGTTCAGTTTGGGTGCTGCCAAAAATGACAGCAAGCCCCGCCCTGCATGTGTGAAGTTCCGTAATGATGAAGCTCAACGACGACTCTTGGCACATGTCAAGTCACTCACAGTCAACCACTGCGTGGCACAAGAACGTGTTCGTAAATCCCAACTTCAGTCTAGCACAGAGAGAGCTGGATCGTGCAGCTCGTGACAAGATGAAAAGGAGGAAACAAAAGAGGGAACAGAACCTCATCATCAGGAACTTTAAAGTTGTCACAGACAACCAGACTGTACGCAGGAACCAACAAGCCGTGACTGTTCCACAAATGGAGAATTTAGCCACACATATGACATTTCATTTGACTTTAAAATCAGGGATTTCAAAGACTATTGCTTCCAATACTTGCTTAGAAAAACACAAACTGTGGTAACTCAGCATCCAACACGGTGACTTGCATGGCTACAAACTTTGAAGGTTTACTAAGTAAAATAGATGAATTCAGAATGCACGTTGAAGAGGTTAAACCTGACATTATATTTGGAACCAAAACATGGTTAAATGTGACATACGTGACATATTTCAACATGATTGGAGGATTTTTAAATTCTGACCCATGTGTAATTTTTTATTGAACCCTGTAGCTCATTAGAGGTCAGCTCCAGTATGGTTCCATATCTGAAAATAAACATTAGTTAATTTAGAATATGTGTGCCAAATTCCATGCTTTTATCACAACATGAACAATTTTTATGGAAATTTTAGCTAAGCTGCACCACTATGAAGGACTCTCAGACCAGGAGAAACAAATTCTGTGGTCTGATGAGACAAAGACTGAACTCTTTGGGCATCATGTTTGGAGGAAACCAGATACCATCCCTACAGTGAAGCATGGTGGTGGCAGCATCATGCTGTGGGGATGTTTTTCAGCAGCAGGAACTGGGAGACTAGTCAGGATTGAGGGAAAGATAAATGCAGCAATGTACAGAGACATCCTGGATGAAAACTTGCTCCAGAGCGCTCTTGACCTCAGACTGGGGCGACGGTTCATCTTTCAGCAGGACAATGACCCTAAACACACAGCCAAGATATCAAAGGAGTGTCTTCAGTACAACTCTGTGAATGTCCTTGAGTGGCCCAGCCAGAGCCCAGACCTGAATCCGATTGAGCATCTTTGGAGAAATCTGAAAATGTCTGTGCACCGACGCTCACCATCCAACCTGATGAAGCTTGAGAGGTGCTGCAAAGAGGAATGGACCAAACTGCCCAAAGATAGGTGCACCAAGCTTGTGGCATCATATTCAAGAAAACCTGAGGCTGTAATTGCTGCCAAAGGTTCATCAACAAAGTACTGAGCAAAGGCTGTGAATACTTAAGTACATGTGATTTCTTAGTTTTTTGTTTTTGTTTTTAATGAATTCACAAAAATAAAACAAATGAAAAAATAAAACCTTTTTCATGTTGTCATTATGGGGTTTTGTAAGTAGAATTTTGTGAGGAAAAATGAATTTGCTGAATTTAAGAATAAGGCTGTAACAAAACAAAATGTGAAAAAAGTGAAGTACTGTGAAAACTTTCTGGATGCATGTTTGAATATTTATGATCTTCTAGAAGGTGAAGTGATGAAAGCTTTTGTTTGCAGAAGCAGTTTGTCACAGAAGTGTCGCAAACCGCTGCCAGTGCTTCAAAGGTGTGAAAATAATTCGTCTTTGTGTGATTGTGCTGCTGCTGAAGTTTAAAGGCGGCCAGCTGACGGAAAAAGAAGCAGTGAGGACTTCTGGGTAAAACCTTTGTTAAAAATACATGAGGCCATCGCCGGCACTTGCCACTCCCAACATATCAAACATTAAGGAGTCCAGGAAAAAAGGACACCATACCGCAGATGCACAATAACGGCACACCTGCTCTTCCCGCCTGTCAGCTGACTAACTGTCCTTAATCAAGACATAAGCAGCTCAGAGTGTTGATGGCATGTCACGTCCCTTTGCATTCTGGGTAATGTGGAGCCAATCTGCCTTAGCTGTAGGCGACTGAAGTTTATTTCTGGTGCCGACGTTATTGCCATTGCTTGTTTGCTTGACAATTTGTAGGATTACTCCACAATTAATGAGCCACTTTTTATGTAAATGGAATTAGGAGAAAGATAAAGAAGAGGAAAAAGTCATTAAATTCCAGCGAGGATCCGGGTGCTGATCCAGGACTTAAGTTTACAGTTTGTAAAGTAAATCCCATCACTCCAAGAAATACTGGGAGCATAAGAATGGATGCAATCTGGAGTTAGTGTTCGGTTCATGTTCTGGTCTTCCTCAGGCCTCCTCCCAGTTGGACACGTCTGGAAGACCTCCCTCAAGGGATGACCAGAGGACGTCCTCACCAGATGCCCGAATCACCTCACTTGGCCTCTTTTGATGTGCAGAAGCAGCGGCTCTACTCAGAATCACTCCCAGATAGTTGAGCTTCTCACCCTGTCCAGGAGTGTAAGACCAGATACACAAATCATTGCTTGTATCTGTGACCTTATTGCTTGAACTCCTCCACTTGGAGCAAAAACTCTCACAATCCACCCTTTTCTGACAGGGGACCATGGTCTCAGATTTGGAAGTACTGATCCTAATCCCAGTCACTTCACACTTGGCTTCAGACCTGCTCAGTGCACATCAGAGGTCACTGCCTGATGAAACCATCATAACCACATCATCCACTAAAAGCAGAGATGAAATTCTGAGGTCACCAAACTGACACCCTTTGGAATCCTGTCCATGAAAACTCACAAACATGATTGGTGAAGAGGCGGAGTCCAACAGCAGTCAGTGCAAAGATATCAAAATCACCAAACATCTCTATCCAGTGACCTCATGACTCCATAAGAGCTTCACAGCTCTCTCTGGATGTCAAAGGTGAAAGACCTAGAGACATAAACGTCACAGCTGAGACAAGTGAACATCTCTCAAAGTTCAACACCTTCACCACATACACAAACACGTCTGATGGCTGAATTCAGGATGTTGTTGAAAGACTGGATTTTAGTCTGGATCCAGGACCATCTCAAACCCAGAGACTCTGAGTCCTCACACAGCTTCTCAACTGCTGCAATCAGAGTATCCATTGATTCCACAAAGTTCTCAGCATCGTACATGAAATCAAAGTCAGAAAACCTTTCCTCACAATACACGTACCTAAATCATTGGTTTTCACAACCCAGTCCAACACCCAGTCCATCCAAGACCAGAACCGTGTGGGAACCAGAACACATCCCTGAGGAACACCAGTCTTCACTGGTCAGAGATTCTGCCCGTTATTATTCAGACGCACTCTTTTACTTCTTGGTACTTTGTTTCCAGCACTTGAAGTTGAACATCCAGTTCTGATTTGTGAGAAGCTTCTGCAGTCGTACAGGAATCAAGCTGGATCTGTGTTTTTTTTAATAAAGGTTTTGCCTCATATTAAAATAAATTCACTCATTATTCAGTGATTAAGAAAAGACTCTGCAGTGCGGGCAGACGGCTGCAGGATGAACTCATAAACTGCTGCGTGCAGGAGGACGGAGGATACGGATTTTCACTCCCACCGTAGGACCTTTAACCCTGTGGTTTTAGGAGTCTCCCGGCTGTTCCTCACAGAGCGTTCTGTAACCACTGAGGGGATCCTGTCTCAGACTGCGGTCTGCATGCTGATCCATGCTGCAGGTGAACCAGCCCTCCTCTCGCTCCGCTTTCAACACTAATCCCTTCTCTCGGCCTCAGAGTCGGCGCTCGGTCCACGTGGCAGGCCCCGGGCATCGGTTTGTCACAGCAGGGTGAGAGGCGTGTTTCCATCCCTGTCAGACCACATCTCCACACTCAGTCCACAGCACGGCTGTGAAATTATTCACGCTTTTAAAACTGGGTGAGCACTCAAAGCGCAGACCTCTGCCAGTGGAGACACGGTTTAAAGGACCGAGTGGAATCAAAGTGCTTTTTCTCAGCAGGAAAACTGTTCAACAGAAAAAGAGAGTGATGATAAATACACATACACATTAGGATTTGAGCAAGGCAGCACCTCGACAGGCGCCAGACTGTGGCTGCCCATTGCTCCTAGTGGTTGAATTGTGTCTTCTTCCTTCATTCTTCTTCTTCTTCATTATCTTCTTCTTCCTCCTCCTCTGTCTCCTTCTTCTGAAAATTCCATGGCCTGCTGAATGATTGGCCTGCCAGATCATTGTAGGTTCCATCCCGCGTTCTCGCATTCCTTGTGTTCCTTAGTGAGTGTGTCTCTCAGTGATCTCCAGTGTTTGTATCTCCCAGTGTTTCATTGTGACTTAATAGCTCCGGTATTCCTACATGAACATCATAGGGTTCCATATTTCTGATTGACCTTGGTTGTGTATTTTGACCTTTGAGTGTGGCTAACAGACATTGTTGCTGTCGTATAGTTAGTATCCCAGTGCTAGCTATTCTCATATTTGGACCATTTCAACTGTACCTCTGAGTTTTGTTTAATGTCTCAAGGACACTGCAGTTACTTTCTCCTTGGTCTCCCAGTGATTATTATTAGTTTTCCAGACACTCCTGTTTTTTTACCATTGCAGGATATCTGAGTTTGCCTAATGTTTTGAGGACACTTTTTTCCACCGCTGTTGCACTTAGTAAAGCGTGTAATGGCCTTTTGTTGGGGTCCACCTGTCAGTTGGACCCTGCTTTCAGTTGACCATAGTCTCTTTAACGCCACTTAATGCTGTCACTCAGTGCAAAGCACTCCACGGCCTGGGTTCATAACGTAATCAGTGTATTCAGATGATATCATGAATGTCACATACATTCAGCTGCCTTTTCTATATAAGATACTAAAAACCAAATTTCTAAATGACATATCTTCAGAAATAAATTATTTCTGAAGATATGTCGTGCGACATGTAGCTCCAGGACCTGGTGGACCTTCATGAGTGCAGCTGTTTGACTCCGACCATCAAAGACGTGGATGAAAATATGAACAAACAAATGGACAAATGAAGCCGATTAAGGTGAAATCACGTGTCAGTGATGTTTAATGAACAGGCCGCATGTCTGCACTGCCGCAGCCAGCCGCTATAGATCAGCCTGAGGACACGCCGTCACTCATCCTGTTTGTACGTCCTGCCACTGTTTACGCAGAGGAGGAACGGGATCGAACCGTCAACACACCCGCTGAGCCTCTCCTTTCTTTAAAAAAAAAACACTTACGGTATTTTGCAAAGTATAAATTCTGTGTGTGTTTTTACTAGTTCAGAAAGTCCTGCAACTTATACGCCAATGTGACTTATATTCTGAAAAGTCATGCATTCACTGCTACTTTGCTAGTACTACTACAATATGACTACTACTTGTGGTCGTGCAGCACAGCATAGAAAATCTACATCCAGGGTTGATTTAGAGTCGCCTGTGTGTGCGTTTGTTTAAGGTGGGAATGTCGTTGCACGCAGACAAACACACGTCTGCTGACAGATTCTCAGTCTGGGAAGTCACAGACCATCGGGGTCTGAAGACCTGCTGCAGCCTTCGCAGCCGTTGGGTGACTCCTCATCACCTCCTCCACCTGATCTGCCCTGAGGACTTCTTCAAGGAACTCCTGCAGCACAATCACAAGAAATGATCCAATGATTGGGAAAGCTTGGAAAAACAAACCAGGGGTGGAACCAGTTAGAGAGCAATGATCCACAGGAGAGTGGACATCTGTGGAACAAATGGGAACAAAAAAACGCAGAAAAGAAAGAGAAAGGAGAGAGAGCAAGGTCCTGACCGACAGAAGCTTCCCGCAGCAACCGCGGGCAGCATCTGTCAGAAACAGTGCACATCATCTCTGTGTCCACCGTCCAGTCCGGGAATCCATCAAGAGACAATCGTCCTCAACACCGAGGGACAAGCAAGATGACGACTACTACTTTTACTATTACTACTACTACTACTACGAGTAATAATAATAATACAAACTATTTATAATCAGACTTCACTGGAAGTAAAACACTAAACAAAATAAACTCCAGTAATAAAAGAATAATGCACAAAAATCACAAATTAAAGAGATGATAATGTGTAAAATGTCTGATGCTCTAGAAGGTACTTCTTTATAACCTCTGTAGGACCTCTTTATGACCTCTGTATGACTTCTTTATGATCTCTGCATGACTTCTTTATGACCTCTCTATGACTTCTTTATGACCTCTGTATGACTTCTTTATGACCTCTGTATGACTTCTTTATGACCTCTCTATGACCTCTTTATGACTTCTTTATAACCTCTGTATGACCTCTTTATGACCTCTGTATGACTTATTTATGACCTCTGTATGACCTCTTATTCACTAGATAATGGTCTGTTATGTGGTGATATTTCTTTGGGCTTGTCCTGGTTTGCTCTGGCCACCTCATGCACGTGGAGACTGTGCACGGTGGGTCTTGAACCCGGGTCCTTCTGGCGGGGAGGCCAGAATTCTAACTGCTGCACTGCTTCATATAAATGTGAACAAAATTCAAATCATTGAAGTTTTCTGTAGCATAATTAGTTGTGCGGTGTGTGTTTTCCTGCCCAGCTGGCAGTGGAAGCGGCTGTAATTACTGCCGAGTGTTGAGCCGTTTGTGCTGCTTCTTGGCAGCTGGCTGACATGTGGGCACCTGTGACCACACACACACGCTGTCAGCCGGCGCTATGCTAATAGACCAGAGGAAAACTGCATAATGTGGAGGTTTAAGGCTCCAGAGAGGGAGTCACGTCTGCACCACGTTCTCATCTGGTGCTCATTAGACGTTATTAAACCGCTGATTGTCTTCTGGGTTTGCATTATTTTCTGATAACTCTGCAGCTCGGGCGCAGCGTCCTCGTGTGCGTTTAAAATGCATCCTCGGCTGAACGTGTGGAGCTCAGTGAAAACATCACACAAAGACTCTTCCTGCACATGACCTGGATTTTCTTTCAGACTCTAGTTTGGTTTTGACCATTAACTCATTTGTGTGTGTGTGTGGTGGTGGTGGTGGGGGGGGGGGGGTCAGTGATCTAGACAAAGCATTCATCACAATTGGGCAATCTGCTCATTGACAGAATGACAGCATCATATTATCAATGATATTAAAAACAATAATTTTTATACTAGTAGTACGTAACTCTTTAAATCATGAGGATGACCATAAAAAAGTCACATTTGCAAAGTAAAATATTCATTTTATTGCACTTTTTTTTCCAAACATGAACAATTTCAAAAAATTCAGAAACATAATTTTATCAAAGGCATTTTTATTTCCCACGGATCCTGGTTTTGACTGTTTTTACCAGTGTCATGTGTTAGTTTCTCCACTAGATGGTGCCCTCAGTTTTGTTTTACACCTGGATCAGATGAGTGACTGATTTCTGATAGATTATTTAAACCCGGACTTGCAGTTCCGATGCCTTATCTATGATCCAGACAGATATCAGTAGGACCAAATCTGATTGCCACCTTGTGGCCTTGACTGCGTCTTTCAGCTCTGCGCTCAAAGATGCTGAAGCTTTCTGCAGCTTAAGCTCAGGTAATGCTGGCCTCCCCCTATAATTCCCGCTTTAGAGCGAACTGTCTTTTCCTGATGTTCCAGACAATTCCAGTATGGATCCCAAGCAGACCTGGACCCTGACACTAACTACCTGCACCGCAACATCACTTTGGGAACTCTTGGGCTCCCGGCATGGAGCGTGTCCCGACTAAACGCCAGTTAAGTTCTCCTTCGTCTCAGTGGAATCCTGTTCTCACTTGTTCCTGTTTGTGACTGTGCTAGGATAAAGAACTATTCCAACAATTCTGTTTAAGAACTGCATGAACTCTGATATCAAACAACTGAAGAACCCAGCCCAGCTGTATCAAGTCCTGCTTAATTGGTGCTGCGCTTCAACACACAGCACTTGACCTCTGACCTTGGATACAACTTATTGACTATGAACAATTGCTTTACAGTGAAATGTTTTTCTTAAGAAGAGGACTTTATTTTCTGACCTCTGAAACAACCTGTGTCAACCCTTTTATGAACTCTGACTGTTTGAGGCATTCACTCACCCTGTGTGTCTTTATTCCCCATAGTTCCTGGTTTCTGAGGTGAATGTTCCACCTGGTCCTGGTCCTTGAACCCTTAGTTGACGGAATCCTGCAGCACCCGGATTTCCACCGCTACGAGCAGGCTGACTCTCACCTCAGCAGGCTACCTTTATTTCATTGTTTAGTGTTAATAAATCTCCTTTTGTGCATATTCCATCCTGATTTTTGCTCCCTTGCATTTAAGGCAATCTCCAAGTACCCATCCTGTCCTGTCTGGAACCCTAACCATAACACATTTATCCTCTTATCTGGACAGATGATAAAGATAATTTCATATTCTTGAACACAGTCAGATCTGTTCAGTAAATGGACTGCATTTATATCGCGCTTTTCCATCTGCATGAGACGCTCAAAGCGCTTTACAATAATGCCTCATATTCATTATTGAATGCTGCCATACAAGGTACTCACTACACATCGGGAGCAACTTGAGGATTGAGGACCATTCTCAAGGGCCCTTAGTGATTTTCCAGTCAGGCTGGGATTTGAGCCAAGGATCCTCTGGTCTCAAGCCTAACGTTTAACCACTAGACTGTTGGTGGAACAGAATGGCCAAGAAATTATGGCAACCGTCTCTTGTTTTATTTTCTTTTAATTTTTCTTTTTGTAGTTTTTCTTTTCTTTTGTTCATCTTATTTTTTTCCTTTGCATGTTTTTTTTTTTTTGGGGGGGGGGGGGGGGGGGGGCTGTTGGATCTGTCCCTGGGAGCTTGGTGTTTTTGGCTCCTTTTGCGGCTTCTGGATGCTGTGAAACACGCTGAAGCTCTTACGGGTGGTCAGGATCCACTCGTTAATCAACATTCACTTTAAAGAACCTCTCAGTGTTACAGTGCTTTGGGGAAAATGCCTTTATTCATGAGAGCGATTCTGTCATCACTTTAGTCTGAAGATACTTTTGGGAAATGAGGTGTTGTGTGTTGGGGGGGCGTGGCTGGATGTTTTGGTGTTCTTTTCTTTTCTTTGCTCTCCAGGTGGCATGAGGGCTGATTTGTCTGTGAAGAAGGTGCTGGCTGAAGAGTCTTCACCCTCATCAACATCATGGAAAGCACCTGTGATTGGTGCTCACGTGCAACCTGGACGACTTGCAGCTGAAGCAGATAATTGGATGGCGTTCTGCATTTAAGTCATGTGTGATTTGAGCAGAACTGCCGGGAACTCGACCTTGTGACGTTCGCTTGTGAGACGCTGAGGACCGCGCCTGGGTTTTGACACATCGAGCCCGTGAAGCAGGGAGGGGTGAGGACACATGCTGTCAGCACACACTAAAGGTAATTAAGTGTTTAAGTAATTGTTGATAGTAACTTGGTGTTTTGTTACACAGTATACTGGAATTGTGAAGAGAATTGTGCAGTTTGCTTCTCACTGCTGTGGCGTGAAGGATAAGTGATCCTCCACTTGTTGTGAGAAGCTGCTCATTTGCATAAAGTAAAAAAAGGACACTGACCTGAGTGTGTTGCTGATAGCGTGTGTTTATTGGAAGATATAGTTGTATCTGTTGACTTACCTCACCTTCTCTTTGCTTCACAGAGAATCAGTTTGTCGTGTCCACCTGGGGGGTGTTTGGCGGTGGTAGGAAGTCCAGGAGCGCCGGCTTTAATCCTTGCGGGCGCTGGAGAGCGAGCCACGAATCACTCCACCAGAGGGACGTTGTTTTTATGTTTTTACACTTTTAAGCACAGGTGAATAATAAATAGTTTCTGTTTGGAACAGCTTTCTGGTTATTTTTAGCGCTGGGTCCTGTCTGACGCAGGTCCGCTCCTCAACCTGCGTCGACACATAACAGTAGTTCCCGGCCATTCCATAATGGACCCAGCGGCAGAGGCGGTTCCTTTTGCTGAAAAAATTCAAGAACACTTGGAGAAAATATGGGAGCAATTACAGCATCTCGCAAATCAAATTAAACAAACAGACGCCCGTGTTACGGAGCTTGCAGCTCAAGCCGTTCCGCTTCCTGCAGCGCCAGCTGCGGCATCATCGATACCAGGGCAGATAACTCCGTCACCCAGAGATTCGGTGTTTGAACCGATCATTTGTCATCCGGAGCCTTATGCGGGAGACGTCGAAGCTTGTGCTTCGTTTCTGATGCAATGTTCTCTGGTTTTTGCTCAGCGACCGGCTTCCTTCTCTTCTGATGGAAGCCGTGTTTCGTATCTGACAAATTTGCTCTGAGGTGACGCCTTAGCTTGGGTCACAGCGTTGTGGAGTAACAACTCGCCATTGTTAGGGTCCTTTAAGGATTTCTCCCGGGAGTTCCGACTGGTTTTTGACCATCCGGTGAAAACGAATACCGTTGCTCAACGGTTGCTGAATCTCAGGCAGGGGAGGCGGAGTGCGGCGGAGTATTCCGTGGTCTTCCGGATTTTTTCTGCTCAATCAGGTTGGAATGCCGCAGCATTACGGGGCGTGTTTGTAGACGGGTTAAATGAGTCATTAAAAGACGAGCTGGCGGTCTGTGATGAGCCAAACGATTTAGATGAGCTAATATCGTTGGTGATTCGTCTAGATGATCGGATGAAGGAGGGTGGACGCGAGAGAGGACGCCCATCAGAGTGGGTTTTTTTGTCTCGGGGCTTTCCCCGACACAAAGCTGGGCCGCCTCTTCTTCGCCCCACTGAGGCTCCTCCGACGGGACCTCCGGCTCCTCCTATTGACGAGCCCATGCAGCTCGGACGAGTCGAGATTCCTGTATTGCCCCGACAGGTAAGCATCAAGAGAAATAACGGTGACGTAACTCCAAGTGTTCTGGGACAGGCAAAAGAACCCACATAAAAAAAAAAAAAAAAAATTCTAGCACAAGTAAATGTTTTGTTTTCTTTAATCAGGGGTTATACTTGTTTGGGGAGGTAGGGGCGTATCTGGTGGAGTGATAGGCGGTTAGAAGCCCGCCTGGGCTCACTTACTTGTCAATTTTGTATGTGTTTTTAGGTATTTTCTGTTTGGGTTGTTGAGTTGTTTTATTTTGTTGTTTTTATTTCTCTACATTCCTAACCCCAACCTCACTTGCCCTTAGACCGCTTGCCTTGTGGGTTGTGGGGTGGTGCAGGTTGGTCACGCTGAGCGTTCTCAGAAGACCTCTGCACCTGGGGGGGGGGGGGGGGGGGTGTGTGTGTTAGAGGCGTTCTTTTTAGTTTGGTTAGGGCCCGGTTCCACTCCAGCCTCGGTGAGCCTTTGTACCGATTGTCATGGGTGTTGCCGGGGTGTGGTGCAGCGGAGACATGCCTCAGTCGGAGGGGTGGGCCGATCTGTTGCTGTTTGCCATTTCGGTAGTTCCACCCCTCCCGAGTGGCTGGGGTATGGTCGAGTTGGGGCACCGGACGTATTTCCGGTTCTCCGCTGCGCCTTGGGGTTGGAGCTGGGTTAGTTTTTACCTGTTCCCTTCTCCGGCTTGATATTTTGAGCCGTTCGCCAAAATAGAGCCGCCGAAGGGCTCTGGGAGGGACCTGGGGTCTTTTGGGGTGCCGGGGAGTGTAACAGGGTTTATGGTCGTTTTATATCCCCCCGGGGTTGTTTTTGGTTGTCCTCCGGGGGTTGGTTTTGGTTTTATTTTGTTTCCTTCCGGGTTCCACCTCCAGGGTTGATGGGACGGTCCTCTGGGGGGGAATTGGCTTGGGACCGACCGGCCAAGTGTGACCGGATCTGGGGTTCCAGGGTTGTGGGGAGGGTACCTCCTGGGGTTGATGATACGGTCCCCTGGGGGGCACCGTTTTACTCCATGTATACCTGGGGACCTTTGTGGGATTACGGTTTTGGCTGTTCCTCCTGGAACTGGCAATGAAGGCCTTCTGAGGGGGGGTTGGGCTCTGCAGGTCATTCTGGGGGGGTTGTTTGTTATTTTTCCTTTTATGCATTTACGTTTGTACTGTGTTTGTGGGACTGTGTTGGGTTTTTGCGTTTGGGAGTTTTTCTTTTCCTCCCGGGGTTTGATGGGACGGTCCCCTGGGGAGGTTTTGGGTGGGTGTTGTGTTTTTTTGTGTGAGTGGACTTGTTCTGGGGAATGTTTTGGGGCTTTTGTTGATTCCAGCCGGCCTTCCAGCTGCGGTGCCTGTCTTGCCGTCTGCTTCCTGACGTGGACCCCGGAGGGAGGTACTGTTCTCGGGCCTGGTCTGTTCGGTCGCCGGGAGGCTTCCCGTTGATGGGGGGGTACTGTTGTGTGTTGGGGGGGCGTGGCTGGATGTTTTGGTGTTCTTTTCTTTTCTTTGCTCTCCAGGTGGCATGAGGGCTGATTTGTCTGTGAAGAAGGTGCTGGCTGAAGAGTCTTCACCCTCATCAACATCATGGAAAGCACCTGTGATTGGTGCTCACGTGCAACCTGGACGACTTGCAGCTGAAGCAGATAATTGGATGGCGTTCTGCATTTAAGTCATGTGTGATTTGAGCAGAACTGCCGGGAACTCGACCTTGTGACGTTCGCTTGTGAGACGCTGAGGACCGCGCCTGGGTTTTGACACATCGAGCCCGTGAAGCAGGGAGGGGTGAGGACACATGCTGTCAGCACACACTAAAGGTAATTAAGTGTTTAAGTAATTGTTGATAGTAACTTGGTGTTTTGTTACACAGTATACTGGAATTGTGAAGAGAATTGTGCAGTTTGCTTCTCACTGCTGTGGCGTGAAGGATAAGTGATCCTCCACTTGTTGTGAGAAGCTGCTCATTTGCATAAAGTAAAAAAAGGACACTGACCTGAGTGTGTTGCTGATAGCGTGTGTTTATTGGAAGATATAGTTGTATCTGTTGACTTACCTCACCTTCTCTTTGCTTCACAGAGAATCAGTTTGTCGTGTCCACCTGGGGGGTGTTTGGCGGTGGTAGGAAGTCCAGGAGCGCCGGCTTTAATCCTTGCGGGCGCTGGAGAGCGAGCCACGAATCACTCCACCAGAGGGACGTTGTTTTATGTTTTTACACTTTTAAGCACAGGTGAATAATAAATAGTTTCTGTTTGGAACCGCTTTCTGGTTATTTTTAGCGCTGGGTCCTGTCTGACGCAGGTCCGCTCCTCAACCCGCGTCGACACATAACATGAGGTCTCGGATTGTTGGTCCTTAGCCGATGTGTGCATCACAGTGTGTGTGCTGCTGCACGGGAAGGAAGAAGAAACAAAGATTCTACATGATTATGACTGCACACAGAGACATAACGAGCCGACACCAGGCCCTAATGCTGACTTGTCAAGCTCTACCCCCACAACCATGTAACAGCAACATGACAACTAAACTGACTAAACCAATGCAACTACAAAAACACAATAAATCAGTAACACTAATAACACTGTTAAACTAATGAACCACAATAACATTTAAAACCCCCAAATCCCAGGACACCGGTGAACCGGGGACGTTCACCGGTGTCCTGGTCCAGTACATCATACTGATGAAGTGGTGGACCTGGTTAAGCATGGGATCAGTCATTGTGCGGACATGCGCTTGGTTTGCAGCAGAGGACCAGCAGCTTTTGGGACACACCAACTGCTTGAATGCGTCCTATTATCAGTGTTAACACCAACTAGTAGCGGCCCGACAGTTCCAGATGGGGCTGCGCCTGCGGTTAATAGCAGCCTAGTAGTCACAAGGCCTTTAACTTCTCCAGCGGTGCTACCAGGGGAGCAAACACCGCTAGCGGCCCTTGACAGGACCCTGCCTGCGGCCAACAACAGCCTAGCAGTCGCGAGGTCTTCAACTTCATCGGCGGAGCTAGCAGGGGAGCTAACACCACCAGCGACCTGTGATGGGACATCACCGACGGCAAACAACAATCCACCAGTCGCGAGGCCTTTAACCATTCTAGTGGCGCTAGCAGGGGAGCTGACGCCACCAGCGGCCTTTGATGGGATCCTGCCCGCGGCTAATAACAGCTTAGCAATTGTGAGGCCTTTAACTTCATCGCCGGTGCTAGCAGGGGAGCTAACGGCATCAGCGACCTGTGATGGAACCCCGCCTACGGCTAACAACAGCCCAGCAGTCGTGAGGCCTCCAACTTCCCTAGCAGTGCTGGCAGGGGAGCTAACACCGTCAGTGGTTCGTGGCGGGATGCCATCAACGGCTAACAACAACCCACCAGTCGCGAGGCTTTCGGCCACTTCAGTGGCACTAGCGGGGGAGCTGACGCCACCAGCGGACCTGGACAGGACCCTGCCCAAGGTTAACAACAGCCTAGCAGTCGCGAGGCCTTCAACTTCATTGGCAGTGCTAGCGGGGGAGCTAGCCCCGCCAGCGACCTGTGGCAGAACCCCGCCTATGGATAGTAGCAGCCTAGTAGCCGCGAGGCCTTCAACTTCAGCGGTGCTAGCAGGGGAGCTAACACCACCAGCGGCTGACGATGAACATCCCACCGTCAATAGTGGATTGCATACACCGATTCAGACCAGTAAGAAAATAAATCAGGACGTTAAAAATATGCATATAGCGACTACAAAACAGAAAGCAACAAAGTTATTTCAAACTGTTAATCATGCCAGGGTTTTATGGGATCGAAAGTTAAAACCAAAGGGCATATTTGGGGGGCACATAAATATTAGAAGCATATTTTCAAAAGCGGAACAGCTTCAACATCTTCTGTCGGACTCAAATTTAGACTATCTGTGTATCTCGGAGACCTGGTTAAAACCTCACTCCCCCTTAAGTCACATAATGGTACCTGGATACAAAATATATAGAAACGATAGATTAAATTGCAAAGGTGGAGGGGTTATGATATATGTCAAAGAATATTTGCAATGTGAACAACTGGACTTACCCAACAACAATTTAGTGTTGTATGGTTGGGGGTGCCTGGCTGCCTTTTGTTTCTGTCTTCTGTTTCTGTCTTTTGTCTTTCCTTCCAGGTGGCACGCGTTTAGGACTGAATGGCTGTGTGGCTGATTTATCAGGACCTCACCCTGATCACCTGAGGCTGATCATGTGCAGCTCGTCAGGACTCACAGCTGTGGTGCATCTCTATGGATTGGGGCATGGTGGCATTTAAGTCTGGAGTACACAGTGTGTATTTGCCAGAGACTCGACCTTGTGACCAGACGGGTGAGATCGTCGTCTTGCGAGCCATCTCATCATCATGGATGCAGAGACCGTCCAGGTTTGATGCCATGGTCTGTGAAAGAGGAGGGGGTGAGGTCTCACGCTCGTCAGCACACTTCCTGAGGTACAGTAGGTTTTGTGACTAACAGTACAGTCAGTAAATGTGGTGTCCCTCACACCTTATTCTATTGAGCTATTATGTTAGTCGTTTAATCAGCTTCCACTGCAGTGATAATGTGAACTGGGTGTTCCATGCCTGCAGGGTGGGAAGCTGATTAGTGATTAAGCCAGGAAGTGTTTGCTGTTTATGTACACCTTTGAGTGGTCTCTCTGTGTGTGGAGTGTGGACTCACATGATGGTTTCTTCTTTCACAGACTCGGTTTGTCGCGGCCACCTGGGGGGTGTCGGTGGGGTCCTTGGGTCCGAACTGTTTCTGGCTCCGGACCGTTAGTGCTGCTGGGAGCACACCGGCATTCCACCACGCCAGACCGCGCACTTATTTGTTTGTATTTTGCACATCACTGTTATGTTATTAAATTCAGTTATCCTTTGTACCGTGCTCTGCTTATTTTATACTGGGTCCTTCAAACGCTGGTTGGTTCTCCGTCCTGCGTCCGACACATAACATTTAGAGTGTATTGGTGTAAATTTTACATTATCACCTGAAATGTCTTTTCTTGTATTTGTCCTCTACAGACCACCGTCCGCTAAGGAAGATTTCTATGATGACCTGGGTCAATTGTTAAAAATTTATAGTCCAAAAGAAATGATCCTTTTGGGGGATTTCAACTTAAATTGGATGGACAAAAAAACAAGAAAGAAATTGAGTGACATGTGCGTTAAATATCAACTGTCACAATTAATCAATAAGCCTACCCAAATCACCAATAAATCACAAACGTTACTGGATTTAATTCTTAGTAATAAAGTAAACCATATCTCTAAAACATACAATTTAATAACTGGAATGTCTGACCACAATCTTACATTAGTTGCACATAAATTATCCAGATTTAGGACTAAAAATCAAAATAGAGAAATAAAGGTAAAATGTGTAGATATTATTCAAAAAAGAAACTTAGAACCTTTGGAAAATGATCTTGGGCTGATTAACTGGGATGGAAAAATTGTAGGACCCGATTGTGAAGACGTGGCAAATCAAATAATAAGTACAATCCAAGACATATTGTCTAGATACAGGAAGACAGTACCAATAAAAGATAAAAAGCAAAATATACCCTGGTTAAATGAGACCTTGAGGCAAATGATGAAAATTAGAGATATGGCGTTAAAAACTTTTTTTAAAATCAGGCCGGAATACAGATCACATAGTATTTAAAGGGATGAGGAACAAAGTAACATCAGAACTCAGGAAAGCTAAAGCGAATTTTTTTCTAAATAAAATAAAAGAAGCAAAAGGCAATAATAAAGCCTTATGGGAAACACTCAATAAATTGATGGGCAAAGATCATCAAAAATGTGAAATTACACAAATTAAATATTGTAATGAAATTTTTAATGATAGCGTAAGTATTGCAAATAATTTTAACACATATTTTATCAATTCTATATATGAACTTAGCCAAAAATTCACTCCAGTGTATCCCAAAAAAAGTGTTATGGATAAGACGCGGATTGAGGACCGGCCCAGTATCTGACTGAACCCAGCATGAAATAATCAGAAGCAGTTCCAAAAAGAAAACACATTTATTTTTTCTCCCTTTGTGCTATACATGAAATACTAAATAAATAAAGTTTTGGTGAGGTGGAAAGGCGGCGCGCTCTCTCAGCGTCTCAACAGTCGGAGTCCGAACGTTCAGGACTCAGGAGTTCCACCAACACCCCCCTCAGGTGACTTTCCCAGACTGTACTCTGCGAAGGAGGAACAGAGATGAGATTATTGAACACTTATTACTACAAAATATTGTTTAGAGGCAAACTTATCAGCTACACGTTTAGGTCTGGTTTCAAACTTAGTTCAAAGAGGCTGCTGCTCACAGCTAGTGGAGGATCATTAATCCGCACGCCACTGCCGTGAGGAGCACGCCAAACAATTTCCACCAATAATTACTTATAGCTACGTATAAACGCCAATTTACATTCACGGATAAACTTTTCAGAATATTCATCTCTGTCGTGTGCTGACAACGTTTGGCTCTCACCCTCGTCCTCCTTCACAGGTGCGATGTCAGACTCTGAAACGGCCCTCAGCGTCCCCACACGGTCGTCACATGGTCGTATTCTCCGGCAATCTTATCCAACTCACTGCTGGTTTAAATGTAGTTCTTCATCACTACATTGGTACCAGCTGGAAGTCCTCAGATCTGTACGTGAACATCACAAGTGTCGTGGATTGTCCTAATAGAGAGCCGCACGAGAATGCAACAGGTGCAGCCAATCATCGTAACAGAGGAGAGAGACTCTTCTGCAGCACAGTTTCCTCAGAGAACAACCCCAAATCACCTGGGAAGGAAAACAAACACAAAACAACCCAACCTGGTCCAGCCAAACCCCCCCCAACACACAACAGTACCCCCCCGTCAACGGGAAGCCTCCCGGCGACCGCACAAACCAGACCCAAAAACAACCCCACACAACAAAGGCCAAAGCAGGAGGAGGGCAGAGATCACAGCAGGCAGCAGAGCCGGGAGATGCGGAAGAAAGGCTGGCCGGCATCAAAACAAAAAAAAAAACATCCCGAAACAACCCCAAACACAAAAAGAAAACACACAAAAAAGGCCCCCAGCATCCCCCCCAGAGAGTACCACAAACATACCCCAGGGAAGCACACCGGGGTAAACACAAAAGAAAAACACAATACCCAACCCAACACCCCCCCCCCCTCCCCCCAGAGGACCGTCCCATCAAACCCTGGGGAGGAACAAAAAACACACAAACCCAAAAATCCCAACAAACCCCCCCAACACATTAAAACACAGGTCAAAGGAAAAGACAAACAACGCCCTCCCCCAACATGTGGAGCCCGACTTCCCCCAGTGGACATCATCGTCAACCCCAGGAGCAATGACCACGGCAGGAGCCATCCAGGAATCCCCAGGCATACATGGGAGCCTTAACGTCCCCCAGAGGACCGTCCCATCAAACCCCAGGAGACACCCCCACAACCCAGGAACCCCCACCCCAGCCTAACACAGCCGGTCGGCCCCACAGTCAACCTCCCCCCCAGAGGACCGTCCCATCAAACCCCGGGGGGAAACAGGAGGAAACAAAAACCCCAAACCCCCAGGAATTTCCAAAAACCACCCCAGGAGCAAACAAAAACTACAGAAAGCCCTATTGACCTCCCCAGCACCCGAAACACGTCGCGGCAATCGGCACAGGACTACTAAGCCGGAGAAGCCAATAGGAAAAACGTAACCCAGCTCCACCCCCAGGGGCAGGAGAAAACCGGCAAGACAGCCGGTGTCGACCCCCTGGCTATACTCCAGCCTACTTTGAGGGGTGGGCAGCGGAAAAGGCGTACGGCACTGATCGGCCCCACTGCTCTGACTGGAGTACATCCCCACTGCCCGACACCTCAGCGATGCCAATGGCGAACGGTCAGAGGCTCGCTGAGGCTGGAGTGGAACCGGGAATCAACTAAACTTAAGAAAAAAGCCCTGGACCCCCCCAGGTGCAGAGGTCCTCATGGGAATGCCCAGCAACCAACCTGCACCACCCCACAACACCAAAGACGAATGGCCAGAAGTGTGTGAGGCTGGGGATAGGGGACAGGGAAATAAAAACCAACAAAATAAAACGACCCACTCCGCTAACAAAATTGAAACAACTATAAATAATCAAAAACAAAAACAAAAAACACACGTTTACCTGAGTCCAAACGAACTCTGACCAGCCAGCCTGTTCACCTCACCAGAACTACCTCAAGTGCTATACACAAAAACTAGTTTACGAAAACTCCCATTTATATCCCATAAAAAACGTCCGTAAAACACCTGGAGCCATGTTACGATGCTGTTTCCTGATGCTCGTTTGACCGGGGCAACATGGCTGCTCCGACCCCTCCGAGCCGCATTGGCTCATCCACTAGAGGAGCTAGAAGTCCCATCGGAGGAGTCTCAGTGGAACGAAGAAGAGGCGGTTCGGACTTATGTCGGGGAAAACCCCGAGACAAAACACCCCGCTCGGACGCTCGCCCTCTCTCTCGTCCACGCTCCTTAATCCAATCGTCTAGACGAATAACCAAGGATATTAACTCATCTAAATCCTTTGGTTCATCACGGACGGCTAGCTCATCTTTCAGGGAGTCATTCAACCCGTCTACAAACACCCCCCTCAAAGCAGCAGCATTCCAACCAGACTGAGCGGAAAAAATTCGAAAATCCACAGAATAATCAGCTGCGCTTCGTCGCCTCTGTCGGAGGTCCAGCAATCGTTGAACCATGGTATTTGTTTTCACCGGATGATCAAAAACCAAACGAAGTTCACGGGAAAAGTCATCAAAGGATTCTAGCAGTGATGATTTATTGCTCCGCAACGCCGTGACCCACGCCAGGGCGTCACGTCGCAACAGATTAACAACATATGCGACTCGGCTACTCTCAGAGGAGAAAGACGCCGGTCGCTGAGCAAAAACCAAACAACACTGCATCAAAAATGACGCACAAGCCTCCACATTTCCCGAATAGGGCTCCGGATGACATATAACCGGTTCAGGAGCCGAATCTCCGGACAGCGAATTTATCTGCACCGGGCTTGATGGAACCGGAGCTGCAACCACAGGAAGCAGAACAGCCTGAGCTACAAGCTCCGTAACACGGGCGTCTGTCTGTTTAATTTGAATCAAAAGGTGCTGCACTTGCTCCCAAGTCATCTCCAGGTGCTTCTGGACTTTCTCCTGAAATGGAACTGCTTCTGCCGCTGGGTCCATATTGGTTTGGCCGGAGAATTCTGTTATGGATAAGACGCGGTCCAGTATCTGACTGAATCCAGCATGAAATAATCAGAAGCAGTTCCAAAAAGAAAACACATTTATTTTTTCTCCCTTTGTGCTATACATGAAATACTAAATAAATAAAGTTTTGGTGAGGTGAAAAGGCGGCACGCTCTCTCAGCGTCTCAACAGTCGGAGTCCGAACGTTCAGGACTCAGGAGTTCCGCCAACACCCCCCCCCCCCCCCCCCCCCCCCAGGTGACTTTCCCAGACTGTACTCTGCGAAGGAGGAACAGAGATGAGATTATTCAACACTTATTACTACAAAATATTGTTTAGAGGCAAACTTATCAGCTACACGTTTAGGTCTGATTTCAAACTTAGTTCAAAGAGGCTGCTGCTCACAGCTAGTGGAGGATCATTAATCCGCACGCCACTGCCGTGACGAGCACGCCAAACAATTTCCACCAATAATTACTTATAGCTACGTATAAACGCCACTTTACATTCACGGATAAACTTTTCAAAATATTCACCTCTGTTGTGTGCTGACAACGTTTGCCTCTCACCCTCGTCCTCCTTCACAGGTGCGATGTCAGACTCTGAAACGACCCTCAACGTCCCCACACGGTTGTCACAAGGTCGTATTCTCCGGCAATCTTATCCAACTCACTGCTGGTTTAAATGTAGTTCTTCATCACTACATTGGTACCAGCTGGAAGTCCTCAGATCTGCATGTGAACATCACAGGTGTCGTGGATTGTCCTAATAGAGAGCCGCACGAGAATGCAACAGGTGCAGCCAATCATCGTAACAGAGGAGAGAGACTCTTCTGCAGCACAGTTTCCTCAGAGAACAGCCCCAAATCACCTGGGAAGGAAAACAAACACAAAACAACCCAACCTGGTCCAGCCAACCCCCCCCAACACACAACAAAAAGACTAATAACAGATAACCCAAAATTGAACCTATGCTTAACTTATGAATTTCAGGTAAAAAAAATTTTGGTTTCTCTGACAAATTCAAAAAGCAAAGACATCTATGGAATAGACTCTGCGCTCATTAAAAAAAATTATGAATACTTAATCAAACCACTAACAAGGTTAACGAATCTTTCAATTGAACAAAATTCTTTTCCAGATAAAATGAAAATTGCAGCAGTAATTCCTATACACAAATATGGTAATAAACAAGAAATGGAAAATTATAGACCGATTAGCATTCTTCCAATATTTTCCAAAATCATAGAAAAGGTAGTGTCCAGGCAAATAATTGACCATCTAGAAACAAATGCGTTGTTACATCCTATGCAGTTTGGTTTTAGAAAGTACCATTCTACAGAAACAGCCTGTAGCTATCTCTTGGAAAACATAAAATCAAATTTAGACAAAGGAGGAGTTGTTGGAGCAATTTTCTTAGACTTACGCAGAGCGTTCGATACCGTAAATCATGAACTTGTTATGTGTCGGACGCAGCTCGGAGAACCGACCAGCGTTTGAAGGACCCAGTATGAAATAAGCAGAGCACGGTACAAAGGCTAACTGAATTTAATACATAACAGTGATGTGATACAAAACAACAAAAGAGTGTGCGGTCTGGCGTGGTGGTGATACGGTGCGCTCCCAGCAGCGCTAACGGTCCGGAGCCAGAAGCCGTTTGGACCCAAGGACCCCGCCGACACCCCCCAGGTGGCCGCAACAACCGAGTCTGTGAAAGAAGGAACCATTATGTGAGTCCACACTCTACACACAGAGAGACCACTCAAAGGTGTACATAAACAGCAAACACTTCCTGGCTTAATTACTAATCAGCTTCCCAACCTGCAGGCATGGAACATCCAGTTCACAAAACTCCACTGCAGTGGAAGCCGATACATGACTAACGTACAGCTCAATATAATAAGGTGTGAGGGACACCACATTTACTGACTGTATAAACGTTAGTCACAAAATCTAACGTACCTCAGGAAGTGTGCTGACGAGCGTGAGACCTCACCCCCTCCTCTTTCACAGACCGTGCATCAAACCCTGGACGTTCTCTGCATCCACTGATGATGAGATGGCTCCCGAGACGACGATCTCACCCGTCTGGTCACAAGGTCGAGTCTCTGGCAAATACACACTGTATACTCCAATCTTAAATGCCACCATGTTCCAATCCATATAGATGCACCACAGCTGTGAGTCCTGACGAGCCGCAGGTGATCAGGGTGAGGTCCTGATAACCTCAGCAACACAGCCACTCAGTCCCAAATGCAAGCCACCTGGAAGGAAAAACAAAAGACAGAAACAAAAAGGCAGCCAGGCCCCCCAGCCATACAACAGAACTTCTCTATTCAAAATTACAAAGATTCAAACTATCAGAAAACACAATAAGTTGGTTAAAATCTTATTTATCAGGGCGAAATCAATGTGTCAGAATTAATAATGTAGTATCTGAGATAAAACTGTGTAATATAGGTTTACCACAAGGGTCAATTTTGGGCCCGGCATTATTTTCTTTATATATAGATGATTTACCTTCAGTATGTGACAATGTGAGCATACAAATGTACGCAGATGATACAATAATATACACACACGGAACAAATATGACAGGTTGTGAGCAAACTAACTATAGCCATGGGAAGAGTTTCTACCTGGCTTCAGGAATCCTGTCTAACATTAAACTTGGAAAAAACAGCAGCCATGTATTTCACTATTAAGAATAAAACAACAGTATATCCAAATATTATTATCAATGATCAAATTATAAAAAAGTTACTGATTTCAAATATTTAGGGCTTACATTAGATTCAACTCTCAGTTTTAAGAAGCATATAAAAAAAGATCTCAAACACTTTGAAATTTAATTTAGTTACTTTTAAAAGCATAAGAAATACATTAACAACAGAGGCTGCAAAATGCTTTCTAAATGCAATGATAATACCTCATTTTACTTACTGTATAACAAGTTGGGCTCAAGCAAATCTAACAACGTTAAGACCTTTGGAGTCCCTGTATAAAAGGGCTCTTAAAATCCTTGATCAAAAAAGTATTCAATATCATCATTGTCATATTTTGAGCAAATATGCTATGCTCAGCTTTGAAAATTTTATCTTTTTCCATGAGGTTCAAATGGTATACAAAATAGTTCATAATCAAGCTCCGCCACCTCTGAAGAACTTCATTCACCTGTCCTCTGATACAAGAACAAGGGTAACAAGAGCAACCACTCGGAGGCAGTGTACCATTCCCAAATGTAAGACTACATTTGCACAATCGACATTTTCTTACAGAGCCACAAAGTGGAATATATTATCAGAAGAAATAAAAACACAACCAGACTTTAAGACATTTTCTGTAAAGGTAAAATCATGGCTTCTTCAAAACCAAAGATGTAGGCACTAAATATATAGCACTGCTAAAGGTAACACTGAACATGTGTAATAAGTATTCTGATTCTACAACCCCTGGCAAAAATTATGGAATCACCGGCCTCGGAGGATGTTCATTCAGTTGTTTAATTTTGTAGAAAAAAAAAGCAGGTCACAGACATGACACAAACTAAAGTCATTTCAAATGGCAACTTTCTGGCTTTAAGAAACACTATAAGAAATCAGGAAAAATAATTGTGGCAGTCAGTAACGGTTACTTTTTTAGATCAAGCAGAGGGGAAAAAATATGGAATCACTCAATTCTAAGGAAAAAATTATGGAATCATGAAAACAAAAGAACGCTCCAACACATCACTAGTATTTTGTTGCACCACCTCTGGCTTTTATAACAGCTTGCAGTCTCTGAGGCATGGACAGACAGGACTGTGTCATGTCTGTGATCTGCTTTTTTTCTACAAAATTAAACAACTGAATGAACATCCTCCGAGGCCGGTGAGTCCATAATTTTTGCCAGGGGTTGTATATAGAAATTGAGAGATGAACTGTATGAAGGGTGAATATTTTTTTTACAAGTGTTTTGATATTGTACAGTAATTGAGAGGTTTAGATGAATTTATGAATGTCTTGATAATTTTGATGTTTTGATGCTGCATGTTATGAGTGACAGGGATGAATTATGAATGGTTGTTTTAAATGTTTTGATATGGCACAGTATTTTAGAAATGAATGACGTAAGAATGAATTTAATATTATATATTTTATGAATTTAGTATTATATATTTTGTAGGTTTGTTTGTGATGTATTTAATAGCCCTATGTGTACCCCCTGACCCTCAAGGACTACAGATGGAAATTAGCTGTTGCAGCTACAATCTGGTACAAACATCTCTGCTTGATGAGCATAATGTAATTGTATGCTGTCCTTGTACAAATAAATGGAAATGAAATGAAACTCCCATGGTGCACTGCAGCACAACGTCCATTGTTTACTGGATAGCTAAAATGGCTAATTTCTCCAAAAATATTTGTCCTATCAACTGTCTGCTTTTTCAGCATTCATCGTTTACACAAAATACAGAAACATAGCTAACAGAAAATGTCAGCTCTTCACGGTTTTTGCACAATCAAACCCATACACGCACGCACGCGCGCACACACACACACATGCACACACACACACACACACACACACACACACACACACACACACACACACACAGAGGCTACTTGGCTATTATAATATAGATTACACATTATCATAGATTATAATATAAATTGCTGTTTTTAAATGACCAGTAAAAAATCAAGGACCGAGACGTCACCCGGTATGGCGGAGCCGGTGTCCCACCCTGGAGCCAGGCCTGGGGTTGGGGCTCGTGCGTGAGCGCCTGGTGGTCGGGCCTTAGCCCATGGGGCCCAGCCGGGCTCAGCCCAAAAGAGCAACGTGGGCCCACCCTCCTGTGGGTTCACCACCTGCAGAGGGGGCCATGGGTGGTCGGGTGCAGAGAGGATTGGGTGGCAGTCGAGGGCGGGTGGCCCGGCGGCCCGGCGGCCCGGTCCATGCTCACAGCACCTGGCTGTTGGGACGTGGAATGTCACCTCGCTGGGGGGGAAGGAGCCTGAGCTTGTGTGGGAGGTTGAGAGATACTGACTAGAGATAGTCGGGCTCACCTCCACGCACAGCTTGGGCTCTGGTACCCAACTCCTGGAGAGGGGCTGGATGCTTAATTTTTCTGGCGTTGCCCACGAGGAGAGGCAAAGAGCTGGGGTTGCATTGTTTATTGCTCCCCAGCTCAGTCACCATGTGTTGGAGTTCACTCCAGTGAACGAGAGGGTCGCGTCCCTACGCCATCGGGTCAGGGACAGGTCCCTCACTGTTGTCTCGGCCTACGGACCGAGCGGCAGTGCAGACTACCCGACCTTCTTGGAGTCCCTGGGAGGGGTACTAGATAGCGCTCTGATTGGGGACTCCATTGTTCTCCTGGGGGATTTCAACGCCCACGTGGGTGGCGACAGTGAGACCTGGAGGGGGTGATCGGGAAGCACTGCCTCCCCGATCTAAACCCGAGTGGTGTTCAGTTGTTGGACTTCTGTGCTAGTCACAGTTTGTCCATCACAAACACCATGTTCGAGCACAAGGGTGTCCATAAGTGCACGTGGCACCAGGACACCCTGAGCCGGAGGTCGATGATTGACTTTGTAGTTGTATCATCTGACCTTCAGCCACGTCTCTCGGACACTCGAGTGAAGAGAGGGGCAGAGCTGTCGACTGATCATCACCTGGTGGTGAGTTGGATCCGCTGGGAGGGGAGGAAGCCGGTCAGACCTGGCAGGCCCAAACGTATCTTGAGGGTCTGCTGGGAACGACTGGTGGAACCCTCTGTCAGCGAGGTCTTCAACTCCCACCTCCGGGAGAACTTCTCCCAGATCCCGGGGGAGGTTGGAGACATGGAGTCCGAGTGGACCATGTTCTCCACCTCCATTGTCGATGCAGCTGCTCGTAGCTGTGGTCGCAAGGTCTCTGGTGCCTGTCGCGGCGGCAATCCCCGAACCTGGTGGTGGACGCCGGACGTAAGGGATGCCGTCAAGCTGAAGAAGGAGTCCCACTTACCTTTGTTGGTAGGTGGGATCCCGGAGGCAGCTGAAAGATACCGGCAGGCCAAGTGTGCCGCAGCCCGTGCGGTCGCAGAGGCAAAAACTCGGGTCTGGGAGGAGTTCGGGGAGGCCAAGGAGGAGGACTATCGGTCGGCCTCGAAGAGATTCTGGCGAACCGTCCGACGCCTCAGGAAGCGGAAGCAGCTCTCCACCAGCACGGTGCGGGTGGGGAGCTGTTGACCCTGACTGGGGATGTTGTCGGGCGGTGGAAGGAATACTTCGAGGATCTCCTCAATCCCATCGTCACGTCTTCTGAAGAGGAAGCAGAGACTTGGGACTCAGAGGTGGACTCACCCATTACCCAGGCCGAACTCACCGAGGTGGTTAGAAAGCTCCTCGGTGGCAAGGCTCCTGGGGTGGATGAAGTCCATCCTGAGTACCTTAAGTCTCTGGATGTTGTGGGACTGTCTTGGCTGACACGCCTCTGCAACATCGCGTGGCGATCGGAGACAGTGCCTCTGGATTGGCAGACTGGGGCGGTGGTCCCTCTGTTTAAGAAGGGGACCGGAGGGTGTGTTCCAACTATAGGGGGATCACACTCCTCAGCCTGCCCGGTAAGGTCTATTCCAGAGTACTGCAGAGGAGAATTCGACCGATGGTCGAACCTCGGATTCAAGAGGAGCAGTGTGGTTTTTGTCCTGGTTGCGGCACACTGGACCAGCTCTACACGCTCCATCGGGTGCTAGAGGGTTCATGGGAGTCCGCCCAACCAGTCCACATGTGTTTTGTGGATCTGGAGAAGGCGTTCGACCGTGTCCCTTGGGGCACCCTGTGGGGGGTGCTCTGGGAGTACGGGGTCCGGGGTCCTTTGCTAAGGGCTATCCAGTCCCTCTACGACCGCAGCAGGAGCTTGGTTCGCAATGCTGGTAGTAAGTCAAACTTGTTTCCAGTGCACGTTGGCCTCCGCCAGGGCTGCCCTTTGTCACCGGTTCTGTTCATTATTTTATGGACAGAATTTCTAGGCGCAGCCAGGGTGTAGAGGGGGTCTGGTGTGGGAAGCACAGAATCTCGTCTCTGCTGTTTGCAGACGATGTGGTTCTGTTGGCTTCAAATCAGGACCTTCAGCGTGCACTGGGGCGGTTGCCAAGTGTGAAGCATGCGGGATGAAAATCAGCACCTCCAAATCCGAGGCCATGGTTCTCGACCGGAAAATGCTGCTTTGCCCTCTTCAGGATGGTGGAGTGTCCTTGCCTCAAGTGGAGGAGTTTAAGTATCTCGGGGTCTTGTTCACGAGTGAGGGACGGATGGAGCGTGAGATCGATAGACGGATCGGTGCAGCATCTGCAGTGATGCGGTCTCTGTATCGGACCATCGTGGTGAAGAGAGAGCTGAGTAGGGGGGCAAAGCTCTCGATTTACCGATCGATCTACGTTCCGATCCTCACCTATGGAATCATCATGAGATTTGGCTCATGACCGAAAGAACGAGATCGCGAGTACAAGCGGCCGAGATGAGTTTCCTCCGCAGGGTGGCTGGGCGCTCCCTTAGACATAGGGTGAGGAGCTCGGTCACTCGGGAGGAGCTCGGAGTCGAGCCGCTGCTCCTACACGTCGAAAGGAGTCAGTTGAGGTGGCTTGGGCATCTTTTCAGGAGCTGGGGGAAGTGTGTGTGGATCGGGAGGTCTGGGCGGCTTTGCTTGAGCTGCTGCCCCCGCGACCCGACTCCGGATAACGCAGAAGAAAATTGATGGATGGATGGATGGATGGATGTTTTTAAATTTTATCATGTTCACTTATTTACAGACTGCCTGGTTGTGTGAAATAAAAGTCCACAGTTTTGTTGCTCGTCACTCGATAAAAGTTAAAAAGTCACTAAATGTAGTGTCAAAGTCGCTGAATCAGTCGCGGCGTCTGTGTTTCTGTCTCCTCCTGATTTCTGCTGCTGGCTGTCAGAGCGGTTTTAATTTGCACAATAATTAAATTAATTTAATTAAATCACTTTATCATATTTACCTCCTCCCTTTGTGATCCATCGTTACAACACGCAGAGCAAACGCTTGTATTTTGGAATCGCAAAATCATTTGCAAATCCTCAAAGATTCATGACAAAATGGGCCGAACGTGAAAAGAAAGAGAGATAATAAATAAATGAGAGAAATGCGTGGTGCTAATCTGCAGTTTAACGCTGTGCACGTCTGTGTTGTATCGTGTGTCCATGCACGTCTGCATGGCCACCCATCGTCATTTTGGATGTTTGTTGCCATGGTTACAGTTCTTGTCAGTGTATTGAAATTCCCTGCCCCCCTCCACTCCCAAATTAAACCCCCCCCAGCTCAACATGTTGTGTGACGTGGAGGAGAGATAACAGGACAACATCCAGAAAGTTCAGAGCCACACGAATGACAGATTAAAAAGAAAGAAAACAGGGACAAGTGGGAGGAGAAATACTGTCACCATCTCCCACCCTACCCCCCCCCCCCCCAACAAAAAAAACAAGTGTCCAAACATAAACTACTACTACTACTCATAAGGGAAGAAAACCCACCCTGATCTTATACTGAGAATGATGTGGGCCAAAGTACAAATAAAGCCCAAAACAAACAGTAATTCCTCCAAGTGAAGCCCAGAAAAAGTAACAAGAAAACTCAGACCATCTTTAAAATTTGGCCCGAGTTAGGGTTAAGGTTAGGGGTAGGGTTATGGGTAGGGTTTGGGTAGGGTTAGGGTTAAGGTTAGGGGTAGGGTTAGGCTTAAGGTTAGGTGTAGGGTTAGGGTTTAGGTAGGGTTAGGGTTAGGGGTAGGGTTAGGTTTAGGGTTAGGGTTTGGTTAGGGTTAGGGTCAAGGTTAGGGGTAGGGTTAGGTTTAAGGTTAGGGGTAGGGCTTGGGTAGGGTTAGGGTTAAGGTTAGGGGTGGGTTATGTTTAAGGTTAGGGGTAGGGTTTGGGTAGGGTTAGGGTTAAGTGTAGGGTTAGGCGTATGCTTAGGATTAGGGGTAGGCGTAGGGGTAGGATTAGGGTTAGGGGTTGGGTTCAGGGTAGGGTTAGGGGTAGGGTTTGGGCAGGTTGAGTGTTAAGGTTAGGGGCTTGGTTGGGCTTATGGTTAGGGGTAGATTTTGGGGTAGGTGTAGTGGTAGGATTAGGCGTAGGTGTAGGATTAGGGTTAGGTGTAGGGTTAGGGGTTGGGTTAGTGGTAGGGTTAGGTTTAGGGGTAGGATTAGGGGTAGGGGAAGGGGTAGGCTTAGGTGTAGAATTAGGGTTAGGAGTAGGATTAGGGGTAGGGGTAGAGTTAGGGTTAGGAGAAATCGCAATTGGAGCTATCTGGCACTGGCACCCAGCGACAGGGTCAGACCCACGGGTTAGTGTTAGGGTTAGAGGCACGGGTTGGGGGAAGGGGTTAGTGTTAGGTTCTGGTTAGGGTTTGGTTAGGGAAGGGAAAGTAACCTGTCCCCTTCGGGGGACAGGAGGAGCACGGTCCTTCCACCAGGCCGGTCCCCCTTCTCTGCCCCACCCTCTAAACTCACGGCTTCTTTTTTTGCCATATTGCACCATAGTCCAGTCTTGTGCTGGAGCCATGGTAGAATATTAGTTTTTAGTTTTATATATATATATATATATATATATATATATATATATATATATATATATAAATGTTTAGATGTGAAACAAATTAAAATTAAAATACTGTTTTTAAAGATGTAAATGAAATTGAAATATTGTTTTTAATAAAATTCAATCCAAAAAAAGGAAAAGAACAAGTGTTCTGAGGACGACGTTTCGGCTACAATAAGCCTTCTTCAGGTCCTGGCACACTAATTAGATACAAAAATGTTATGGAAAGCAGTCTGTAGAAAATATGTTGCTCATTCACTGGTCAGAACTGAACTGTTCAGTGTGTGAGAATGTCCTTTTTACGCTTGTTCACAACTGCCAAGTTCACACCTGGAGCCGAGTTTCCATCGGGCCAACTTCTGCTGTCATCCCAGAAAACACACAGACACAGAAATCCACGGTTAACCAAACTTAATGGCAGCAATAAAAACCATCAGAAACCAGATTGATCAGAGAGGAACCCCTCAGTCATAATGCATGTGTGGCATTCAGGGAGACTGGGAAAGATGAATGCCAACCAATACAGTCTGCAGTTTTTTTTTTCAGGCTCCAACATGAATTTCTAATCTGATGATCTCTCTCTCTTTCGCTCTCTTACCCTCCTTTCTCTTTTTCTCTATTTTCTCTCGCTCTTTCTGTCATTTCTCTCTTTTGCTGTCTTTTTACTCTCGTTTTTCTCTTGCTCTCTTTTTTCTGTCTGTCTTTCTCTCTTTCTTTTTTCTCTCACTCTTTCTCTCCTTTGATGTCTTTTTTCCCTCTCTCCTTCCTTTCTCTCTTTCTCCCTCTCTCTTTTCTTTCTCATTCTTTATCTCTCTCTGGCCTACACATTTGACCTCAGGTTGTCCTGGAACAAAGGTCAAGTTTTGGCGCACATGCTGGTTCTGTACATCACCACAAAGGTCAAGGGGTCACTCACGCGTTCAGTTTCTTCCTCTGTGCTGCTGACATCTTATCAATACGTTTTGAATTAATTGCTTTTCATTTATTAAATTAAAACAGCAGTTATTCTGCAGATCAAATTCATCCAATGTGAGGATTTGTCATGTTTCCATTTTTAATTCAAAGTAAATAAAATATTTTTAAATTTTGATGAAATTTTCATTGTGAAATTTTATGGACCAAAATATATGTGGATTTATTGAAATGATATCATTATAAGAGTGCTCATGGAGGGATTCATGTGCACTAAAGTTATACAATTCTAAAGAGATTTTCCTTTCTGGGAGCAGTAACCAAAAGAATTTGTTTAATCACGTGACAAGGAGTGTAAAGTTCAGGAAGCAAATTAATTTAAATGAATTGATGGGATACAACAGGAAGGTGATGATCAGTTCCTCTGCCCATCATGTGAGGATGTGTAGCCTCTAGGGGGCACTAGGAGTTCTACTCACGTTTCCAAATGGTCCCTTAAATCAGCGTCATTTAACACTACAGGCTCATCTGGAACAAAGTTCGAAGGTCATTGTGGTTTTATCCTTTTTGGCTACAACTGTTATGCTGTGTTTAAGTGCTGTTGGGACGGTCCGACACCACGGCTCTGAACCGAACCCGGCCTTTCTAAACTCACCCTGCATGTGCTGCACTTCATTATTGTATTATTGTACATGTGACTGAATCATTTAAAGAGAAGAATGCTTCAGAAATAAGGTAGTTAAATGGGTGGGGGTGGGGGGAGGAAGGAATATAGTATCGAAAACAGACGTGCAGTTACAACAGGTCAAAGGACATCTTGGAGTACATTTACAGTATATCTGAAAAGTATTCACAGTAGTGAATTAATTTTTCCCCTCAGAATTCTACACACAACACCCCATAATGATAATGTGATTTTTTTTTTATTTTTGCATATATATATATATATATATAAACAACAACTAAGAAATCACACGTACATAAATATTCACAGTCTTTGCCATGAAGCTCAAAATTGAGCTCAGGTGCCTCCTATTTCCACTGATCATCCTTGAGATGTTTCTACAGCGTAACTGGAGTCCACCTGGGGTAAATTCAGTTGATTGGACATGATTTGGAAAGACACACACCTGTCTACATATGAGGTCCCACAGTTGACAGTCAGAGCACAAACCAAGCAGGAAGTCAAGGGAATTGTCTGTAGACCTCTGAGACAGGACTGTCTGGAGACACAAATCTGGGGAAGGGTACAGAAACATTTCTGCCGCTCTGAAGGTCTGAGTGAGCACAGTGGTCTCCATCATCTGTAAATGGAAAGAGTTCAGATCCACCAGGACTCTTTCTAGAGCTGGACACCCGTCTAAACTGAGCGATCGGGGGAGAAGGACCTTAGTCATGGAGGTGACCAAGAACCCGATGGTCACTCTGTCAGAGCTCCAGCATTCCTCTGTGGAGAGAGGAGAACCTTCCAGAAGGACAAGCATCTCTGCAGCAATCCACCAGTCAGGCCTATATAGTAGAGCGGCCTGACAGAAGTCACTCCTTAGTAAAAGGCACATGGCAGCCCACCTGGAGTTTGACAAAGGGCACCTGAAGGACTCTCAGACCAGGAGAAACAAAATTCTCTGGTCTGATGAGACAAAGATTGAACTCTTTGGCGTCATGTCTGGAGGAAACCAGGCACCATCCCTACAGTGAAGCATGGCGGTGGCAGCATTATGCTGTGGGGATGTTTTTCAGCAGCAGGAACTGGGAGACTAGTCAGGATGGAGTGAAAGATGAATGCAGCAATGTACAGAGACATCCTGGTTGAAAACCTGCTCCAGAGCACTCTTGACCTCAGACTGGGGCGACTGTTCATCTTTCAGCAGGACAATGACCCTAAACACACAGCCAAGATATCAAAGGAGTGGCTTCAGGACAACTCTGTGAATGTCCTTGAGTGGCCCAGCCAGAGCCCAGACCTGAATCTGACTGAACATCTCTGGAGAGATCTGAAAATGTCTGTGCACCGACGCTCCCCATCCAACCTGATGGAGCTCGAGAGGTGCTGCAAAGATGAATGGACCAAACTGCCCAAAAATAGGTGCAGCAAGCTTGTGGCATCATATTCATGAAGACCTGAGGCTGTGAATGCTGTCAAAGGTGCATCAACAAACTATTGAGCAAAGGCCCTGAATACTTATGGACATGTGATTTCTGAGGTTTTTTTTACTCATCACTCACTTATCTTCAACTGTTTTTCCGGGTTCGGGTCATGGGGGTAACAGTTCCAGCAGGGGACCCCAGACTTCCCTTTCCTGGGCCACATTGACCACCTCTGACTGGGGGATCCCGAGGCGTTCCCAGGCCAGTGTGGAGATATAATTTCTTCATCTAGTCCTGGGTCTTCCCCGGGGTCTCCTCCCAGATTGACGTGCCTGGAACACCTCCCTTGAGAGGCGTCTAGGAGGCATCCTTACCAGATGCCCGAACCACCTCAGCTGGCTCCTCCCACCTCAGCAACTCTACTCCAAGCCTCCCACGGATGACCGAACTTCTCACCCTATCTCTAAGGGAGACACAAGCCACCCTCCTAAGGAAGCCCATTTCGGCTGCTTGCACCCACGATCTAGTTCTTTCGGTCATGACCCAACACTCATGAGGTGAGAATAGGAACGAAGATTGACCAGTAGATCAAGAGCTTCGCCTTTTGGGTCAGCTCCCTTTTCGTCACAACAGTACAGTAGAGCGAATGCAATACCGCCCCTGCTGCGCCGATTCTCCGGCCAATCTCACGCTCCATCGTCCCCTCACTCGTGAACAAGACCCTGAGGTACTTGAACTCCTTCACTTGGGGCAAGGCCGTATTCCCTACCCAGAGTAGGCAATCTGTCGGTTTCCTGCTGAGAACCATGGCCTCAGATTTAGAGGTGCTGATCCTCATCCCAGCCACTTCACACTCGGCTGTGAACCGATCCAGTGAGTCTTGGAGGTCACCGGCCAATGAAGCCAACAGAACTACATCATCTGCAAAAAGCAGTGATGGGACCCTGAGCCCACCAAACCAGAAACCCTCCTCCCCCCAACTATGCCTCGATATCCTGTCCATGAATATCACAAACAGGATTGGTGACAAGGTGCAGCCTTTTTTTTTTTAGTTTTAGTAAATTTGCAAAAGTTAAAAAAACTTCTTTCATGTTGTCCTTATGGGGTGTTGTGAGTCCAATTTTGAGGGGGAGAAGTGAATTTACTCCATTCTGGGATAAGGCAATAATATAACAAAGTATAGATAAAGTGAAGCTCTGTGAATACTTTCTGGATTCACTGTATGTCCTCACTTTTCCATTTGAATAGAAGGTCTAAAAGCTTTACAATGATGTCTCACATTCACCCATTCACACACTGATGTCAGGGTGCTGTCATGCAAGGTGCTCAGCTGCACACCTGAAGCAGCTTGGGGATTAAGGAACTTGCCCAAGAACTCTTCATCATTTTCCAGTCTGATGGGGGTTTGAACTGATAATCCTCCTGCCTCAAGCCCAACGCTTAACCGCACGACCATCACCTCCCACTTGCAAATGGGGAAAAACAAAAAATGGAAACCTAAAGAAATATAACCTTATAACAATAAATATCATGAAAAAATCTGCTGTAAATTCACAAAATGTGCACAAAAACACAGCTGTGGTGCAAAATGCAGCACAACGGTCACAGCAACAACAAACATAGAGGTCTGTGTCCAGAGGACTTTAACCGACTCTTCAGTGCGGTGCGGTGCGATGCTCCGTTAGCTTTGAGTGCATAGCTGATCAGCACAGCTGAGTGAGATAATTGATCCGTTTATTGATTATTTACCATATTGAAACACATTTTTGTGTTTTGTTATTTGTGATGCGTTGATGTGTCAGTAAAGTGTCAGACCGCATTCCGCTGTCTGCTGCAGGACTTTTACATCTTTACCCTTTTTTGTAGTTGCTCAAACACAATTCCTGGAACAACTCAATATTTTTCAAATCTTCACACACAGTTTTAAAAACTCACACCCAACAGTACAAATGTCTAACTTCTGGGTCCCACTCAGTTTTAACCCTCAGAAAACACACACAAACTGTCAAAACACAGACTGACACTGGAGGGATTCATTCAACACACTCACACCAAAAGGTCCAGAATGGTGGTCAATCATAGTTTTTCCATATTTAGTACATACGAGGTCTATTAGAAAAGTAGCCGACCTTATTATTTTTTTCAAAAACCATATGGATTTGAATCACGTGTGATTACATCAGACATGCTTGAACCCTCGTGGGCATGCGAGAGTTTTTTCACGCCTGTCGGTTACGTCATTCGCCTGTGGGCAGTCTTTGAGTGAGGAGTCGTCCACCCTCTCGTCGTTTTTTCATTGTTTAGGAATGGCTCAGAGACTGCTGCTTTGTTTGATAAAATTTTTTTCAAAGCTGTAAGGCACAACTGAGTGGACACCATTCGATTAATTCAGCTGGTTTTCGGTAAAAATTTTAACGGCTGATGAGAGATTTTGGTCTGGTAGTGTCGCCGTAAGGACGGCCCACGGCGCCTGACGGCGATCTGTGCTTCGAGGCGGCAGCGTCTCGCCGTTTCAAGTTGAAAACTTCCACATTTCAGGCTCTGTTGACTCAGGAAGTCGTCAGAGAACAGAGAACTTTCAGAAGAAGTCGGCATGAGGAGTTTATTCGGACATTCCATTGTTAACGGACATTTTGTAATGAAAGAACGTGCGGGCAGAGTCGCATGTCGGGCCGGACCCGACCGCGGGGGGTCGCGACAGGAAAAACACCTCCCTTGGAAACCTTAACGGGCAAGTTGGAACATGCCCAAGCTGTTAAACAATTTCTCAGTTACTCACTTGTTGAAAGCCATCAAAAGCCGCCTGAATTTTTCAAATGGTTTTCAACACGAAGGTGTTTTTCCTGTCTCGGCGCACACAGATTCGCCGAGTCGTCACGGAAACAACTCGGCGAATTTGCGTGCACGTCTTTCATTAAAAAATGTCCTTAAACAGTGGAATGTCCGCATCAAGTCCTCATGCCAGCCTCTTCTGAATCTTCTCTGTTCTCTCACGACGTCCTGGGTGAATTAAGCCTTAAATTAGGATGTTTTCAGGTCGAAACAGGCCGACGACGGCGCCTGGAAGCGCTACACGATGTCCCGCTCTGTGAGAAGTCCTTCCACCGACAGAAACACCCCATAATCTCTCATCACCCGTTAAACTTTTCACCGAAAACCAGCTTAATTTCTCGAATAGTGTCCACTTGGATATTCCTCACAGGTCCAGAAAAATTTTTGATAAAGCAACGCGCGCCGTCTTGAGCAGCGTGTGAAACAAAGGAATTCAGCCGAGAGGGCGGGACCACATCTCACTCAAGGCCTGCCCACAGGGAAATGACGTCACTGACGCGTGAAAAAACTCACGCATGCGCACGAGGGTTCAAGCATGATTGGTGGAATCGCACGTCATTCAAATCCATATAGTTAAAAAAAAAAGGGTCAGTTTATTGTCTAATAGACCTCATATAGGTCTTGCTCTGGGTGTCCTGCTCCCCCCCCCCCACCTGTTGGAGAAACTGAAGGAGTGGTCCAGTGTTGTATGGACCCAGTATGGTGGTGGCCACACACGCTAATGGCTGCACACACGGTGATGTTGCCTCCTCTCTACCCTGGAACTTGTGTGATTGCACACTGTCCAGTAATGTTACACCCCCTTTGCTCCTTTTGTGAGATTGAACCCCTGCTTCATTGATAAAGACGTATTCCTGAGGGCCATGGCGTCCGTCTGAAAGATTCTCTACAGGAGTCAAAAAACACACCTTTTACTTCAAACACAGTACTGTGTGTGTGTTGGAATGACAGATTGACATTTACTCTACATACTATGGTATTTCTGTACAGTATAACAATTACCTGCACATATTGGAATTGTTGCTCCTTAACCGGAATTCCTCTCAAAGTTGCTTCGTTCTTATGTGGTGTCGCTGTATTAAACCGGGCAGTGGTGGAAAGACTCCTGCTGTTAGTCCCTTGAAATATTCCCTGGTCTTCAAGAATGCGGGGTTGAATCTCCCTCAAAGTCATGGCATTATTGACAATCACCACATTTACCAAGGCAGCCTCCTGCTCAGTAATACACAACCGCTGCCTGCCTCCAATAGATTGATGCCTCTCAGTTCTGCAAAAATGAAATTTGACCATCACTGACCTATGGTCATTCATTACTGTGGTCCAGTATAATAAAAACTACGCAGCACACAGTGGATATTCAGTCTATGTGTATTACATTACTGTGCATACTTCTTACTTTCTTACTTTCTATTTTTTCCTAGCTATTAATAGTTTTCTGATATTACGATAACTACATATAAGAATAGTCATATAATATAATATTTTTACCCTGTCCCTCATACATAAGTTACTATATATGGTAGCTACTTTTAATATGGGGCGGTCACTAGCCCTAAGATAGACTCTTACCCTAGTTCCTTAAACAAGAGTTTAAATATCATGATGGCTATGCATAAGAGGGGGCGGTCACTAGCCCGGCAAACCAAGGTGATGGACTCATACCCTAGTCCCTTAAAGAAAGGTATACCTCTTATTTCCAACTCGTCCTGTACTTATGACGTTACATCCCCAAACCCTACCTTGGTAGGAAGGTTTGTGACCGATGCTATACAGGACACTGGAGTTGGTAAATGTGGTAGTAGTAAATGTAAAACTTGCAAATACATAGTAGAAGGAAATAACTTCAGAAGTAACACCACAGGTAGACAATACAAGGTTAGCTCATGTGAAACAAAAATGACATGCAACACAAAAAATATAATTTACTTGATTAGCTGCAAATAATGTGGTATCCAATACATAGGAGAAACTAGCCAAACTCTTAGGAGCAGAATGAACAACCATAGACAGAGGCTTAATAAAATGTGTAATTTATTTTTATACCAACACTTTTGCTCATATGGTCATAATGTCGATGACGTAGAGGTTATGCCTATAGAGGAAGTATTTTTGGAAGAGGGTGAATGCTTTAGTTTAGCCTCTAAATGATTACAAAGGGAGGAATACTGGTACAAAGAACTAGCCACAATTTATCCGTATGGGCTTAATGACAATGTCAAAAAACTAGATAATGTTTCTAAAAAAGATATGGAAAATATTGTCATATGGACATTTTTTAACAAAAAAACAACACAAGTTCAAAAAATGATCAGGTACACGCAATAGACAACATCAACATACAAATACAAAGATAGATTTAGAACTTAGATTAAAAGAACTAATTAACAACTACAGTAGACCTGGGTTAGTACATGAACTTATCACATTAATTTTTTCGGTTCTACAACGAAAACGTGGCATCCTAACAGCTTTAGCTAATATTATACTTTCAGAACAAAGATTACCTAACTATATTCCAAAGTTGTCATAAAAGATTTAGCTAACTTTAGGTTAGGTTTACAAAAAATGGAAAAAACTCCAGTAACCAAAGATGATAATAAATCTTTCTTGAAAATTCCTTTTCACAACAAAGGCACTGAAATGATCAAACTATCACAGATTCTACATAGCAAACCAATCCAAAAAACTATACAAAATTTCATCATTGATAACCCCCCGTTATTAGCTATTCATATACTAAATCTATAGCTGGTAAAGTTTTTAATTTCAAACAAAGCATTTAAAGTTTAGACTTTGAATTAGGTACTACAAACCTTAGCTGTGATTGTGACTCGTCTAATTTCAAATACGAGCCAACAGGACATATAATAACCGGTAATCTCAGAATAATTGAGAACAGGCAGCTTAGAAAATTACTTAGTAAAGGACCATCATTTAGAGAACAAAATAATATTAACTGGGACACAAACCTCATAATAGTAAAAAAAAAAAAAAGTCATTAAGGATTACAAAAAACGTTGGGCTAAAAAAGAAAAAGTAGATACTAGAACACTGGATGAATGGGATTTCCATCTAATCCATTGTTTATTAAGTATAGGGTACTTAAATTTCATGATTTAGTCGATTTGAAAATATTACAAACGATGTACCAAGTTAATAAAAATACTTTACCAACAAACATTCAAAATATGTTTGAAAAAAGAGTAAGTAGTTATAAATTGAAAGGAATAGAAGTCTTAGAACCAAAGAAGATTTAGAACCAAAGTAAAGGAAAGGAGTATTGCAGTAAATGGTGTCAAATTATGGAACAATCTTAATAAAGAAATTAAAGAATTAAGGTCGCTTAAATTATTTAAAAAACATATTAAATTAGATGTATTAAGTAAATATGAAACTATGAAGTAAGTCAGTGGACTGCAAGAAAGTCAAAAAAAAAAAGAAAAAGTAAACTGTTAATAATGTTTGGAGTGTCTTAAGTTTAAATGTAACCTGTCAGTGATGTAATCTATTAATTAATGGTCATAATTATGAAATGGGTCAGTGGTATGTGACAAGTTAAAGAAATGCAATGTTAAATAATGTTGACTATGATGCTGTATATTGAAAGATTGTATTGTTAAAAGGGGCAGAAATCATAAGACTTGTTCTTCTTTCTGCTCCTTTTCATTCTGGTATTGTGGTGCTTTTGTTTTTTGCTTTTCTGTTTTTCTTTTAAATGAATGAAATAAATATTAAAAAAAAAAATTGACCAAGATAACTGAAAAGATAACTGAAAGTCTGGAGAATGATCATATAGAAACTGAAAGTTTTTTGTTTTTTTTAATTAGAATTCTTGTTTTTTTTTGTGTGTGTGGGGGGGGTGTCACTCTGTATGTACGTACGTACGTGTGTATGTGTGTGTGTGTGTGTGTGTGTGTGTGTGTGTGTGTGTGTGTGTGTGTGTGTGTGTGTGTGTGTGTGTATAATTTTTTAAAACTTGCTTTTGTTAATCACTTCCCATTTCTACCTTCATTTTTGTCCAGGCAAGAGTAAAAGGAGCCTGTTCCAGCAGGAGAATCTGTCCATCCAGCGATATTGAGGTTGAAGCTGAACTGGGTTCAGTCTGATCAACACATCCGACTGATCCTCGAAGAAACAACGGAGGTGGAAGCTGCATTTAATCGGGCAATCCTTGATGTGCTGGGCGAGCTTATCCACGCGATCCATGACTGGGGCGTGTGTCCTGCGCCCCCACCCTAGGACTGTAGACACATGGAACTTTTGTATTGTTTGTGTTGCACAGATTTATGTATTTATTTATTTGGGGGGGTATTTGCTCTTCTTTTAGTTGCAGTAAACATTTTGACTTATGTGATTGTATCATAATTTGTCATTTCTGGCTGAGTCAACAGTAAAAAACATTTTGTCATTGGTGTTTTGGTATGTTGATGGTTCATTTCTAAGAATTTTAATTTAGGATTTGCCGCTCCAGAAGACACTGCACATTACACCTGGCTAAATCTTTACAAAGACGCTGAAATAATCATGTCTAAACTGAGATTTTAGCAAATGGTATTCAACATGAAAAGGTTTAGTCACTTCAGTGATAGCACCATTACATCAAGGAATTCTGGCTATACTAGGTTTAGGGTTTGATGTGATGTAACATTTTACCCCAAACTATTGTACTGTGGTGTATAATTCTGCTGGATGACTTATACCAAAACAGAAGCAATTTATTCAGATATTTTGAACAACCAATTTTACTGTCTGTTTACTTCCATTTACATTTATGACCCCATTAAATGTAAAACTTATTTTACTACTGGATTTTGCTTAAACGGCTTTTCAAACTGTTAGCATTTAATTTAAATCAGTAAACCTTGGTAACTTTTACAAATCAAATTGATGTTATACAAAAGTGGAGAAATTTTTAGCAAAAAGTACAAAAGTTTATTCAAAATTCACAGTGAAACATAACCGGTGTATGACGTGTAGGCAAATGACAGGTATCCCATTCCGTGGCAAGAACCTTTTCAGCGGTGTCTCTGAGAAAACCATCTGAAACACACACATACAGCATACATATTTTAATTAGTGCTGTCAGGTTATTAAAAAAAATAATGTAATTGATTACAGGGTTTGTGATGAGTTAATCTAAATGAATCATTTAATCGCAGGTATATTTAAAACCCCAGGAGACGCCTCCCCTCACGACCAACGGACCCAGCCCCGGCCGTCTATGGCTAGATGGACCCACAGCCCTTTCCCCCCCAGAGGACACCACAGTCAAACCCTGAGGGCGGAAACTGGGGGGAAAACACCCCCCCCCCCCCCCCCAGGTGCAGAGGTTACCTGGGAAATGCCCAGCATAACCACACTGCACCACTCCAGCAACGCCGACACTACGGCTCACACGGCTGGAGCCAGAGGAGAAGAGAGGGAACAAAAAGAAAATACCCCAAACCCCCCCCCCTCCCCTCCCGGGTGCAGAGGTTACCTGGGAAACGCCCAGCACAACCTAACTGCACCACTCCAGCAACGCCGACACTACGGCTCACACGGCTGGAGTCAGAGGAGAAGAGAGAGCATAAGAAAAAACAAAACAAAAAAAAAGAAAGAAAAAACAACAACCCAAATACCCCCCCCCATGACCCCCCAGGGGACCGTCCCATCAAACCCTGGGAGGTGAAACTGAAAAAAAAAATAAAAAGAAAGACTAACAGACTGACATAAGGTTGCTCGGGTCTTTTCTAAATAGTGAAAAACAAAAAATAAAATCCCACACAAAAACCAACTCAAAAAACACCCACACAAAATGAACTAACACAAAACAAATAAGTGATTTATACCGTCAAGCTCCAACAAATGGAACACACCTGTTCCAACTTAAGAGCTTGACGGTAATGTGACTCAGTCACCAAAAGAGGGAGCCAAAGTGCTAAAATGAAAAAACCCCTTTGGTAACTGAGAAAACAAACTCATGCTGCCTTTCTGTGAGCAGCACACAACCAAAAATGTGATTCAACTAAATAACACCGGAGCTGACACAACAGACGCAGTAGCTATCATTACCTGGGGAAACGGGGCTACGACTGTAACACAGGAAGCACCGCGACCCGTGCCACAGAGCTCCGCCGTGCGCGTTCACCCATTACAGACTCACTCCTGCAGCTCCCGTTCAAACCTCTTATCCGGTAGAAGTGCGACGCGAAGCCGTCGCCAGTCACACTCCACCCAAGACCCACGGATAAGGCACACACAGTAACATGGCTGCAAGAGAGCACGAATCAGTATTCAGTAATGGGTTCTCAAACACGCACCATCCGGGCGGAGAGCACCCGCAACTGATCCGGATAACTTCTGAACATCTGCTGCCGCCTTCCCGGCGCGTTACCGTCTCTGCTACCGCTGGGTCCGTGATGTTTGGCCAGAGACTACTGTTATGTGTCGGACGCAGCTCGGAGAACCGACCAGCGTTTGAAGGACCCAGTATGAAATAAGCAGAGCACGGTACAAAGGCTAACTGAATTTAATACATAACAGTGATACAAAAAATAACAAAAGAAAGTGCGGTCTGGCGTGGTGCGCTCCCAGCAGCGCTAACGGTCCGGAGCCAGAAGCTGTTCGGACCCAAGGACCCCGCCGACACCTCCCAGGTGACCGCAACAAACCGAGTCTGTGAAAGAAGGAACCATTATGTGAGTCCACACTCTACACACAGAGAGAACACTTAAAGGTGTACAAACAGCAAACATTTCCTGGCTTGATTACTAATCAGCTTCCCAACCTGCAGGCATGGAACATCCAGTTCACAAAACTCCACTGCAGTGGAAGCCGATACATGACTAACATACAGCTCAATATAATAAAGGTGTGAGGGACACCACATTTACTGACTGTATAAATGTTAGTCACAAAATCTAACGTACCTCAGGAAGTGTGCTGACGAGCGTGAGACCTCACCCCCTCCTCTTTCACAGACCGTGCATCAAACCCTGGACGTTCTCTGCATCCACTGATGATGAGATGGCTCCCGAGACGACGATCTCACCCGTCTGGTCACAAGGTCGTGTCTCTGGCAAATACACACTGTATACTCCAGTCTTAAATGCCACCATGTTCCAATCCATGTAGATGCACCACAGCTGTGAGTCCTGACGAGCCGCAGGTGATCAGGGTGAGGTCCTGATAACCTCAGCAACACAGCCACTCAGTCCCAAATGCAAGCCACCTGGAAGGAAAAACAAAAGACAGAAACAAAAAGGCAGCCAGGCCCCCCAGCCATACAACAGAATGCCTATAAAAACAGAATTGTGGGAGTTTGGAAGCTGATTCTTTCTGCACAATATGACGCCTTTAATAATTATCTTATGAGATTTCATATTTTAAATTTGTCCATTGAACATAAAATGTGGATGAAAAACAAATCAAACGTTTTTAATGCGTTTTAACCTGTTCGAGTTCAGTGACGACGTTAATTATCGGTCATTAAAACTGAATTAACATTTTGTGCATGAACGTCAGTAAACGCACAAACTCCCACATTTGATTTTTAACAACAGTTATCAAAGCAAGTTACTTCAGTATAAAAAGTATTGACATCTAACATATTTATTGCTCTCAGAAACGTGTCTTCATTTACAGACCAAGTCACTGACATCTAAACAAAATGGAGCAAAGTGTGACAGGTGCTGTAATTAATTAATCTAAATTAATGCTTTATTTTGACAACCACAATTTTAATACTTAATAGCGACAGCCTGCAGTTATTACTTATTTATGAGCTAACGATTAGCTTACCGTCATGCTTTGTCTCTTCGTCCCTAGCAGCTTGTATCTTCTCGTCTTCATATTGTTGTATGAATTCTCCAAGTCTTCTGTACTTTTCAAGCGTGTTTCGTCTCGTCACCAGCAACTTTCTCTTAAAAACTCACAGAGCAGCAAACACACAGAGTCCGCCATTGTTTATGTTTGTGTCGCATATGTTTGGGCGCTCTTCACCTGCAACTCCCAATGGCGCCACCCGCGGTCAGTGACATGCGCAGTGGCTCTGGACTACAAATTTCCACTGTCGCAACAGTGGCTGCTGCCGTATGCCGATCCAGCAGAAGTGAGCAAAATTGCACAGCTGACGCGGTGAATGATAAAACTGAAGTCGGTAAAGCGGACCTGCTAAAACTGAGGCAGTGAATGAAAACATTCAACATTAAATTGAGTACAGCAAATGATACAATTGAAGTGGGTAGAGGTACTAAAATCGAGGCAGTGAATTAAATTAGCGAATATTATATTTTTAAGACATAATATTTCTAAGATTAATATTTACAATAATGTGATTTTAATGGAATCCAAATTTAACGATTCTAATTTTCAAAGGGGCAATATTAATCAGATGTTGTTTTTTACGTCACTCTTTTTTTTTTTTTTTTGCCTTCTTGCTCTCGGTCGGGACGATCGCATTTTTCTCTCCTCCTCCCTCCCCAACTTTCCTGCTACTGTAGCGTGTTTTGTCTGTGAGGCTGCCAGCCCTGCTACTCTGGAAAAGGGCAAAAGGGATCTGATCAAGTGGTCTCTGAATGCAATTGATACTATTTTTTCCACAAGGCACTCGGGAGTGGAGGACCCGACCTGTCCTGCTGGGACACATGTGGCGGGTTATGTGATGGACAGCTGGCAGAGGTGGCAAGTCATGTGCCTATACACATTGTCTATGGAGGACGTTGAAGATGTTTACTTATTTGGAGCTGTGGTGACCGGGTTTCTGTTGTGTGGAGCGGCCACAGCACTGGTTTACTGGAAAATTAAGAAGGTGGAGGCGGCATTAATTGGCCCATCAAGGCTGCCCCACATGATTGATTAGATTGGAAGGGCAGTGTCAGGTCAGTCGGCGGGTGTCAACCGCACGTTGGAATCCATCTCGGGGAGAATGGCTGCACTGGAAAACCGCTTTGATCGTCTATAACACCACATCTTTCCTCTATTCAGATGTATTGGGAGCCACTCTGAAGTTTCAGACTGTGGAATCTGCCAGGCGTCTGTTAATCTGGATATCTATTTGGTTTCCAAACACCAGCTGTCCTTCAAGGTCGCTGGGATAAAATCCTCCCCCCGAAGAACACTCCTGGTAGCCTCGCTCCTCGTCTCCTCCGCCTCCTTGTCTTCCCCTGCCTCCCTCCCTTCCCAGTCCTGAGATGTTGACTGTGGGACCTTGAGACTCTGGTGGACTGATTCAGGACTGGGATCCCCCCCCCCCCCCCCAGGATGGACAGATAAGACCTGATGGCGCCTCAAGGGCAGCCTTTCCGGGCTGGACACTGGACACATCCAAGTCTCGACTGTTGTCTGTCGTCTGTTGTGTTTTTTTGTTTTTGTTATGACTGTTTTCTGTGCTATGGGTTTTTTTTGCTCTCCAGTGGTGCTGCGGGAGTTCAACGCAGCAGCAATGGAGGTTTTTCTTTTCCCAATTCTTTCCTTGTGTGTGCTTTTATATGTGTTCATGTACCGGACCGGCTTATGTGGGTTGTTGTTTGTTAAGTGTGTCATGAGGCCGGTCAAGGTTTGCTCAGCCCTGCTCGTGACCTAGGGCAGGGATATACATCTGGAGCTGGTCCCCGGCGCCAAAAAGGCGACCTCTGCTCCTAACTGGCAATTAGGATGGGTAAAATTCAGTAAACACATTTCATTGTGCAGGGAACATGTTCCTATGTGCATATGACAATAAACTTCTTTGAATCCTGAATCCTGAATCATTTTCATGTTTAGTACTTCACACCTTCCATTTTTATTGGGTCCAGTTTTACCCTTTTGATTTTTTAACCACATTCAATATTTACTGCTTTCACTTTTAAGCACATTAATTGTTTTACTGCTTTCATTTTCACCACATTCAAAGTTTTACTGCTTTCATTTTTACCACAATCTATGTTTTACTGCGTTCATATTTACCACATTCAATATTTCAATTAATTTTGATCACTTTGACCCTTCATATAGTATCTGTATGTGAACAGTATCTGTACTCAAAATATATTACTGTAGAATATGTAGCATTCATATGTAGATTTGTGTGTTTCATATGAACAGTATGTAAATCTACAGAGAATACAGTATGTACACTACTGTACTGTATCACAACTCAATGCAAAAACTACCGAGGATCCATTACACACAATACTCATTGAAGACACAATGTCAGGGTGTGATGGTTTTTTTCATTTATTGAACTATACCACACACACACACACACACACACACACACACACACACACACACACACACACACACACACACACACACACACACACACACACACACACACACACACACACACACACACACACACACACACACATCATTGTGTGGGATCACGTCGTTGAGCTGGGTCAGGTCACAGGACCTCATCTACATCGCAGGCATGATGGTGCGAGTTTGCCTTGCTCTCCCTCCTTGGCCTGCTCCTCTCCCTCCTTAGTCTGCTCCTCTCCCTCCTTGGTCTGCTCCTCTCCCTCCTTGGCCTGCTCCTCACCCTCCTTGGCCTGCTCCTCTCCCTCCTTGGCCTGCTCCTTTCCCTCCTTGGTCTGCTCCTCTCCCTCCTTGGCCTGGCTCTCTCCCTCCTTGGTCTACTCCTCTCCTACCTTGGCCTGCTCCTCTCCCTCCTTGGCCTGCTCCTCTTCCTCCTCTGACTCTAACTCCTCTTCCTCTGATTCTGCCTCTGTCCATTGTGGTACTGTATACGTTTGGAACCTTCGGCAAACTGTGCACTCTGAACTGGCTTCTATAGGTGTGGTCACATCATTTGCAACAAGTGTCTACAATTCTGAGTGGTTATGTTTAAAGAATGAAGCCAGGTGTGTACATTGTGTTCAGGTTTTGCTGACTGTGGCAAGCATTTTGCATCACTTGAGCTTTAAATTGAGAATCTGAGCAGTTTTATCAATCAATCAATCAATCAATCAATTTTTTTATATAGCGCCAAATCACAACAAACAGTTGCCCCAAGGCGCTTTATATTGTAAGGCAAGGCCATACAATAATTATGTAAAACCCCAACGGTCAAAAACGACCCCCTGTGAGCAAGCACTTGGCTACAGTGGGAAGGAAAAACTCCCTTTTAACAGGAAGAAACCTCCAGCAGAACCAGGCCCAGGGAGGGGCAGTCCTCTGCTGGGACTGGTTGGGGCTGAGGGAGAGAACCAGGAAAAAGACATGCTGTGGAGGGGAGCAGAGATCGATCACTAATGATTAAATGCAGAGTGGTGCATACAGAGCAAAAAGAGAAAGAAACAGTGCATCATGGGAACCCCCCAGCAGTCTACGTCTATAGCAGCATAACTAAGGGATGGTTCAGGGTCACCTGATCCAGCCCTAACTATAAGCTTTAGCAAAAAGGAAAGTTTTAAGCCTAATCTTAAAAGTAGAGAGGGTGTCTGTCTCCCTGATCTGAATTTGGAGCTGGTTCCACAGGAGAGGAGCCTGAAAGCTGAAGGCTCTGCCTCCCATTCTACTCTTACAAACCCTAGGAACTACAAGTAAGCCTGCAGTCTGAGAGCGAAGCGCTCTATTGGGGTGATATGGTACTACGAGGTCCCTAAGATAAGATGGGACCTGATTATTCAAAACCTTATAAGTAAGAAGAAGAATTTTAAATTCTATTCTAGAATTAACAGGAAGCCAATGAAGAGAGGCCAATATGGGTGAGATATGCTCTCTCCTTCTAGTCCCCGTCAGTACTCTAGCTGCAGCATTTTGAATTAACTGAAGGCTTTTTAGGGAACCTTTAGGACAACCTGATAATAATGAATTACAATAGTCCAGCCTAGAGGAAATAAATGCATGAATTAGTTTTTCAGCATCACTCTGAGACAAGACCTTTCTGATTTTAGAGATATTGCGTAAATGCAAAAAAGCAGTCCTACATATTTGTTTAATATGCGCTTTGAATGACATATCCTGATCAAAAATGACTCCAAGATTTCTCACAGTATTACTAGAGGTCAGGGTAATGCCATCCACAGTAAGGATCTGGTTAGACACCATGTTTCTAAGATTTGTGGGGCCAAGTACAATAACTTCAGTTTTATCTGAGTTTAAAAGCAGGAAATTAGAGGTCATCCATGTCTTTATGTCTGTAAGACAATCCTGCAGTTTAGCTAATTGGTGTGTGTCCTCTGGCTTCATGGATAGATAAAGCTGGGTATCATCTGCGTAACAATGAAAATTTAAGCAATACCGTCTAATAATACTGCCTAAGGAAAGCATGTATAAAGTGAATAAAATTGGTCCTAGCACAGAACCTTATGGAACTCCATAATTAACTTTAGTCTGTGAAGAAGATTCCCCATTTACATGAACAAATTGTAATCTATTAGACAAATATGATTCAAACCACCGCAGCGCAGTGCCTTTAATACCTATGGCATGCTCTAATCTCTGTAATAAAATTTTATGGTCAACAGTATCAAAAGCAGCACTGAGGTCTAACAGAACAAGCACAGAGATGAGTCCACTGTCCGAGGCCATAAGAAGATCATTTGTAACCTTCACTAATGCTGTTTCTGTACTATGATGAATTCTAAAACCTGACTGAAACTCTTCAAATAGACCATTCCTCTGCAGATGATCAGTTAGCTGTTTTACAACTACCCTTTCAAGAATTTTTGAGAGAAAAGGAAGGTTGGAGATTGGCCTATAATTAGCTAAGATAGCTGGGTCAAGTGACGGCTTTTTAAGTAATGGTTTAATTACTGCCACCTTAAAAGCCTGTGGTACATAGCCAACTAACAAAGATAGATTGATCATATTTAAGATCGAAGCATTAAATAATGGTAGGGCTTCCTTGAGCAGCCTGGTAGGAATGGGGTCTAATAAACATGTTGATGGTTTGGATGAAGTAACTAATGAAAATAACTCAGACAGAACAATCGGAGAGAAAGAGTCTAACCAAATACCGGCATCACTGAAAGCAGCCAAAGATAACGATACGTCTTTGGGATGGTTATGAGTATTTTTTTCTCTAATAGTTAAAATTTTGTTAGCAAAGAAAGTCATGAAGTCATTACTAGCTAAAGTTAATGGAATACTCAGCTCAATAGAGCTCTGACTCTTTGTCAGCCTGGCTACAGTGCTGAAAAGAAACCTGGGGTTGTTCTTATTTTTGTTGTATGGCTGGGGGGCCTGGCTGCCTTTTTGTTTCTGTCTTTTGTTTTTCCTTCCAGGTGGCTTGCATTTGGGACTGAGTGGCTGTGTTGCTGAGGTTATCAGGACCTCACCCTGATCACCTGCGGCTCGTCAGGACTCACAGCTGAGGTGCATCTATATGGTGGCATTTAAGACTGGAGTATACAGTGTGTATTTGCCAGAGACTCGACCTTGTGACCAGACGGGTGAGATCGTCGTCTCGGGAGCCATCTCATCATCAGTGGATGCAGAGAACGTCCAGGGTTTGATGCACGGTCTGTGAAAGAGGAGGGGGTGAGGTCTCACGCTCGTCAGCACACTTCCTGAGGTACGTTAGATTTTGTGACTAACATTTATACAGTCAGTAAATGTGGTGTCCCTCACACCTTTATTATATTGAGCTGTATGTTAGTCATGTATCGGCTTCCACTGCAATGGAGTTTTGTGAACTGGATGTTCCATGCCTGCAGGTTGGGAAGCTGATTAGTAATCAAGCCAGGAAGTGTTTGCTGTTTGTACACCTTTAAGTGTTCTCTCTGTGTGTAGAGTGTGGACTCACATAATGGTTCCTTCTTTCACAGACTCGGTTTGTTGCGGCCACCTGGGGGGTGTCGGCGGGGTCCTTGGGTCCGAACGGCTTCTGGCTCCGGACCGTTAGCGCTGCTGGGAGCGCACCACGCCAGACTGCACTTTCTTTTGTTATTTTTTGCATCACTGTTATGTATTAAATTCAGTTAGCCTTTGTACCGTGCTCTGCTTATTTCATACTGGGTCCTTCAAACGCTGGTCGGTTCTCCGAGCTGCGTCCGACACATAACAATTTTCTTCAATTAGTGATGAGTAGAAAGATGTCCTAGCTTTACGGAGGGCTTTTTTATAGAGCAACAGACTCTTTTTCCAGGCTAAGTGAAGATCTTCTAAGTTAGTGAGACGCCATTTCCTCTCCAACTTACGGGTTATCTGCTTTAAGCTACGAGTTTGTGAGTTATACCACGGAGTCAGGCACTTCTGATTTAAAGCTCTCTTTTTTAGAGGAGCTACAGCATCCAAAGTTGTCTTCAATGAGGATGTAAAACTATTGACAAGATACTCTATCTCACTTACAGAGTTTAGGTAGCTACTCTGCACTGTGTTGGTATATGGCATTAGAGAACATAAAGAAGGAATCATATCCTTAAACCTAGTTACAGCGCTTTCTGAAAGACTTCTAGTGTAATGAAACTTATTCCCCACTGCTGGGTAGTCCATCAGAGTAAATGCAAATGTTATTAAGAAATGATCAGACAGAAGGGAGTTTTCAGGGAATACTGTTAAGTCTTCTATTTCCATACCATAAGTCAGAACAAGATCTAAGATATGATTAAAGTGGTGGGTGGACTCATTTACTTTTTGAGCAAAGCCAATAGAGTCTAATAATAGATTAAATGCAGTGTTGAGGCTGCCATTCTCAGCATCTGTGTGGATGTTAAAATCGCCCACTATAATTATCTTATCTGAGCTAAGCACTAAGTCAGACAAAAGGTCTGAAAATTCACAGAGAAACTCACAGTAACGACCAGGTGGACGATAGATAATAACAAATAAAACTGGTTTTTGGGACTTCCAATTTGGATGGACAAGACTAAGAGTCAAGCTTTCAAATGAATTAAAGCTCTGTCTGGGTTTTTGATTAATTAATAAGCTGGAATGGAAGATTGCTGCTAATCCTCCGCCCCTGCCCGTGCTACGAGCATTCTGACAGTTAGTGTGACTCGGGGGTGTTGACTCATTTAAACTAACATATTCATCCTGCTGTAACCAGGTTTCTGTTAGGCAGAATAAATCAATATGTTGATCAATTATTATATCATTTACCAACAGGGACTTAGAAGAGAGAGACCTAATGTTTAATAGACCACATTTAACTGTTTTAGTCTGTGGTGCAGTTGAAGGTGCTATATTATTTTTTCTTTTTGAATTTTTATGCTTAAATAGATTTTTGCTGGTTACTGGTGGTCTGGGAGCAGGCACCGTCTCTACGGGGATGGGGTAATGAGGGGATGGCAGGGGGAGAGAAGCTGCAGAGAGGTGTGTAAGACCACAACTCTGCTTCCTGGTCCCAACGCTGGATAGTCACGGTTTGGAGGATTTAAGAAAATTGGCCAGATTTCTAGAAATGAGAGCTGCTCCATCCAAAGTGGGATGGATGCCGTCTCTCCTAACAAGACCAGGTTTTCCCCAGAAGCTTTGCCAATTATCTATGAAGCCCACCTCATTTTTATGCAACTTGTGTTCTAGCAAGGCAAAATGTGTTTAGATTTATGAGAAAAGGAGGACTGTGTTTTATGAATTGTGTCTTCAAGTGAAATGTGTTTATGGTTTTGGCAAATGGGGGCTAGGTTTATTAAATGTGTTTAGAGAACTGGTCATTTGGTTTAGAGAATTGGGTTTTGTGTTTTAGCAATTTAAAAAAACTAACATTTTTTAGTCTGAGTTTCTCTGAGTTCAGGTTATGATAACTTCAGTTCATTATTTATTGACTGCATGTGTTTGCTGAATGAACACAGAGTGCAATGAATGACTGATTTGGCCACTTCTGTGTCAGATTCTGCAGAAAGAGCTTTAAATATTGAGATGTGTGGAAACAAGTGGATTGTGTTTCTGGTTGTGGAAATGAGAAGAAGGTTTTGGGGTTTAGTGTTACAGGAACTTGGTTTTGTGTTTTAGCAATCGAGAAAAACTGTAAGAAAGACAAACACGTCTCTCAGCACTAAAGACGTGGTCCACAGGACCTGCATGTGAACGCAACGGTGGATCTGCAGCTGCGACTTTTTTTTACCATCAGCAGCTGAGTGAGAATAAAAGCAGGAGAGAAAAAGGAGGGTGAAATAAAAAGATCTATTTAATGGTCTATTGTGTGAAGTGCTGCTGTTTGCAGATTTTGTTAAAAGGTGTGTGTGTGTGTGTGACTACGTTACTGTGTGATTTGTTGCTGACTTCAGGATTACATTTTTTTTCCATCTCTTAGTTCCTCCTTTTTCTTGCAGGATCTTATTTTCTATTTTCTTTATTCCCTTCACGTTCTGATCTTTTCATTTGCACCTTTTTTCCTCTCATTCTTCTCTGTTTTTCGTCTTTATCTTTTCTTCCTCTCCTGTGTTGTATTTAAACTTTATGCATTTTATTCTTTATTTTATTTTTGTCTTTTATTCCATTTGTCTTCTTTTTTTTTATCTCATCTCTTCTTTACTTTTTTAGCCTCTTCTTGTTTTTGCACTCTTTCTTCTCTCCTGTTTTTATTTTATTTATTTTTTATTCTGATTTTTGTCTTTTCTAATGCCTTTCCATTTATGTGAAATAATGGGATTTATTTGAAAATGAAATGGACAAAGTGTGACGGCAGCAGTGTGTTTGTTTGTTGTATCAGTCAGTACAAACAGGCGTTCGGTGTGTTGTTGGTCTGATCTGCAGCTGACTGACTCTTGCTGTGTGATGCTATGAGTCGTCCCGTGCACTGTCTGTGTTTGCAGCAGACTGATGGTGATGGTGCGTCTAATCGGTTTACGGGTCATTTCTGCAGCCTCCCATACAGTTTGTCACGTCACAATGATGAAGCAGCCCCACAAATAATCACATCTGAAGCTGTTTATTAGACCCCATTCAACCCGGTGCCGTGTGAGGAATAAAACAAACAAACAAACTGAAAGACTGTCGCAGGCTTCAGTCCGCCGTCAGATCAGGTGATGCACATTAAATAAATCAGATACAAAATCTGTTTCTAAATACTTAAAAATAGCACTAAAATCATTCTTTAAATTTTTTAGTATTCATATTATATTTATTTTGTTCATCAGACATCTGGAGAAGCTCCTTCATCTAGATTTTTAACAGTATGTCGATGCTGAGATGGTTTGTGATGGTTGGAGTGGGAGAACAGGAGCAGCAGAACGTTAGAACGTCTGATGATGTTTAGAATCGTTCTGGACATCATTTGCTTCGGTCTCTGATTAGCAGATCTATCTTCATCAGTGCACCTTTGGGTCAAAGGTCATCAGAACTACAGACAAACTTCTCTCTGCATGAATCAGATCTTCACCGTTAATTAAAATGAAATCAATTTAAATTTTGTCAAACAAAAAAACATAATGCAGCTTGTTTTTAATGCTGCTTTTCCTTTTTTTTTTTCTTGGCTTTTCTTTCTGTTTTTTATTTTACACATCATTCCATTCTTCCCTCCTTTTTAATCTCTCCTCCTTTCATTTTGCAGACCAAAAATTCCTCCTTCTCTCCTTCTGTCCTATAGGGCACCTTAATTAGAGAGAATGGCATCATCTCCGAACATGACGCCATTTTGGTTCCAACTGTACTGAACTACTGAATGAACCTTTAACGTTTTCAACATTTTTAAAAATCATTTAACCACATACAGCAACAAATCCAGGTACAGGTGCTATCAAAATAAATATAAAAATAGTTCAGCTATCAAATTTACATAAATTTACAATTTATGATGATTTAATTAATTTAAAGCCTGATTTATGCAGCTGCAGCTGTGTAACTCCGTGTCATGCAATGACATGTGTGACAGTTTTAAAGTTCCCCGTCTCTGGATTATGTTTTATTCTGGACTAATTTGACCCTCAACAAGCTTTTCTTTCTACAATCATCACCTCCAAATCAAAGGTAAGCTGAACATTTTCCTCTTTTACCGACTTTGTGCTGTAAATATGATGCAGACTTTTTTGATCCATTTATCAGTGTGCGCACTGTAAAAACTGTTATAATATGATGGCAGACGAAGGATTAAAAGCAGAAAAGTGTCAAATCACAGCCTTTAGTGTCTGATTTAACAGGTGCACGTCAGGCTGCAGGTCCCAGTCTGAACACGGTTTGAAAAAACTAAACGGTCAGACTTTTAGTCACAGAAATGACTCCGGTCCCACTTTCCTCAAATCAGCAAGTGTGAGAGCTGAACTTTAATTTGTACCTCTGTTACTGTGCACGTCCAGACTGTTCAGGGTTTTTAATGGAAATACATTGTGATCGGACAGGACATTTATCCGATGTGAGTGATATCTTTGTAATGGATTAGTTACAGTCAGGAGGCGCCGAACATCTACAGGGAATCCTGAATCACGACCTGCACCTCATTTAATGACCAAGGAAGTCCTACCATTATTTAATGCTTCAATCTTAAATATGATCAATCTATCTTTGTTAGTTGGTTATGTACCACAGGCCTTTAAGGTGGCAGTAATTAAACCATTACTTAAAAAGCCATCACTTGACCCAGCTATCTTAGCTAATTATAGGCCAATCTCCAACCTTCCTTTTCTCTCAAAGATTCTTGAGAGGGTAGTTGTAAAACAGCTAACTGATCACCTGCAGAGGAATGGTCTATTTGAAGAGTTTCAGTCAGGTTTTAGAATTCATCATAGTACAGAAACAGCATTAGTGAAGGTTACAAATGATCTTCTTATGGCTTCGGACAGTGGACTTATCTCTGTGCTTGTTCTGTTGGACCTCAGTGCTGCTTTTGATACTGTTGACCATAAAATTTTATTACAGAGATTAGAGCATGTCATAGGTATTAAAGGCATTGCGCTGCGGTGGTTTGAATCATATTTGTCTAATAGATTACAGTTTGTTCATGTAAATGGGGAATCTTCTTCACAGACTAAAGTTAATTATGGAGTTCCACAAGGTTCTGTGCTAGGACCAATTTTATTCACTTTATACATGCTTCCCTTGGGCAGTATTATTAGACGGTATTGCTTAAATTTTCATTGTTACGCAGATGATACCCAGCTTTATCTATCCATGAAGCCAGAGGATACGCACCAATTAGCTAAACTGCAGGATTGTCTTACAGACATAAAGACATGGATGACCTCTAATTTCCTGCTTTTAAACTCAGATAAAACTGAAGTTATTGTACTTGGCCCCACAAATCTTAGAAGCATGGTGTCTAACCAGATCGTTACTCTGGATGGCATTTCCCTGATCTCTAGTAATACTGTGAGAAATCTTGGAGTTATTTTTGATCAGGATATGTCATTCAAAGCGCATATTAAACAAATATGTAGGACTGCCTTTTTGCATTTACGCAATATCTCTAAAATCAGAAAGGTCTTGTCTCAGAGTGATGCTGAAAAACTAATTCATGCATTTGTTTCCTCTAGGCTGGACTATTGTAATTCATTATTATCAGGTTGTCCTAAAAGTTCCCTAAAAAGCCTTCAGTTGGTTCAGAATGCTGCAGCTAGAGTACTGACGGGGACTAGCAGGAGAGAGCATATCTCACCCGTGTTGGCCTCCCTTCATTGGCTTCCTGTTAATGCTAGAATAGAATTTAAAATTCTTCTTCTTACTTATAAGGTTTTGAATAATCAGGTCCCATCTTATCTTAGGGACCTCATAGTACCATATTACCCCATTAGAGCGCTTCGCTCTCAGACTGCGGGCTTACTTGTAGTTCCTAGGGTTTGTAAGAGTAGAATGGGAGGCAGAGCCTTCAGCTTTCAGGCTCCTCTCCTGTGGAACCAGCTCCCAATTCAGATCAGGGAGACAGATACCCTCTCTACTTTTAAGATTAGGCTTAAAACTTTCCTTTTCGCTAAGGCTTATAGTTAGGGCTGGATCGGGTGACCCTGGACCATCCCTTGGTTATGTTGCTTTAGACGTAGACTGTGTTTCATAATTATTGTATGGCCTTGCCTTGCAATGTGGAGCGCCTTGGGGCAACTGTTTGTTGTGATTTGGCGCTATACAAGAAAAAAGTTGATTGATTGACAGGTCAAAATTTCCTCTGAAATTTTTTTTCTGCCAGATGTATTTGATCCACTGCGCACTGTAAAAAAAAAAAAAAAAAAAAAAACTATTAAAATATGATGAGAGACAAAGGATTAAAAGCAGCAAAGTTTCAAATCACAGCCTTTTGTGTCTGATTTAACAGGTGCACGTCAGGCTGTGGGTCCGAGTCTGAGCACGGTGTGAAAAAATAAATGGTTGGACTTTTAATCACAGAAATGACTCTGGTCCCACATGTGAGGAGTTTAATGGAAATATGAGGTCTGTTAGAAAAGTATCTGACCTTATTATTTTCACTGTCACAGGAGTTTTTGTCATGGAAAGAGAAGCTGCTCCACCGTGCATCGCGGTGCAGCCGCTCGGCGCAAAGCAACACCGTGATGAAGCCTCACGGGACATGTTCTGGCATGTTCAGCTCATGCACAATCACAATCGGATATTCACACGACTGGAAAGCAACCGGAATTCGTCTGAAATCCACCTGAAAGCCGTCCTGAGAGACCAACACCGAGGTGGTTTTGTCCCACGTAATGAATGGAGCCGTGGCACGTCCCTCCGCTTTTCTTTCCATGAAAAAAACTCCTGTAACGGTGGAATGTGCCGGAAGAAGTGCTGATGTCCACATCTTCTGCCTTTTTGTGAAAGTCAGATGAGGTCCCGTATCAACAAAGCTTTCACGTTGGAAATGATCTGGTTGTTCCAGCGGGGTGTCAGCCTGTCGATGGGGGCTGGGAGCGCGCTGCGCTCTCAGCAGTTGTGGGCCATCCTTAAAGCGGCAGTAACACCCGTAATCTGTTTAATCCCCATAAAATCATCCCTGAAAGCCATATTAATTTTTCGAACGGTGTCCACCTGGAGGTCTCTCAGTTTCTGGAACAAAATTGATGCAGCAAAGATCCAAATCTTTCAGACATTTATTCACAATAAAAAATAGACGAGAGAGGTGGACCACACCTCACTCAAAGCCTGCTCACAGGCGAATGACGCAACTGACAGGCATGAAAAAACTCACGCATGCGCACGAGGGTTCAAGCTTGTCTGACGCAATCACACGTGATTCAAATCCATATGGTTTTTAAAAAAAATAATAAGGTCGGATACTTTTCTAACAGACCTCATACATTGAGATCAGATGGGACATTTTATCAGATGTGAGTAAAAAATCTGTTAGATACGATGTTTATTACATGGAAAAAAAAATACAAAAACTATGGGACTTTTTTTGTCTGGTGACTGTGAATATCTGGTTTATACGTTGACGGTTTAGTTGAGTTTTACTGTACATGGGACTGAACAATAAATTTACCTCTCAAAGCTTTGATAAAGTCACTTTCATCCCACGCGGCTGACTTTATTTTCCCAAATTTTTCTTCTGTTCAGATCTGAAGGGAATCTGTACATCTTGAAGCCCTTGTTGTGTCTATTTGTGCCTCCAAATGGACAACAACCTGGCATTTTCAGCAAATAAGTAAAGAAAGATAGCTGGATTTACATGAAGACACATTAACAGCCAACGCTATTTTGAACCCAAGATGGCACCATGAGTCACATGACCGATTTTTTCGACTTGCCATGTCGCTACTCTCTCCTGGTCTTCCTGGACTTCAGCTCAGCCTTCAACCACATCATCCAGGAGATCCTGGTCCAGAAACAGACACATCTGGGCATCTTCACCCCCATCAAGGACTTCCTCACAAACTGCCCACAGTCCGTGAAACTTGGCCCCCACCTTTCCTCCACCATCACACTCAGCACCAGCTCCCCTCAAGGCTGTGTACTGAGCCCCCTCCTGTTCACCCTTTACACGCACGACTGCTCTCACAAACACCATCACAAAGTTTGCGGATGATACCACTGTGATTGGGCTCATCTCGGGGTGGGATGAGACTGACTACAGAGATGAGGTCAGTCGACTGACAGCATGGTGTTCAGCTAACAACCTGCCGCTGAACACCACAAAAACAAAAGAAATAATCCTGGACTTCAGCAAGAACAGCCCTGCTCTACATCCAAGGGGACTGAGTAAAAATGGTCAGCTCCATCAGGTTCCTGGGAGTGCAGCTCTCTGACAGCCGCTCCTGGACTGCCAACACCACAGTGGTGGTGAAGAAAGTCCAGCAGTGACTCCACTTCCTGAGGGTGCTCAGGAGAAACAATCTGGAGGAGAAGCTGCTGGTGTTGTTCTACAGAGCCACCATTGAGAGCATCCTGACATACTGCATCACAGCGTGGTATGGGGGGTGCTCAGCAGCAGACAGGTGAGCGCTGCAGAGGGTGATCAAAACAGTCCAAGGGATCACTGGCTGCTCTCTGCCCAGCCTGGAAGACATTGCCAGCTCTCGCTACCTCAGCAGAGCTGCCAGCATCAGCAAAGCCACATCCCACCCCAGCAACCACCTGTTTGACCTGCTACCCTCCGGCCGACGGTATAGGTCAATCAAAACTAGGACAAACAGACTCAGAGACAGCTTTCTCCCCAGAGCGATCACTGTACTGAACAATAACAAATCACTCTAATCCGCACCTTCAAGTTTCTTGTGCAATATCTGTAAACCATGTGCAATATTCCTGTGCAGTATGATTCCACAGTTGTATATAATTCTTGTTTTACATTTTACTTGGTCCACATTTTATTTTATTTAGTTGTACATATACTTTGAATAATTTATTGTTAAATTTTCGTGGGTTCGTGGTTACAACGCGCTCAACATTTGTTCAGAATCAGCTTCTTATCACTGGTAATGACGCAGCTTTCCTCTCTCTCATTCAGCAGCTTCACAGTGCTTTAAAAAGTGTGGACGCTGAGCCTCCACAGAGTTCAATAGCGACACAAAGCATGCAGTGAAACGAGACGAGTCATTGGATAAATGCTGGGCTTTGTCCCGACCATCGGACGCTCAGCGTGTCTGGGGGTCTATGGGGCAGTGGGCTGGCCTCGGCTGGCCCGGATGCTCAGCTTCTGCATGATGATTGGATGATTTGTCTGAGGCTGAATCCCTTTTTGATTGACAGCGAAATGAGCGAATCAGCGATCTTTTGGTGTAAACATCCGTGGGAGCATTTTTTAATTTTCATTCTGTTCTGAGTTGAACCGGAGACTTTCCTAATCCTCTTAGCAGCATTTTCTTTGTTAAAAACGACTAGCGACAAATCAAGCTTCTATTTCTGGTGTGGTTTTTTTGTAGCTGCTTGTGTTTGGAGACTGACTTCTATCACTCTTTCTGACTTCTGACTTCTGTAAATGGGGAATCTTCTTCACAGACTAAAGTTAATTATGGAGTTCCACAAGGTTCTGTGCTAGGACCAATTTTATTCACTTTATACATGCTTCCCTTAGGCAGTATTATTAGACGGTATTGCTTAAATTTTCATTGTTACGCAGATGATACCCAGCTTTATCTATCCATGAAGCCAGAGGACACACACCAATTAGCTAAACTGCAGGATTGTCTTACAGACATAAAGACATGGATGACCTCTAATTTCCTGCTTTTAAACTCAGATAAAACTGAAGTTATTGTACTTGGCCCCACAAATCTTAGAAACATGGTGTCTAACCAGATCCTTACTCTGGATGGCATTACCCTGACCTCTAGTAATACTGTGAGAAATCTTGGAGTCATTTTTGATCAGGATATGTCATTCAAAGTGCATATTAAACAAATATGTAGGACTGCTTTTTTGCATTTACGCAATATCTCTAAAATCAGAAAGGTCTTGTCTCAGAGTGATGCTGAAAAACTAATTCATGCATTTATTTCCTCTAGGCTGGACTATTGTAATTCATTATTATCAGGTTGTCCTAAAAGTTCCCTAAAAAGCCTTCAGTTAATTCAAAATGCTGCAGCTAGAGTACTGACGGGGACTAGAAGGAGAGAGCATATCTCACCCATATTGGCCTCTCTTCATTGGCTTCCTGTTAATTCTAGAATAGAATTTAAAATTCTTCTTCTTACTTATAAGGTTTTGAATAATCAGGTCCCATCTTATCTTAGGGACCTCGTAGTACCATATTACCCCAATAGAGCGCTTCGCTCTCAGACTGCAGGCTTACTTGTAGTTCCTAGGGTTTGTAAGAGTAGAATGGGAGGCAGAGCCTTCAGCTTTCAGGCTCCTCTCCTGTGGAACCAGCTCCCAATTCAGATCAGGGAGACAGACACCCTCTCTACTTTTAAGATTAGGCTTAAAACTTTCCTTTTTGCTAAAGCTTATAGTTAGGGCTGGATCAGGTGACCCTGAACCATCCCTTAGTTATGCTGCTATAGACGTAGACTGCTGGGGGGTTCCCATGATGCACTGTTTCTTTTTCTTTTTGCTCTGTATGCACCACTCTGCATTTAATCATTAGTGATCGATCTCTGCTCCCCTCCACAGCATGTCTTTTTCCTGGTTCTCTCCCTCAGCCCCAACCAGTCCCAGCAGAAGACTGCCCCTCCCTGAGCCTGGTTCTGCTGGAGGTTTCTTCCTGTTAAAAGGGAGTTTTTCCTTCCCACTGTAGCCAAGTGCTTGCTCACAGGGGGTCGTTTTGACCGTTGGGGTTTTACATAATTATTGTATGGCCTTGCCTTACAATATGAGGCGCCTTGGGGCAACTGTTTGTTGTGATTTGGCGCTATATAAAAAAAATTGATTGATTGATTGATTGACTTCTATCGCAGTTTCTGTCCCTACCGAGCAGCGGGTGCTGCTGAGCTCCTCCACCATCACAAAGCACTCACAGGCGGACAAACTTCACACTAGCCTCACGCCAGTCCCAGCTAGCGAGCTAGCTAGGTAGCAAGCTGCACATAATGGCAGACAATTTGAATGTTGTGGACCGGATTTTGGCGAAGCCATTTGATAGTCTTCCTTACGAAGAAGCCATGGCTGCTGTCATGGCTTCAGCTCTCAATGGTTTGCAGGCCAAAGTTAAAGCAGTAGCCCCCAGTGCAATGTTTGTGCATTGCTATGCACACAGACTGAATCTGGTTTTGTCTCAGGGGGCTAAATGCTTATCTGAGTGCAGAATATTTTTTGCATCACTCACTGGGTTTGTCACATTTTTCTCAAAATCCACAAAGAGGATGTCTTTTCTTGAGTCTGCAGGCTGCTCAAGGTTGCCCAGAAATGCTCCTACTTGATGGAATTTCACATCACGGATAGTGAGCACTGTGACAAACAACTATGATGCCCTGCTGCAAACTTTTGAGATGATCATTGCAGATAAGTCCATGGATGATGACACATTAGACTGTGCCAATTTCTTTGTGTTTGTTATTGCAGTAGTCATTAAAACCGGAAATTTGTTCTTGAAAAATAGCTGTTGTGAGTTAATTTGTGGGATTGTGGGTGTTCTGGACGAAGTTAGTGTTTTCATGGGTGGTGGGGCAGAGGTGGTGGCCATTGGCCATGTTAGTGTGCACGGGGGGGGCGCACGCAGGGGGTTTCGCCTGGGGAATAAATCACTCTAGGTGTTGTGTGGGCCGCTGAAGAGGAGGTACTGCTGGCCCACCACCACCAGATGGCGCCCTGCTTGAAGTGCAGGCTTCAAGCAGGAGAGGGCGTCATAGCAACCGGGAGTGACAGCTGTCACTCGTCATCAGCACCAGCTGTCACTCATCCACATCACCACCACCTTAAAGGCCGGACTGCAACTCCACCTCCCCGCCGAGAAATCAGCTACCTTGGAGGTCATTTCTCTGCTGACTTAAAACTGAATAATAGTCTGAACTCTTTTGCAGCCGTTTTCCTGTGGTGTTTCCTTATCTGCTGGATTGGCGTTTGGTGTGATTAGCGACGGCTTCGCCTCACATCCCAACCAGATAAGTGGTTAAACAAGAGCTGCACGAGTGTGTGATTGGAGGTGGAGGTGCTCCCTCCCAAAAGAACACAGACTGTGGGATTACTGAGTGTGCGTACTCACACTCACCTGTGCTGTTTTTGTTCTCTGCCAGCAGTGCCAGGTCTGACAGCTGGAGACGGTGGCCACCTGGGGACTCAGGACTTGGCGGCTCCAGTGTTCTTCAGATCCGTTGGCGGTGAGGGCCGTGTGGGATCCGGCTCGGTTCTGGATGGGCGTCTCCTATCCTCAAGCACTGCCCACACGTCACCCAACGTGTAATTGACTGTAGTTCCAAACTTGTTGTTGTCTGTATTCCGTTGTGCACAATTTACAACATTAAATTGTTACTGTTTGGCTTATCCATTGCCCGTTCATTTACGCCCCCTGTTGTGGGTCCGTGTTCCTACACTTTCACAACAGGATTTCTCGGCCAGCGTCATGGATCCCGAGGGGCGTCAACCATCGCTTGAACAGCCAATGGAAGAGCGAGGTGCACAGGCGCCAGCAGGAGGTGTGTTAGGTGAGCTGCAGCACATCTTAACCGCTTTTACTGCTCGGTTTGACTTAGTTACCGAGCAGAGCATTGTTCTCAATCGAAGGATGGAGGCTCTCACCGCCCAGGTGGAAGCGCATGCTCAGGGCGCTGCTGCAGCACCTCCTCCTGCTGACCAAATGCCAGAAACAGACATTTCACTTCAACGAACCCCCCCACCTTCCCCTGAAGCATACATAAGCCCTCCGGAGCTGTACGGAGGCTGTGTGGAGACGTTCGCGGACTTCTTGATGCAGTGCTCGCTCGTCTTTTCACAGCGTCCCGTCATGTATGCGTCAGACGCTAGCCGGGTGGCTTACGTTATAAATTTGCTTCGAGGAGAGGCACGCGCCTGGGCTACGGCGCTCTGGGAGCAGAATTCACGGCTCCTAATGACTTACACTGGGTTTGTGAGGGAGTTCTGACAGGTGTTCGACCACCCTCATAGAGGCGAGACCGCTTCAAGCATGATGCTGTCGATAAGACAGGGGTGTTGCAGCGCAGCGAAGTATGCAGTCGACGTCTGCATCACGGCAGCGTGAGCCGGCTGGAATGCTGTTGCGCTCCACGCTGCCTTTGTAAACGGACTGTCCATGGTCTTTAAGGAGCACCTGGTGGCGAAGGACGAGCCGCGGGATTTAGACGGGCTTATCGACCTGGTTATACGGTTAGACAACTGATTAACAGAACACCGATGGGAGTGAGACGAAGGGCGTGGTCAGGCACAAGCCGTCCCTCTTCCTCCCGGGTCCAAAAGGGAGCCGACTTCCCCACGCTCCACAGCCAGGGCACTCCACGTGACGCCAGCTCCCCCTGCTGATGTCGCTATGGAAACGAGCAGGGCCAAAAGGCGATCAGATCAGAGACAAAGGAGGCTGATCCATGGGGAGTGTTTTCTCTGCAGCTCAACCGAGCACACACAGAAAAAATGCCCCAAACGGTCAAAACAGCAGCACTCGTCCTTAGAGACTGGGCTAAGGGTGGGTCACAATACCCACGCGGGGAGACCCCGAAAATCTGCACGCATCCCAGTCACGATCCTGAGTGGGGATCTAACCCTTCACGCCCCAGCACTGGTGGACACGGGGTCGGAGGGGAATCTGCTGGATAGCAGATGGGCAAAGGAGGTTGGGCTCCTCTAGTGGCCTTACCGTCACCATTGTCGGTGCGGGCACTAGATGGCACCCTTCTTCCACTAATCACACACCAGACACAGCCAGTGACATTGGTTGCGTCTGGAAATCACAGGGAGGAGATTGGGTTTTATGTAACACCTTCTACCTCCCGAGTGATTTTGGGTTTTCCATGGGTGTTAAAACATAATCCCCGGATTGATTGGCCGTCTGGGGTTGTGGTTCAGTGGAGCGAAACCTGCCACTGGGAGTGTTTAGGATCCTCGGTTCCACCCGGTGTGACAGCTAAGGAGGAGGTTTTAGTTCCCCCCAATCTGGTGGTGGTGCCAGCCGAGTACCATGACCTTGCTGACGTCTTCAGCAAGGATCTGGCACTCACGCTGCCCCTGCACCATCCGTACGATTGTGCCATTGCTTTGATACCGGGCGCTGAGTACCCGTCCGGCAGGTTGTACAACCTCTCACGTCCGGAACTCGAATCAATGGAGACCTACATCCGGGACTCGTTAGCTGCCGGGTTGATCCGGAACTCCACCTCCCCAATGGGTGCTGGTTTCTTTTTTGTGGGCAAGAAGGACGGCGGACTCCGTCCATGCATTGATTACAGAGGGCTGACCAAGATCACGGTTCGCAACCGATACCCGTTACCTCTGTTGGATTCAGTGTTCACGCCCTTGCATGGAGCCCAAATTTTCACAAAATTGGATCTTAGGAATGCTTATCACCTGGTTCGGATCCGGGAGGGAGACGAGTGGAAGACAGCATTTAACACCCCGTTAGGTCACTTTGAGTACCTGGTCATGCCGTTCGGCCTCACCAATGCTCCCGCGACGTTCCAAGCATTGGTTAATGATGTCTTGCGGGACTTCCTGCATCAGTTTGTCTTCGTATATCTAGACGATATACTCGTCTTTTCTGCGGATCCTGAGACCCATGTCAAGCATGTACGTCAGGTCCTACAGCGGTTGTTGGAGAACCGGCTGTTTGTGAAGGGCGAGAAGTGCGAGTTCCACCGCACTTCTTTGTCCTTCCTGGGGTTCATAATCTCCTCCAACTCCGTCGCCCCTGATCCGACCAAGGTTGCGGCGGTGAGAGATTGGCCCCAACCAACAAACCGTAGGAAACTGCAACAGTTCCTCAGTTTTGCAAATTTCTACCGGAGGTTCATCAAGTGCTACAGTCAGGTAGTTAGCCCCCTGACAGCCCTGACCTCCACAAAAGTCCCCTTCACCTGGTCGGATCGGTGTGAAGCCGCGTTTAGGGAGTTGAAATGCCGGTTCTCGACTGCACCAGTTCTGGTGCAGCCCGATCCCAATCGCCAGTTTATAGTTGAAGTGGACGCCTCTGACTCAGGGATAGGTGCCGTGCTATCCCAGAGCGGGGAGTCCGACAAGGTTCTCCATCCATGTGCCTACTTTTCCCGCAGGTTGACCCCAGCTGAAAGGAACTATGACGGCAATCGGTAACTTCTTGCAGTGAAGGAGGCTCTTGAGGAGTGGAGACACCTGTTGGAGGGAGCATCGGTACCATTTACGGTTTTCACGGACCATCGGAACCTGGAGTACATTCGGACCGCCAGGCGTCTGAACCCCAGGCAAGCCCGCTGGTCACTGTTCTTCGGGCGTTTTGACTTTCTGATCACCTACCGCCTCGGGACGAAGAACCAACGATCTGACGCCCTGTCCCGGGTGCACGAAGAGGAGGTCAAGACCGAGCTGTCAGACCCGACGGAAACCATCATCCCCGAGTCCACTGTCGTGGCCACCCTCACCTGGGACGTGGAGAAGACCGTCCGGGAGGCCCTGACACGGAGCCCGGACCCGGGAACAGGTCCGAAGGACAAAGTGTACGTCCCACCAGAGGCCAGGGCTGTGGTCCTAGACTTCTGTCACGGTTCCAAGCTCTCCTGTCATCCAGGGGTGCGAAGGACTGTGGCAGTGGTCCAGCAGCGCTTCTGGTGGGCGTCTATGGAAGCCGACGTCCGGGAGTATGTCCAGGCCTGCACCACCTGTGCCAGGGGCAAAGCCGACCACCACAAGGCCCAAGGCCTCCTCCAGCCTCTGCCTGTGCCTCATCGCCCCTGGTCTCACATCGGCCTGGACTTTGTCACGGGCCTCCCGCTGTCCCAGGGCATGACTACCATCCTCACGATAGTGGACCTGTTCTCCAAGGCGGCCCACTTCGTGGCCCTCCCGAAGCTCCCGACGGCCCAGGAGACTGCAGACCTCCTGGTCCACCACGTCGTGTGTCTGCATGGGATTCCATCGGATATTGTCTTAGACTGTGGTCCTCAGTTCTCCTCTCAGGTCTGGAGGAGTTTCTGCAGGGAACTGGGGGCCACCGTGAGTCTCTCGCCCGGGTACCATCCTCAGACGAACGGACAGGCAGAGCGGGCGAACCAGGAATTGGAGCAGGCCCTCCGCTGCGTGACCTCCGCGCACCCGACGGCCTGGAGTAACCATCTGGCCTGGATCGAGTACGCTCATAATAGCCAAGTATCGTCTGCTACCGGCCTCTCCCCGTTTGAGGTGTGTTTGGGGTACCAGCCCCCATTGTTCCCGCTAGTGGAGGGAGAGGTCGGGGTGCCCTCGGTCCAGGCCCATCTGATAAGGTGCCGTCGGGTGTGGCGTACCGCCCGCTCTGCCCTGTTCAAAGCCCGGATGAGGGCCAAGAACCATGCAGACCGCCAGCGTGCCCCGGCCCCTACGTATCAGCCTGGGCAGGAGGTTTGGCTTTCCACAAAAGACTTTACCCTGCAAGTGGAATCCCAGAAATTAAAGGACAGATACATTGGACCTTTCACCATACTCAAGATCCTCAGTCCAGCCGCAGTGAAGCTGAAGCTGCCACCCAGTTTTCCATGTGTCATGCATCAAACCTCATCATGTTTCACCCCTCTGTACCCCCGGACCGGCGCCACCTCCTGCCCGGATCATCGACGGGGAGCCGGCTTGGACCATGCGCCGGCTCCTGGACGTCCGTCGGAAGGGCCGGGGGTTCCAGTATTTGGTGGACTGGGAGGGGTATGGACTCGAAGAACGCTCCTGGGTGAAGAGGAGCTTCATCCTGGACCCGGCCCACCTGGCCGACTTCTACCGGCGGCACCCGGACAAGCCTGGTCGGGTGCCAGGAGGCGCCTGTTGAGGGGGGGTTCCTGTTGTGTGGGCCGCTGAAGAGGAGGTACTGCTGGCCCACCACCACCAGATGGCGCCCTGCTTGAAGTGTGGGCTTCAAGCACGAGAAGGCGTCATAGCAACCGGGAGTGACAGCTGTCACTCGTCATCAGCACCAGCTGTCACTCATCCACATTACCACCACCTTAAAGGCCGGACTGCAACTCCACCTCCCCACTGAGAAATCAGCTACCTTGGAGGTAATTTCTCTGCTGACTTAAAACTGAATAATAGTCTGAACTCTTTTGCAGCCGTTTTCCTGTGGTGTTTCCTTATCTGCTGGATTGGCGTTTGGTGTGATTAGCGACGGCTTCGCCTCACATCCCAACCAGATAAGTGGTTAAACAGGAGCTGCACGAGTGTGTGATTGGAGGTGGAGGTGCTCCCTCCCAAAAGAACACTGACTGTGGGATTACTGAGTGTGTGTACTCACACTCACCTGTGCTGTTTTTGTTCTCTGCCAGCAGTGCCAGGTCTGACAGCTGGAGACAGTGGCCACCTGGGGACTCAGGACTTGGCGGCTCCGGTGTTCTTCAGATCTGTTGGCGGTGAGGGCCGTGTGGGATCCGGCTCGGTTCTGGACGGGCGTCTCCTATCCTCAAGCCTGCCCACACGTCACCCAATGTGTAATTGACTGTAGTTCCAAAGTTGTTGTTGTCTGTATTCGGTTGTGCACAATTTACAACATTGTTACTGTTTGGCTTATCCATTGCCCGTTCATTTACGCCCCACGTTGTGGGTCCGTGTTCCTACACTTCCACAACCCTAGGACTGCCACTGCCTCTGAACTTTCACAGAAAACAGTGGAGAAAGAGAAAGAACCACATCCTAGTTCCTCCTCCTTTAGTGTTCCCTCTTTAAAAAAAATTTCCCACTCACTCGTGCACGCACGCAAACATGCACACATGCATGTTTGCGTGTGTGTGCACACAGACACCTGAACGTGCAAAACATGGTGTTCAGGTAACATATGATCTGTGTTTGACATCGGCAGCATAAAGTGATATTGTTCATGATAGGACCCGCGCCCCACCCCACCTGCCCCACCCCTCCCCCACTTCCTACTCAACACATTACCATATATGCTGTAATATACGAGGTCTGTTAGAAAAGTATCGGACCTTTTTATTTTTTGCAAAAAACATATGGATTTGAATCACGTGTGATTGCATCAGCCAAGCTTGAACCTTCGTGCGCATGCGTGAGTTTTTTCATGCCTGTCGGTTGCGTCATTCGCCTGTGAGCAGGCTTTGTGTGAGCAGTGGTCCACCCCTCTTGTCAGATTTTTATTGCGAATAAATGTCTGAACGATTTGGAGCTTTGCTGCATCAAATTTTTCCAGAAACTGGGAGAGACCTCCAGGTGGACACCATTCGGAAAATTCAGATGGCTTTCAGCAACGATTTTATGGGGATTACACAGATTAAGGAGTGCTCCAGCCGGTTTAAAGACCGCCCACAGCATCTGAGAGCGCGGCGCACTCCAAGCACCGATCGACAGGCTGACACCCCGCTGAAACAACCAGATCATTTCCAACTTGAAGGCTTTGTTGATCAGGGATGTCGTCTGACTTCCACAAAAAAAGGCATAAGGCATGGACATCAGCACTTTTTCGGCACATTCCACTGTTACAGGAGTTTTTTTCATGGAAAGAGAAGTGGAGGGATGCGCCACCGTGCCACTCATGGCGCGGCACAAAACCACCTCCGTGTTGGTCTCACAGGACAGCTTTCAGATGGCTCAGACGGCTTTCGGTGGCGTTTCAGTCGTGTGACTATCTGAGAAATTGTGCATGAGCTGGACATGCCCCAACATGTCCTGTGAGGCTTCATCACGGCATTGCTTTGCGCCATGCGGAAACGTCCCGACGCGCGGAATTCCTCTGCACGTCTGTCTCAATGTGCCGAAAAAGTGCTGATTTCCACGTCTTCCACAATTTCTGTGCTAGTCAGACGACGTCCTGGATCAACACAGCGTCCAGTTTAGAAATGAACGGCACATTCCACTGTTACAGGAGTTTTTGTCATGGAACGAGGAGCGGAGGAATTCTGCGGTGGGCGGTCTTTAAGCACTCCTTAATCTGTGTAATCCCCATAAAATCATCGCTGAAAGCCATCTGATTTTTCCAAATGGTGTCCACCTGGAGGTCTCTCACAGTTTCTGGAAAAATTTGATGCAGCAAAGCTCCAAATCATTCAGACATTTTATTCGCAATAAAAATCCGACGAGAGGGGTGGACCAGTGCTCACACAAAGCCTGCTCACAGGCGAATGACGCAACCGTCAGGCGTGAAAAAACTCACGCATGCGCACGAAGGTTCAAGCTTGGCTGATGCAATCACACTTGATTCAAATCCATATGGTTTTTGCAAAAAATAAAAAGGTTGGATACTTTTCTAACGGACCTCGTACACAATGACAGTGAAGTGAAAAACTACAGAAGAAAACACTCCTGGGAAATCACAAAACGTCACCTTGCTGTTTCAGTGCTTCACTCCAGGGAGCCTTGGCGGCTGCTGTGCGCTATGACACATAACCCTCCGTACGTCCTGTCACTTCTGTCCACCGTCTTGATTCCACAGCGTTGTGCGCCTGCCACACTCGACTTTAAAGGGAATAACAGGTACCACTTTTGGGCCCTGCCCTTTGCTTTGCACCAGGTTTTTGTGCCGTCACCTTTGAGACTCAGTACACGTTGACAAAAATATTGTACAAATATTTACTCGGCAGCCTCTGGGACTGCTGTCCTGAGTTTGTCCTGTAAATGACATGCGTGTTACATCAAAGCTGTTTTCCTGCTTATAGCAGCACTTTCTTCACACAGAACGTCTTCTTCTTCTTTTGTCTGCAAATATCTGTTTAGGCGCATAATGCATATCTTCAGCGTGTTTTCAATCCTTCTTTCTTCATTGGCGTCTTACTCGGTGATGTCGGTTCGCAGTGAAGCTGACAGCTGTATAAGGATTTTTATTGTCTCTCTTTGCAGCGTCCTCGCAGATGACAGCTGTTATTACGCACTGAACAATGACACAGAAGTCAGATCTCCTGAATGCTGCTTAATATAGCTTGCTGCTTCACTGTCACATACAGGGGGAGGTTGAGGAGGAGGAGGAGGAGGAGGAAGATGTGATGTGACAGGACAGAGCAGGATGAATAATGAGAGAAGAAGAGTGGAGATGAGCTGCATTTACACCCTGGTGGTGATGATTAAGTGGCTAATGTAAACAGAAAGATCTGACCAACGTTCTGATGATCACATGTGAGGGGTTCCTGCTGGAACCCTGGCCTGAAGTGGCCTCTAGATGGTGCTGTCACTCACACTCAGTCTTAAATCAGTTCACAAGTTGGTTAAATTTGCACTCTGCCCAAATTTAAATAATTCCAACACGTTCTTCTGACTTAATGCTAAATGACTGGACTGTAATTCTATAACGCATGAGCTCTCTGAGCTCTAGACCAGGCTTTCCCAAAGAGTGGTCCATCACTGACCCCTAGTGGTCAATGAGTATATTGGTAAAATATCACATTTTAAATTAATATCATATTCTCTTAAATGTTTCCCAAACTGTTTAAAAAGCACTCCATACATGCTGGAGTGGTGAGCAGACCTGCTCTCTTTGGATATTCGGGGACTTCAGTGATCCACAAGATGTTTTTAGCAGTTGTCTTTGGTCTGGAACAGTTTGGGAAACACTCCTCCAGACTGAGTGTGTCTGATTTTCTGACACATAAGAAAGTACATTTTTAACAACAAGCCAGTGCATTCCGAGTGTCGGTCCAAGCCCAGACAAATGAGAAGGGTGATGTCAAGAAGGACATCCGGCAGAAATTTAGCCAAACCAAACATGAAGATCAGTAACTGAACCTCTGTATAACTGTACCTCTGTCCCAGATCAATTGATGCCAAGGTTTACAAGCACCACTGTTGTCCAGCAAGGTGCTGGCAGGAACTAAACTATGGCTGGGAGGAGGAGTGTGGACTTTGAATGTTGACAGTGTTGTTATGTGTCGGACGCAGCTCGGAGAACCGACCAGCGTTTGAAGGACCCAGTATGAAATAAGCAGAGCACGGAACAAAGGCTAACTGAATTTAATACATAACAGTGATCATAATAATAATAAAAGGTGCGGCCTGGCGTGGTGCGCTCCCAGCAGCGCTAACGGTCCGGAGCCAGAAGCTGTTTCGGACCCAAGGACCCTGCCGACACCCCCCAGGTGGCCGCAACAACCGAGTCTGTGAAAGAAGGAACCATTATGTGAGTCCACACTCTACACACAGAACACTTAAAGGTGTACAAACAGCAAACACTTCCTGGCTTGATTACTGATCAGCTTCCAACCTGCAGGCATGGAACATCCAGTTCACAAAACTCCACCGCAGTGGAAGCTGATACATGACTAACATACAGCTCAATACAATAAGGTGTGAGGGACACCACATTTACTGACTGTATAACTGTTAGTCACAAAATCCAACGTACCTCAGGAAGTGTGCTGACGAGCGTGAGACCTCACCCTCTCCTCTTTCACAGACCGTGCATCAAACCTGGACATTCTCAGCGTCCGCTGCTGATGAGATGGCTCCCAAGACGACGATCTCACCCGTCTGGTCACAAGGTCGAGTCTCTGGCAAATGCACACTGTGCACTTCAGTCTTAAATGCCAACATACTCCAATCCCTCCAGATGCACCTCAGCTGTGAGTCCTGACGAGTCGCAGGTGATCAGGGTGAAGTCCTAACAGCCTCAGCAACACACAGCCACTCAGTCCCAAATGCATGCCACCTGGGAGGAAACACAAAAGGCAAACAAACCAGCAGCCAGGCCCCCCCAGCCATACAACAAGTGTGACTGGTATAAATGGAAAAAGTTGAATTTTATATGGACCTAACAACTAATCAATCAATTAATCAGCGGATTGTTGTTTTAGAGGAATCGATGATGAAAATAAGTGCCAGTTGCAGGCTACATTGAAGAAGGACCAAGTGGTAAACTTTGATGGTCTCAGATGAATTCATACTTGAAGAATAAAAAGCGTCAGTTCCTTGACTGGCCACTTGAGGCTGCTTCCACAACTGCGCACATTCCCATAGAGTCCATGTCAAAATGTCCAACTTTAGAGCAGAAGTAAACATGTTTACAGTCTGGTACAACAAAACAAACAAACAAAAGGTTTGGCCTCTGTTGAGTTTTTTTTTTTTCCTCCATGGCAACTGTACAGCAGTGAGTATTTTATAACTTCTTATTTTAAGATGTTTTAAGCCATAAAATTCTGTCTAATGTGTATAATTTTGTGGTCAGTTTGAGTGACAGCATCTCCGCCTCTTATAACATTGATAACTCAGTGTTCATTTAATGCAGCTGCTAGCTGTTGTGTTGCTGTTGTGTTGAGTATTTTATTACAAACTCCTGAAATAATCTGTCTTGTTGTGATGAAACATCCTAACGGCTTTTCTAAAATGTCTCTTCACTGTATTATTCATGCTGAGTGAACTTCTCATCAGATATAATACTGTATGCTAACAGAGTTACCACTTTTAGCAGCTGTCAGTAGCCTGACCTGTTAAGCCCCGTTAATGCATGATTACTGAGAAAACAAGCGGTTCATAATTTTAAATTCCCACACCAAAGTGGAACCACTGCGCGATCCCCAAAATACAATTTAATAAACATCTGAATCCAGGTTAGCCTGTTAGCTTAGCTGGTTTCAGGGTTCAGCTTCTTTCCTCACACAGGGAGCCACCCACGCTCCACCCCTTCATGCATTAATGAGTTCATCATGATGTAGCCAAATCAGCGAGGCCGCCGCTGCCAACATAGCAGCGCCCAGATACGGGCGTCATATCACCTGTTCCGCATCAGTGGTTGGTTTGGCAGAAGAAGAAGATGTGGAGAAAAGATTGCGTTAGAGATGTATGATCTGCTGTAGCGCTCCCTAACAGAAGATATGAAGTAAACATTCTAGATGAGTAGTTTTTGGTACTTTTAGAGTGGTGCTGTTGCACAGCACCTGTATTTGTGACTGAGACACGTTAACACGTGAAGCTGTCATGGCTGAAGGACCGAACGGAGCAGGAGGAGGTTCTATTCATCGGACATCGTCAGTCATTCCTTCCTTCCATCTCTGAGCTGAAGACGTGATTAAAGTGCGGAGACACTCGCACGCAGCTGTCAGTCCCGCCTGCTGGATAATTAACTCTCATTTCCCTCAGATACAAACGACATGTTCTCATGATTAAGATCAGAGTGCGCACACGAGGTCAGAGTGCATGCACAGGAGGAAATCAATGAAATCAAATGTGATTAAATTTTATTATTATTATTATTATTATTATTATTATTATTATTATTATTATTATTATTATTATTATTTTGTCAGTGTACATGAAAACAAAAAGAGAGTTGCCAGCTGCTGGAAAATTATTGTAAAAATTGGAAAACACACACACACACACACTCATTTCTTTGTAAATCGCAGGTGATCACCAAAAAAAAAAAAATTGTTGCAAATGTTTGGGCGCATTTTGGATTTTATTATTTGCTGCGTAAGAAGGAGCTTGATATGACTTATGCAGTGTGCAAAATCTGCAAAATCAAAGTCAAGTACTTCGGAAACACTTCAACTCCGCATGCCCACATGCTACGCTAAAAGGAGCGGAGCAGCGGTCTCTGCCGACTACTGACCAGTGCTTCGCTAAACTGCCAGCCAACTCAGAACTCGCAAAGCAGATAAGTAAATTTACATCTAGAATCACTTGATTAACCTTGTAAAGCTGCATTTTCTTAAACATAAACATTTTAAAGTAATATAACTATTTCTCAGAGCTCTTTGAATCGAAAATCGATTCTGAATCGAATCGTCACCCCAAGAATCAGAATCGAATTGTATCGTGAGTTGTTGAACAATTCACATCCCTAGAACAAACTGTCACTAAGTTGGGCTAAAAAAAAATAAAATAAAATAATGTTATTTGGAAACTATAAAAAGGATGAACAAATACAATTAAACATACAGGGAGTAAATGTAGAACCTGTCAGAGAGAACAAGTCGTTAGGGATGATCATCAATGTCAGGATCAACTAGACAGCACATATCCAACATAGTCAAGAGAAAGCACTACATGCTCTGTGTTGCACACTGATTGCGCCTTACTTGACTTATGGTGCTGAAGTATAGGGCAATAACTACAACGCTGCAGCACAACCATTATTCAACCTTAGAGAGAGAAAACAAAAGAAAGAGGATTAAGAATAATTCATAATGCAGGCTATCGGGATCATACCAATCCACTGTTTATTAAATCAAAGATTTTAAAACTCCATGACATGATTTAATTTAAGACTGTTCGATTGATGTATAAAGTAAAACATAAGCAAGTACCTTTCAGAATTCAAGGATATTTTATGCAAAGAGAAGGAATATATAATTTAAGGGATTTGTATCATTTTAAAGTTGCGGGCGCAAGGACGACCAGGAAATGCTTCTATGTCTCTGTTTGTGGCCTAAACAATTGGAATAAGCTACCTGAAACTCCAATGATGTCCAAATATCAATCAGTTTAAATATTTATACAAAGAAATTGTGTTCTATGGGTATGTATCTGATTCCTCTTGCTTGATCAATGGCTCAATGGATGATTTCCACCACAGTTGATGACTTATTGCTGGACCATTACTATGTTGCGTTATTACTATCGGAGACTGAATTATGTCACCCCGTCCCAACAGGGAAAACTGGTGGTTAGGTACACTGTAAGTTTTTGATATTTCTACAATGATAATGTTAGATGTGTAGATATTAAATTCGATAAACAGGGAGGAAGAATGACAGGGTTTTTCCTCTATATTATCAATATATGTATTATCAAATATTAATGTCTTCACTTTGATGTACTCTCTGTAATCATGTCTTTGATTCTTTTCTCTATTTTTCATATATACGTATATGCATGTGTGAAAGTTCATGTACCATTATTCCTTTAAGTAATTACTTAGTGTCAAAAGCAATCATATACGCTGAATGTGTCAAGTGCATTAAGACTGTCAAACAGTGAGCAGATAATCTTTGACCATTCAATGTGCATATTGTTTATCTAGAATGTCAGACTGGTTGGCTCAGGTCATGATTGGCTAATCGCAGATGTGTACTTTTGATTAATGGTTCAGCCTTGAAGGAGAGCATTGTAACCTGACATTGTTATGGAAAGCTTAGGAGACAGGGCTCATATCAATGTAAGACCAGACTTTGTGTCTTTCCATTGTTTTGTGATATCGTCATTCCTATATGCTGTATGTAACGATATTCAATAAAAAGGAGAGGCAAATGGGCGGGACCTTTAGGACGGACGACAGTTCTTTCTGAAGGAGCTTCTCGTTTGTCCTCTCCTGTACAGGATAAAGAAATTCAGTGTCTCTTGCGTGATCATTCCTATGTGTGTAAACTTTTCAGGTCTAACTCTGAACAACTCTAACAATGTGTTTTACCACTTAAAACAATTCTGCATTTTTAAAGGTGAAAAATGGTCAAACCATTTTCTTACTTATTTATATTATCTGTTATCACCCGTCAGTCATATGGACTGTAGTGTTAATGTGTCACTGTGCTCTTGATAAGGTTGCATTTCCATTTCCCAGGAATGGTGTGTACACCGCTATCATGACTTCTTGTAACTGCCAGCAAGTCTCCACTTCTCTTATCTGCATGAGAAGACACAATAAAAGGATGCCACTGCAGTGAGTCAACAGGGTGGATACTGAAAAAATAGGAAAAACCATCAGCTGCAAGGTCTTACTTTGTGTGTTCCAGTTTGAACCAGTTTAGCTACATGGCCTGACACAAACACCATTCACGTGACATGGGAAGACTACCCCTCTGTCATTGTGAACCAGTAGGAGCTGGGTTGTGAGAACAGGTCCGCCCGTGGTAACAGGGAGGAGACTCCTGCACTCTATACAATGCCATTGTATTTGTGTTTGTGGCTGCTTTTTTGAAGCAGTTCCTGTGGGAGCTACATTCGCTAAGAGCCCAGATCTATTCTGACTTTACATAAGATTTAAATAAATTAGCTTTTCTGTATTTAAAGCATAGTTGTTTGAGCACTTTGTTTGGAACAGTTTCATCAAAGAGTCAGGTCATTTACAGTGGTGTTGCACCAAAAGGTTCAACTTGTTTGACTATGTGGACTGATCTCAGATTGATGTCCTCTGTGACATTTTTGACATATGCACAGTGGTTGGCACAGCTAACCAAAAAGTTAGCTTTGATAACTGGTAATCAGCTAACTGAAAATTTGTCTTTTAACGCTAAACCGATAAACTGCCTAAAAACGTATCGGAAGCTACAGATGACCAATAACTTTAAATTTTGCTTCCCATACACTCTCAGCTACTAAGAAGCTGATTTTGAGTTTGAACACTGCAAAAGCTTCTGATAGAACCAATGGCGATCAAAAACCCAAACAGCCAATGAGCCAGCACTTCTGTCTTTGTGCGCTCTGCCCCCTGCTGTAAAGAAGCATCATTTACCCTGACAAGATACAGTGGTCCAGCGATAAGGCAGAGGTCTTGAAATGGAAAGCAGGTTTGAATTATGGTTTTGCTTTAAAAATAAAATCATTCCAGATAGAATAACTACATTAATGTAAACTCTTAAAATGTACAAAATGATATATAACAATATCTGTTAATTTTAAAATAATGCACTAATTCTGAAGTTTGAACATTAACACACAGATCTCCAAAGGGGATTATCCACTCATACTGATTGGTTGATTCATTCATTCTATGTAAAAACCAACACAAGTGAATCAATGTAACGTGTTGGTGTTTACAAATAAATATGCTTTTGTAAAATATGTCTTTTTTTCATTTGTACGAGGTCTGTTAGAAAAGTATCAGACCTTTTTATTTTTTTCAAAAACCTGATGGATTTGAATCACGTGTGCTTGCATGAGCAAACTTTGAACCTTTGTGCGCATGCGTGAACTTTTCCACACCTGTCGATTGCATCATTTTCTGGTAAGCAGCCTTTGTGTGATGTGTGTATCGTGTGCTCGGCGTTTTTTCATTCCAAGGAAAAAGATGGAACGACTGGAGCAGTGTCACATCAAATTTTGCCAGAAACTGGGCGACAGCCAGGTGGAAACCATTTGGATTATTCAGACGGCTTTCGGTGACGATGCTATGAGCATCACACAGATTAAGGAGCGGTACAACCGGTTTAAAGATGTCCGCACAACGGTGGAGAGCGAGCTGCGCTCCGGTCGGCCATCAACATGCTGAAATGACCAGATCATTTCCAAAGTGATCGCTGTGGTGATGCGGGGCCGTCATGTGACTATCCGAGAAATTGTGGAAGAGGTGGACATCAGCACTTTTTTGGTACATTCCACTGTGAAAGAAGATTTTGCCATGAAACGATTGGTGGTGAAATTCTTTCCTGAAGCTTCTGACGGCAGAGCAGAAGCACCTCCGTGGTGAAGTCTCATAGGACATGTTGTGACATGCCCACCTCTTCCACAATTTCTCGGATAGTCACACGACTGAAAAGTCACCGAAAGCCGTCTGAATGATCTGAATGGTTTTCACCTGGCTGTCGCCCAGTTTCTGGGAAAATTTGATGCGGCGCTGCTCCAGTCGTTCCATCTTTTTCCTTGGAATGAAGAAACGCTGAGCACACGACACACGTCCCACACAAAGGCTGCTTATCAGAAAATGATGCAATCGACAGGCGTGGAAAAGTTCACGCATGCGCACGAAGTTTCAAGGTTTGCTCATGCAAGCACACGTGATTCAAGTCCATCAGGTTTTTGAAAAAAAATAAAAAGGTCCGATACTTTTCTAACCCACCCCCCAGTTCCCTGCAGAAACTCCTCCAGACTTGAGAGGAGAACTGAGGACCACGATCCGAGATGATGTCTGATGGAATCCCATGCAGACGCACGACGTGGTGGACCAGGAGGTCTGCAGTCTCCTGGGCCATAGGGAGCTTCGGGAGGGCCACGAAGTGGGCCGCCTTGGAGAACCGGTCCACTATCGTGAAGATGGTGGTCATGCCCTGGGATGGCGGGAGGTCCGTGACGAAGTCCAGGCCGATGTGGGACCAGGGGTGATGAGGCACAGGTAAAGGCTGGAGGAGACCTTGGATCTTATGATGGTCCGCCTTGCCCCTGGCGCAGGTGGTACAGGCCTGGACGTATTCCCGGACGTCGGCTTCCATAGACACCCACCAGAAGCGCTGCCGGACCACTGCCACGGTTCTTCGCACCCCTGGGTGACAGGAGCGCTTGGAACCATGAGGGAAAACTCCACCACTCCCAGAAAACAGTTACACTGAAAACGTGCAGTACCAACAGTATACTTAAAGATAAGAGAAGTGAGGAGTGGAAACGCCAACTCCCTCCAACTTCCACAAACCCAGCTCCAAGCTGCGAGTATACCAAAGGTTACGACTGCAACAATCAGAAGAAATAAATGTGCGACTGGCACAAAGTGGCTGAGTAGGTTACCTGACGGGTAAGCTGATAACTCGGCAGGGTTCTGATGATTCTCCCAGACTTTTATGGTGGTGAATAATCAATCAATCAATCAATCAATCAATTTTATTTATATAGCGCCAAATCACAACAAACAGTTGCCCCAAGGCGCTTTATATTGTAAGGCAAGGCCATACAATAATTACGTAAAAACCCCAACGGTCAAAACGACCCCCTGTGAGCAAGCACTTGGCGACAGTGGGAAGGAAAAACTCCCTTTTAACAGGAAGAAACCTCCAGCAGAACCAGGCTCAGGGAGGGGCAGTCTTCTGCTGGGACTGGTTGGGGCTGAGGGAGAGAACCAGGAAAAAGACATGCTGTGGAGGGGAGCAGAGATCAATCACTAATGATTAAATGCAGAGTGGTGCATACAGAGCAAAAAGAGAAAGAAACACTCAGTGCAACATGGGAACCCCCCAGCAGTCTAAGTCTATAGCAGCATAACTAAGGGATGGTTCAGGGTCACCTGATCCAGCCCTAACTATAAGCTTTAGCAAAAAGGAAAGTTTTAAGCCTAATCTTAAAAGTAGAGAGGGTGTCTGTCTCCCTGATCTGAATTGGGAGCTGGTTCCACAGGAGAGGAGCCTGAAAGCTGAAGGCTCTGCCTCCCATTCTACTCTTACAAATCCTAGGAACTACAAGTAAGCCTGCAGTCTGAGAGCGAAGCGCTCTATTGGGGTGATATGATCCCTAAGATAAGATGGGACCTGATTATTCAAAACCTTATAAGTAAGAAGAAGAATTTTAAATTCTATTCAAGAATTAACAGGAAGCCAATGAAGAGAGGCCAATATGGGTGAGATATGCTCTCTCCTTCTAGTCCCTGTTAGTACTCTAGCTGCAGCATTTTGAATTAACTGAAGGCTTTTCAGGGAACTTTTAGGACAACCTGATAATAATGAATTACAATAGTCCAGCCTAGAGGAAATAAATGCATGAATTAGTTTTTCAGCATCACTCTGAGACAAGACCTTTCTAATTTTAGAGATATTGCGTAAATGCAAAAAAGCAGTCCTACATATTTGTTTAATACGTGCATTGAATTACATATCCTGATCAAAAATGACTCCAAGATTTCTCACAGTATTACTAGAGGTCAGGGTAATGCCATCCAGAGTAAGGATCTGGTTAGACACCATGTTTCTAAGATTTGTGGGGCCAAGTATAATAACTTCAGTTTTATCTGAGTTTAAAAGCAGGAAATTAGAGGTCATCCATGTCTTTATGTCTATAAGACAATCCTGCAGTTTAGCTAATTGGTGTGTGTCCTCTGGCTTCATGGATAGATAAAGCTGGGTATCATCTGCGTAACAATGAAAATTTAAGCAATGCCGTCTAATAATACTGCCTAAGGGAAGCATGTATAAAGTGAATAAAATTGGTCCTAGCACAGAACCTTGTGGAACTCCATAATTAACCTTAGTCTGTGAAGAAGATTCCCCATTTACATGAACAAATTGTAATCTATTAGATAAATATGATTCAAACCACCGCAGCGCAGTGCCTTTAATACCTATGGCATGCTGTAATCTCTGTAATAAAATTTTATGGTCAACAGTATCAAAAGCAGCACTGAGGTCTAACAGAACAAGCACAGAGATGAGTCCACTGTCTGAGGCCATAAGATCATTTGTAACCTTCACTAATGCTGTTTCTGTACTATGATGAATTCTAAAACCTGACTGAAACTCTTCAAATAGACCATTCCTCTGCAGATGATCAGTTAGCTGTTTTACAACTACCCTTTCAAGAATTTTTGAGAGAAAAGGAAGGTTGGAGATTGGCCTATAATTAGCTAAGATAGCTGGGTCAAGTGATGGCTTTTTAAGTAATGGTTTAATTACTGCCACCTTAAAAGCCTGTGGTACATAGCCAACTAATAAAAACAGATTGATCATATTTAAGATCGAAGCATTAATTAATGGTAGGGCTTCCTTGAGCAGCCTGGTAGGAATGGGGTCTAATAGATATGTTGATGGTTTGGAGGAAGTAACTAATGAAAATAACTCAGACAGAACAATCGGAGAGAAAGAGTTATGAGTAATTTTTTCTCTAATAGTTAAAATTTTATTAGCAAAGAAAGTCATGAAGACATTACTAGTTAAAGTTAAAGGAATACTCGGCTCAATAGAGCTCTGACTCTTTGTCAGCCTGGCTACAGTGCTGAAAAGAAACCTGGGGTTGTTCTTATTTTCTTCAATTAGTGATGAGTAGTAAGATGTCCTAGCTTTATGGAGGGCTTTTTTATAGAGCAACAGACTCTTTTTCCAGGCTAAGTGAAGATCTTCTAAATTAGTGAGACGCCATTTCCTCTCCAACTTACGGGTTATCTGCTTTAAACTGCGAGTTTGTGAGTTATACCATGGAGTCAGGCACTTCTGATTTAAAGCTCTCTTTTTCAGAGGGGCTACAGCATCCAAAGTTGTCTTCAATGAGGATGTAAAACTATACTCTATCTCACTTACAGAGTTTAGGTAGCTACTCTGCACTGTGTTGGTATATGGCATTAGAGAACATAAAGAAGGAACCATATCCTTAAACCTAGTTACAGCGCTTTCTGAAAGACTTCTAGTGTAATGAAACTTATTTCCCACTGCTGGGTAGTCCATTAGAGTAAATGTAAATGTTATTAAGAAATGATCAGACAGAAGGAAGTTTTCAGGGAATACTGTTAAGTCTTCTATTTCCATACCATAAGTCAGAACAAGATCTAAGATATGATTAAAGTGGTGGGTGGACTCATTTACATTTTGAGCAAAGCCAATTGAGTCTAATAATAGATTAAATGCAGTGTTGAGGCTGTCATTCTCAGCATCTGTGTGGATGTTAAAATCGCCCACTATAATTATCTTATCTGAGCTAAGCACTAAGTCAGACAAAAGGTCCAAAAATTCACAGAGAAACTCACAGTAACGACCAGGTGGACGATAGATAATAACAAATAAAACTGGTTTTTGGGACTTCCAATTTGGATGGACAAGACTAAGAGTCAAGCTTTCAAATGAATTAAAGCTCTGTCTGGGTTTTTGATTAATTAATAAGCTGAAATGGAAGATTGCTGCTAATCCTCCGCCTCGGCCCGTGCTACGAGCATTCTGGCAGTTAGTGTGACTGGATAGTCACGGTTTGGAGGATTTAAGAAAACTGGCCAGATTTCTAGAAATGAGAGCTGCTCCATCCAAAGTGGGATGGATGCCGTCTCTCCTAACAAGACCAGGTTTTCCCCAGAAGCTTTGCGAATTATCTATGAAGCCCACCTCATTTTTTGGACACCACTCAGACAGCCAGCAATTCAAGGAGAACATGCGGCTAAACATGTCACTCCCGGTCCGATTGGGGGGGGGGGGGGGGCCCAGAGAAAACTAAAGAGTCCGACATTGTTTTTGCAAAGTTACACACCGATTCAATGTTAATTTTAGTGACCTCCGATTGGTGTAACCGGGTGTCATTACTGCCGACGTGAATTACAGTCTTACCAAATTTACGCTTAGCCTTAGCCAGCAGTTTCAAATTTCCTTCAATGTCGCCTGCTCTGGCCCCCGGAAGACAATTGACTATGGTTGCTGGTGTCGCTAACTTCACATTTCTCAAAACAGAGTCGCCAATAACCAGAGTTTGATCCTCGGCGGGTGTGTCGTCGAGTGGGGAAAAACGGTTAGAAATGTGAACGGGTTGGCGGTGTACACGGGGCTTCTGTTTAGAACTACGCTTCCTCCTCACAGTCACCCAGTCGGCCTGCTTTCCCGGCTGCTCGGGATCTGCCAGAGGGAAACTAACGGCGGCTAAGCTACCTTGGTCCGCACCGACTACAGGGGCCTGGCCAGCTGTAGAATTTTCCACGGTGCGGAGCCGAGTCTCCAATTCGCCCAGCCTGGCCTCCAAAGCTACGAATAAGCTACACTTATTACAAGTACCATTACTGCAAAAGGAGGCCGAGGAATAACTAAACATTTCACACCCTGAGCAGAAAAGTGCAGGAGAGACAGGAGAAGCCGGCACCCGACCAGGCTTGTCGGGGTGTCATTGGTAGAAGTCGGTCCGTACCCCTCCCAATCCACCAAATACTGGAACCCCCGACCCCCCGGCGAACATCAAGGAGCCTTCTCACCGTCCATGCAGGCTCCCCGTCGATGATGCGGGCAGGAGGCGGCGCTGGTCCGGGGGTGCAGAGGTCGGATGTGTGGCAGGGCTTGATCTTGGAGACATGAAATACCGGATGGATCCGCAGTGAAGCTGGGAGTTTAAGCTTCACTGCGGCTGGACTGATTATTTTGATGATGGGAAATGGTCCGATAAATCTGTCTGTCAACTTTGGTGAGTCCGTGTGCAGAGGAATGTTCTTTGTGGATAGCCAGACCTCCTGCCCGGGCTGGTAAGCGGGGGCCGGGGTGCGTCGGCGATCTGCATGGCCCTTCGCCCTCGTCCAGGCTTTCAGAAGGGCAGAGCGGGCTGTTCGCCACACCCGACGGCACCTTCTGAGATGGGCCTGGACTGAGGTCCATCTCCTCTCCCTTCACAGCTGGAAACAATGGGGGCTGGTACCCCAAGCATGCTTCGAAGGGGGAGAGGCCGGTCGCCGATGAGACTTGGCTGTTGTAGGCGTACTCGATCCAGGCCAGATGTTGACTCCAGGCCATCGGGTGCGCAGAGGTCACACATCTTAGGGCCTGTTCCAGATCTTGATTAGCCCGCTCTGCTTGTCCATTAGTTTGTGGGTGGTACCCGGATGAGAGGCTCACGATGGCCCCCAGTTCCCTACAGAAACTCCTCCAGACTTGCGACAAGAACTGGGGACCACGGTCGGAGACAATGTTCGTGAGGATACCATGCAGACGCACGACGTGGTGGACCAGGATGTCTGCAGTCTCCTGGGCCGTCGGGAGCTTCGGGAGGGCCACAAAATGGGCCACCTTGGAGAATCAGTCCACTATCGTCATGATGGTCGTCATTCCCTGGGATGCAGGGAGACCCGTGATGAAGTCCAGGCCTATATGGGACCAGGGGCGTCGAGGCACCGGCAATGGCTGGAGGAGTCCTCTCTCTGGTTGGTGAACAGCCTTGCCCCTGGCAAAGGTGGTGCAGGCCCAGACATACTCCCGGACATCGGCTTCCATGGACGCACACCAGAATCGCTGCCGGACCACTGCCACGGTTCTTCGCACCCCTGGATGGCAGGAGAGCTTAGAACTGTGACAGAAGTCCAGGACCGCAGCTCTTGCGTCTGATGGGACGTACAGTCGATGGGCCACTGCCGGGGTCTGGGTGATGCGTCAGGGCCTCCCTGATGATGTTTTCCACGTCCCACGTGAAGGTGGCAACGATAGTGGACTCCGGGATGATGGTGTCAGGTGGATCCGACAGCTCTGTTCTGACCTCCTCTTCATGCACCCGGGACAGTGCGTCAGACCATTGGTTTTTGGTCCCGGGGCGGTATGTTATCCGGAAGTCAAAGCGTCCAAAGAACAGTGACCAACGGGCTTGCCTGGGGTTCAGACGCTTAGCGGTCCGGATGTACTCCAGGTTCCGATGGTCAGTGAAAACCGTAAATGGAACCACATCTCCCTCCAACAAGTGTCTCCACTCCTCCAGGGCCTCTTTCACTGCCAGGAGCTCCCGATTGCTGACGTCATAGTTCTGTTCTGCTGTGGTCAACCTCCGGGAAAAATAGGCACAAGGGTGGAGGACCTTATCGGACTCCCCGCTCTGGGACAGCACGGCTCCTATCCCTGAGTCAGAGGAATCCACTTCAACAACAAACTGGCGTCTAGGATCGGGCTGCACCAGAACTGGCGCAGTCGAGAACCGGCGTTTCAACTCCCTAAACGCGGCTTCGCACCGATCCGACCAGGTGAAGGGGACTTTTGGGGAGATCAGGGCTGTCAGGGGACCAACCACCTGACTGTAGCCCTTGATGAACCTCCTATAGAAATTCGCGAAGCGGAGGAACTGTTGCAGCTTCTTACGGCTTGCTGGTTGGGGCCAATCTCTCACCGCCGCAACCTTGACCGGATCGGTTGTGACGGAGTTGGAGGAGATGATGAACCCCAGGAAGGACAAAGAAGTACGGTGGAACTCACACTTCTCGCCCTTCACAAACAGCCGGTTCTCCAACAACCGCTGCAGGACCTGACGTACATGCTTCACATGGGTCTCAGGATCCGGGGAGAAGATGAGGATATCGTCCAGGTATACGAAGACGAACCGATGCAGGAAGTCCCGCAACACGTCATTTACCAAAGCTTGGAACGTCACGGGGGTGTTAGTGAGGCCGAACGGCATGACCAGGTACTCAAAGTGACCTAACGGGGTGTTAAATGCCGTCACCCATTCGTCTCCCTTCCAAATCTGAACCAGGTGATATGCATTCCTAAGATCCAGTTTCATGAACATTTTGGCTCCATGCAAGGGCGTGAACACTGAATCCAACAGAGACAACAGGTATCGGTAGCGAACCATAATCTCGTTCAGCCCTCTGTAATCAATGCATGGACGGAGTCCGCCGTCCTTCTTGCCCAGAAAAAAGAAACCAACACCTAACAGGGAGGAAGAGTTCCGGATTAACCCGGCAGCTAAAGAGTCCCGGATGTAGGTCTCCATTGATTCGCACTCAGGGCGTGAGAGGTTGTACAGTCTGCTGGACGGATACTCAGCGCCCGGAATCAAATCAATGACACAATCATACGGCCGGTGTGGGGGAAGCGTGAGAGCCAGATCTTTGCTGAAAATGTCAGCAAGATCATGGTACTCAGCCGGCACCGCTGTAAGATTGGGGGGAACTCGGACCTCCTCTTTAGCAGTTGCACCGGGTGGGACCGAGGATCTTAAACACTCCCAGTGGCAGGTTTCGCTCCATTGAGCCACAACCCCAGACGGCCAATCGATCCGGGGATTGTGCTTACTCATCCATGGATAACCCAAAATAATTCTGGAGGTAGAAGGTGTTACAAAAAACACAATCTCCTCCCTGTGGTTTCCAGACACAACCAGTGTTAAGGGCTGTGTCTGGTGTGTTATTAATGGAAGAAGGGTGCCATCTAGTGCCCGTACCTTCAATGGTGAAGGAAGGACCACTAGAGGGAGCCCTATTTCCTTAGCCCATCTACTGTCGAGTAGATTCCCCTCTAACCCCGGGTCAATCAGTGCTGGGGCATGAAGGGTTAAATTCCCACAGAGGATCATGACTGGGACTCGTGCAGATTTTCGTGTTTTTCCCTTGTGAGTATTATGGCTCACCCTCAGTCCAGTCTCTAAGGGCGAGCGTTGATGTTTTGGCCATTTGGGGCAGTTTTTCTGCATGTGCTCATTCGAGCTGCAGTAAAAACACTCTCCACGGGCCAGCCTCCTTTGTCTGTTCTGATTTCATTTTGGCCCTGCTCGTTTCCATAGCAACGTCAGCAGGAGGAGCTGTTGTCACGCGGAGTGCTCTGGCTTTGGAGCAGGGGGAGGACGGCGCTGCTTCAGACCTGGAAGGGAGAGGGGCGGCGCGTGCCTGGCCACGCCCTTTGTCTCGCTCCCGTCGACGTTCTTCCAAATGGTTGTCTAGCCGTATAACTAGGTCAATAAGCCCGTCTAAATCCCGCGGCTCATCCTTCGCCACCAGGTGCTCCTTTAGGGCCGGAGAAAGACCCCTTATAAAGGCAGCGCGGAGCGCTACCGAGTTCCAGCTGGCTCTCGCTGCTGCAACGAGGAAGTCGACTGAATATTCAGCAGCGCTCCGGTGCCCCTGTCGGATTGACAGTAGCACATTTGAAGCGGACTCGCCTCTGTACGGATGATCAAACACCTGTCGAAACTCCCTGATAAACTCAGTGTACGTCGACAGGAGCCGTGAGTTCTGATCCCAGAGCGCTGTAGCCCAGGCGCGTACCTTGCCTCGAAGCAAATTAATCACATAAGCCACCCGGCTGTGGTCTGACGCGTACATCACAGGGCGTTGTGAAAAAACGAGTGCGCACTGCATCAAGAAGTCCGCGCATGTTTCGACACAACCCCCATATGGTTCCGGGGGGCTAATGTAAGCTTCAGGTGAAGGGGGGGGAGACCTTTGAACTACCACTGGATCATCATTATCGAGCAACAGGCCCGCAGGAGGGGTGGCCGCTGTCGCGCCTAACGCGCGCTCCTCTACCTGAGCGGTGAGAGCCTCCATCCTGCGGGTGAGGTGTATTTCCTGCTTGGTCAACAAATCCAACCGAGCCATAAAGTTGGTGAGAGTTTGCTACAGCTCACCCAACTCACCTCCCGGTGGAGCCTGCGCACCTTGCATTTCCATTGGTGGTTCAAATGGTGGTAAATGCCCCTCGGAGTCCATGACATGGCCGAGTTATCCTGTTGGGAAAGTGAAGTACATGGACCCACGACAGGGGGCGTAAATGAACGGCCAATAGGAAGTCCGAATAAATAACAATTTATTCTGCAAATGGGCACCACAACCAAATATGCTTTTAGTCTGTCAATCAATCTACACAAAAGATGACGTGTGGGCAGGCCCAAGGGTAGGAGACGCCTATTCAGAGAAGAGCCGGGACCCACGAGGTTCCACCGCCAACGGAGACCTGCAATCCACCGGAGTCACCAAGTCCTGAGTCCCCAGGTGGCCACCGCTTCCAGCTGTCTGATCTGGTACTGCTGGCAGGAACAGACACAGGTTATAGGTGGGTGTGTGTACACCCAGCAACAGTCAGCAAACAGTTCAGTTCCTCTCCTGAGGGAAAACTCCACCACTCCCAGAAAACAGGAACACTGAAAACGTGCAGTACCAACAGTATACTTAAAGATAAGAGAAGTGAGGAGTGGAAACGCCATCTCCCTCCAACTTCCACAAACCCAGCTCCAAGCTGCGAGTATACCAAAGGTTACGACTGCAAAAATCAGAAGCCATAAATGTGCGAACGGCACAAAGCGGCTGAGTAGGTTACCTGACGGGTAAGCTGATAACTCGGCAGGGTTCTGATGATTCTCCCAGGCTTTTATGGTGGTGAATGACGATGGTGATGACTGACAGCTGTCAGTGTCAGCGTACCTGGAGCTCCTGTGAGGCGGCTGTGCCCTCTGGTGCCTGAAACCCGACAACAGGCAGGGCGCCCTCTGGTGGTGAGCCAGCAGTACCTCCTCTTCGGGCGGCCCACACAACAATCTCCACACTATTAGTGCATTACTTTAAAACTAAAACATATGATATTTTCACTTCATAAAACTTCAGCTGTGATGTTAATTTAAATAACTTGTCCAAAATTAGTTTGGCTAAAATTCGAACCATAAGTTAAAACTGTATGCCTCTGGATGAGTTGGGTGCTATTGCCAGTGTATTAGTATGGCATCAAAAGAAATTAGTTTTGTTTTCTTTTCTATGACTAACTCTCCTTTGCCTGCAGAGGATAGAGCAATTTATTCTGGAACCAGCTCTTCTCTGTTTATAGAGGATAGAACTGTGCATCTACTACAAAAACTACATATGCAAAAATGTTAATCTAAAAATTATCGGACCAAAACTTATCGCAAGATAATTGGTCTGATGATGGTTTTCAAAGTTATCTGAAAAGCTAATCCGATAATGAAAACATTATCTTCAATAATTAGCGGATTAGCAGAACTGTGCCCACCACTGCATATGCAGATAGACGGCTATTGTAGTGCAGTGCTGACGTTCCTTCTGGACCTTGTTTGTTTCATCATTAGTGAGTTTCTGATGCGACTCCGTCCATTTCTGAGTCCTTGTGATATTTGTTCCTGAATCTTTTTGTTTGTTTGTTTTTTCCTGTTTGTACAGTAAGTGACCCGTTATCTGATCTCACAGTTGTCACATCACCAGTGATGTCACAGAAAGCAGAATAAAATCAGAACTGAATCTGATCTCTGAGCACAAACACAAAGGAAGGTAACAGGAAAAATACATCAATTAAACTTGATGTGTTCAGATGGTTCATAAAACAGGAAGGAGCCCAAATCTGAAAGCAAATAATTTGATTTGACACATTCACACTCTGCTGTATTCACTTAATCTAGTTCTGTAAACCTGTCACACATACACATACCACGGTTGTTTAAATATTAAACAGTTAATTGTATATTTTGTTAAATTAATTATATATTTTGTTGAAGAACCACGTTATGTGGTGAAGGTTAACAAAAAACTCGATTAAGTACATATATGTCGTAATTTGTTAAAGTATACACTGCATCACATGCAGGCACACAAAAACAAAACAAGGTCAGATTCAAGTCACTTCAGCTCGCAATGTGAACAGGCAGGCTCTCCTTTCTGCAATTTTTTTTTTCATGAGTGGGCAGTTTGTCCTCTCCGGTGAGATTCAAACCCGTTCTTACACCCTGTCTGTCCGCTTTCAGATGCCTTTTATTTCATAAACTGGCTGCCTGCCTCCTTCTTTCTTTGTTTTGGCACCGGATGATCTGCAGAGACGTGGTGCAGAGATTTCTGGGTCTGTGCTCCGAAGTGGACTTTGCTCTCCCAGATGCTGTGGAGTCAGATAGGTGAATCCCACTGAGTAGAGTAGTGGGGAAAGCCAAATTGGAGCAGAGCGCATGGGGAGGAGACTGCCTGTCCCCGGGGACAAGGCAAGAGACAACCGCTGAACCTCTCTCACTTGTCTGTGCATCTCAGTAAGCAGGGACGCCTGCAGCTGCAGGGAGCGCCAATTTGCCAATTCCACACAGAGTAATATGATAACCGCTTTGCAGCGCAGATGACTTTTTACTTAAGTGCTTGTGCCCCCCGTGCCATGAAAAAATGTCGCCCACCTGTGCCAAAACCTGCTTTTGCAGCCAGGTGACATGTGGGCGTGTCCTCGGCATTCACTTGCCACTATAATATACTGAGGCGCCTGTGTGCTGGATCATGACCACGGCTGCTTCTTCTCCTGTCGTGGTTGATGTCTGTTTTGCACCTCATGGCCACAGTACTTTAATTCTGGAGGATGGAAACACGGGACACTTAAGTGTTATTAAGTGTCCCATGCTTACATCCTCCAGGATAGGCTACAACGCCTTTAGGTTCTGAGTTCATTTGTAGCTACAGTCTGTGAAATCTGTATTTTTATTAATGATGTTTTTATTGTTGCTGTAATTGTTTTTGTGCAGCCATTTAGACGCAAAAATGATTTAAGTTAATAAGTAGATGATATTTTGTGGTACTTGGACCAAAATTAGTTCCTGCTAATGAGCACTGTCATGACAGACGGGGTAGTTTGGGGAGCGGCGGGAGGTGCCCCAGGTCCTACAGAAGTGTCCCCATGCTGCGAGACCCTCCGGCTGTGCATCTGACAGCCACAGCAGGCCCACCGCCCCCCGTCCTCTCCGTCTGACTGAGACACACGGAGAGCACCAACAGAGCAGTAGACGGCAGAACGCTGACCGTTTCTCTGTCACTGTATCATGACAGAGAAACTGCACTAATTTGAGTACAACCCTTCCCCGTATCCTGGTTCTACATCTTTTCCTCAGGTTTCATTCAGCACCATTCAACCACTTTTTCCTGTTTGTGAATTAAAACCGAAAGGGTGAAAAAACCAAGAGGTCGAGTTGCTTTGGAGTAAATGTCCAGATGTCCTCTGCCTAGATGACTGAGAGACTAAGTTCAGGTTATTTAAAAAAAACCCTTCTTTTCTTTTTTGATCATTCTTACCTTCACTTTGATGTTTTTACAACCGCAGGGTGACATTCATATAACATACATCTCATCAAAGACTAACATACTGCTGAAAGATCAAATGACCAGGTGACACACCATCTGTGGTCTAGTGACCCTCAGCCTGCTTACAGAGGAACCAAAGCACTTTGTTCTTCCAGACCGACACCTCGTCCCTCTGGAGGATACCTGCTCCTCCTGCCAGATTCCTCTGCTGTGCTGTCATGTTGGGTCGGGAACTTTGAACAGTTCTATCAGGCTGCTCCTCCTGCTGAGATGTTAGACATTTCCAGTGCCAGGGTCCTTGATCGTATGGATTGTAACAGCTACAGGGATATCACACTGCTCTCTGTGCCGGGGAAGGAGCTTGCAACGATCGGTCTCAATGGGATTCAGGTTCAGCTACTTGCTGCTGAGCAACTGGAACAGTCTGGCTTCACACCCAAGAAGTCACCTGTCGACCTCATTCTAGCCTTGTGAGTACTCAGAACGCAAGCGCGAGCATCAGCAGCTCTTCTTCACAGCCTCTGTTGATTCTCATACAGCGTTAGATTCGGTTGTTTTGACTGCTCTCTGTGACATCCTGAGAGTTCCTGGCTTACAGAGACAGTGACGTTCATGACACTGGGTCCTTGAGATCCGGAGACGCCTGGAACCATCTGATGGAGTCATGAGTTGTTTGGTGATGCCGATGTCGATGCAGAAAACTGGTCCAAATGTTTAGGGTCTTGCTCTTTCTTGGACACTAACCAGTGACATAAGAGGACTAAATGTTTTTGGTACCAGGTGTCCTTAAAGGGTTCTTGGGTACCACTGGAATGACTTTGTGTTAAACAAGCAGTTACTTCATGGGACTCAGAGGAGGAGGATCACTAACACAGCTTTGGCATTTTGTCCATGTGGCACATCTCTGGACATGATCCAGCACATGAACGTGTGAGTGTTGAGGACCCCAGCGGCTGGAGAAGGTTGAGGACATGCCCGTGTTCCTCCTCCCTGCAGCAGATAGACGGTTTGGATGGGGCTGGACCGATGGTCTGCTGGATTACACGGCATTTCACTGTGGCACTTGTGGGTCCATGTGATCAACTTCTGTGGGTTAAGGACCTGTTGTGCCACCAGCCACTAGTGGGCAGTAGAGACATTTTGTGACATTTGTGACATTTTTGACACAGTTTTTGTACTTAGCAGCAGCAGAAAAGAGACACTTCAGAATGTGGATTGTGGTTATGAATTCTGTGCCCTTGGTTCTCCTTCTGACTACAGTCAGCTTGGCTCACGGCTGCTCGCTGACCTTTGACCCTGCCGGAGAGGGGACACTGATGCCCATCGAGCATTCAGAGTCAACAGAACATGGAGAGTGAACAGCTGTGACACAGAAAGCAGAGCAGTGAGATGCTGTGGTCCATCTCCAGTGATATGCAGCTTATTGGCTCTTTAGACAGCAGAAAAACACAGAGATCCTCAGTGTCAGAGGTCAGAGGTCTGCTCAGGCTCACCTCTGACCTCTGTTGGCTGTTATCCTCACTAATTCTGGTGTGTAATAATAATAATAATAATAATAATAATAATGCATTTGATTTGTGCAGCGCTTTTAACAATGCTCAAAGACACTTTACAGGTTTAAAATCAAAGCAGAAATAAATAAATAAAATAGCTTGCATGAAGACGGATTAACGGATAGATGGATTTCTAGTGGTTAAACAGTGGCATGGTGGCTTAGTGGTTAGCACTGATGCCTCACAGCAAGAAGGTCATAGGATTGTTTCCTGGCCTTTCTGTGTGGAGTTTGTATGTGCTCCCCATGTCTGTGTGAGTTTCCTTCCACAATAATAAAAAAAGAAATGCTTATTTAGGGTTTGCTCCTTTCTCTGCCCCTGATGATGTATAACTGGTGACACAAACTGCAAAACATGCACTATGAACAATTTCTCCAATCACAGCCACAGAAGCCTGTAACTTCTTCGGGGTTGTCTGGGTGTCTTGGTGGCTTTCCTCACTCTCACTCAGTTTTTGTGAACTGTCTACTCCACACAGATTTACCACAGAGTGTAATACTGTTTGTATTTCTACATAACTGATGTAAATAAAGTCCAAGACATATTCACTGACTTGAAATGTTCATGTATCCATCTCCTGACTTGACTGAAGAAAACTGGCAAAAAAAAAAAACAACTAATTATTTACAGGTATTATACCAAAGGGGCTGATTTCTTATGCAACCCATCATCTTGGCTTTTATAGTTTGAGTTGGTAATTTTAGAATTTTTTTGGTTGTAGTTTTTGTATTTGAAATGGCATAAACAAATTAAAATGTGTGAAATACCAGGTGGCCAAATACTTTTGTACTGAACTGGGAGGCGATGGTCTAGTGGTTAAAGCGTTGGGCTTGAAACCAGAGGATCTTCAGTTCAAATCCCAGCCTGGCCAGAACATCACTAAGGGCCCTTGGGCAAGGTCCTTAACCCCCTAGTTGCTCCCGGTGTGTAGTGAGCGCCTTGTATGGAAGCACCCTCACATCGGGGTGAATGTGAGGCATTATTGTAAAGCGTTTTGAGCGTCTGATGCAGGTGGAAAAGGGTGATATAAATGCAGTCCATTTAGCACTTAACTGTATTCATCAACTGTGTCATCTTAAATTCTCAAGTTTATTTCCTCCGCCAACGAAGGTGAGTGGAGGTTATGTCCTCACCCCTGTTTTGTTCAAAAAAGATCACATTTCTTTAATATTTAAGAGCGTTACATAGGATGGTATCCTTTATCAATTGACAAAGTTTGATCCGGATCTGATCCAGATTGTGGATTTTGTGGACATTTGAATTTAATATTGAAAAGCCCATTTGGTTTATATTTTGCATTATATCTCAATCAAAAGTGCCTCAGTCACTCTCATTTTTCTATTCTGGATTTACCTACACCACCAAAACTGGATGGAGGTTCCACTTTTATGCCTGTTTCTCGTCCAGTTATCAGTCAGAAACCAAGTATCATGTACTGTGTGGTCATGCCTTGGTTGGGGTTCTGTTTCTTTTTCTGTGTAGTTCCTGCATTGTTGTTATGGTCTGATTGGGGGAGATGTTGGTTTGTGCTGTATGTGTGACTTCTCTTGCTGGGTGTTTCCTGCTTGGGCTTCTCTGTCCCTGTTTCTCTTGTCTGTCTCACTTGGTGCTTGGTGGGGGGACGTCATACTCTGTCTAGGCCACACCCTGTTCCGGTTCTTTCCAGTGTTCCTAATCTATAGCTCGCTACTTGGTGTATTTAAGCTTCACTGGTTCCACTGATAATTTGCCTGATCGTTGCGCCTTGTGCCCTCGCTTCTAGCTCCGTTCTTTGTATTTTTCAAGTCCTGCTGCCACGTGTGTTTTTGACCCTCTTCCTGTTTTTCTCGACCACGCTACTCACCTGATGATTTTTATCTGTTTGCTATTCTTGGACTGCCTCTTTGTGTACCGGACCCCATTGATTACTTCAGTAAACGTCTTATTGAACCAGAACTTCTCTGTCCAGTCTCGCATTTGTCTCCAGCCATCCCAGCTAAAGTATCCTGACACCAAGTGCCAAAAAGCAATGACACAAGGTGCACAGCACAGATAACCAATGTTCTGTGAAAATTATTTGAAAAAGAATTCCGAAACTGAAAAAGTAAAAAAAAAGAAAAAAAAAAAAAAAAAGAAAAAAGAACTGACAACATCACAAAACAAAAACAACACTTTGGTTCAAGTGCATGAACTAAATCCATCCTCCGGACATTAGATCATATGTAATTTATCTTAAAGACAAAAGACACTTCTAACAGGACTTTGACCTTGAACATTTTTCCAAGGTCAAAGTTTGTGAAATTGGAACCTTGTGCCGGCGGAGGTTTGCAGTGCTCCAGTTATTAATGCAGCAGGAGTGAACAGAAATCAGTCTCAGACAGAAAATGTTCACAGTTTTTAACATCTCCTTTTCAGTTTTCTGGTTTGGAAAGTGTTTGGCAGCAACATAAGCAGTCTGATCAATCTATTGATTGATTGATTGACTGACCACGTCGTCCATCAGCCTGAGCAGAGAAACAAAGCAGATGAAAGCAGCGATGTGAGGAGGAGCCACAGCGCTGCTTCCACTTTGAACACGTTGCACTTTAAAAATACACAAACGGAGTGTGGAAACAACACCTGCAGGTCTGCAAACGGTCCAGTGTCCAGGTGCCATGAAGTCTGATGTGTGAAAACACCTTCAGCGAGGGAGTTGGGCTGGAACGGACATCGACCCCGTTAGCCAGGCCGCTGTCACTGTGCCGGGACTGGATCTGTGTGGACATTTGGATCAGGCTAAAAGCAAATTCACACCTTCTGAGGTGTGAAAGTGGAAAAATTTGGATGACACCATGGTCTCTGTGTGACGGCACACTGAGAGCGTGACCCTGAGCCCCCAATCACGACGTGTAGGTTAAACAAGGTAAAACAGGGTTTTTACTTAAAAACACGTGAGCATGAAACAAACAGATTCTTAAAAAGAACAAGACAATCCTGAGACGGCAGGTCCACTGCCTCACTGTTCCACTGTCCCCCTGCCTCACTGTTCCACTGTCGAACTGTCCCACAGTCCCACTGCCTCACTGCTTCACTGTTCCACTGTCCCATTGTTCCACTGTTCCACTGCCCCACTGCTTCACTGTTCCACTGTTCCACTGCCTCACTGTCCCACTGCCTCACTGTTCCACTGTCCCATTGTCCCCCTGCCTCACTTTTCCACTGTCGCACTGTCCCACAGTCCCACTGCTTCACTGTTCCACTGTCCCACTGTTCCACTGCCTCACTGTCCCACTGCTTCACTGTTCCACTGTCCCACTGTTCCACTGCCTCACTGTCCCACTGCCTCACTGTTCCACTGGTGCACTGTGCCACAGTCCCACTGCCTCACTGTTCCACTGTCCCACGGTCCCACTGCCTCACTGTCTCACGGTCCCACAGTCCCACTGCCTCACTGTTCCACTGTCCCATAGTCCCACTGCCTCGCTGTCCCATGGTTCCACAGTCCCACTGCCTCACTGTTCCACTGTACCACAGTCCCTCAGTCCCACTGTCCCATGGTCTCACAGTCCCACTGTCTCACTGTTCCACAGTCCCACTGCCTCACTGTTCCACTCTCGCACTGTCCCACAGTCCTACTGCCTCACTGTTCCACTGTCGCACTGTCCCACAGTCCCACTGCCTCACTGCTTCACTGTTCCACTGTTCCACTGTCCCACTGCCTCACTGTTCCACTGTCCCACTGTTCCACATTCCCACTGTCCCACAGTCCCACTGCCTCACTGTTCCACTGCCACATGGTTCCACAGTCCCACTTCCTCACTGTTCCACTGTCCCATGGTCTCACGGTCCCACCATCCCACTGCCTCACTGTCCCACGGTCCCTCGGTCCCACTACCTCACTGTTCCACTGTCCCATGGTCCCACAGTCCCACTGCCTCACTGTTCCACTGTCGCACCGTCCCACAGTCCCACTGCCTCACTGCTTCACTGTTCCACTGTCCCACTGTTCCAAATGAAAAGCAGATGAAAGCAGCGATGTGAGGAGGAGCCACAGCGCGGCTTCCACTGTGAACATGTCACACTTTAAAAATACACAAACAGATTGTGAAAACGACACCTGCAGGTCTGCAAACGGTCCAGTGTCCAGGTGCCATGAAGTTTGACGTGTGAACACACCTTCAGCGAGGGAGTTGGGCTGGAACGGACGGCGCCCCTGTCAGCCAGGCCGCTGTCACCGCACCGAGACTGGATCTGTGTGGACATTTGGATCAGGCTAAAAGCAATTTCACACCTTCACAATAAGATCTGAGGTGTGAAAGTGGAAACATTTGGATGACACCATGGTCTCTGTGTGACGGCACACTGAGAGCGTGACCCTGAGCCCCCAATCATAACGTGTAGGTTAAACAACTGTTCCACTGCCTCACTGTCCCACTGCCTCACTGTTCTACTGTCCCACAGTTCCACTATTTCACTGTCCCACTGCTTCACTGTTTCACTGTCCCACTGTTCCACTGCCTCATTGTCCCACTGCCTCACTGTTCTACTGTCACACTGTGCCACAGTCCCACTGTCCCACTGTCTCACTGTTACACTGCCACATGGTTCCACAGTCCCACTGCCTCACTGTTCCACTGTCCCACCATCCCACTGCGTCACTGTCCCATGGTCCCACAGTCCCACTGCCTCACTGTTCCACTGTCTCATGGTCCCACAGTCCCACTGTCTCACTGTTCCACTGTCCCATGGTCCCACAGTCCCACTGCCTCACTGTTCCACTGTACCACAGTCCCACTGCCTTGCTGTCCCATGGTCCCACAGTTCCACTGCATCACTGTTCCACTGTACCACAGTCCCACTGCCTCACTGTTCCACTGTGCCACAGTCCCACTGCCTCACTGTTCCACTGTCCCACGGTCCCACTGCCTCACTGTCTCACGGTCCCACAGTCCCACTGCCTCACTGTTCCACTGTCCCATAGTCCCACTGCCTCGCTGTCCCATGGTTCCACAGTCCCACTGCCTCACTGTTCCACTGTACTATAGTCCCACTGCCTCGCTGTCCCATGGTTCCACAGTCCCACTGCCTCACTGTTTCACTGTCCCATGGTCCCACAGTCCCACAGTTCCACTGCCTCACTGTCCCACAGTCCCACTTCCTCACTGTTCCACTGTCCCACTGCCTCACTGTTCCACTGTCGCACTGTCCCACAGTCCCACTGCCTCAATGCTTCACTGTTCCACTGTCCCACTGCTTCACTGTTCCACTGCCTCACTGTCCCACTGCCTCACTGTTCCACTTTCCCAGTGCTTCACTGTTCCACTGTCCCACAGTCCCACTTCCTCACTGTTCCACTGTCCCACTGCCTCACTGTTCCACTGTCGCACTGTCCCACAGTCCCACTGCCTCACTGCTTCACTGTTCCACTGTCCCACTGCTTCACTGTTCCACTGTCCCACTGTTCCACTGCCTCACTGTCCCACTGCCTCACTGTTCCACTGTCCCACTGTTCTACTGTCCCACTGCCTCACTGCTCCACTGTCCCACGGTCCCACCATCCCATTGCCTCACCGTTCCACTGTCCCATGATCCCACAGTCCCACTGCCTCACCGTTCCACTGTCCCATAGTCCCACTGCCTCACTGTTCCACTGTCCCATAGTCCCACAGTCCCACTGCATCACTGTTCCACTGTACCACAGTCCCACTGCCTCACTGTTCCACTGTCCCATAGTCCCACAGTCCCACTGCATCACTGTTCCACTGTACCACAGTCCCACTGCCTCACTGTTCCACTGTCCCATAGTCCCACAGTCCCACTGCCTCACTGTTCCACTGTCCCATGGTCCCCCAGTCCGACTGCCTCACTGTTTCACTGTCCCATGGTCCCACAGTTCCACTGCCTCACTGTCCCACAGTCCCACTTCCTCACTGTTCCACTGTTCCACTGTTCCACTGTCCCACTGCCTCACTGTTCCACTGTCGCACTGTCCCACAGTCCCACTGCCTCACTGCTTCACTGTTCCACTGTCCCACTGCTTCACTGTTCCACTGCCTCACTGTCCCACTGCCTCACTGTTCCACTTTCCCAGTGCTTCACTGTTCCACTGTCCCACAGTCCCACTTCCTCACTGTTCCACTGTCCCACTGTCCCACTGCCTCACTGTTCCACTGTCGCACTGTCCCACAGTCCCACTGCCTCACTGCTTCACTGTTCCACTGTCCCACTGCTTCACTGTTCCACTGTCCCACTGTTCTACTGCCTCACTGTCCCACTGCCTCACTGTTCCACTGTCCCACTGTTCTACTGTCCCACTGCCTCACTGCTCCACTATCCCACGGTCCCACCATCCCATTGCCTCACTGTCCCACGGTCCCACTGCCTCAGTGTTCCACTGTCCCATGATCCCACAGTCCCACTGCCTCACTATTCCACTGTACCACAGTCCCACTGCCTCACTGTTCCACTGTCCCATGGTCCCACAGTCCCACTGCCTCACTGTTCCACTGTACCACAGTCCCACTGCCTCACTGTTCCACTGGCCTATGGTCCCACAGTTCCACTGCCTCACTGTTGCACTGTACCACAGTCCCACTGCCTCACTGTTCCACTGTACCACAGTCCCACTGCCTCACTGTTCCAGTGTTCCACTGTACCACAGTCCCTCAGTCCCACTGTCCCATGGTCCCACAGTCCCACTGCCTCACTGTCCCACCGTCCCTCAGTCCCACGGCCCCGGGGTCTTCTGTCCTCAGTGAAGTTAATGGTCCATTTACACTCTGACGATTATGCCAGATACTGAAAAGCTGATTAACATCGACCAACATTGAGGTTTGTGAGAGTCCGCAGGAGTGAAGTCAATGTCAGTCAGGTCAGGCACTGGACTGTCACCAAATGTCACCCTGTGCTGAGCTATGTCCAACTGCTTTGAAGACAGTACATTTGTACTCCTGGAATGAACTTTTGACGGCATTTCACAGAGATTGTTTGAGAATCTACTACATCGACCAGCATCAGACACTTCATGTCAGATCATGAATGTACCCTAAAATACACAATGGACACGAGACGTTTAAAATATTGTTTACAGAAAGATCCTGGATTCACATCTTGTGTAAAAATGTGCACGGGGTGATTTAGAAGTTTTGAGCCTGACCCAGGAAAAGTAGGACATCATTCTCCATCTTTTGCATTCTGAGAAACCAACACTGGTCCCTGTGAGTCAAAACTTCACACATTCTCCAGAAACGTTGGTTTCTCAGAAAGTAAAAGATGGAAAATGATGTCCTACTTTTCTTGGGTCAGGCTCACAACTTCTAAATCACCCCGTGTAATCATCTAAGACTGTGAATACAAACAAAGCAATTTAGATTTTTCAATTTATTTTCAATTTCTTTTCATTTTCACTGAGCAAATCACAACAATACAACTCAAGGTACTTCACACGGATAAGGTCTAACCTTACTAAGCCCCAGAGCAAGCACACAAGCAACAGTGGTAAGGAAAAACTCCCTCTGATGATTTGAGGAAGAAACCTCAAGCAGACCAGACTCAAAGGGGTGACCCTCTGCTTGGGCCATGTGTTTAGGCCTGTGGCTCCTCATTACGCTAATGTTGCTGCCAAAGACTTTCCAAACAGAAATCTGAAAAGGACATGTTAAATGCAAACAAGAATAATCCAGCAACTGAGAAAAAATCTCTGACACATTCAAATAGTGACACATAACGAGGAGCCAGACAACAGCTGTGGTGACCATGATGTTAAAACAGATGCGAGGAACACCGTTGAGGCCGTCAGTCCATCACTGAGGACCCGGAGCCGGCGCCACGAGGGGGTGTTTGGGGGCGACGCCCCCTCACGTCATCAACCTCGCCCCCTCGGATGTGACAGTTATCAAAAATAACAATAAAAAAGAAAGAAAAAGAAATACTGGAAAATATAGCGCCTCACAGTTTCGCAGATTTTTTTGTCCAATTTTGCATGCTTTTTTTTTCTTTTTTTTTTACAGCGCATTGTCCGTCCTCATCAAGCAGGCTGGTGTTCTGTCGAGATGACGGGACACCTGTTGTGGCACCACGAAGGGAGAGTACGCGCATTGTGTTCTGTGGGTCTGTTGATAAGAATCTTCTCGCCCAGAAGAAAAAAGAGCACCAACAACTACCCATAACTGTGTTCTTCACTCGGAAAAAGACACCTGCAGCGAGGGGTGAGTGGAAAAAGGCACAACAGTGGCGCGGCACCAGGACGAAGAGGCACGATCAGAGGAACTGTGAAATACTGGTCAATCACTATTAATAATTTCTTATGTGTCCAACCTCGTACGCTGATCGTTAAAATTAAATTCGTTAGTTCTAAAAGCCATCATAATTATTTATAGGAAAATGTTCTATTTTTATTTCTCAAACAAATGTTTGGGCCTGAAAACAGGTTGGTCTTATTTTTCTACTAAGGTTTGAACTTTGAGAGTGTTTACACACAAGAGAAAAGTGAGAAAATGTTCATGTTGTGTGGGCCGCTGAAGAGGAGGTACTGCTGGCCCACCACCACCAGAGGGCGCCCTGCCTGGAGTGCGGGCTCCAGGCACCAGAGGGCGCTGCCACCTCACAGGAGCAGCCGGGGTGACAACTGTCACTTATCACCTATGACAGCTGTCACCAATCATCTGATCTTCAGTGGTATATCAGCAAGACGACATCTCCACCTCTTTGCCGAGATATCGCTCTACCAAGAAGGTAAAGTGCTCAGCCGACTGTGTTGTCTTCCTGACATTAATACTTTGTTACTTTGTGCGTTGGATAGCAGACATTTCTTCCGACGAGAGGTGGAGGTGGTTCTCCCACCATACGTGTTGCTGGGTGCAAACGCACCCACATTTAACTGTTTTTGTTCCTCGCCAGCAGTACCAGATCCGACAAGCGGAGGCAGTGGCCACCTGGGAGTTCGGGACTTGGCGGCTCCAGTATTCCCGGGGCTCGGTGGCAGAGGAAATTGTGTGGTTCCGGTTCTGCTTTGGACAGACGTCTCTTATCTTTGAGCCTGCCCACGTGACACATTTTGTGAATTGACTTCTTTGTCTACTATTGTAATCTGCTGTGTTTGTTGTGCTTATTCACAACAGTAAAGTGTTGTTATTTGACTTCCTCCATTGTCCGTTCATTTGCACCCCCCTGTTGTGGGTCCGTGTTCCTACACTTTCACAACAGGATATCTCGGCCATCGTCATGGACCCCAAGGGGCGTCAACCAGCTGTTGAACGGCCAATGGAAGAACAGGGCGCACAGGCGTCTGCAGGAGGAATGATCGGTGAGTTGCAGCGAATCCTCACCGCTTTTACGGCTCGGTTGGATCTAATGACCGAGCAGAACGTCCTCCTTAACCGCAGGGTGGAGGCTCTCGCCGCGCAGGTGGAAGCGCGCCCTCAGGGCGCTGCTGCGGCTCCCCCTCCTGTCGATCCTGTGCGCAACAGTGACGTTCCACAGGTCGTTCAACGACCCCTCCCACCTTCCCCTGAAGCATACATAAGCCCTCCAGAGCCGTACGGGGGTTGTGTGGAGACGTGCGCGGACTTTCTTATGTAGTCTTCGCTCGTCTTCGCACAACGTCCCGTCATGTACGCGACAGATGCTAGTAAGATAGCTTATGTGATTAATCTGCTTTGCGGTGAGGCACGCACTTGGGCTACAGTGCTCTGGGAGCAAAATTCACGGCTCCTTCTGACATATGATGGGTTTGTGAGGGAGTTCAGAACAGTGTTCAATCACCCAAATAGAGGAGAGACCGCTTCAGCCGTGCTGCTGTCAATGAGACAGGGGCGCCGGAGCGCAGCTGCTTATGCAGTCGACTTCCGCATCGCGGCTGCGAGGTCCGGCTGGAATAGCACTGCCCTCCGTGCCGCCTTCGTAAACGGACTGTCGTTGGTCCTGAAGGAGCACCTGGTGGCCAAGGACGAACCGCGGGATTTAGACGGGCTTATTGATCTCGTTATACGATTAGACAATCGGTTAGAAGAACGCCGTCGGGAACGAGACGAAGGGCGTGGCCGGGCACGCGCTGTCCCTCTCCCTTCCGGTTCCGACCGAGTTCCGCCCTCCCCACGCTCCACGGCCTCTACGCTCCGTGTGGTTACAGCTCCCCCTGCTGATGAAGCTATGGACACGAGCAGGGCCACATTTAGGCCACCAGATAGACAGAGGAGGCTGGTCCGCGGAGCGTGCTTTGTTTGTGGCTCAATAGAGCATCAAGTGAGGGACTGCCCCGAGCGGTTAAACACCAACGCCGCCCCTAGAAACTGGGCTAGGGGTGGGCCAAGACATTCACGTGAGACATACCCATATTGCCACACGACTCCCAGTTACAATCCTTTATGAGGATTTAACCCTGCAGGCCCCAGCACTGGTGGACACGGGCTCTGAAGGGAATCTGCTAGACAGCAGATGGGCCAGGGAGGCAGGGCTAACTCTGGTGGTGCTTACTTCACCTGTGCAGGTGCGGGCACTAGATGGCTCCCTACTCCCTCTAATCACACATAAGACACCACCAGTAACTCTGGTGGTGTCAGGGAACCACCGGGAGGAGATTGAGTTTATTGTGACCCCTGCCACCTCCCGTGTGATTCTCGGGTTCCCCTGGATGTTAAAACACAATCCCCGGATCGATTGGCCGTCTGGGGTAGTGGTTCAGTGGAGCGAGACCTGCCATCGGGTATGTTTAGGTTCCTCGGTTCCTCCCGGTTCCCAGGCTAGGGAGGAGGTCAGAGTCCCGCCCAATCTTGGGACGGTGCCGGTGGAGTACCATGACCTTGTGGATGTGTTCAGTAAGGATCTGGCGCTCACCCTTCCCCTGCACCGTCCGTACGATTGTGCCATTGATTTGGTTCCAGGCGTTGAGTTCCCGTCCAGCAGGCTGTACAACCTCTCACGACCTGAGTGCGAATCAATGGAGACCTACATCCGGGACTCTTTAGCCGCCGGGTTGATCCGGAATTCCACCTCCCCGATGGGTGCAGGTTTCTTTTTTGTGGGCAAAAAAGACGGCGGACTTCGTCCATGCATTGATTATAGGGGGCTGAACGAAATCACGGTTCGTAACCGATACCCGTTGCCCTTGTTGGATTCAGTGTTCACGCCCCTGCATGGAGCCCAGATATTCACTAAGCTGGAGCTTAGAAATGCGTATCACCTGGTTCAGATCCGGAAGGGAGACGAGTGGAAGACGGCATTTAACACCCCCTTAGGTCACTTTGAGTACCTGGTCATGCCGTTCGGCCTTACAAACGCCCCCGCGACGTTCCAAGCATTAGTTAATGATGTCTTGCGGGATTTCCTGCACCGATTCGTCTTCGTATATCTAGACGATATACTCATCTTTTCTCCGGATCCTGAGACTCATGTCCGGCATGTACGTCAGGTCCTGCAGCGGTTGTTGGAGAACCGGCTGTTTGTGAAGGGCGAGAAGTGTGAGTTTCACCGCACTTCTTTGTCCTTCCTGGGGTTTATCATCTCCCCCAACTCCGTCGCTCCTGATCCGGCCAAGGTTGCGGCGGTGAGAGACTGGCCCCAACCCACCAGCCGTAGGAAGCTGCAACAGTTCCTCGGCTTTGCAAATTTCTACAGGAGGTTCATTAAGGGCTACAGTCAGGTAGTTAGCCCCCTGACAGCCCAGACCTCTCCAAAAGTCCCCTTCACCTGGTCGGATCGGTGCAATGCCGTGTTCAAGGAGTTGAAACGGTGCTTCTCGTCTGCACCCGTTCTGGTGCAGCCCGATCCTAGTCGCCAGTTTGTGGTTGAAGTGGACGCCTCGGACTCAGGAATAGGAGCTGTGCTTTCCCAGAGCGGAGATGCCGATAAGGTCCTTCACCCGTGTGCCTATTTTTCCCGCAGGTTGACCCCGGCCGAACGGAACTATGACGTCGGCAATCGAGAACTCCTTGCGGTGAAAGAGGCTCTTGAAGAGTGGAGACATCTGTTGGAGGGAACGTCCGTGCCATTCACGGTTTTCACTGACCACCGGAACCTGGAGTATATCAGGACCGCCAAGCGGCTGAACCCCAGGCAAGCCCGCTGGTCACTGTTCTTCGGCCGTTTTGACTTCCGGATCACCTACCGCCCCGGGACCAAAAACCAGAGGTCGGATGCCTTGTTCCGGGTGCATGAAGACGAAGTCAAAACGGAGTTGTCGGATCCACCGGAACCCATCATCCCGGAGTCTGCTATCGTGGCCACCCTCACCTGGGACGTGGCCCTGGCACGGAGCCCGGATCCCGGAACTGGGCCGAAGAACAAACTTTACGTCCCACCAGAGGCCAGGGCTGCAGTCCTGGACTTCTGTCACAGCTCCAAGTTCTCCTGTCATCCGGGGGTGCGTAGAACTGTGGCAGTTGTTCGGCAGCGCTTCTGGTGGGCGTCCCTGGAGGCCGATGTCCGGGATTATATCCAGGCCTGCACCACCTGCGCCAGGGGCAAGGCTGACCACTGCAGGGCATCTGGACTGCTCCAGCCGCTGCCTGTGCCTCATCGCCCCTGATCCCACATCGGCCTGGATTTTGTCACGGGCCTCCCGCCGTCCCAGGGCAACACCACCATCCTCACGATAGTGGACCGATTCTCCAAGGCGGCCCACTTCGTGGCCCTCCCGAAGCTCCCGACTGCCCAGGAGACAGCGGACCTCCTGGTCCACCACGTCGTCCGGCTGCATGGGATTCCAACATACATCGTCTCCGATCGCGGTCCCCAGTTCTCCTCGCAAGTCTGGAGGAGCTTCTGCCGGGAACTGGGGGCCACGGTGAGTCTCTCGTCCGGGTATCATCCTCAGACCAACGGGCAAGCAGAACGGGTCAATCAGGAGGTGGAACAGGCCCTGCGCTGCGTGACGGCCACGCACCCGGCGGCCTGGAGTACCCATTTGGCCTGGATCGAGTATGCCCATAACAGCCAGGTGTCTTCAGCCACCGGCCTCTCCCCTTTTGAGGTGTGTCTGGGGTACCAGCCCCCGTTGTTTCCGGTGGTTGAGGGAGAGGTCGGTGTGCCCTCGGTCCAGGCCCACCTGCGGAAGTGCCGTCGGGTGTGGCGCGCCGCCCGTTCTGCTTTGCTAAAGGCCCGGACGAGGGCAAAAGCCCATGCAGACCGTCGGCGGACCCCGGCCCCTGCGTATCGGCCAGGGCAGGAGGTGTGGTTGTTGACAAAGGACATTCCCCTCAAAGTGGACTCCCCTAAACTGCAGGATTGTTACATCGGTCCCTTCAAGATCCTCAAGGTCATCAGTCCAGCCGCAGTGAGGCTTCAGCTTCCGGCCTCACTGTGGATCCATCCTGTTTTCCATGTGTCCCGGATAAAGCCGCATCACACCTCACCCCTCTGTGCTCCGGGTCCGGCACCGCCTCCTGCCCGGATCATCGATGGCGAGCCGGCTTGGACTGTGCGCCGGCTCTTGGATGTCCGTAGGATGGGCCGGGGCTTCCAGTATTTGGTGGACTGGGAGGGGTACGGACCCGAAGAACACACCTGGGTGAAGAGGAGCTTCATCCTGGACCCGGCCCTCCTGGCCGATTTCTACCGCCGCCACCCGGACAAGCCTGGTCGGGCGCCAGGAGGCGCCCGTTGAGGGGGGGGTCCTGTTGTGTGGGGCCGCTGAAGAGGAGGTACTGCTGGCCCACCACCACCAGAGGGCGCCCTGCCTGGAGTGCGGGATCCAGGCACCAGAGGGCGCTGCCGCCTCACAGGAGCAGCCGGGGTGACAACTGTCACTTATCACCTACGACAGCTGTCACCAATCATCTGATCTTCAGTGGTATATCAGCAAGACGACATCTCCACCTCTTTGCCGAGATATCGCTCTACCAAGAAGGTAAAGTGCTCAGCCGACTGTGTTGTCCTCCTGACATTAATACTTTGTTACTTTGTGCGTTGGATAGCATACATTTCTTCCGACGAGAGGTGGAGGTGGTTCTCCCACCATACATGTTGCTGGGTGCAAACGCACCCACATTTAACTGTTTTTGTTCCTCGCCAGCAGTACCAGATCCGACAAGCGGAGGCAGTGGCCACCTGGGAGTTCGGGACTTGGCGGCTCCAGTATTCCCGGGGCTCGGTGGCAGAGGAAATCGTGTGGTTCCGGTTCTGCTTTGGACAGACATCTCTTATCTTCGAGCCTGCCCACGTGACACATTTTGTGAATTGACTTCTTTGTCTACTATTGTAATCTGCTGTGTTTGTTGTGCTTATTCACAACAGTAAAGTGTTGTTATTTGACTTCCTCCATTGTCCGTTCATTTGCGCCCCCCTGTTGTGGGTCCATGTTCCTACACGTTCACAACAGTTCATGCCTGTTTGAGAAAAGTGTATAAAGTGTGTATAGAGGGGTTTTACAGCCTTAAAAACATCTATAATAATTGTAAAGAATAACGCTGACTACTTCGCATTTTTCTTCTATTGCGGGCTATTTTTAGAACGTAACTCCCGCGATAAACGAGGGACCACTGTATATCTATACTCAACAAAAATATAAATGCAACACTTTTGGTTTTGCTCCCATTTTGTCTGAGATGAACTCAAAGATCTAAAACTTTTTCCACATACACAATATCACCATTTCCCTCAAATATTGTTCACAAACCAGTCTAAATCTGTGATAGTGAGCACTTCTCCTTTGCTGAGATAATCCATCCCACCTCACAGGTGTGCCATATCAAGATGCTGATTAGACACCATGATTAGTGTAGTTTTCTCTGGGCCCCTCCCCAATCGGACCGGGAGTGACATGTTTAGCCGCATGTTCTCCTTGAATTGCTGGCTGTCTGAGTGGTGTCCAAAAAATGAGGTGGGCTTCATAGATAATTGGCGAAGCTTCTGGGGAAAACCTGGTCTTGTTAGGAGAGACGGCATCCATCCCACTTTGGATGGAGCAGCTCTCATTTCTAGAAATCTGGCTAATTTTCTTAAATCCTCCAAACCGTGACTATCCAGGGTTGGGACCAGGAAGCAGAGTTGTAGTCTTACACACCTCTCTGCAGCTTCTCTCCCCCTGCCATCCCCTCATTACCCCATCCCCGTAGAGACGGTGCCTGCTCCCAGACTACCAATAACCAGCAAAAATCTATTTAAGCATAAAAATTCAAAAAGAAAAAATAATATAGCACCTTCTACTGCACCACAGACTAAAACAGTTAAATGTGGTCTATTAAACATTAGGTCTCTCTCTTCTAAGTCCCTGTTGGTAAATGATATAATAATTGATCAACATATTGATTTATTCTGCCTAACAGAAACCTGGTTACAGCAGGATGAATATGTTAGTTTAAATGAGTCAACACCCCCGAGTCACACTAACTGTCAGAATGCTCGTAGCACGGGCCGGGGCGGTGGATTAGCAGCAATCTTCCATTCCAGCTTATTAATTAATCAAAAACCCAGACAGAGCTTTAATTCATTTGAAAGCTTGTCTCTTAGTCTTGTCCATCCAAATTGGAAGTCCCAAAAACCAGTTTTATTTGTTATTATCTATCGTCCACCTGGTCGTTACTGTGAGTTTCTCTGTGAATTTTCAGACCTTTTGTCTGACTTAGTGCTTAGCTCAGATAAGATAATTATAGTGGGCGATTTTAACATCCACACAGATGCTGAGAATGACAGCCTCAACACTGCATTTAATCTATTATTAGACTCTATTGGCTTTGCTAAAAAAGTAATGAGTCCACCCACCACTTTAATCATATCTTAGATCTTGTTCTGACTTATGGTATGGAAATAGAAGACTTAACAGTATTCCCTGAAAACTCCCTTCTGTCTGATCATTTTTTAATAACATTTACATTTACTCTGATGGACTACCCAGCAGTAGGGAATAAGTTTCATTACACTAGAAGTCTTTCAGAAAGCGCTGTAACTAGGTTTAAGGATATGATTCCTTCTTTATGTTCTCTAATGCCATATACCAACACAGTGCAGAGTAGCTACCTAAACTCTGTAAGGGAGATAGAGTATCAATCAATCAATCAATCAATTTTTTTTTATATAGCGCCAAATCACAACAAACAGTTGCCCCAAGGCGCTTTATATTGTAAGGCAAGGCCATACAATAATTATGTAAAACCCCAACGGTCAAAACGACCCCCTGTGAGCAAGCACTTGGCTACAGTGGGAAGGAAAAACTCCCTTTTAACAGGAAGAAACCTCCAGCAGAACCAGGCTCAGGGAGGGGCAGTCTTCTGCTGGGACTGGTTGGGGCTGAGGGAGAGAACCAGGAAAAAGACATGCTGTGGAGGGGAGCAGAGATCGATCACTAATGATTAAATGCAGAGTGGTGCATACAGAGCAAAAAGAAAAAGAAACAGTGCATCATGGGAACCCCCCAGCAGTCTACGTCTATAGCAGCATAACTAAGGGATGGTTCAGGGTCACCTGATCCAGCCCTAACTATAAGCTTTAGCAAAAAGGAAAGTTTTAAGCCTAATCTTAAAAGTAGAGAGGGTGTCTGTCTCCCTGATCTGAATTGGGAGCTGGTTCCACAGGAGAGGAGCCTGAAAGCTGAAGGCTCTGCCTCCCATTCTACTCTTACAAACCCTAGGAACTACAAGTAAGCCTGCAGTCTGAGAGCGAAGCGCTCTATTGGGGTAATATGGTACTACGAGGTCCCTAAGATAAGATGGGACCTGATTATTCAAAACCTTATAAGTAAGAAGAAGAATTTTAAATTCTATTCTAGAATTAACAGGAAGCCAATGAAGAGAGGCCAATATGGGTGAGATATGCTCTCTCCTTCTAGTCCCCGTCAGTACTCTAGCTGCAGCATTTTGAATTAACTGAAGGCTTTTTAGGGAACTTTTAGGACAACCTGATAATAATGAATTACAATAGTCCAGCCTAGAGGAAATAAATGCATGAATTAGTTTTTCAGCATCACTCTGAGACAAGACCTTTCTGATTTTAGAGATATTGCGTAAATGCAAAAAAGCAGTCCTACATATTTGTTTAATATGCACTTTGAATGACATATCCTGATCAAAAATGACTCCAAGATTTCTCACAGTATTACTAGAGGTCAGGGTAATGCCATCCAGAGTAAGGATCTGGTTAGACACCATGTTTCTAAGATTTGTGGGGCCAAGTACAATAACTTCAGTTTTATCTGAGTTTAAAAGCAGGAAATTAGAGGTCATCCATGTCTTTATGTCTGTAAGACAATCCTGCAGTTTAGCTAATTGGTGTGTGTCCTCTGGCTTCATGGATAGATAAAGCTGGGTATCATCTGCGTAACAATGAAAATTTAAGCAATACCGTCTAATAATACTGCCTAAGGGAAGCATGTATAAAGTGAATAAAATTGGTCCTAGCACAGAACCTTGTGGAACTCCATAATTAACTTTAGTCTGTGAAGAAGATTCCCCATTTACATGAACAATTGTAATCTATTAGACAAATATGATTCAAACCACCGCAGCGCAGTGCCTTTAATACCTATGGCATGCTCTAATCTCTGTAATAAAATTTTATGGTCAACAGTATCAAAAGCAGCACTGAGATCTAACAGAACAAGCACAGAGATGAGTCCACTGTCCGAGGCCATAAGAAGATCATTTGTAACCTTCACTAATGCTGTTTCTGTACTATGATGAATTCTAAAACCTGACTGAAACTCTTCAAATAGACCATTCCTCTGCAGATGATCAGTTAGCTGTTTTACAACTACCCTTTCAAGAATTTTGAGAGAAAAGGAAGGTTGGAGATTGGCCTATAATTAGCTAAGATAGCTGGGTCAAGTGATGGCTTTTTAAGTAATGGTTTAATTACTGCCACCTTAAAAGCCTGTGGTACATAGCCAACTAACAAAGATAGATTGATCATATTTAAGATCGAAGCATTAAATAATGGTAGGGCTTCCTTGAGCAGCCTGGTAGGAATGGGGTCTAATAAACATGTTGATGGTTTGGATGAAGTAACTAATGAGAATAACTCAGACAGAACAATCGGAGAGAAAGAGTCTAACCAAATACCGGCATCACTGAAAGCAGCCAAGATAACGATACGTCTTTGGGATGGTTATGAGTAATTTTTTCTCTAATAGTTAAAATTTTGTTAGCAAAGAAAGTCATGAAGTCATTACTAGTTAACGTTAATGGAATACTCAGCTCAATAGAGCTCTGACTCTTTGTCAGCCTGGCTACAGTGCTGAAAAGAAACCTGGGGTTGTTCTTATTTTCTTCAATTAGTGATGAGTAGAAAGATGTCCTAGCTTTACGAAGGGCTTTTTTATAGAGCAACAGACTCTTTTTCCAGGCTAAGTGAAGATCTTCTAAATTAGTGAGACGCCATTTCCTCTCCAACTTACGGGTTATCTGCTTTAAGCTACGAGTTTGTGAGTTATACCACGGAGTCAGACACTTCTGATTTAAAGCTCTCTTTTTCAGAGGAGCTACAGCATCCAAAGTTGTCTTCAATGAGGATGTAAAACTATTGACGAGATACTCTATCTCCCTTACAGAGTTTAGGTAGCTACTCTGCACTGTGTTGGTATATGGCATTAGAGAACATAAAGAAGGAATCATATCCTTAAACCTAGTTACAGCGCTTTCTGAAAGACTTCTAGTGTAATGAAACTTATTCCCCACTGCTGGGTAGTCCATCAGAGTAAATGTAAATGTTATTAAGAAATGATCAGACAGAAGGGAGTTATCAGGGAATACTGTTAAGTCTTCTATTTCCATACCATAAGTCAGAACAAGATCTAAGATATGATTAAAGTGGTGGGTGGACTCATTTACTTTTTGAGCAAAGCCAATAGAGTCTAATAATAGATTAAATGCAGTGTTGAGGCTGTCATTCTCAGCATCTGTGTGGATGTTAAAATCGCCCACTATAATTATCTTATCTGAGCTAAGCACTAAGTCAGACAAAAGGTCTGAAAATTCACAGAGAAACTCACAGTAACGACCAGGTGGACGATAGATAATAACAAATAAAACTGGTTTTTGGGACTTCCAATTTGGATGGACAAGACTAAGAGACAAGCTTTCAAATGAATTAAAGCTCTGTCTGGGTTTTGGATTAATTAATAAGCTGGAATGGAAGATTGCTGCTAATCCTCCACCCCGGCCCGTGCTACGAGCATTCTGACAGTTAGTGTGACTCGGGGGTGTTGACTCATTTAAACTAACATATTCATCCTGCTGTAACCAGGTTTCTGTTAGGCAGAATAAATCAATATGTTGATCAATTATTATATCATTTACCAACAGGGACTTAGAAGAGAGAGACCTAATGTTTAATAGACCACATTTAACTGTTTTAGTCTGTGGTGCAGTTGAAGGTGCTATATTATTTTTTCTTTTGAATTTTATGCTTAAATAGATTTTTGCTGGTTATTGGTAGTCTGGGAGCAGGCACCGTCTCTACGGGGATGGGGTAATGAGGGGATGGCAGGGGGAGAGAAGCTGCAGAGAGGTGTGTAAGACTACAACTCTGCTTCCTGGTCCCAACCCTGGATAGTCACGGTTTGGAGGATTTAAGAAAATTGGCCAGATTTCTAGAAATGAGAGCTGCTCCATCCAAAGTGGGATGGATGCCGTCTCTCCTAACAAGACCAGGTTTTCCCCAGAAGCTTTGCCAATTATCTATGAAGCCCACCTCATTTTTTGGACACCACTCAGACAGCCAGCAATTCAAGGAGAACATGCGGCTAAACATGTCACTCCCGGTCTGATTGGGGAGGGGCCCAGAGAAAACTACAGAGTCCGACATTGTTTTTGCAAAGTTACACACCGATTCAATGTTAATTTTAGTGACCTCCGATTGGCGTAACCGGGTGTCATTACTGCCGACGTGAATTACAATCTTACCAAATTTACGCTTAGCCTTAGCCAGCAGTTTCAAATTTCCTTCAATGTCGCCTGCTCTGGCCCCCGGAAGACAATTGACTATGGTTGCTGGTGTCGCTAACTTCACATTTCTCAAAACAGAGTCGCCAATAACCAGAGTTTGATCCTCGGCGGGTGTATCGTCGAGTGGGGAAAAACGGTTAAAGATGTGAACGGGTTGGCGGTGTACACGGGGCTTCTGTTTAGGGCTACGCTTCCTCCTCACAGTCACCCAGTCGGCCTGCTTTCCCGGCTGCTCGGGATCTGCCAGGGGGGAACTAACGGCGGCTAAGCTACCTTGGTCCGCACCGACTACAGGGGCCTTGCTAGCTGTAGAATTTTCCACGGTGCGGAGCCGAGTCTCCAATTCGCCCAGCCTGGCCTCCAAGCTACGAATAAGCTACACTTATTACAAGTACCATTACTGCTAAAGGAGGCCGAGGAATAACTAACATTTCACACCCAGAGCAGAAAAGTGCGGGAGAGACAGGAGAAGCCGCCATGCTAAATCGGCTAAGAGCTAGTAGCTACGCTAAGCTAGCGGATTCCTAAAAACACGCAAAGCGAATAATGTGTAAATAATTTAGAGGTGATTCAGCAGAAGGAGTGCTTTAGTTAAGGCACGTAAAGATTACACTGGGAAACAAATCGTAATCTAGATAACTAGATCAATCTAACTGCGCAGATCAAACAGCTAACAGATACAGAAAAACACCGCTGTGCTCCGGAACAAGAAGTGATACAATACCGCAGTGAGAGCCGACCACCAGTAGAGTCAAGTAAAAAAGTAAAAAAAAAAAAAAAAAATAAAAAGGTAAAAAAGTAAAAAAGTCTTGAAAAAGACTATTAGTTCAAAGTCCAAAGCAGCAGGTAGCAGTCTCTGTGTAAACAGTCCCAACAGAGAGCCAAAATTAACAGATACAGCAAAACACCGCTGTGCTCCGGAACAGGAAGTGAAGATAACTAGATCAATCTCTAGACAGTATCTCGTCAATAGTTTTACATCCTCATTGAAGACAACTTTGGATGCTGTAGCTCCTCTGAAAAAGAGAGCTTTAAATCAGAAGTGTCTGACTCCGTGGTATAACTCTCAAACTCGTAGCTTAAAGCAGATAACCCGTAAGTTGGAGAGGAAATGGCGTCTCACTAATTTAGAAGATCTTCACTTAGCCTGGAAAAAGAGTCTGTTGCTCTATAAAAAAGCCCTCCGTAAAGCTAGGACATCTTTCTACTCATCACTAATTGAAGAAAATAAGAACAACCCCAGGTTTCTTTTCAGCACTGTAGCCAGGCTGACAAAGAGTCAGAGCTCTATTGAGCTGAGTATTCCATTATCTTTAACTAGTAATGAGTTCATGACTTTCTTTGCTAACAAAATTTTAACTATTAGAGAAAAAATTACTCATAACCATCCCAAAGACGTATCGTTATCTTTGGCTGCTTTCAGTGATGCCGGTATTTGGTTAGACTCTTTCTCTCCGATTGTTCTGTTTGAGTTATTTTCATTAGTTACTTCATCCAAACCATCAACATGTTTATTAGACCCCATTCCTACCAGGCTGCTCAAGGAAGCCCTACCATTATTTAATGCTTCGATCTTAAATATGATCAATCTATCTTTGTTAGTTGGCTATGTACCACAGGCTTTTAAGGTGGCAGTAATTAAACCATTACTTAAAAAGCCATCACTTGACCCAGCTATCTTAGCTAATTATAGGCCAATCTCCAACCTTCCTTTTCTCTCAAAAATTCTTGAAAGGGTAGTTGTAAAACAGCTAACTGATCATCTGCAGAGGAATGGTCTATTTGAAGAGTTTCAGTCAGGTTTTAGAATTCATCATAGTACAGAAACAGCATTAGTGAAGGTTACAAATGATCTTCTTATGGCCTCGGACAGTGGACTCATCTCTGTGCTTGTTCTGTTAGACCTCAGTGCTGCTTTTGATACTGTTGACCATAAAATTTTATTACAGAGATTAGAGCATGCCATAGGTATTAAAGGCACTGCGCTGCGGTGGTTTGAATCATATTTGTCTAATAGATTACAATTTGTTCATGTAAATGGGGAATCTTCTTCACAGACTAAAGTTAATTATGGAGTTCCACAAGGTTCTGTGCTAGGACCAATTTTATTCACTTTATATATGCTTCCCTTAGGCAGTATTATTAGACGGTATTGCTTAAATTTTCATTGTTACGCAGATGATACCCAGCTTTATCTATCCATGAAGCCAGAGGACACACACCAATTAGCTAAACTGCAGGATTGTCTTACAGACATAAAGACATGGATGACCTCTAATTTCCTGCTTTTAAACTCAGATAAAACTGAAGTTATTGTTCTTGGCCCCACAAATCTTAGAAACATGGTGTCTAACCAGATCCTTACTCTGGATGGCATTACCCTGACCTCTAGTAATACTGTGAGAAATCTTGGAGTCATTTTTGATCAGGATATGTCATTCAAAGCGCATATTAAACAAATATGTAGGACTGCTTTTTTGCATTTACGCAATATCTCTAAAATCAGAAAGGTCTTGTCTCAGAGTGATGCTGAAAAACTAATTCATGCATTTATTTCCTCTAGGCTGGACTATTGTAATTCATTATTATCAGGTTGTCCTAAAAGTTCCCTAAAAAGCCTTCAGTTAATTCAAAATGCTGCAGCTAGAGTGCTGACGGGGACTAGAAGGAGAGAGCATATCTCACCCATATTGGCCTCTCTTCATTGGCTTCCTGTTAATTCTAGAATAGAATTTAAAATTCTTCTTCTTACTTATAAGGTTTTGAATAATCAGGTCCCATCTTATCTTAGGGACCTCGTAGTACCATATCACCCCAATAGAGCGCTTCGCTCTCAGACTGCAGGCTTACTTGTAGTTCCTAGGGTTTGTAAGAGTAGAATGGGAGGCAGAGCCTTCAGCTTTCAGGCTCCTCTCCTGTGGAACCAGCTCCCAATTCAGATCAGGGAGACAGACACCCTCTCTACTTTTAAGATTAGGCTTAAAACTTTCCTTTTTGCTAAAGCTTATAGTTAGGGCTGGATCAGGTGACCCTGAACCATCCCTTAGTTATGCTGCTATAGACGTAGACTGCTGGGGGGTTCCCATGATGCACTGTTTCTTTCTCTTTTTGCTCTGTATGCACCACTCTGCATTTAATCATTAGTGATCGATCTCTGCTCCCCTCCACAGCATGTCTTTTTCCTGGTTCTCTCCCTCAGCCCCAACCAGTCCCAGCAGAAGACTGCCCCTCCCTGAGCCTGGTTCTGCTGGAGGTTTCTTCCTGTTAAAAGGGAGTTTTTCCTTCCCACTGTAGCCAAGTGCTTGCTCACAGGGGGTCGTTTTGACCGTTGGGGTTTTACATCATTATTGTATGGCCTTGCCTTACAATATAAAGCGCCTTGGGGCAACTGTTTGTTGTGATTTGGCGCTATATAAAAAAAAAAATTGATTGATTGATTGATGATTAGTGCACAGGTGTGCCTTAGACTGCCCACAATAAAAGGCCACTCTGAAAGGTGCAGTTTTGTTTTATTGGGGGGGATACCAGTCAGTATCTGGTGTGACCACCATTTGCCTCATGCTGTGCAACACATCTCCTTCGCATCATCCGTGAAGAGAACACCTCTCCAACGTGCCAAACGCCAGCAAATGTGAGCATTTGCCCACTCAAGTTGGTTACCACGATGAACTGGAGTCAGGTCAAGACCCCGATGAGGACGACGAGCATGCAGATGAGCTTCCCAGAGACGGCTTCTGACAGTTTGTGCAGAAATTCTTTGGTTATGCAAACCGATTGTTTCAGCAGCTGTCCGAGTGGCTGGTCTCAGACGATCTTGCAGGTGAACATGCTGGATGTGGAGGTCCTGGGCTGGTGTGGTTACACGTGGTCTGCGGTTGTGAGGCTGGTTGGATGTACTGCCAAATTCTCTGAAACGACTTTGGAGACGGCTTATGGTAGAGACATGAACATTCAATACACGAGCAACAGCTCTGGTTGACATTCCAGCTGTCAGCATGCCAATTGCACGCTCCCTCAAATCTTGCGACATCTGTGGCATTGTGCTGTGTGATAAAACTGCACCTTTCAGAGTGGCCTTTTATTGTGGGCAGTCTAAGGCACACCTGTGCACTAATCATGGTGTCTAATCAGCATCTTGATATGGCACACCTGTGAGGTGAGATGGATTATCTCAGCAAAGGAGAAGTGCTCACTATCACAGATTTAGACTAGTTTGTGAACAATATTTGAGAGAAATGGTGATATTGTGTATGTGGAAAAAGTTTTAGATCTTTGAGTTCATCTCATACAAAATGGGAGCAAAACCAAAAGTGTTGCGTTTATATTTTTGAAAGGTTTATCTTTGACCCGTTGTGTGACTGTCATGCCCAGTTGCGCTGTGTTTGCACTTGTGATGGAGGGCTGTATGTGGGGTTAATCTACTGTCTTGTGTCGTTTCTCAGATCAGTTATTGGTTTGATTTTGTGGTATGCAGGAGATCACTTGACCGATAATAATAATAAAAAAATACTGTCATCACTCTTTACACAAAAGGATTCCAACTGAGAAACAGAAATATGTCAGTTGGTCTTTGTGATGTCACTGAGGTGTTCTGAGGTCATTGTGTAACTGTCCCATTAACCTGTTTGTCTCCGCTCCTTCTGTCTACCTGTCCTCTTTCTCTCTCTCTTTTCCTTCCCTCTCTCTCTTCACTCTCTCCTTTCCTGTTTCATCCTGCCATCTGTCCACCTTCTTCCTCTTCCGCCTTGTTTTGTTTGAATGGTCTTATTTAAATACTCCAGCCTGACTTTTTTTTTTCTCTTGTCACTCACATTTTAATCTTTCTGTCATTGTATCTTGTTTGCTTTTCTATTCTTGTCTCTGACATTTCACTTTTCCTGTTGTTTGTTCAGCTGGTTTTGTCTCTGTCCTTTTTTTTTTTTTTTTTTTTTCATTGTGAGAGCTGCTGGTAATCAGATGTCTGAAAAGCTTGAAGATACTGTTCCAGACCTCAATCCAGCAGCCAGGTCTGTCCAGCCTCAGCACACCCTGACCCTGACCCTGACCGACCCCACAGTGTGTGATGACCCACCCGCCCTGCCGGGTCGGTCTCTATTGGGTGAGTTAATCCGGTTTTAATAAGGAACAGTTTGAACCATCTGTCAAACTTAGTTATGTTAGTTGTCCTTCTCTAGTGAAGATGACCATGAGTTTGCATCACTTGGGGATGTGGGCGTGGAGATGGCTGGTCAGACTGATACTCGCCTTAAAGTGTCTATTGCACTGGGGACATATCACTGTCAGGGGACATGGTTGAGAAGACGTGTTGTCCTCTTCTTTTCCACTGCTGTCTGTTTTGTTTGAGACTCCACATGTCTCACCTCAAAACCCGCCACTCCAGAGTGGACCAGGGGATGTCAGGTGGACCAGGGGACGTCAGGTGGATGTGTCGTGCAACATTTTCCCAGGAAACAGGGCTAATATTGCAGCGCTTTAGGGAGGCTTTCAGTGTGTCTTTGTATCACTTCCGTTGACCTCTGTGAGAGCGTTTGCCATCCTTGAGTTCTCCAGCAGTCTTTTAGGGAGGTGTTTGTCTATCATGTGCCCCCTGAGCTGGTAGCCCTTTAGCTTGGCATGAATGCTCTCCATCTCAGCCCTCTGGAATACCTCCATGTCTGGAATTGTGTCACTCCACTTGATGTTCAGCAGCTTTCTGAGGATTTACATGTGGAAGCCCCCTCATGGTCTATGACATCAATGTCGGTCACAACCCTGGACTCAACCGACGCTGCCGTCAGTAGTTCTGAGTTGTTTGTTCTTTTGAAAATTTACCCTTCAGGGGAACTTTTTATTAATTTTTTCTAGACAACTCAAATTTTGATCGTATTGGTGATGTTATACTATGAATTCCCTACTTAAAGGCCCTACTTTATTTACTAAAAGTAAATAAAATGACAGTGGTGCCAGTGAAAAATCTTTTTACACCTTAAATCTTAAAAAGCTCAGTGTCTCTATACCTTTAAAATCTACAAAGCCTTGTCAGGGTCTGACATTTTGTCTGAGTTTCTGTCTTATGTTTGGTCCATTTTGTCATTTTCCTTTTGCTCATGCATTGTTTTTCTGTGTGTTAATTTTCTTGTTGGGGTTTTTTCTGCTTGGGTCTGTCTGCTGCTATCTCTCTTGTTTGTCTCTCTGACCACGCCCTGTTTCTGGTGCTTTCCATGCACACCTGTTCTTGATTTGCTGATTGACACTTGGGGTTATATAAGATCACTGGTGGTGTTTGTTCCTCGCCAGATTGATGTGCCTTGTTCCTTCTCTCCAGCTCTCTATCTTGTGTTCCATAGTCCTGCTTGCCTTGTTGTGTTCTCGACCTCCTGCCCATTTGTTCTGACCTCGCCTAAGCCTGATGATTATTGTACTGCTGCTGTGTTTTTTGGACTGCCTTCCTGTGTACCGACCACTGCTATCCTCACCACTAAAATTGTTTGTGTGAGTCTCGCATTTGTGTCCTAACAGACCAACCTGTCAGATCAATCTGACCAACGATGACCACAGCAGGCTCAGCTCTCTACACTTAGCTCCGGGTTTAGCAAAATAGCTAAACGCCAGGACGACTTCATGTCGACGATTAGCGCCCAGGCTTAATCCTCAGGCTGTCAGACGTGGCCACCAGTAATCCCAACATACCACCGGCGCCCTTAGCAGCCTCACCGGCTTCCATACCCATGCCTGTAGTGTGCAACCAGTTGTGACGTCCTGAACACTTCTCAGGCGAAACTGGTGATGTCAGACCTTTTATCAATTGGTGCGAGTTACATTTTGAGTTGATGTCATCCATGTTTCTGTTTGATAGAACAAAAATAGCTTATATGATAAGTCACCTGTCCGGTCGAGCGGCTGCATGGGCCACAGCTGAGTGGAGTCAACAATCACACACCTGTGCTTCACTCCTGGTGTTCACCATGGCTCTCGAGCAAGTTTTCCTGCACACCGCTCCGGGACGTGAAGCAACACATTCTCTCATAAGGCTGAATCAGGGCAGCTGCTGAGTCACCCACTATGCTATTGATTTCCGCACTGTGGCGGCGAAAAGTGAATGGAGCTCAGCCGCTCTACTTGATATATTCTTCCAGGGCCTGTCAGCAGAAATCCACGATCAACTCATCGCATTGACTTGCCAGATGACCTGGATGAGCTGGTTGTGCTGGCCATCCACACCGACTGGCATCTGCTGGACCGTCCTTGCCATGGGAGTCATCATCCAGACCACTGATCTGATCCGCCTCCAATCCGTTCCTCCTCCTCAACTCTCGCTCGGCCTGATCCATTTCTGCACAACACAGAAGAGCCGATGAAGTTAGGGCGCACGCGCCTGACCTCATCTGAATCAGAATCAGAATCAGAATCGCCTTTATTGTCATTGTAATTTTCATTGCAACGAGATTTGAGTGTAACTCCAAAAAGGTGCTTTCCATGATGCGAGTAATTTTTAGCCAAATAAAAGATAATAAAATTTTACAATAAATTATTCAGAATTATTCAGAACAATAAATTATTCATATGTACAACTAGATAACCATAAGATAAAATAAAATGTGGACCCAGTAAAATGTAAAACGAGAATTATATACAACTGTGGAATCATATTGCACGGGAATATTGCACATGGTTTACAGATATTGCCCAAGAAACCTGAAAAGTGCAGATTAAAGTGGTTTGTTATTGTTCAGTGCAGTGTTAATTCTAGAATAGAATTTAAAATTCTTCTTCTTACTTATAAGGTTTTGAATAATCAGGTCCCATCTTATCTTAGGGACCTCATAGTACCATATCACCCCAATAGAGCGCTTCGCTCTCAGACTGCAGGCTTACTTGAGTAAGCCTGCAGTCTGAGAGTAAGAGTAGAATGAGAGACAGAGCCTTCAGCTTTCAGGCTCCTCTCCTGTGGAACCAGCTCCCAATTCAGATCAGGGAGACAGACACCCTCTCTACTTTTAAGATTAGGCTTAAAACTTTCCTTTTTGCTAAAGCTTATAGTTAGGGCTGGATCAGGTGACCCTGAACCATCCCTTAGTTATGCTGCTATAGACGTAGACTGCTGGGGGGTTCCCATGATGCACTGTTTCTTTCTCTTTTTGCTCTGTATGCACCACTCTGCATTTAATCATTAGTGATTGATCTCTGCTCCCCTCCACAGCATGTCTTTTTCCTGGTTCTCTCCCTCAGACCCAACTAGTCCCAGCAGAAGACTGCCCCTCCCTGAGCCTGGCAATGTCTTCCAGGCTGGGCAGAGAGCAGACAGTGATCCCTTGGGCCATTTTGATCACCCTCTGCAGTGCTCTCCTGTCTGCTGCTGAGCACCCCCCATACCACGCTGTGATGCAGTATGTCAGGATGCTCTCGATGGTGGCTCTGTAGAACAACACCAGCAGCTTCTCCTCCAGATTGTTTCTCCTGAGCACCCTCAGGAAGTGGAGTCGCTGCTGGGCTTTCTTCACCACCACTGTGGTGCTGGCAGTCCAGGAGAGGCTGTCAGAGAGCTGCACTCCCAGGAACCTGATGATGCTGACCCTTTTTACTCAGTCCCCTTGGATGTAGAGCGGGGCTGGGTCAGCCCTGTTCTTTCTGAAGTCCAGGATTATTTCTTTTGTTTTTGTGGTGTTCAGTGGCAGGTTGTTAGCTGAACACCATGCTGTCAGTTGACTGACCTCATCTCTGTAATCAGACTCATCCCCCCTTGAGATGAGCCCAATCACGGTGGTGTCATCCGCAAACTTTATGATGGTGTTTGTGGGATGGGTTGGAGAGCAGTTGTGCATGTAAAGGGTGAACAGGAGGGGCTCACTACACAGCCTTGAGGGGAACTGGTGCTGAGTGTGATGGTGGAGGAAAGGTGGGGGCCAAGTTTCACGGACTGTGGGCAGTTTGTGAGGAAGTCCTTGATCCACTGGCAGATGGGGGTGGAGATGCCCAGTTGTGTCAGTTTATGGACCAGGATCTCCGGGATGATGTGGTTGAAGGCTGAGCTGAAGTCCAGGAAGAGCATCCTCACATAACTCCCCTGGTGCTCCAGGTGGCTCAGCGCGGAGTGGAGAGCTGTGGTGATAGCGCTGTAGGCAAACTGGTGGGGGTCCAGAGTGGGAGGCAGACAGGCCCTGATGTACTGAGAGACCAGTCTTTCAAAACACTTCATGACCACAGACGTAAGTGCAACAGGCCTGTAGTCATTTATGCTCTCTACTGCTGACTTATTTGGGACTGGGATGATGGTGGAGGATTTGAGGCAACAGATCAGAGCAAAAGCGTCACCATGACATCACAGAGCCTCTGCTTTTACTGTGGACAATCTGGGCATTTAAAAACCAGTTGTCAGGCCAGGGGTGCCACCTCGCAGTCAAGATCGGAGTTATGGGTGAGTCTCATTTCCATTTCTTCTGATTCGGCCCAGCATATAATCCCAGCCAAATTCATTTCTGATCACTCTTCCACTGCTGTTTTGGCTTTTGTTGATTCCAGTTCTGAGGCCAATGTGATTTTGTCTTCTCTCGTCAGGTTCCTACACCTTAAGACGTATAAGCTTTCACATCCTCTGGTGGTACATGTTGTGGACAGCCACATACGAAGAGTAGCAGCACTGGCTGGAAGGGGCACAACTTCCATTCATCATCAAAACTGTCACAAAAACCTAGAGTACCTTAGAACCGCCAAACGTCTGAACTCCTACCAGGCCCGTTGGGCCATATTTTTCAGCCATTTTAATTTCACCTGTCATACCGTCCAGGCTCAAAGAATGGAAAACCTAATGTGCTATCCCATCAGGAGGACGCGGTAGACGCACGTGTAGTCTCACTTCGGGTTACCATCCACAGGCCAATGGGCAGACAGAAGGCTTAACCAGGAACTTGAAAAAGGGCTAAGGGTTCTCGCTTCCCGACATCTCGCGTCCTGGTCAGAACAGAACCTTGGATCAAACTCGCTCATAACAGTTTACCTTCAGTTTCCACTGGTTATGCCCCATTTCATGTAGCTTTTGGTCACCAACCCACAGTCTTTCCCTCATGAATCTCAATTCTTCAGTTCCCTCCACGCTCAGTTTAATCCTTCGCTGCGTAAGGCATTGTTGCGTTCCTTGGCTGCATACAAGTCTACCCTTGACTGTAGGTGATCTGTTGCTCCGTCTTATGCTCCAGGCCAGAAGGTTTGGCTGTCGACTCGCCATCTTGGCCTTAGGGGCATACCAAAGAAATTGGCTCCCAGGTTTGTTGGTCCATTCCTGGTCTCTAAAATCATTAATCCTGTTTCCGTCCATCTCTGTCTCCCCTGGTCCATACGTATCCACCTAAAGTTCCATGTCAGTCTTGTCAAACCTGTTCAGTCTAGTGTTTTATGTCCTCCTGCCATTCCCTTGGCGCTCACCCGGTGTGTGGATGGTGGCCCCCTTTTTAGCATGTGCCGGCTCTTGGCCTCTCGCCATTGCGGCTTCCAGTATTTGGCCATTTGGGAGTGTTATTAGTGTGTTAGTGTTAGTGTTAGTGTCCAAAAACTGGTCGAGTGGAGTGCAGCCAACAACTTGGCACTAAACATCACAAAGACTAAGGAACTCATCCTGGACTTCCGTCAAAAGAAAACTGCCCCACTGTACATCAATGGCGAATGCGTGGAGCGAGTGGAGTCCTTTAAGTTCCTAGGGGTTCACATCTCTGCTGACCTCTCCTCGTCAGTCAACACCGCAGCACTGGTCAAGAAGGCCCAGCAGCGACTACACTTCTTGAGGGTGCTTAGGAAAGAGCAATTAAGCACACCCCTGCTGGTGACCTTCTATCGCTCCACTATAGAGAGCCTGCTGACCTACGCAGTGTCAGTGTGGCACTCCAGCTGCACTGAAGCTGACAGGAAGAGACTGCAGAGAGTAGCAAACAGTGCCCAAAAAATCATTGGCTGTCCTCTGCCCCCCATTTCCACCATCTACACCTCCCGCTGTCTTAGTAGGGCCAAGAACATTCTCAAGGACAATACACACCCCAGCTTTCACCTCTTCAACCTGTTGCCCTCTGGCAGGCGCTACAGGTCCATACAGGCCAGGACAAATAGACTCAGAGACAGTTTCTTCCCCAAAACCATCACTATGTTGAACAATAATCTGCACTAAAAACGGACTATATTAGGTACTGAGTCGCACCATATCTATCTCATTTGTAGCACAGGACTTTTGCACATTTTTCAGTTGTTCCATTGTTTATTATATCGCCTATAGTTGTCATACAGTTTTACATTTCCTTTTGCACTCTCTCAATTGCTACACTGTTTACACTGTCCACATGTTACACAATTTTACATTTCAGCAAAGGACTTCATGTGTTTCCTTATGTGATATTGTTGTTTATTCATGTTATATTGTCTGGTATTGCACTGCGTGCACTTTTTAAGGAGCAGCCCCCCTAATCTCACTGTGCTATGCAGACTGTGTTTGCTGTGTATAATGACAATAAAGGCTTTCTATTCTATTCTTCTATTCTGTTATGGCTACGAGGAGCGATCATGGATTCCCTCCCATTTTGTTTTGGATCCTAGTCTTATTCACAACTTTCATGCCTCACCCTGATTCTCCTGGGCTGTCTGAGGTCGGCCATAGTGCGCGGGGGGTGGGGGTGGGGGGGTGTTGTGTGTTGGGGGGTTTGGCTGGACATTTTGGTGCTGCTTTTCTTTTCTTTGCTCTCCAGGTGGTATGCAAACTGTTTTTCTGTGGAGAAGGTGCTGGCGGAAGAGTCCTTCACCCTCATCAGAACTATTGGCTGCACCTGTGGAGGATGTTCACGTGCAGACTTAAAGACTTTCAGCTGAAGCAGATTATGAGATGGCATTCTGCATTTAAGCCATAAGTGATTTGAGCAGAATTGCCGGGAACTCGACCTTGTGATGTTCGTTTGTAAGACGCTGAGGACCGCGCCAGGGTTTGACACATCGTGCCTGTGAAGGAGGATGGGTGAGGGACACATGCTGTCAGCACACATGAGAGGTGATTATTGTCTGAATAATTGCTAATAGTAATTTGGCATTTTGTTACGCAGTATATTTGAACATTGATGAGAATTGTGCAGTTTGCTCCTCACTGCTGTGGCGTACGGATTGATGTTCCTCCACCTGTTGTGAGAAGCTGCTCATTTACATAAAGTTTAAATTCAGACCTGAATGTGTTGCTGATAGTGTGTGCTTCTGAAGGATATTTGGTGTAGCTCTGTTGACTTACCTCACCTTTTCCGTCCTTCACAGAGTCAGTTTGTTATATCCACCTGGGGGGTGTTCGACGGTGAACCTGAGTCCAGAAGTGCCGGGCTTTGATCCATTTGGAGAGCGCGCCGTCCTTCACCTTGCCAGGCAGCTGACAATTTATGTTGTACACGAATTATTGCACAGGAGGGAAATAAATTTGTGTCTTGGAACCGCTTTCTGGTTATTTAGCGCTGGGCCCTTGTCAGATGCTGGTTCGGTTCTCTGACCCGCGTCAGCACATAACAGGGTGGGTGTTACTGTCAGGGTCTGACATTTTTTCTGGGTTTCTGTTTTGTGTTTGGTCTGTTTTGTTATTTTCCTTTTGCTCATGCATTGCTTTTCTGTGTGTTCATTTTCTTGTTGGGGTTTTTCTGCTTGGGTCTGTCTGCTGCTATCTCTCTTGTTTGTGTCTCTGGCCACACCCTGTTTCTGGTGCTGTCTGAAGAAAATGAACACACAGACCCGCCTGTCAAGCCATGAAAAAGTATTTTGCACATTCAAATTTGTTTTCACCTTTTCAAACACCAAAAGTAATTTAGGCTTCTCTATGTTAAAATTTCAAGAATTATCCTCCTTAAGGTAGTACATCAAATAAAAATATCAAAGCCAAGATGACAGGTTGCACAAGTAAAGGCAGACAAGTCTGCTGATGGACACCTGTACATTTCCAAGTCACTGAATTTGTCTCATACTTCACTTACATCATCATTTGAAAAATACAAACAGTGTGGTACACTATGGTAGCAGCAGAGTTGCCAGCACATGAGTACAGACTGTACATGAGCTGTCAGTCAGGCGTTTCATGAAAAGATACAAATGTAAGAAAACAAAGCAAATTAGCATTATCAAAAACACAAATCATCAACTTAATGAAAACGCTTCTTATTCAGTCCAGTCAGGTCTGGGAGCATGTGCCGGTGCTGTGCATGATCACATCCACCACACCATGGCAACCATCCAGACTGACAACCGGTCCATATCCACCTCTCTGACGTAACCATCTACCAGATCTAGCCAGATGAAATGTGGGCGTGTCCTTGACCTTCTCCAGCCGCTAGGCTCCTCCCGCGGGATCATGCTGGATCATGTCCAGAGAAACACACCACATGGACAAAATGCTACAATTACTTTGACTGCATAGAACTGGGGCACCCCCCCCCCCCCCCCCCCGGACTGGTCCCCAGTCCCTGGAAGGGGAAAAACACATGGTCTCTCACACCTGCAGTCAGGTCTCTGGAAGTAGGAGGAAGCCAGAGTAGTAAACCTAGTTGGGGTTAATTGTGAACAACACTGCACTTAATGATGTTTATTTATAAACTGTGTACGTCATAATAACGGAACAGAGAGCCTCAACCACGTCTGCAGGTTTAACATCTAGTCCAGGTTGTTGCAAAAAGTTCTGGACAGTTTGGTCACCTCTGAGGATATGTAAAGCTGCTGCAATATGTGGCATCAGCAGCCAGGACCTGCCACACGTGTGGCATCACCTCAAACATTTCAGAGCAGGACTCCATCAGGGCTGGAATCTTGCTTTTTTTTGCTTTGTGGGAAGTGTAAGGTATCCGAGCCCTCTCATCAGAATGAACTTTTTCTGTAAACGCTGTTCTCTTCTGAGCTAAATGACATTGAAAATGAGCTGAGTTGTGGCCTGGAGGTGTTTCCCGTATCTGTCGGATGGGATGTCGTGGACAAGGTGAGCTGCGTGTCGCCCTGGGAAACGTGGCGTTAACATGTTGGAATGCTGGCTGTGCCGCTGAGCTCACGCCTGATTAATCTCTGTGTGCACGCAGAGCTGCACTCTCAGACCTTCTGTCCATTAAGCTTTGAGGAGTTAAATCAGGCGTGCACACCCGCCGCTCTGCTCAGCTCACATTAAAACAGCGCTGGACAAACACCAACAGCCTTCATGAATATGTAATGAAGCACTGTGTGCAGGAAATGCCAAAATAAAAGCCATTTCATAAAAGCCAAACTTTGACAGAGGAAGGACAGCATCCAAGGCTCTGGTCCATGTATCAAGGCAAAATGTCTGGGACCCTTTTCAGGAATCAGTACCTCATTTGCAGCAGTAACACAGTCCAAGTTCCAGGCCATCATCAGTGGGGGGGTCAGAGACATTTTGTCGTAGACTGCAAATGTACCAACCCTCTGTGATGTGATCCACAGGTTTCTTAAAGAGCAATTTTTCAGCTCACATAGACGCTGCTCAGACTGGGATTGGCGATCCGGTTTGAGTCGGATTTGGGCTGAATCCAGTCTAATAGGTATTTTCTGTGTCTGAAAGGCACAATCCAAATTTAAGATGGATTGTGTTCTGCCAGGTCTGCTCTGAAGTGCAGATCCACAGTAATTCAGCCAGACTGAGTTTGGACGCCTCTGTAGGATGAGCTGGACTTGAAAAACAGGTCTGAGTGCTCTCCTGCTAGAAAGCAATCCAGATTGAAACTGGCTCAAGCCACGTTTCCAACCCTAGTCTAAACGAGGTCACTGTGGGTCTGGATGTCACCATCTTGGCAGTTCTTAACTGCCAAACTCCAGGACGACCCATAAATATGTAAAGAGGTGGAACAAGCACAAGACTGTGTGTGACCTGGGCAGGAAGACTGAACAAGCTAAAGCTAACAGGCTAACCGGGGTTCTGGTGTTTTTTTCAAGCACATTTTGTGGACTGGGTTGTGGTTTTCATAATGGCAGACTTGCATGTGGGCATCAAAAATTATGACCTGCTTATTGCCTCAGTATACAGGGAGTAACAGTGGCACAAACATCACCAAGTTGCCTGCTAATAACTGCTAAGAAACTAAAAATATCACATGATGAAAATACCAAAGCAAAGTCTTCTTAGATGGTCTGTGAGTATAGTTAATTACACAGGAAGCCAATTATATCAGTGGTGAATGATGTTCTGCTGGCGATGGCCACCGCAGCGTTTCATGGTATGTTGGTGGACAGGCTTATTTTGGTGTACGAGGTCTGTCCAGAAAGTATCGGACCTTTTTATTTTTTGCAAAATCCATATGGATTTGAATCACGTGTGATTGCATCAGCCAAGCTTGAACCTTTGTGCGCATGCATGAGTTTTTTCACGCCTGTCGGTTGCGTCATTCGCCTATGAGCAGGCTTTGAGTGAGCAGTGGTCCACCTTCTCATCGGATTTTTATTGCGAATAAATGTCTGAACCATTTGGAGCTTTGCTGTATCAAATTTTTCCAGAAACTGTGAGAGACCTCCAGGTGGACAGCATTTGGAAAATTTAGATGGCTTTCAGCGAGGATTTTATGGGGATTACACAGATTAAGGAGTGCTCCAGCCGGTTTAAAGACCACCCACAGCGTCTGAGAGCGCGGCACGCTCCAAGCGCCGATCGACAGGCTCAAACCCCACTCAAACAACCAGATCATTTCCAACGTGACGGCTTTGTTGATCAGGGACGTCGTCTAACTTTCACAAAAAAGGCAGAAGGCGTGGACATCAGCACTTTTTCAGCACATTCTACTGTTACAGGAGTTTTTTCAGGGAAAGAGAAGCAGAGGATTGCGCCACCATGCCGCTCATGGCGCGGCACAAAACCACCTCCGTGTTGGTCTCACAGGACAGCTTTCAGATAGCTCAGATGGCTTCCGGTTGCTTTTCAGTCGTGTGAGTATCCGAGAAATTGTGCATGAGCTGCATATGCCCAACATGTCCTGTGAGGCTTCATCATGGCGTTGCTTTGCGCAACGCATGGAGTTCCTCCGCTCCTCTTTCCATGACAAAAACTCCTGTAACAGTGGAATGTGCCGTTCATTTCTAAACTGGACGCTGTCTTGATCCGGTATGTCATCTGACTAGCACAGGAATTGCGGAAGACGTGGACATCAGCACTTTTTCAGCACATTGAGACAGACGTGCGGAGGAACTCCGTGCGTCGCGGTGGAGCCGCATGGCGCAAAGCACCGCCGTGATGAAGCCTCACAGGACATATTGGGGCATGTCCAGCTCATGCACAATTTCTTGGATACTCAAACGACTGAAAAGCAACCGGAAGCCGTCTGAAAGCCACCTGAAAGCCGTCCTGTGAGACCAACATGGAGGTGGTTTTGTCCCACGCCATGAGCGGCATGGTGGCGCATCCCTCCACTTCTCTTTACATGAAAAAAACTCCTGTAACAGTAGAATGTGCCGAAAAAGTGCTGATGTCCACGCCTTCTGCCTTTTTTGTGAAAGTTAGACGACGTCCCGGATCAACAAAGCCTTCACGTTGGAAATGATCTGGTTGTTTGAGCGGGGTTTGAGACGTTCGGTCGGCGCTTGGAGTGCACCGCACTCTCAGACACTGTGGGCGGTCTTTAAACCAGCTGGAGCACTCCTTAATCTGTGTAATCCCCATAAAATCGTTGCTGAAAGCCATCTAAATTTTCTGAATGGTGTCCAGCTGGAGGTCTCTCACAGTTTCTGGAAAAATTTGATGCAGCAAAGCTCCAAATCATTCAGACATTTATTCGCAATAAAAATCCGACGAGAGGGGTAGACCACTGCTCACACAAAGCCTGCTCACAGGCGAATGACGCAACCGACAGGCGTGAAAAAACTCACGCATGCGCACGAAGGTTCAAGCTTGGCTGATGCAATCACACATGATTCAAATCCATATGGTTTTTGCAAAAAATAAAAGGGTCCGATACTTTTTGGACAGACCTCGTATGGTGTTATTTTGGCTGGATTCTCTCATGCTTGACATCATATTTATCAAACAGATCTCAGGGTGTCTTGTATAATATTAAGTTCACTTTATGCTGCATTGCCATAGTCATGGAGAGCCCTCTGAGCCGGTGTGAACCCCCTCTGGGCCCCTCTCCAAATCCTGATGTGGACCTCCCAAAAATGGTAACAACACATCAAGATGACAGAGACCACACGCTAAGGACTTAATTTCTGGAATCCCGCTTTTCTGGTTTCATAATTAATGACTTTCATGGGATGGTAGGCCACTCTTCATGAAAAATATTGCACCCCCTACTGTTCTTATGGTGGATTTCATTGTGACACCCAACAACCCCAACAGAGAACTTCGAAAGGTTCAAGACAACATTGAAGCGATTGCGTGGCCACAGCGTTATGGAGTAGTAGAAGCATAAAAGGCTTTTACTTAGAAACTTCCTTGGGTAAAATATGGGGTACCACAAGGTTCTGTATTCAGCCCTCTGCTATTCTATCTTTAACCAGCACTTCTTGGAGCGATACTGCGACACCATGGGATGACTTTTCACTAATATGCTGATGAATGTAAATAATCTCTTGAGAACAGGACTTTAGAGGTCAGTTTGTCAGGGACTGTGACATCACTGCTTTTCATTTCATGGCATAACGTTTTTTGTGATGAATATGTTTTTGTGTCACATGACTCAACCCATCAACTCATCAGCATCACGACTTGGAAAACATCCATCTGAAATAATATTTCTTGCAGACATTTTTAATTTTTTCAATTTAGAAAATGAGTCATGAGGAGACATTTTTCCACAATTATCGATGAAAATGATTCCCTCAGTGCTGAAAATGAGGCCCTACACAGACGGCTGTAAAAAGTTCAACAAAAGCTAAATCAACTCTGTAGCAATCCTTCAGCCATTACAGTTCAGAACCAAGAACACGAGGCCCTCTGGAAGGAGAATGTGGCCCTCTGTGGAACAATAGAAAGATCAAAACCTGTAACAGCAAACCTTCCCATGAAGATCCCAGAGTTTAAAAAATGCTCGGGAGCAAATCACAGGAAGGATTCATCACCTCTGCAATTTAGACAAAGTCATAAACCAGAATGTCCACGGCCAAATGAAAGATATCAATCAAGACAAAACTCATGCTACCTGTCTGTGTCGTTGGACAAGACACTTAATCTCCACTGTGTCAGTCCACTCGGCTGTAAACGGTACCAGCCTCGGCTGGGGAAGTGACCTGCACTGGACCGGCAAGTCGCAGGTCCTCCCAAACTAAAAAAACAAAACAAAAATTAAAACACGATTTATACTCCCGAAAACATGGTGAGTGTCGCTGTCCTGAGTGCTGATGTGAGTTCTCAGGTAAAAGTTCTTTAAAGCTGAACTTGTTAAATATTTTCCATTAGCTGTTTGAGAACTTCTTGGTTTGTTGTGTAGTTTCCCAAATTATCTCAAAATAAATTTAATTGACATTTTGACTGAAAATGGTTCCATCTGTCCTCTAATCATCCTATGGACTCGAGACATCTCTGCACTGATAGTTCCACTGTCCTAGACCGTGAGGTTCTCCCGTGGAGTGAAGCACGCCACCGTCACGCCCTGATGCGGGGGAGTGACATGATACCCCACAGGTAAATAAATGATCCAATACCCAGCTGGTTTTCACATTCAAATCTTCCGTCCCACACTGATGAGCAGTGTCTTCTTGGCGGGTTTGAACTGGTGATCTTTTGGTCACAGGACACTGCCCGCTCTGTAACCGCTGCCGTGTGCTGTGTGTTTGTCTCTCAGTGAATCTGTATTTCCTCACAAACACTCGTCTCCCAGAAGAAACCTAAAAACCATCAAATGGCTTCAAAGCCGAGCTGGGTTGTCATGACAACGGGCATAAAACCGCAGTTAGGAAGTGATTTAAAAGCTGTTTGGCTGTTAATGGTCTCTGACAGCAGAGAGAGGAGATAACTGCTGAGATCAGAGGCTGCGGCTCCGCCAGCATCAGACTTTACACCTTCACACTGATGACTTCAGTTTTCTTAACAAAGTCAGAAAGAACTTTCTGGAAGATGAGACAAAGTCAAGTTACTGAGAAAGTGAACTTCATTTGAAAAGTGAAGGTGTGCTGACTGAGCACACGTCTGGCTTTTAACTCAAGCTCTTCTTGTGAGAAGCTTCATAAATTTTGTTTTCCCCATCTGAGGTCACCTGCTCCTGTCCATCACCCTGCCTCCATATTTTTTTTACCCCGCCCACCTGAATCACCTGTGTGTCTGTGTGTGTGTGTGTGTAGTATCATTATATGGAGTGGACACGCCCACGTTTCACCTGGTTGCAGCAGATACATAGGTGGTTGGTTGTGAACTGTTACTCTGAGTTCAGGGAGGCTGTCAGTCTGACTGTGGGCAGAAACCAACCCTTTTCTGGAACGGAGTCCTGTGTGTGCTGCTGCTGTCGGTTCTACTGCTCCTCAGGCTATGAACTGTGTGTTTGGGCCTGAGGAGAAAGTGGGTGGGGTGGTGGGGGTCCCTGATAATGTGCTCCGCCCTCTTTTTGCATCATTGACTGTAGTTTGAGTCCACAGATGGAGGTTCAGTCCTGATCATGTTCTCAGTTGTTTTTGCATGTCTCTGCAGATCCTTCCTCTCTGCCTGAGTGGGGTTGCCGTACCACACTGAGCTGCCCACACTGAGCTGCCCCCTGATGAATTGCAGCCGCTTCTGGCTGCAGTGTTTGCAGACCAGCTCAGATTACATTGCACATGAAGGTCGAGGAACTTGTGGCTGTCCACTCTCACCACATCAGTGCCCCCTGGTGTTGCAGGGGTGCCGTTGAGGAGCTTTCCTCCTTAAGTCAGTGATGATATTTCTATTGTCTTTCCTACAATGAGCATGAGGTCATTTTCCTCTCCGTAGGTACGTGTGCTGTCGACCGCTGCCCTGTACCCGGTCTCCTCCCTACCCTTGATGACGTCCAGGACGGTCGTGTCATCAGCATATTTGATGATGACTGTGTTGTCCATATTGGAGACACAGGTGTGGGTGTACAGGGTGAAGAGTTTGGGGCTGAGGCAGCAGCCCTGAGGTGGTCCGGTGTTGATGTGATCTCAGTGGAAACCATTCCACCCATCATCCCCACAACCCGCTGTCTGTCTGTGAGGAAATCCAGAACCCAGTTGCAGGTGGTGGTCAGGAATGAGTTAATTGTGTTCTAACGTTAGATGAAGAAAGGAGTGAGTGCTGATTTCAGTGTTTATGCACCAACCCCCCCCCCCCCCCCTTTTGCTGAACTCTGCGTTGGAGCCGATTTAAGCTTCTGTAACATCATAAATTGCTTCTGAAGGTTTACAACCCCCATAAAGTGAGAAACTTGACTCTAACATGACTGACGAGGTCTTTTTATGTCATCTGAGACCTCTCATCAGTGGGCCTTTGAGCCAGGCAGCAATGCCCTGTGGTTCTCATTAGCAGGAATCATCCTTCCAGTTATCAGGCTGCTGTCGTTACCGAGGACGAGACCTAAGGCGGAGTCTGGTCTGACTGACACATCACTTACTTTCTACCTCACGTTCACTTTGTTCCTGACTTTTTGAAATCAGTTCATACTTACAAACTGCAAAGGGAGCAATTTTAGCTCCTCTGAACAAATGCATCAAACTCAGAGGAAAACTTCATCCTGCTGTGGAAAAAATGGAATCCTTTAGATCCTAGAACTTTGTTTTTGGTCTTGTTGAGATGAAAATAGATGTTGTTGTTAATGGAAATGGAAGATTACAACATTAGGTTCAGCCAAATGTCCCTTCAGTCAAAGCCTCCGGTTCCTTCAGGAGATCCCAAGACATTTCCAGGACAGTTGGGATATATCAGGTCTCCGTTGTGCTGTGCTTCATTTTCCTGCTGGACATACAACTCATACATTTAATTCCACTTAAAACAGGTCACATATACACGTACTTTAATGTAAAGCCTTGCAGCAGTGCAAAGGATTGTCGCGGCTCGTCTTTTTGGTCTTCTCAGGATGTCGTCTTTTAGATAACACAAACTAATTGCAAGTGATATGCTAGAGAAGGACACAACACTTTAGAATAATTCAGCCTTAAGCAAGATAAAATGCACAGAGTTTTTAAGTTTATTTAAGCCTTCGACACAGAGCTTAGACAAACTGAGTCCTCTAGAGAGACTGAATATGACAACCGCGCTCGTCTATTTATTGGAGACCCGCGGGCATCGCTCCTCCTTCAACTTTTTTATTTATTTCATTCCTAAGACATGGTTTTCTATTGGAAGCGTCCTCTAGTGAACCCTAAGCAGGTGTTAGGCCATTATTTCAATGTGACAAACGCTCCCATTAAAACATGAAGGATTTACAACTGATTTTTTTAAAAGACCTTCAGCCACAGGTGCAGCTGGCCTGAGCCCCCCCCCCGCACGTGGCCTCAGCCACACGTGCAGCTGGCCTGAGGCCCCTGCACGTGGCCTGCGGGAAAGCACCTAAAAGGCCTTGGAAAGCCCCTGACAGACTGAATGACTAATAGAGCTCTTTTTTGGGTTGAACACCTGCTAGTTCAACCAGAGGACATACAGTTCGGATCAGGACACTTGATAGTTCATCACAGTTCAAATATGGACCTAAAAATTCTTCTACAGTCCCTCCTCTGGGACTCGAAAGAGTCCCATTACTTCAACTATACTCTTGGGTTGTTTACTGACAAGACATCTTCATTTGTGCATTGCAATAATAAAAAAGAAAAACACATCACTCGACTTACTGATAACTCTGGTGCGGATATGAATATCAGTGATACTTCACACGGTAAATATATTGCAGTGCAGGTGAACCTACATACTAAGGCACAAGGTGAGCAATTAGCTGGATTATATCAACACAAGGTGACATTCAAACATTGAGTTTTGGTGTAATTCAAGGCACTTAAAATGGCCACATAAAACAAGTTACATCAACCTCTTAATCATGGCAAAGTAAAGGCTTCACATTGACATCAGTGCAACCAATCATCTTCTGGCATCTATTGACTCACTCAACCAGAGGCTCCAACCCATTATACTTGGTTCTACATATTATTTTGTTAAAGCGTCACACATTTATTATTTAAATGCATCAAATAACCCCTACGTTACCACTATTTAGTCAACCAATCAAGAAACTATTCTAAGGTTAGCGCAGCTATGTCTAGTTAAATGATAAACACAATAAATGGTTTCCCTTCATGTCCGTCCTTAAGTCATTTGCCTTAGTCAATCATATAATGGTTTTCATTATAGGCCATTTCTCAACATTCTCCACTTTGTTTTTCTTCTTTTTCAGCTTGTTTTCTAATGCCCTTTTTGGCCAGACGCCAAATTTAGGCGATGCATGTCTCTTGAGGCATGCTATAATTTAAGAAAAAGGGGTCCCTATGGTGCATCTTTACTACTAAATCTACAAATACGCCGTGTAAGGGTCCCCTTTTTATAACTTTGCAATGTGATATCTATGTGTATGCATTTAGCTTTATCTGTGTTACGCAGATGATGGTAAGGACAGACATTTACCCAACCTTCGTTACTAACATATATCCTTCTTTGTTTTTATTTACACTCAGATTTCTGAAACCAGTCCGCAATTCAAACTCAAGAACCAAGATCATAGTCCGTGTTCAGTGCCATTACGTCAGTCCGCGCTCCTCAGCATTTACTCAGCATCTGAAGTTTTGGGAGAAGTTGGGGAACATGGGGAGGTTGGCCTTTCAGGGGTAGTGGGGGAAGGATCAGGAATTCTGGCTTTCAGACAGTCGTGCAGTTCTCTGATGGATCTTTCCAGCTCCTTGTGCTGCTTGACCAGGTTGTACAGGGCCCCCAGAGAATTCTTGCCCACATTCAGGGTGGTGGTGGCCAGTCCTAGCTGCTCCCTTTCCATATGCTCCATCATGCTGGCTAGCATGTCCATACTAGACTGAAGACCACACAGTTGAGTATGGAGGCCCTCCTGAGCACAAGAGATGTTGGCATTGTCACGGTGTATCCTGAACAGGTATGCAGCTGTCTGACATAGTTGTTGGCATGATTTCCTCAAATAGCTCATGGGGAATGTGATTTGTGAGGGGCAGGAGCTGCTCCAAGGTTTTTGGAACAGACTCTTGTGGAAGACGAAGCTCTCGAACCAAGATTGCCATGTCCAGTGGGGTGACCATGACCAGATTAAGGTTGTGCAGTCCAGGGGACAGGAAGTACAAGGGGGAAGGCATTTCGTGTGTGGGGGGAGTATTGTTGATGTCGCACAGGCAAGTGGTTGGGACACTCTGGGCATTTAGTAGCCTGTACAAAGCTCCCCTCTGTCCTGGTGGGTGAGTTCGACTAAGGTCCACCCCTGCTGATCCTCCTCCAGAGGCACTGGGCTGATCAGAATATCTCTCCTGCCTTGGGGGTGGAAAGCTGGGGACAGGTCCTAGCAGTGAATTGGGTCTAGGATGCACTCGGGCGGTTGCTGCATATGGCCGACCTTGGCTGCCTCCCCTGGAGGGTATCGTTGCCACTGGCACATGTGACTGTCTCCATGGCATCTGCGGAAGGGGTGTGTTCCTGAGTCCAAAGGGTCCTTCAGGTGATGGTGGAGTCCTCGGGCCGACTCTTGCTGCAGGCAGATTCTGTGAAGCCGTCATCGCCAGGTGCTGGAACGATGAAGATCCTTCTGTTGCCAACTGGTTTAGCTGCTGGATGGAAGGCGGCTGTGGCGACCAATCATGTCTCGACCATCCCTCCTGTATATCCTCTTCTCCAAACAGTTCTGAGAGTCCAATCAGACTTGATATAGGCAGATCAGGCATAGGTTCCTGATCAGGGGAGTCTGGTCTCTCAGCCATACTCCTGTGTCCTAGTAATATACATATACGTTCATTATTACAGCTCCATGTCATTCTTTCAGATATTGTCTATCCTATCCCTCATTTTTGTGGGTGCATGTGTGTGAATGTAAATGTGTGTGCATGTCTTCTTCCTCGTCTACAATATCACCAAGCACGGTCCATCCCAGTCCTCCCTATCTGGGGTATACGCCACAATATTAGGGAGCTGGGGGCTGTCGGGGAGGATAATTGGTATTTCATCCATTTCCATATATTCTGGTTCTCTGTCTGTTTCGTTTGTGCTTTCTTCCAGGGCTCGGATGGCTAACAGTGGGAGCTGTCCTACTGTGGATGAAATCAATTTATTGACCAGAAATTTTATCAAGGGAATACCACAACATATTACCAGCAAGACCGCCACCCCTGTTAGTGCCAAGATTACACCTATCTGGTATAACCAGTCTTTCCATGATATCCACCCTCTCCTTAGAGTCCCAAACAGTGAAAACAGTGGGCCAATATTCATTCCATTCCCTACAATGTATCCAGAATCGTCAGTTTCATTTCTCCCTCCTATGGAGTTACTTAACAGTTCCTGTTGCATCTCTTCAAGTGTGATTAAGAGCTCTGTCAAATTTCCGTCTTCCCCTGTACGCATGGGAATAGCTGTGCAACATTCGGTGGCTTTGATCATAATACAAACTCCTTGTTCATCAGCCATCATCATCTCAATAGCTAATCTATTTTGCATTGTCATTAGCAAGGTGGCGTGCAGTTGTTCGGTTAAGGCTCCTACTGCTGCCAATGTCCAGTTCAGGTATCTTTGCTGATTATACCACAAGTAATTAATCCACTGCACCTCCTGGAACCTAGGACGGATTTTTGGAGTAACCCCGAACAGAGCCAATGCCCATCCCCATTTATCTGCATCTTCATCTGCTTTAACTCTGCTACTGTCTATGGCTTCTAACTGTCGGGGTATCCCTTCTGGTATCCCGTTTCTTACTGTGATGTTGTAGTCTGTTTTAAACGTCATTATTCCTCTTTTCTTACGAAGTTTCTGTGGCATGGGTTGTATTGAATTTGGCATTTCAATTACTGTTATAACTCCTGTGAGCATCACAGGAGCACAAAGGCCTTTCCAATTAGGGGACAGCGATGACAGGAGTTTCCTTCTTTGTCCGCATATCCAAAAGATGTCAGCTAAGGGTACCGTTCCCTTAGCTAAATTTGGAGTAGATACCCATGAAGCATGGGTGAGATTCAGTCCAATTACAGACCCCCCTGTGGCCGGTACTATTTGTTCACACTGTATGCCTGCTGCTGGCAGGGTGTGACAGACGGTAATGTTCCATGCTGTTTTGGCCGGTTTGTATTCTTGCTGCTTTTGCATACACTGTATGTGGTGTTTTGACTGGGTCGTCCCTACCTGCCAATCGCTTATGTATTGTGCTACTAAGCCTTTAGCTATACAGAATGGGTGTATCATCCCTTTCTCTATTTTAATCATAGGTGGAACGGTTCCTTCTGTACTTAGGGGCACTGGACAAAGTTTACTGTCGGCAGCATATTTTTCATCACCTACTGCCATTTTCATAACACATTGTGTATAGCATTCTGCTTGGTCTGAGTTATGTTGGGGACTCCTATAACAGTTGTTGATATCAGGTAGGGGTTTAGCCTGAGGTATCACACCTTTCCGGTGACAGGCTATGCAAGGCTTTTCACTGATCTGCCTAGCCGAAAATTTCAACCATTGGTAAAATAAATTGGTCTTCAACCCTTGTGTGCGGGCTAGGTCTGTACTGGGATCCCATCTCCCTAAGTGACTGCTTGTTTCTAGGCTTCTAATTGTCCTCTTTTTCCTTGGTTTGATTTTTACCCATTTTGTGGCTTCATGTACTGTAACAGTTACGTCTTGCTTGGTTTCCCTGCATCCTCTTTTATCACAAATTACCTCTATGTTGAGTGTTCCCTCCTCTTCACATTTGATGCTAATGGCTTCGCCTAATATGTAATCCCCCAGCTTTCCCTGTATTCCTATGTTCTTGTAGGCTTTTGATTTAATGTATACCAAATTATATGTTTTCCTGTGTTTAGAATGCCTTGTTTAGCTGCTATTGCGGCCATGGCCACGGCACAGTCCGTTGTATGTTTTGGATGTCTATTTTCTCCCATACTGACCACCAGTAGTATTGTCAATCCCTTGAATAATTCCTTAATCATTGCTCTGATGACTGTTGAGATGTGCTACTAGATGTGCTACTAAGTGAGCCGTCACTAGATGAGCTGTCACTAGGGATGTGTGGTGTATCTGTACTTTGTCTGGGTTGTACTTCCTGCGGTTCTTCTGTCGGTAAATCTACTGAGTTGCTGTCCGAGTCTGATGTCTCCTGTGGCCTGTCTATCTGTCGGTCTGTATTTCTGTCTGTCTGTTGGCCTGCGTCTCCAGTTGTTTCTGAGTCTGCATCTGAGTCTGTCGCTGCTCTATCTGGCAGGGATCCACTACTCTCTGAAGCTGTGCGTCGTCTTTGTTCAATCAGTCTCTGTGAGCGCCTTGGCCAGTGTTCGCCTGGCTGCAGGGAGGCGTGGCCTTCCCTCGGTGCTTCTTCTGGCTGCAGGGAGGCGTGGCCGTCCCTCGGTGCTGCTGTAGGGTCTCTGGCTTCTCCTGCTTCCCCCCTTGGCCCGGCGGCTCTGCCAAGACGAGCTTGCCGAGGCCGCAGGGGCGCTGGGCCACCAACCCTACAGCAGTGGTTTAAATGAAACCAAGTGTCCTTACCGTCTACTTTGACTGCTGTACGTGAGGCAAGAATAACTTTAAAAGGACCTTCTCGGCGGGGCCTGTCCCACTTCTTTTTGAACACCTTGACGTAAACCAGATCACCAGGCTGGATGCTCTGATTTTCGAGTGGAATCTCTGCTTCTCTGTCTTCTGTAGCACCTTTGACCTGCAAAAAGATAGTTTTGTGTATTTGGGTTAACTGTCTCAGATAATTATGCCATTCGTCTTGTAGCTGCTCCAGCGATGGTCCTTCGTAGGGTCCTCTCAGGTATGGAATAGGCATCGGCCGACCTGTAAGAGCTTCAAATGGTGTCAAATGGGTTAGTCGGTTAGTTTGTGAGCGCATTGACAATAAAGCAAGCGGCAACGCATCCAGCCAGGTTAGTTTGCCATTGCTGTCTGCTATGATTTTTGCTAGTTTGTTCTTTAAAATGCCATTAGCCCGTTCCACCGCCCCATTTGATTGAGGGTGATAAACACACCCAAACTTCTGTTTGATACCCAATTGTTTGAATGTTTCTTGTGTAACCTTGGCTACAAAAGCCCTACCGTTGTCAGATGAGATAGTATCTGGAATGCCAAATCTTGGAAAGACATCTCGGCACAAGAATTTGGCTACCGTTTTATGGTCTTCATTTGCAGAGGCTACTGCCTCAATCCATCGGCTGAATCTGCATATCACTACCAAAACATATCTCATTCGTTTAACTGGATTTTCTGCTCCCATGTCTATGAAATCCATGATAAGATGTCTGAATGGCCCATCAGGGACCGGAATGTGGGCTAAAGGGGCTGTGAATGATTTCCGGACAATGTACTGTGCACATACCTCACACTCATTCAACAAACGGTCCACTGTAGCTGCCATATATGGTGACCACCAGACAGCTTTTAGTTTGTTCATAATTTGGACTCGCGAACAATGATCGGGTCCGTGGGCCCAAATGATTGCATGTCGTAATAAATTGGTGGGTAACACAAAATGTCCATGACTACTGCGCCACAGCTTGTCCGCTGGCCCCTGACTGCGTGTCTCAATAGCGCCTCGTTTAACCCACATTCGTTTTTCTTCTCCACTGGCCCTACTTTGAGCCACTATCAGTGCGTCAAGTGAAACCAGTGGGGCACAATCTTGGATGGTTAGCAGGGGAAACATATTTTCTCCTTGTGCTCCTTTGCGAGCTGCGTCATCTGCTAGGTTGTTACCTTGAGCTATGATGTTATTATTCTTTTGATGACCTGCACATTTAATGATGGCTACCTCAGACGGTAATTGGAGAGCTTGTAACAGTTGGGAAATCGCTTCTCCATGAGTGACAGGGGTGCCATCTGCTCTCAGGAATCCCCTTTGTTTCCAAATGTTTGCATGTACATGACATACGCCATAAGCGTAGGCTGAGTCTGTGTAGATATTAACACGTTGATCTTTAGCTATCTGGCAAGCCATAGTTAAGGCTTTGATTTCTGCCAGTTGGGCTGAACAAGGCTGATCAATTCCTTGGGACTCCAGTAATTCAAAGGTCTCACCATCCGTGTTTAGTTTAACAATCCCCATACCCGCATGCAATCCCGCGGCATCCCGAAAGCATGAGCCATCCACGAACAGGGTTAGATCTGCATCTATGGCGTGATTATACAAATGTTCTCTGGCTCTCAAAAATTTCTCTGTCTCTGCCACACAGTTATGTGGAGTACCATCTAACGGTGTGGTCAATTTGGTGGCGGGATTCACCGTGTGACAACGTTGTATTGTTATTTCTGGAGCGGACAACACAACTTCATATCCAGTGCGTCTAGCTTGTGTTAAGACAAAACGTTGACTGGTTAGCAGGGCATGTAACTGATGCGACGTGTACAACGTTACTGCATGTCCCATGATTATGGATGATGCTTTTTGAAATGCAAAGGCAGCTGCTGCTAGACCCTGATAGCATGGTGGCAATCCTGTTTCAATGTTGTCAAGCTTTGTACTATAATAGGCCAATGGTTGTTTTCCTTCATTTGTTTCCTGCATTAGTACAGCACAAGCATAACCAGCTTTTTCAGTAACATACAAATGGAAAGGTTTCCCATAATCTGGGTTACCTAACGCGGGAGCAGATTGCATGTCTGTTTTTAGGGCCTCAAAAGCTCCCGTTGCCTGATCTGTCCAGACGAGGAGAGCTGCATTGCTTGTTTGCCCCACTGCTCTAATCATGGCACGCAAAGGTGCAGTTTTTATAGCATAATCACAAATCCACGGCCGACTGTACCCTGCCATCCCAAGGAATGAAAGCATCTGTCCCACTGTTTGGGGTTTGGGAGCCTTGATTATAGCCTCCACTTGGCTTGGGGCTATACATCGCGTGGTCCCACACAACTGTCTTCCCAAGTATTCTACTTGTTGTTTGCAGAACTGCAATTTGTCCTTACTTACTTTATGACCTCCATCTGCCAACGCATGCAGTACAATTAATGAATCTTTTTCACACTGTTCTTGAGTCTCTGATGCAATAAGGAGATCATCCATATATTGCACCAATGTACTGGGTATGTCAAGGTGTTGTAAATCTTCAGCCAGGACTTTGTTAAAGATGGCTGGGGACAGGTTCAGTCCCTGAGGTAGCCGTGTATACGTTAGCTGTTGTCCCAGAAATGTGAATGCAAACAAATGTTGTGAGTCTGGGTGCACAGGCACACTGAAATAGGCTGAACACAGATCGATTACTGTGTACCATTTTGCTCCAGCAGGGATGCTTGATAGTATAGTATGCGGATCAGGTACTATAGGTGCATCCATTTCTATTATTGCATTGATAGGACGCAGATCATGTACCAGCCGATACTCTTTGGTATTGTTTTTAGGGATAGGATAGATAGGAGTATTGCATGGGCTTGCAGTTTCTATTAAAACTCCAGCTGCCATTAGTCCCTTAATTACTGGTTTTATGCCTTCAATAGCCTGAGGTTTTAATGGATACTGCCTTTGGTGAGGCAGTTTTGCTCCCGGTTTTACTTTTATTTTTACTGGTAAGGCTGTTTTTACTAGTCCTACATCCGTTTTGCTTTTGGACCACACCACTGGTGGTATTTGCTCTAACAATTTCTCTTGTTGGGCCGATAACACCATCTGTCCCTCTGGTCTAGGATTGAGCTCCACTTTTTGAGCTATAGCCTCATCATTTACTTTTAAATTAATTCGTATAAACTGCTGGTCTTTTGACAGATGTACTTGTGGACTTTCCATGTTTTGCCATTCTTCAACTTCTGAGGCTGTCTTTACCATTGGACCTAGGTCATGGGATTCATACTTTTCTGAGACTAAAAGGGTCACATGAGGTGTGGCATTCGGCACTTGATACCATTGTTGTTCAGCTGAAGTTAGCTTGACAGAAGCTGCGGCCCCTTGGGGGCCTAAATAAATTTCTGTGGTGGTTATGTGAAACAGCCGTTGATTCATCAATGCATCCCAGCAGCATGCATAGTCAGCCTGTTCTTGTTTGGCATCGAACATCAGGGTGACATGTAAAGGTAAACTAGGTGTACATACTGCTTCATAGGGTTGTTCTGCCCAGGGCTTCCATTTTTCCCATTCCAGTTGAAGATTTGAATTTTCTGGTTGTAACTTCAGCCAGTATACCATGGGTTGCACAGGTCGGACCTTGTTTTCCATGTCCATAAGCACCATAATGTTGGCTAGTGCTTCGTCAGGAAAGTGTATTTGCAGTCCTTGATGGGTACACACTATCTGGGTTTGTAGCTTACATAAAATGTCTCTTCCCAGCAAATTCACAGGTGTATTTTGTGAGTATAACAGGGGTGCTTCAATTGTTTTTCCTGCAATCGTTACAGGAAGTGGGCGTGTAAAAGGTATTATTTGAGTTTTCCCAGAGAAGCCGATGGTCTTAATTACAGACCCAGAGAGGGGGAGATGAGCGCCCATTTTCCCTATGCAAGAGTATGTTGCCCCTGTATCCACCATGAACGGGAAATCTCTGTTTTGTATATTAACAGTGACGGTTGGCTCTTCCTTAGGTATCATCGAAATAGCCAATGTCACCGTTTCCCCCTCTGTCTTCTCTAGGCCTCCCTATTGCCAATAGGCAGAGGGTCCAACCCAAGGTCGGGCCGGACAATTTCTCATTCGATGTCCAGGTTGTCCACAGCTCCAACACATTAGAGGGTTGATCCCCTATTGGGGGTGTTGGTCCCATAGGCGGTCCCGCTTGACTGTTCCTGGGAGCTGAGTTTTGGAATCTGCTTCCAAATGAAGGTTGGCGAGATCCTCTTCGCCACCCTCCTCTTTGACCTTGAAAGTTCCGTGACTCTCCTCTCCATCCATGACTGTAGGTGGGTCCATTTCCGGGTGTGCCAGTGCTATGGTAGTGATAGTGATGCTCCACTGGTGCTGAGACTTCTCCTGCAGCAGTGCTCCCTGCTGCTCCCTGGGGGCTCTGTGTGGCTGTTACCACAGGTGCCTGTATGGTGGCAGCAGTGTTTGCCGTAGGGCCTAGGCTTGCCGGCTCAGAAGGAACAGGGGTCATCATTGGTGCCTGGGTCTTTGTTTTTTCTTTCTTGACTTTGGTTAGCTCTCCCAACTGCATCTGCACCAATTTTTTCGTCAGGGATTTTGCTGCATCTTCTTCTTTTTGTTTTTCTTTCTTGTAGATTTCAAGATGGTGACAAATATGCTCAGAGTATAAAGCCCAATTCATTTTTGATAGTCCCACAACTCCATCTAGGGCTTTCTGAACCTCATCTGGTAGAGCCTTTTTTACAGTTATTTTAAACAGGATTTCAGTTGCTGGAGAATGGTTCCATGCATTTCCTGTTTCCTCCACCCATCTCTTCTGGAATCGGTGCAGGAACTTCTTTGGGCACTCTTCAGGTGTCCACTCCTCATCATCCAATTTAGAGGGATCCAAGACCTCAGGGTACTTTCTTCTCAGTCCTTCCCACATGGAGTTTCTTTTCTATAGCGATTAAAGGGGACTTCATCATGTTGATTTGTGCCCATCATCTGTGTTAGTCCAACCTTTCCTGCTAATTCTTCAGTGTCATGTTTTCCCATGACATGCATTAGCAAGGCTTTTATGTCACCTAAAGACAAGGTTACCCCTGCAGTGCCTTCTTCTAAGGCAGTTATCCATCTCCCAGCTCCTTGGGTGATGTCTGGCAGCCTGTTGGCCAGCCCCACCATGTCTGTCCAGCTCCATGGGGTATACACATGATGACCATTTCTAACCACCAATGGGCATATGAGGGCTTCGTCCTCCTCTTCTTCTGTGCGGGCTCCATACTGTCTTCCAGATCGAGTGCGACTGACTGGTTCCAGGCAGTCCATCCAGTCGGTTATATTCTGTTCTAAAGCCGCTATGTCTTTGGCTACACATCGTTGTCTTTGCCTGAGTCGGGCCTCTTTTGCACTCTCAATGATGATCTCACCAGAAATCTTTCGGGTGGGTGGCTGTATAATGTGATTCCCTTGATTGGGCGTCAATTGTTGTAATATTCTTCTTTCCTCGGCGTCCCTATGTCTTTGTATTCTTTCCTTCGCTAGCCGAAGTTGCTCTGCTAGTTCTTCATTATCTCTTCTGGCCAGATCCAGTGTGTCACAGAAGCTCTTGTGCCACTCTTCGGAGCCTCTATAGCCTGTGAAGGTCCAGTCGGCTGACTTATGGTGGGAGGGGACGGTTTTCAGTGTACCTCGATGTGCAGGCGGAGCCTTCAGGTCTCTCTCTTTATCCTCGTCTGCCTCCGTGTCACTGTTATTTGTGGCCCCCCCTGCTGGTCGTGGTGAGCGACCACTTACTTTCGGACTTGGAGACCTTGTATGATCCATTTGACAGACTGAGGACCTGTCTCCTTGTGGCTCTCGAGCTTTTAGTGTCAGTGTGAATTTGCCCTCCACATCCATGCCTTGGTCCTCTTCACGAGTTCCTAATACAAATTGTCCAGCTGTCTTTCCCATATCATGACGTTTATATGGGGGTGGCTCTGCTTCCCAGCTCGGTGCACTGGCTTTAGTCTCTTTGGATCTTTCCTCTGTCATTTTTTCTCTTTTCTGCTGTAGCCTCTGTGCTTCCTGCTTGAACAAGGCCAAAACTTCTTTTTCTTCAGTGCATTTTTTGTTGTTATTTACGTTCTTCTGCTGATCTTTAATTTCTTTTTTCTGTATTTCTACCGCAACTGCTTCACACATCACCGGATCAAATGATCCCTCCAAAGGCCATTGTCTGCCCCCATGTGACCTTTTGTGCCACTTTTTCATACATTGGTTGGCCTTAATGCGTTTTCCTGGATATTTTCTTAGTACTAAGTCTAGCGGGGTACTTTCCCGACCTTGACCTTGAGAGTTACCCATGTAACCCTGACAAACGCTATGTGAGGTGTTTCTATGGTGTTCTGGTAGTCCCTCAGGGGCTGTCCTGATCCAGACCAATAACTTGCTGGCTGTAACACCTGTTTTGTATTTTAAACCCTTAAAAGGATTAAATTTCCAACTGTTATGCCCGTCTTCTTTTTCTTTAACTAAATACGAAAATTTACCTGTTTCCCACCGAACCTTCCTTGGGACCACAGTCAGAGTCAACCTAGGAAACAGTTCTTCACCTGGATCGGCTGGCAGTGTTATTAAATGATTTAATGGTATGCTAAGTTCTTTATTAGGATCAGCACAAAGCAGCTCCAGCCACGGGGTTAAACCCTGATGCCACAGACGTCTTATCAGCAGCTCCCAATTAATTAGAGGGAATTGTTCTTTCTTTTGCTTCAGATTGATTACCTTAGTAATCTGCCATAATTTCTGATTGATCTCTTGTTCGTCCTGCCAATGTTCTGCTCCTACCCTGTCAAAATAGGTCCTTTCCAGCCAAAAATGTGTTCTGATTCCCTGGGTTTCGATGTCTCCGTCAGTCAAGTAATGTTCTGGGAGTATTATTTCATCATCACTTAAGTCTCCCATCAAAGACTGTCCCAAGCATTGATCAGTCTGTCAGCTTTTTCACTATAATCTAAGCTTTAACTCTTTTGATTTATAACCAACTTTATTTATTTAATCCTCTTACAACCCTAACACTTCCTAATGTCTTTGCTCCCGACTTTCTATTTTCCTTCTAATTTTTTAACTTTCTGCTTCTCGTCTTTTTCTGCTATGTTTGTTTATTAGTTTTCTCTCTTTGAAATAATATCTACCTTCTCTGTATTTACATAGCAGTCTCTTCTCCTGTCTTTTTCTTCACTGTCTCTGTTTCACACTTTCCTCTCTGCCTGTCATGCACCTCCCAAGTCCTCCTGTTGGGTCTAAATACCTCCCCCTCGTACTCTTTCACATTAATCTTGTATGTCAGCCAGCTTGCAAGCCCTCACAGCTTTGCTTGCACCTCCCCGCTTACTCTCCACTCTCCCACACACAATTTTCAAAAGCTTTATACACAAAAATTATTAAAAACAACTTTCTATATATCTCTATCTAGACTTTTGCCACTTTTCACTCCGCGGCTTTAAACAACCTTTTTATTCACTTAACACCAATGTGTTCTGTTTAAGCATGTATCTCTTCTTCACGTTAGACAGCTTCTCCGGCACTGTCAGCAACTTCATATATTACTTTTTTTACAAGCCCTCTTTGAGCGTACAATATTTCATTTACTTCTACGCCTTACCACGCCTCGCGTGCATATCCTATCCTTAATATATTATTTTTCACCAGCTCCTTTCTGAGCATACAATATTTCATTTACTTCTACGCCTTACCGCGCCTCGCGTGCGTATCCTGTGCCTTTCTGCACTTTCTTCTACCTTTTTTTTTTTTTTCACTTACTGAGCTCCTCGTGAGCTTAATGTGCCTTTGCACTGAAAATACTCTCTTTTTCTTTTCTTATAAAAAACTCATATTACTGTGTACTTAATTACTTATTCTTCTCCCACGCCCACAAGCGTGTATCTGGTGCCTTACTGCACTATTTTCTGCTTCATTAATTCTCATGTATTCTGCACTAACTCTTCATTCATTTTATTTATTTATTTTTTTTATAGTTTTTCTCTTTTCTTAAAAAATGACGTCCTTTATTGAGCTCTTTTACTTACTGTCAGCTGTGCTACTTTGCACTTTCTCTTTAAATCTCTTTATCACGTACGGTATTTCTACTGCGCCCCCTCAGGCGCTTATCTTGTGCTTCCTCTGCACGTATTCTCTGTTAAACTCTTTTTCTCACTTATTTCACTTCAGTCTCTGTTAAACTCTTTAAATAACCTTGTATTACCTTGTATCTATTTGTCAGTATACTCCCCTAAATTAACCCCTACAGCGCATGCTATCAGCCGGCACGTTAGTAACGAATTTCAACACCAATTATTCCCCAAGCATCCAGGTTAGTTCTTCACGCACTCTTTTCCGCACCAGAGTTCATGAACATTCCTGACCTTTCACTCACACAGACATTCTTTTTCCTTTTTCTTTATCTACAAGGCCTGATAATTTTCAATCTTATCTTTTTTTAGTCTCTTATCAATTTTCTTAGTCCAGGTTCTTTTGGGTAAGAGGCAATTAAAAATATCACCTGTCAACTTGGGCGGAAATCCCGACTCACTCCTCCAGATCGTGCAGAAATTATAAAAGGTTTCTGCTTACCTTTTAGTCGTGATCACTGTTATTTACGGTCTGGAGGGATGAGCTGGACTGCCCCAGGCTGCCGGAATGCCCCTGGACCCTCCTGAAGCTGGCTCGCCAAGTTCTGTCGTGGCTCGTCTTTTTGGTCTTCTCAGGATGTCGTCTTTTAGATAACACAAACTAATTGCAAGTGATATGCTAGAGAAGGACACAACACTTTAGAATAATTCAGCCTTAAGCAAGATAAAATGCACAGAGTTTTTAAGTTTATTTAAGCCTTCGACACAGAGCTTAGACAAACTGAGTCCTCTAGAGAGACTGAATATGACAACCGCGCTCGTCTATTTATTGGAGACCCGCGGGCATCGCTCCTCCTTCAACTTTTTTATTTATTTCATTCCTAAGACATGGTTTTCTATTGGAAGCGTCCTCTAGTGAACCCTAAGCAGGTGTTAGGCCATTATTTCAATGTGACAAATGCTCCCATTAAAACATGAAGGATTTACAACTGATTTTTTTAAAAGACCTTCAGTCACACGTGCAGCTGGCCTGAGGCCCCTGCACGTGGCCTGCGGGAAAGCACCTAAAAGGCCTTGGAAAGCCCCTGACAGACTGAGTGACTAATAGAGCCCTTTTTTGGGTTGAACACCTGCTAGTTCAACCAGAGGACATACAGTTCGGATCAGGACACTTGATAGTTCATCACAGTTCAAATATGGACCTAAAAATTCTTCTACAGGATTCTGAGACAAATGTAATGACAAATAATTGCCTCCTTATTCTGTTATTGGGATAGTCTGGCACTGGTTCTTGTGGTGAGCTTGTTAACTTTATGTCCAGGAGTGTTTGTGATGTTTTAATGAAGAAACATGCAGCACTGTCAGTGAATGGGCATTATGAATAGTTGGGTTCAAAACTACTTGTGGGTTTTCTGTGGCCACCTAGTGTTCACTGTGTTTATTGGTTTTTTTTTGTTTGTTTGTTTGTTTTTGGTCATCCTACCACTGTGATCACATGCAAGCAGCTTGATTTCTGTTTCAAAAATGTTTTTTCCTGCTCTTTCCCTGGCTTCACATGTATAATTGAATATCGAAGTGTATGGGCGAAAAGGAGCCACCAGTGCTCCCTGAGGTGAAGCATTCTAACAGTAAGGTGATGTTTGTATTGTTCAAGTTGATTGTAAGTACAACCGGAGCATATTATGGAAGATGTATCTACATATTATAAGAAGAACACTCTTTATACCAGGTTTTTGGTGGTATTTGACACATTCACATTTTGTTGCCTTGTGATAGCCGTAACTCTGCTTGACAACTGGGATTTCATCAGTTCTCACCCCAACTATGATGCATCCTCTATTCCCCTTCCCACAAGGTGGAGCCATATCCTGCAAGCAAGTTCTGGTGTTCAGATGTTCTCAGTGTAGAAGGGTCCCAGTCATATTTGATGTGATCATTTCACACCAATTCACATTCTCCAAAGGACCAGTTGTCTGCCTGTGGATGGTTGCCTTCCAGGACCCAAGGAGGTTCATCATGTGAATGCAGCGATGCACAGGACCAGCATGGTGCTCCCAGACCTGACCCAGATGATGTCACGTGAGTGGTTATTGCTGGAATAATGGTCACGGAATTTCAGTAAGTGCTGATGACTGGTACCAGCCTGGTTATTAACCCAGCCTGGAGCTGGCTGGCCTCACAGGATATGTCTCCATGGTAACATATGCACTAGCGCTTTCATGACACAGTCATGGATAAATTCACCCATGGTAAATGGACAATCCTGGAGCACTCTGCAGTCTGAACTTGGTGCGATAGGCCTCAGGTGACCACATGAACTTCACCAGAGCTGCTGAGGCTGTTAGTTTGGAAATGTCAGCAAATAGAAAGAATCCGATGACAGCAGCTTTGTCTTCTGTAACGTTGAGGGAAGGTGATTGAAGAAAAAGTTAAGTGGTGTTAATTAGACCATGCTGAGACATTACGATTCATGGAAATTAGAATTTAATTGTCACGCCGTGAGAGGAAGCATCAGAGCAAATGCACAAAGACAAAGGAAACATTCAGCATCAGACACAAATGAGAAGAGATTTAATGATCGCTGCCTCTCTTCTTGTTATCGGATTCTGCCAATCAGACCGTTTGGCTACTTTGCCCAAATATTCCCACCAGTGATGAACCTGCAGGGAGTAACCTCTGGAGCTGTGTGGCTCCTTTCAGCCTTTATTTTAGAAATACGAGGTCTGTCCATAAAGTATCGTACCTTTTTATTTTTTCAAAAACTATATGGATTTCATTCATATGTTTTTACATCAGACATGCTTGAACCCTCGTGCGCATGCGTGAGTTTTTCCACGCCTGTCGGTGACATCATTCGCCTGTGAGCACGCCTTGTGGAAGGTGTGGTCCCGCCCCCTCGTCGGATTTTCATTGTCTGGAAATGGCGGAATGAAAAGGACTTTTTTCCATCAGAATTTTTTCAGAAGCTGTTAGAGACTGGCACCTAGAAACCATTTGAAAAATTTATCTGGCTTTCAGTAAAAATTTTACGGGCTTCACAGAGAATAAGGACTTTAACTACAGCTTTAAGGACCCCTTTAAGGACGGTCGGTGCGCCGCGCTGTGAGCTACGACGATGCGGCACAAACCACTGGATCATTTCTAAGCTGATGGCTCTGTGGATACAAGACCATCGTGTGCTCTTTCTCTGGTTATCACAAGACCTGGACATCAGCCATTTTCCGGCAGATTTCACTTTTAACAAGAGATGTTGTCATGGAAAGCCGCGCGGAGGCTTCGCGCGTCACGACCGATTCGCTGATGAAGCGAGACAAAGGAACCCCTCTGTTTCGGAGTGTTAGAGGACACGTTGGGACATGCCTATCTCGGCTTTCAGTGCTTACCAGTCGAGTGAGTATAAAATAACTTGTGGAGAGCTGGACATGTCCCAAAGATTGTGACAGTCAGTAACGGTTACTTTTTTTAGACCAAGCAGAGGAAAAAAATATGGAATCACTCAATTCTGAGGAAAAAATTATGGAATCACCCTGTAAATTTTCATCCCCAAAACTAACACCTGCATCAAATCAGATCTACTCGTTGACATTGACCCTATGCCATGACATTGACCCTATGTGTCTTTTTACAAGGAATGTTTTTGCAGTTTTTGCTGTATGGCAAGATGCATTATCATCTTGAAACATCCCCAAACATCCTTTCAATTGTCCAAAATATCAACGTAAACTTGTGCATTTATTGATGATGTAATGACAGCCATCTCCCAAGTGCCTTTACCTTACATGCAGCCCCATATCATGTTCTCTTCAGGCAGTCATCATTATAAATCTCATTGGAACGGCACCAAACAAAAGTTCCAGCATCATCACCTTGCCCAATGCAGATTCGAGATTCATCACTGAATATGACTTTCATCCAGTCATCCACAGTCCACGAATGCTTTTCCTTAGCCCATTGTAACCTTGTTTTTTTCTGTTTAGGTGTTAATGATGGCTTTCGTTTAGCTTTTCTGTATGTAAATCCCATTTCCTTTAGGCGGTTTCTTACAGTTCGGTCACAGACGTTGACTCCAGTTTCCTCCCATTCGTTCCTCATTTGTTTTGTTGTGCATTTTTCAATTTTTGAGACATATTGTTTTAAGTTTTCTGTCTTGACGCTTTGATGTCTTCCTTGGTCTACCAGTATGTTTGCCTTTAACAACCTTCCCATGTTGTTTGTATTTGGTCCAGAGTTTAGACACAGCTGACTGTGAATAACCAACATCTTTTGCAACATTGTATGATGATTTGCTCTCTTTTAAGAGTTTGATAATCCTCTCCTTTGTTTCAATTGACATCTCTCGTGTTGGAGCCATGATTCATGTCAGTCCACTTGGTGCAACAGCTCTCCAAGGTGTGTTCACTCCTTTTTAGATGCAGACTAACGAGCAGATCTGATATGATGCAGGTGTTAGTTTTGGGGATGAAAATTTACAGGGTGATTCCATAATTTTTTCCTCAGAATTGAGTGATTCCATATTTTTTTCCTCTGCTTGGTCTAAAAAAGTAACCGTTACTGACTGTCACAATCTTTTTTTCTTGATTTCTTATAGTGTTTCTTAAAGCCAGAAAGTTGCCATTTGAAATGACTTTAGTTTTGTGTCATGTCTGTGATCTGCTTTTTTCCTACAAAATTAAACAACTGAATGAACATCCTCAGAGGCTGGCGATTCCATAATTTTTGCCAGGGGTTGTAGAGCAAAATGTTGCAAAAAAATTTAAAATCTAAAATAAAACTCAAATGCTACATTGGATGGACTGAAAACAAGAGCCTGAGGAACCTACAAAGACTTTGATTGATAGGTTTGAGGCATCAGGTGCAAAGTCCCCGACTATCATCAGTGCAAGCAATGCTTGACAGTAGCTGAAAATTCACTGAAGTTGTTAGTAGTGGATACGTGTTAGATGAAAACGTGGGTCATTCTTTGAATAATCACTCCACACCCATGCATGGCTCCTTCTTCATCCTTCATTATTCAGTGGGAGCCAGGCTTAACATTTATGAAAATTTTTGTTCAAAATGAAATATAGTTGGATGTTACAGACACAGAGATGTTATAACAGCAAATGTGTTTGATATAGATCATATACAGTAAAAACAGAACAGGTCCCAGTACTAATCCCTGTGGAACACCACACACTCGAAGGGGGTAGAACTGTTCACCACTGAGTGATTGACACTTGTCTGTAATATATGATGTATACCAGCAGATCCTAATTTGGTTCCTCGGGGACCCTGTAAGCTGCATATTTTTCCTCTCTGCTCTTCCCTAAGATGGTTAACTCATCAGGTCTTGATTGTCTGTGCGAATATGAATGAACTTATCACCTTTTGGCAGAGCAGGGACAGAAGAAAAATGTGCAGGTTAGAGGTCCCTGGGGATCGGAATTATAAATGTCTGATCTAAAACTCTCCCTGACTGACCCATAAATACTGAGTACATGTTGTAGACTGTTATAAAACTGTCAGGCTTCTTCTGGTGTGTACAGAGAATGAAGTGTATTTGTTTGCTGACACTGGTGAGCAGTGCAGCAGTACTTCATCATAGTGTTTGTCCCATCAGCTGGTTGGCTGCAGTGTTCACGTAAGATGACAGGAGAGCAACTGTGACACACAAAGAACAACGCAACAACCGCGGCATCAAACATTCTCCATTCTGTGCCAGCCCGATTATGGGCATGCTCTCTCTCTCTCTCTCTCTCTCTCTGCTGGACAGCACAATGCATTCAGTTATTCATCCACTCCTCAGCGTGTGTGATCAGATGTAAACATTGTTCTTTCATCAGCCTACAGTCTCTGTGACATAATTGAACATAAAGAACAGAGAACCTGAAGGCAAATGAGCCACCAGCATTTCTAACCTCTCATGTCCCAAAACTAACCCTCACACACCGACTGCACAAAGATCTTCACACAGATTATGGTGCAGAAGAGTTAATTCCACTGATTATATACAGTCTAGAGGAATCACAGCGTGTAAAGGGAATGGGCGGGCACAGGCCTCAGTTGAACAACCGTGATGTCTGATCCCTCATAAGGCACTGCATCAAGAATTGGCATTCATCAATAGCTGATATAACCACATGAGCAAGGGAATACTTTGGAAAACCTTAGTCAAGCAATATAATACAAAGTTACATTCACAAATGCCACTTAATTCTTTACTGTTTAAAACAGGAGCTTAATTTGAACCTTGTCCAGAAATGGCATCGACTTCTCTGGGCTCACAGGTATCTAGTTTGGACATTCAGTATTGCGGTCAAATGAATCAGTATTCCAGATCTTTTTTGGAAGAAATGGGCACCATGTGATCTGAACCAAAAATGAAAAGGACCGTCCAGACTGTGATCAGCAACAAGTCTAAAATCCAGGGTCTGTCCTGGACTGGAGGTGTGTCAGTGTCCTTGATAAAGGTCATTTATACTCTGTGATGCAGCAGTAATGCAGAATAGTACAGTGAGATTTTAGAGCAACACATGCTGCCTTCAAGATGACATTTTTTCAAGGGACATCCATGCATTTTTCAACAAGGTGATACAAAACCATATTCTGCACAAATTACGGTGCATCCAGAAAGTGTTCACAGCATTTCACTTTTTCCATGATGATACGATTTTTTGTTTTGGTTTGGGTTTTTTTTTTTTGCAACTTTATTTAAAAAAACAACTAAGAAATCACATGTACACAAGTATTTACAGCCTTTGCTGAATACTTTGTTGATGCACCTTTGGCAGCAATTATCTGCAACCGGTTACTTTGACTTCATGCTTGGTTTGTGCTCTGACTGTCCACTGTGGGACCTTATATGTAGACAGGTGTGTGTCTTTCCAAATCATGTCCAAACAACTGAATTTACCCCAGGTGGACTCCAATTAAGCTGCAGAAACATCTCAAGGATGATCAGTGGAAACAGGAGGCACCTGAGCTCAACTGTGAACTTCATGGCAAAGACTGTGAATACTTTTGTACATGAGATTTCTCAGTTGGTGGATGTAATAAAATCATTGCTATTTATTTATTTATTTGTTTGTCTGTTAGCAGGATTACATCAAAACTCCTGCACGGATTTTGACAAAACCTTCACCACAGATAGATATTAGGTCATGAAAGAATCTACTGAATTTGAAAATACTTGATCTGGATTCTGGATCAAGATTTCACTTTATATAGGCTTTTAAGGATTACGTCAAAACTTCTTCACAGATTCTCACTAAATTTGTACCATAGATAGATATTAAGGCATGGAAGACTCCATTGAATTTTGAAGGTGATCCGGATCCAGACTGGCTGATGTAAAAAAAAAAAAAAAAAAAATTCTGATTGCTCTTGTTTTTAATAAATTTGCAAAAACTGGCCTGAGTGAGAATGTGTGGAGAATTTTGAAATGAAAAATGAAACAATGATGAGCCCATGCTGCTGAACATCTTAAGCCATGTTTGCAGGAAAAATCATGCCTGAATTACAGGAATGGATAAAAAAAAAAGAACAAATAATATGTATTTTACCAGAAAAAAAAAAAAAAAGATTAATGACTGAAGTCTGTAAATTAATACAAACAACAACAACCCCAATTCCAATGAAGTTGGGACGTTGTATAAAATGTAAATAAAAACAGAATACAATGATTTTCAAATCCTCTTCAACCTATATTCAATTGAATTCACCACAAAGACAAGATATTTAATGTTCAAAGTGATTAACGTTATTGTTTTTGTGCAAATATTTGCTCATTTTGAAATGGATGCCTGCAACAAGTTTCAGTAAAGCTGGGACAGTGGTATGTTTACCACTGTTTTACATCACCTTTCCTTCTAACAACACTCAATAAGCCTTTGGGAACTGAGTGTTGTGAAAGTGTAGGGACACGGACCCACAACAGGGGGCGTAAATGAACGGACAATGGAATAAGACAAAATACAACAATTTAATGTTGTGAATGTGCACAACAGAACAACAGACAATAGGATAGGATAGAAGACGCCCATCCAGAGAAAGCCGGATTCCACACGTCTTCCACTGCCAACGGATCTGGAGCACTCCTGAGCCACCAAGCGCTGAGTCCCCAGGTGGCCACTGCCTCCTGCTGTCAGATCGAGTACTACTGACAGAAAAAACAGACAGGTGATGGTGGGTGTGTGCACACCCAGCAAACAGTCAGAAACGGGTGGGAAACACCTCCACCTCTTAATCACAGTTTACGTGCAGATCCTGTCGGCAAAGTTCGTCGCCTCCAACCGAGGAGCGGAGTACGCCAACTCCCCACACACGACTACTCCATACAAACAGGTACATCTGCAACAATACTATTAGACACAGAAGCAAAAGACGTTACTAATGTGTTACTTCAGCCTGAGTTGTTTACCTGTTGGGTAGAACGATTTCTCGGCAGTGAGGTGAAGATGCTGCCCGGCTTTTATGGAGATGTGGTTGATGATGATGAGTGACAGATGGTGCTTGTTGATGAGTGACAGCTGCCACTCCCGGTTGCTCCGGCGCCCTCTCGTGCCTGAAGCCCGCACTTCAGGCAGGGCGCCCTCTGGTGGTGGGCCAGCAGTACCTCCTCTTCAGCAGCCCACACAACACTGAGAACACTAATTGTTGAAGCTTTGTAGGTGGAATTCTTTCCCATTCTTGCTTGATGTACGACTTCAGTTGTTCAACAGTCCGGGGTCTCCGTTGTCGTATTTTACACTTCATAATGTGCCACACATTTTCAATGGGTGACAGGTCTGGACTGCAGGCAGGCCAGTCTAGTACCCGCACTCTTTTACTACGAAGCTACATTGTTGTAACACGTGCAGAATGTGGCTTGGCATTGTCTTGCTGAAATAAGCAGGGACGTCCCTGAAAAAGACGTTGCTTGGATGGCAGCATGTGTTGCTCCAAAACCTGGATGTACCTTTCAGCATTAATGGTGCCATCACAGATGTGTAAGTTGTCCATGCCATGGGCACTAACACACCCCCATACCATCACAGATGCTGGCTTTTGAACTTTGCGCTGGTAACAATCTGGATGGCCTTTTTCCTCTTTTGTCCAGAGGATACGACATCCGTGATTTCCAAAAACAATTTGAAATGTGGACTCATCAGACCACAGCACACTTTTCCACTTTGCGTCTGTCCATTTTAAATGAGCTTGGGCCCAGAGAAGGCGGCGGCATTTATGGATGTTGTTGATGTTTAGCTTTCACGTTGCATGGTAGAGTTTTAACTTGCACTTGTAGATGTAGCGACGAACTGTGACAATGGTTTTCTGAAGTGTTCCTGAGCCCACGCGGTAAGATCCTTTACACAATGATGTCGGTTTTTAATTCAGTGCTGCCTGAGGGATCGAAGGTCACGGGCATTCAGTGTTGGTTTTCAGCCTTGCTGCTTACATGTAAAAAGTTCTCCAGATTCTCTGAATCTTCTGATTATATTATGGACTGTAGATGATGGAATCCCTAAATTCCTTTCAATTGAACATTGAGATACATTGTTCTTAAACTGTTTGTTGTGTGGGCCACTGAAGAGGAGGTACTGCTGGCCCACCACCACAAGATGGCGCCCTGCTTGAAGTGCGGGCTTCAAGAACAAGAGGGCGTCGGAGCGACCAGGAGTGACAGCTGTCACTCATCATCCGTACCAGCTGTCACTCATCCACTACTCATCACCACCACCATAAAGGCCGGACTGCAACTCCACCTCCCCGCCGAGAAATCAACTACCAATCAGGTAATTTTCTCTGCTGAACAAAAACATTGTGTAATAGTCTGAACTTCTTTTGCAGCCGTTATCCTGTGGTGTTTGCCTTATCTGTGGGATTGGCGTTTGGTGTGATCAGCGACGGCTTCGCTTCACACTCCAACCAGATAAGTGGTTAGACAGGAGCTGCACGAGTGTGTGATTGGAGGTGGAGGTGCTCCCTCCTTTACTTAATACAGACTGTGGGATTACTGAGTGTGCGACCTCACACTCATCTGGACTGTCTCTGTTCTCTGCCAGCAGTACCGGGTCTGACTGCTGAAGACAGCGGTCACCTGGGGCGCAGGGCTTGGCGGCTCCGGTGTTCTTCAGCTCCGTTGGCGGTGGAAGCTGTGTGGATCCGGCTTTTCTCTCGCCAGGCGTCTTCTATCGTCGAGCCTGCCCACACGTCACCTGGTGTATGATTGACAGTCACTGTATTGTTATTGTCTGTACATCGTTGTGTGATTCACAACATTAAATTGTTACTTTTTGGCTTATCCATTGTCCGTTCACTAACGCCCCCTGTTGTGGGTCCGTGTCACGACACTTTCACAACACTGTTGACTATTTTTTCACACAGTTCTTCACAAAGTGGTGATCCTCGCCCCATCTTTGCTTGTGAACGGCTGAGCCTTTTGGGGATGCTCCTTTTATACCCAGTCATGACACTCACAATTAGTGTCCTCAGTTCCCAAATGCTTATTGAGTGTTGTTAGAAGGAAAGGTGATGTAACCCAGTGCTAAACATACCACTGTCCCAGCTTTTTTGAAACGTGTTGCAGGCATCCATTTCAAAATGAGCAAATATTTGCACAAAAACAATAAAGTTTATCAGTGTGAACATTAAATATCTTGACTTTGTGGTGTATTCAATTGAATACAGGTTGAAGAGGATTTGCAAATCATTGTATTCTGTTTTTATTTACATTTTACAAAACGTCCCAACTTCATTGGAATTGGGGTTGTACAAATAAAGGTTATTATAAAATTCCCATTTGTTAATCAAAGGCCACGTCCAGTGTTTTGATCAGATGTTGTAGGTATCAAACAGGATACATGGTGAGTCACGTATCCTAACACACCTGATTAAAAGACAAACAGGAAACAGTACTTATAGTAAGAGCATCTGACAAACTTTGAGCCGCTGTTACTGAGGAGGAAGACAAGGGTTTGTCTTCTATTCAGCTGATCCTCCCACGTGGCGCTCGTCTGGTCGTGAGTGCAGATAAATTAATTAGGCAGGATGTGGCTGAGAGAGGCTGATCATTCTCCTCTCTGACTGGCTCATCTGTGAATTGAAAGGGATTATCAGCGTTCCCATTTTCCTTATGTGGGAAAAATGTTTAGGAGGAGAGTATCTGCTCCCGGACAACTTTACGATCTGGAGGCTTTCATTTTGCTTTTATATACTCAACAAAAATATAAACGCAACACTTTTGGTTTTGCTCCCATTTTGTATGAGATGAACTCAAAGATCTAAAACTTTTTCCACATACACAATATCACCATTTCCCTCAAACACTGTTCACAAACCAGTCTAAATCTGTGATAGTGAGCACTTCTCCTTTGCTGAAATAATCCATCCCACCTCACAGGTGTGCCATATCAAGATGCTGATTAGACACCATGATTAGTGCACAGGTGTGCCTTAGACTGCCCACAATAAAAGGCCACTCTGAAAGGTGCAGTTTTGTTTTATTGGGGGGGATACCAGTCAGTATCTGGTGTGACCACCATTTGCCTCATGCAGTGCAACATATCTCCTTCGCATAGAGTTGATCAGGTTGTCAATTGTGGCCTGTGGAATGTTGGTCCACTCCTCTTCAATGGCTGTGCGAAGTTGCTGGATATTAGCAGGAACTGGTACACGCTGTCATATACGGCGGTCCAGAGCATCCCAAACATGCTCAGTGGGTGACATGTCCGGTGAGTATGCCGGCCATGCAAGAACTGGGACATTTTCAGCTTCCAAGAATTGTGTACAGATCCTTGCAACATGGGGCCGTGCATTATCCTGCTGCAACATGAGGTGATGTTCTTGGATGTTGGCACAACAATGGGCCTCAGGATCTCGTCACGGTATCTCTGTGCATTCAAAATGCCATCAATAAAATGCACCTGTGTTCTTCGTCCATAACAGATGCCTTCCCACACCATAATCCCACCGCCACCATGGGCCACTCGATCCACAACATTGACATCAGAAAACCGCTCACCCACACGATGCCACACACGCTGTCTGCCATCTGCCCTGGACAGTGTGAACTGGGATTCATCCGTGAAGAGAACACCTCTCCAACGTGCCAAACACCAGCGAATGTGAGCATTTGCCCACTCAAGTCGGTTACGACAACGAACTGGAGTCAGGTCGATACCCCGATGAGGACGACGAGCATGCAGATGAGCTTCCCTGAGACGGTTTCTGACAGTTTGTGCAGAAATTCTTTGGTTATGCAAACCGATTGTTTCAGCAGCTGTCCGAGTGGCTGGTCTCAGACGATCTTGGAGGTGAACATGCTGGATGTGGAGGTCCTGGGCTGATGTGGTTACACGTGGTCTGCGGTAGTGAGGCTGGTTGGATGTACTGCCAAATTCTCTGAAACGCCTTTGGAGACGGCTTATGGTAGAGAAATGAACATTCAATACACGAGCAACAGCTCTGGTTGACATTCCTGCTGTCAGCATGCCAATTGCACGCTCCCTCAAATCTTGCGACATCTGTGGCATTGTGCTGTGTGATAAAACTGCACCTTTCAGAGTGGCCTTTTATTGTGGGCAGTCTAAGGCACACCTGTGCACTAATCATGGTGTCTAATCAGCATCTTGATATGGCACACCTGTGAGGTGGGATGGATTATCTCAGCAAAGGAGAAGTGCTCACTATCACAGATTTAGACTGGTTTGTGAACAATATTTGAGGGAAATGGTGATATTGTGTATGTGGAAAAAGTTTTAGATCTTTGAGTTCATCTCATACAAAATGGGAGCAAAACCAAAAGTGTTGCATTTATATTTTTGTTGAGTAGAATCCACTTCAGTGTCACAACATCTGAAAGCACAGACGGTTTTTAGGCTGAAAAATGATCCAGTCAATCAAATCATCCTTCATATACATGCAGGTTATAGGTGAAGGAAACTTTAAGAAATTGTCCAGGTCTCTATTTGTAATAGAGCTCTTGATCTCAATGGGACTAACCTGGTTAAATAAATAAATAAACACACACGTGTATATATATATATATATATATATATATATATATATATATATATATATATATATATATATATATATATATATATACGAGGTCTCTTAGATAATAAACCGACCCTTTTATTTTTTTTTTAACTATATGGATTTGAATGACATGCGATTACACCAATCATGCTTGAACCCTCGTGCGCATGCGTGAGTTTTTTTCACGCGTGTCGGTGACGTCATTTCCCTGTGGGCAGGCCTTGAGTGAGATGTGGTCCCGCCCTCTCGGCTGAATTCCTTTGTTTCACACGCTGCTCGAGACGGCGCGCGTTGCTTTATCAAAATTTTTTCTGGACCTGTGAGGAATATCCGAGTGGACACTATTCGAGAAATTAAGATGGTTTTCTGTGAAAAGTTTAACGGCTGACGAGAGATTATGGGGTGTTTCTGTCAGTGTAAGGACTTCCCACGGAGCGGGACGTCCTGCAGCGCTTCCAGGCGCCGTCGTCGGCCTGTTTCGAGCTTAAAACATCCTAATTTAAGGCTTAATTCACCCAGGACATCGTGAGAGAACAGAGAAGATTCAGAAGAGGCCGGCATGAGGAATTTATGCGGACATTCCACTGTTTAAGGACATTTTTTTAATGAAAGACGTATGCGCAAATTCGCCGAGTCGTTTCCGTGACGACTCGGCAAATCTGTGTGCGCCGCGACAGGAAAAACACCTCCGTGTTGAAAACCATTTGTAGAATTCAGGCGGCTTTTAATGGCTTTCAACAAGTGAGTAACTGAGAAATTGTTTAACAGCTTGGGCATGTTCCAACTTGCCCGTTAAGGTTTCCAACGGAGGTGTTTTTCCTGCCGCGACCCCCCGCGGTCGGGTCCAGCCCGACATGCGACTCTGCCCGCACGTTCTTTCATTACAAAATGACCGTTAACAATGGAATGTCCGAATAAACTCCTCATGCCGACTTCTTCTGAAAGTTCTCTGTTCTCTGACGACTTACTGCGTCAACAGAGCCTGAAATGTGGAAGTTTCAACTTGAAACGGCGAGACGCTGCCGCCTCGAAGCGCAGATCGCTGTCAGGCGCCGTGGACCGTCCTTAAAGCGACACTACCAGACCAAAATCTCTCATCAGCCGTTAAAATTTTTACCGAAAACCAGCTGAATTTATTGAATGGTGTCCACTCAGTTGTGCCTTACAGTTTTGAAAAAATTTTTATCAAACAAAGCAACAGTCTCTGAGCCATTCCTAACAATGAAAAAACGACGAGAGGGTGGACGACTCCTCACTCAAAGCCTGCCCACAGGCGAATGACGTAACCGACAGGCGTGAAAAAACTCTCGCATGCCCACGAGGGTTCAAGCATGTCTGATGTAATCACACGTGATTCAAATCCATATGGTTTTTGAAAAAATAATAAGGTCGGATACTTTTCTAATAGACCTCGTGTATATATATATATATATATATATATATATATATATTTCGCGGCAGTCTTTGCTTCAGTGTCCACACTGTTTAAAGCACTGTGAAGCTGCGGGAATACGTAAATCAATACATACCTTTTTCCTTTGCTCGTTTCTCCTTTTCTTCTTTCTTTTTCTTTCGAAATTGGGCACCTGATGGCTTTGATCGTTTCCTATCCATGATTATGTCTTACTCCGTTTCGACCACCTCCTCGTCCAAACATTGAATGATTCTCCTCTCCCCCTGCAGAAACTCTGCACTGTGCAGCGTTGCTCACGCGAGAGGTGAGATGGGGGGGGCGCTCTGCCGTAACGTAACCACGAACTCCCCCGTCAGGGCAACCCCCCCCCCCCCCCCCGTTTTATTTATTTATTTTTTGGACAGGTTTTTTTTTTTTTCGCACGCTCGTGCCCCCCCCCCCCGCGATGCCCGGTCGGCCTGCTTCCAGGACCGCCCCTGTCTATAATTATTCAATACACCAGGGTCAAGATTAGATTTCTTAATGAATGGTTTAATCACTGCACATTTAATGGCAAAATGCCATTCATTTGGTCCAAGGAGATGATTAAATGAATGCCATTCTGACCAAAAAATGCATCTCAGTGGGTGAGTTGGATGTCATTCATACCAAAACAAAAGCAAAATAAAACAAAACAAAAAAACATTGCAGAATAAGTGTCTGAATAAATAACTAAGTAGTAACTCTGGTAAAGTTTACAAAGAAATCCTTTGTAAATCTTTTGCATGTTTGTTGTGTATATTTTCAAAATAAATCAAATATCTGTACATGATGAATAATTCTTCCCCCAGCAGACGTCTGTTTTCAGTGCGTGTTAAAAATTAACTATGCTGGTCAAATTGTTCCAGAAAGAACAAAGGGAAGAAAACTGTGACGAACATCCCTGGTCTCCCCTACTGCCGGAGAGAGAGAGAGAGAGAGAGAGAGAGAGAGAGAGAGAGAGAGAGAGAGAGAGAGAGAGAGAGAGAGAGAGAGAGAGATTTTCTTTCGAGAGAGAGAGATTTTCTTTCGGATCCGTGGTGTCGCAGCTGCAGAGTTCTGGTCTCTGATGGACGCTGGAACACGGAATCAGACTCTGAGAGACCAGAGAACTGGATCCGGCTGAGGAGGACTGGATCCGGCTGAGGAGGACTGGATCCGGCTGGGCTGGATGGGATCACGCCGGCTGCGCTGCTGGCTGGAGGAACCATGCGCAGCTTCTCCTCAGTCCTCCTGCTGCTGGTTCTGTTCGGGTTCTGCAGCAGCACAACTTTCCCAGCTAATATCAACATCGGTGAGTGTGATCCTGGATCAGGACAGACTCATTTCCACCTCAGGTTCATGTGTCTCAAAGGCTGGTTCGTGGTTTTCTTGGTTCCTCTGAGGGAGAAGATGTTTAACTCTTCTATACAGTTTGAAGAAAACGTTCCTGTTGTCTCATATATAGCGGAACATTTTTTGTTCTGCTGGAAAATTCCCATTTCCACACAGCGAGTCGTAATTTCTGTTTCCTCTCTATAAGAATTCGATTTTAAAATTGCTTTTTTATTTTATTTATTTTTAATGTTTTTTTTTTATTAAAAACACTTAAAATATTGTCACATCTTTTCTAAAGTGTTTTCTATTTTCTTTGATCATTCTTAATATATCAATCCATGTAAAAATTCTCATTTTTGTGTTTAATTCTTACAATATTCCAGGTGGGATTTTTAATGGCATTTTAATTTAATAGAATTTTAAATTAAATACAAATATTTGCACAATAGGTGCATCTGCAACTCTGAATGTTCATTAGGGCTGTGCGTGCGTGTGTGTATGTGTGTGTGTGCGTGTGCGTCTGTGTGTGTGCGTGCGTGCGTGCGTGCACGCTCCATGCGCCACTTCAGTTTCTTTTCAGTTAATTTTAAAAAAGCCTAAAATCTCAGAGTTGTCGGTGGGTTTTCCACAATCACAAGATATTATATACTACCATTAATTTAAAATATATATATATATATATATATATATATATATACAGTGTCCAGGGTTTTATTTGTGCACGTTGAGATTATTTGGTGATTAAAGGAGATGTTGTTGCATTCAGTCTTTATTTCTGTCTGCAGATATTCACGGTGTCCATAGTAACAGGTCCTATCATGTTCCTAAAACCCTGTATGCAGGGGCGTAGGTTTGCATATGGACCATAGGGACAAGTCACAACCAATATTTTGGGATGGCAAAATAGTCCCTACCAATATTTAGCATTTTTGTTTATATAACAAAATCATTCACTATTTTTTTGCGAACTCGATACTATAATTTTAGTCGTCACGTTTTGTGTTTTCGACGTGTCAGAGTGACAGGGTTACCCATGTTGCAATTTCATTGGCTCACGTTCTTCTCACATGGACGTAAACAAAGCGCATCTCGTGGCAGGCAGTGCTTCATTTGTAAAGTGGGAGGTCCCGGAGCGCAGAGGATGGGTGGCTCCGGTGCAGTGTTGCCAGATGTACGATAATTATCGTATTTGTACGATAGTTTTGCCATCTGTACGATCTATAATGGGAAAAAACCCAAATATGTACGATAATTTCAGTTGGTTGCCCAAACACGCATCTCTCTCTGACACCCAAGAATCATTTTGCAGGCGTTGCACTCAGGCGGCATTAAAGACACACCACACACAGGGCTGCTGCAGGCTTTGGGCTGCTGGGACAGTCATTTGAATGAGTTCCCATCCAATCTCTGCAGGACAGGACAGGAAGATTCCCCAACCAACATCTTTTTTTTTTTTTTTTCGAAACTGTATTACAACAAATGCAATAACAAACGAACAAAACACAAGAGCAAAGAGATATACAAGAAAAATAAAAAAAAGTTCAAGTTCCTTATGGAAGTGTCAACATTTTTTCTGTGTTCACCAAAATCTGCACAAGTGGCATCGGATGACAACAGCGACCTCGAGGTTGAATTCGACTCATTCTAGTCTGGTAATTAACACATGTTTGTGTTAATTCACAGTCTGTTAGTGCATTTGCTTGTGCATTTGCGTTCTTTTTGTGCCATAGTTTCCCCATTAATATAATTACTGTTTAAAAATGTGACATAAAATTCTTTGTAAATTTTAAAAAAAAAAGCTAAAATAGCTACGTTGTATGCGTTTTGTTTGTGTACGATAATTTCTCCCAAAATACGATCATTTTGAGGTTTTGGTACGATAGTTTCATATTTCATATCTGGCAACACTGCTCCGGTGCAGAAAAACAAGAAGGGCGGGGGGGGAGGGGTTGCGAACAATACTGTGCGCCACACTTAAAATAAACTGCACACCCACACAAACACGCACACACACCTTCACAAATGACACTAACATCCTGCCTTTTCCTCAAAAAATACTACATTTATGTTTGCTGTCTGTCTATGTACTTTTCTGTCACTTTTGCGCTCTTTTTCATACTTTTCCCTCGTTTCTAAAGTCACCGAACGCACTTTACCGTAATATATGCAACATATAGCACACTGTTGGAAAGCACGGGTTCTTGGCTTGCTGTCAGTGTTGAAATTTTTCAGAGTGAGGGCTTACATGAGAACTTACGGTAATGAGAATCAGCGGCGCACTAGTGTGAAACTTCCGTGTTTTTCCTCTGCGTTATGACATCACAGGCTTACGTTTACCGTAATACACCATATATATAATTGGAAATCCCTTTTTTTTTGGCAAATTAGGTTGCCAGATACCTAAAACTGCATTATTGATGAAGAGAATAGATACATCTTGTTTGCAAAAACTTTTTTTTTTTTTTTGTTAGCTCCACAAGTATTTTTTTTTGTTGTTGTCTTGTTCTCTCAGGTGTAGGTCTATAGAATAGATTCGTGATTTTGGGTGCAATTTTGTTATTTAAGCTATTTGTTTGTTTGCCTACACACTTAATATTGTAAATAAAGTGTTAAATTATTCAGCATTATGTCGTCATATGTTATGTACTATGCTGTACTTGTGCGTCTAATGGTATGAGTGGGTTAGGGGGTGGTGGTGGTGAGCAGGGGGGCCGGGTGGGGTGTGTGGTATTGTCCCTACCAAAGCTGAGACCAAACCTACGCCCTTGCCTGTATGTATGTGTGTGTGTGTGTGTGTGTGTGTGTGTGTGTGTGTGTGTGTGTGTGTGTGTGTGTGTGTGTGTGTGTGTGTGTGTGTGTGTGTGTGTGTGTGTGTGTGTGTGTCAGAAAGGCAGAGGATTTTAGGAACAGTGTCTGGGCACTTTACTCAGCAGTCCTGTGCCGGAGCCTGCGGCTGGGGTTCCCTCTCCGGTTAGCGCTCATTTATTTCCACTACTGACTCATTTAGTGTCTCAGAGCTCCTGCAGCATCTGATGATGATGATGATGATCATGATGATGATGATGAAGATAAAGATGATGAAAATAAGATGATGATGATGATGATGAAGATAAAGATGATGAAAATAAGATGATGATGATGATGATGATGATGATAATGATGAAGATAAGGTTATGAAAATAAGATGATGATGATGATGTTGAAGATACATGATGATGATGATGAAGATATGATGATGATGATGATAAGATGATGAAGATAAGATGATGATGTGATGATAGATGATGAAGATAAGATTATGATGATGATGATGTTGAGGATAGATGATGATGATGTGATGATGATGATGTTGAAGATAGATGATGATGATGTGATGATGATGATGTTGAAGATTGATGATGATGATGAAGATGGTGGTCACTATGGTGATGTGTATGCAGGTTCTCGGTATTCCTGAAACATTCCAAAAGTATTTCTGGTGGGAATTCAACTCTCAACACTCAAATGAATTAAGTTTGTCCAACTTAAATTTACAAGCCGGTCTGAATGTTACTTCTGTTCATTTGGTTCATGCCACAGTCCATAAAAAGTGACTATAAAAAGTCCTTTGTTGGCGTTTCAGGTGTTTCCATGTATTTTTTTTTTTTTTTGCATCAAATGTAAAAATTAAATGAATGAATCCTTTTTCTTCATACAAAATGACAAATGATATTGACTCTTTCCTTATAACCAGGAGGGGGCCCCGATGATGTGCTGTCATTACATCTCATAGACATTTGTGAATGTGCCTCTGGCAGTACGGTTGCTAGGCAACCATCACTTTAATTGTCTTTGATTAATGGAAGAATCGACTTAATGCCTTCAATAGCAACAAGACGGAACAGAGATTAAAGGCAACTTTAATCCTGCTCGCTGATCTCGACTTTATCTCCTTAACAGTAGAAGCTCATGTTTGCAAAGTATTTGAACAGTGTAGGAAGGAAGGAAGGAAGGAAGAGATGTTAAATTTGGAAGGTCCATAAGTATTTGGACACTGACTGTCCCATCTCTGTCTTCATGATGACTTGGTTGCCACACTTACTGTTGCTAAGCAACAGGACAGTCATCATTTGCACAGGCACACACACGCGCGCACACACACACGCACACACACACACACACAACAAAATTTTATATTTAAGATGTGAAAACAAATCTGCACATGATTTAAATGAAGCAAAAATATCAAATCTTATCGGTGAACCGGAGAAGCACTTGACCTACGGCAAAACCAAATCATCACTTTTACAGCCGCACAGCGCTCAGCCTGTCAGTGGGCGGAGCTTAGATCATTTCTAAGTCAGTGATATGTGCTTCAGTTAAATTAGTGATGGACTGTGAGTTGATCCGTCTGATTAATGACATAACTAAGAGGCGCCTGGTCTCTGAGTGGCTCAAGGTTAAAGGACAAGAGTTGAGCAAGAATGTCACATACTGTGTGCGTGTGTGTGTGTGTGTGTGTGTTTGGGGGTTGGGGGGTCAGTGCCTGGTGCATCATGGGCAGCGTGGACATCTGTGAAAGCTCCATAATTTCATGTGTCATTTGTAAAGACTAACTAAATAAATAAATCTTCTGGGTTCCTGTCCACCATAAACCTGTGCAGAGGAGCCACAGACAGACAGACATCTGTGTATCTACAGTGTCTCCAATCACAGCCGCAGACGCCTGTCTGTCCCTGAGAGCTGTCACGGGTGTCTTGGTGGCTTCCCTCACGTGTCTCCTCTGTGCATGGTTGCTCAGTTTTTTTTGGAGGAGCACTCTTTCCAGTTTAAAGTCTGCGTTCATTTAGTGTAACTGCAGAAGATGTGGAGCACTTAAAATCAAGTGGAGGCTTTTTATGTGATGGTGTGTCGAAGAAATAACGAGGGAACAACCTCCGCTCACAAAAGAGGCCTGCTGAGATCAAGATGACTAACTTCCTCTTAAAGCAGGCCCTCATCCACCACGGCTGACGCTGCATCTGCTGCACAGGATGAGAGATTTGTGTGAACAGTTTTCATAGAAGGTCAGAGTGTTTCAGTTAAAACTAACTCGACACAGCAGAGGAATGTGATGACCGAGTCAGAGTTCAGGACGGGATGATTCTCTGAAAACCATAAACAGGAGCAGAAAATAAAAAAAACAAAGAGAAGAACGTCTTCACGGTGTGTCAGACTTGGACATGATTCAGGGAATCAGAGCTGTGCCTTCATGCAAGACGTCATCTTCAACGTGTTCCCTCACGCCAAGCAGGGTTCATCATTTTCAGCTTCCATGTCTGAGCGTCCACAATCAGGATCCACAACTTCACCAGCTTCAAACCTGGGATTCCACATAAAGTCTCTGTAAGTCCAGCAGTAGACCCAGCTGATATGTTATAGACGGAGATATATCACCGGGACTGCACTGTAACGCCCATACATCTATGATGTTGTCTTATGAGCACTGTGAGTCCATAGTATCTCAACCCCGCCTCCTCTCTGTGTCTTATCGTTTTCCAGCAGCGTGAAGTGGACATGGCACTGCTCAGTAACTTTTATGGTTCAGTAATTTGGAGCAGAGCACCGTCTGTAAATGCTGCTCGACGCAAATTATATCAAACAGCAGCAGCACGTCCAGTCTGTTCCATCATCTACAGCAGCACATCCAGAGTGTGTCCATGTCCAACCCTACGGTCACTTTAGCTACAAGTGGTGACCTGCTGTTCATTTGCCACCAGAGGGGGCGTTTTGTGATGGCAAGAGAAAACGGTCGCTCTGCTGCCCGCTAGGCGGGGCCAGTAAATAGACTGGAGGCCTATTTTATGCAAATGCTGAGTGCCGTGATACAATGACAGCCAATCAGAGTGAAAAGGCAGTGTGATGTCAGCTGACTGCTCCCTCGAGCACGCTAATCCAAGATGGTAGAAAACACTGGGAAATATCTAATTTCTGTATAAATCTAATATCTTTCTCATAACACTTTAAAATCTAAACATGCTGTTTTTGTAACCAGATAAAACTCTGACATGATTTACAGGAACGCCACTGAAAGATGTCAGACTGAAACAAATCAAGTGAGCTTTGGTTCTGTGAAGCAGTTGAGCTTCAAAGAGTCAAAGGAACAGGGTGTGGTTTTCCCACGAGCCGGCCACGCCCCCGGGAACGCCCATCCAGAGACAAACGTTTGTCACCCTCATTTGTACCTAATGTGATCTCTCTCTCTCTCTCTCTCTCTCTGGCCTTCCTCATCTCTGAAGATATGGTCCCAGTTGCAGTAGTGGAACAAGAAGACTTTAAAAAGCTGCTAAAAACAACTGACTCACTCCTGTCTTTTCCATTTCTTGTTTGTTTGCACAACTGTGCTTTGGTTCTTCTTCAAATAAAAGTGTTTGTGACATCACCATCCAGTGAAAACGGAATATTTTGCCCATTTCATTTAAGATGCAGACATATATAACGTTCACTCTGAGAACACCAGCTGCTATGACTGTTGTCTTTGGGAGGACGTTCTGCACAGTGAAGTCATGGGCGGCATGGTGGATTAGTGGTTAGCACTGTTGCCTCACAACAAGAAGGTCATGGATTCGACTCCCACCTGTGGTCTTTCTGTGTGGAGTTTGTGTGAGTTTCCTCAGGTTGCCCGGTTTCCTCCCACATCCAAAGACATGCAGGTGAACTGGAGACTTTATATTTGTCCAGGTCTCCTTTGTAAAAGAGGTCTCAATGGGACTAACCTGGTTAAAAAAAAATAAAAAAATTTCTTTGTGATTAAAATAGCCACATTTCAATCTGACAGACATTTTGTAGTGTTGGAATCTCAGAAATGAAAATATGTGGAACATTCCAACTTCTTGAAAATGAGGTGGGCTTCATAGATAATTGGCAAAGCTTCTGGGGAAAACCTGGTCTTGTTAGGAGAGACGGCATCCATCCCACTTTGGATGGAGCAGCTCTCATTTCTAGAAATCTGGCTAATTTTCTTAAATCCTCCAAACCGTGACTATCCAGGGTTGGGACCAGGAAGCAGAGTTGTAGTCTTACACACCTCTCTGCAGCTTCTCTCCCCCTGCCATCCCCTCATTACCCCATCCCCGTAGAGACGGTGCCTGCTCCCAGACTACCAATAACCAGCAAAAATCTATTTAAGCATAAAAATTCAAAAAGAAAAAATAATATAGCACCTTCTACTGCACCACAGACTAAAACAGTTAAATGTGGTCTATTAAACATTAGGTCTCTCTCTTCTAAGTCCCTGTTGGTAAATGATATAATAATTGATCAACATATTGATTTATTCTGCCTAACAGAAACCTGGTTACAGCAGGATGAATATGTTAGTTTAAATGAGTCAACACCCCCGAGTCACACTAACTGTCAGAATGCTCGTAGCACGGGCCGGGGCGGTGGATTAGCAGCAATCTTCCATTCCAGCTTATTAATTAATCCAAAACCCAGACAGAGCTTTAATTCATTTGAAAGCTTGTCTCTTAGTCTTGTCCATCCAAATTGGAAGTCCCAAAAACCAGTTTTATTTGTTATTATCTATCGTCCACCTGGTCGTTACTGTGAGTTTCTCTGTGAATTTTCAGACCTTTTGTCTGACTTAGTGCTTAGCTCAGATAAGATAATTATAGTGGGCGATTTTAACATCCACACAGATGCTGAGAATGACAGCCTCAACACTGCATTTAATCTATTATTAGACTCTATTGGCTTTGCTCAAAAAGTAAATGAGTCCACCCACCACTTTAATCATATCTTAGATCTTGTTCTGACTTATGGTATGGAAATAGAAGACTTAACAGTATTCCCTGAAAACTCCCTTCTGTCTGATCATTTTTTAATAACATTTACATTTACTCTGATGGACTACCCAGCAGTAGGGAATAAGTTTCATTACACTAGAAGTCTTTCAGAAAGCGCTGTAACTAGGTTTAAGGATATGATTCCTTCTTTATGTTCTCTAATGCCATATAACAACACAGTGCAGAGTAGCTACCTAAACTCTGTAAGGGAGATAGAGTATCTCGTCAATAGTTTTACATCCTCATTGAAGACAACTTTGGATGCTGTAGCTCCTCTGAAAAAGAGAGCTTTAAATCAGAAGTGTCTGACTCCATGGTATAACTCTCAAACTCGTAGCTTAAAGCAGATAACCCGTAAGTTGGAGAGGAAATGGCGTCTCACTAATTTAGAAGATCTTCACTTAGCCTGGAAAAAGAGTCTGTTGCTCTATAAAAAAGCCCTCCGTAAAGCTAGGACATCTTTCTACTCATCACTAATTGAAGAAAATAAGAACAACCCCAGGTTTCTTTTCAGCACTGTAGCCAGGCTGACAAAGAGTCAGAGCTCTATTGAGCTGAGTATTCCATTATCTTTAACTAGTAATGAGTTCATGACTTTCTTTGCTAACAAAATTTTAACTATTAGAGAAAAAATTACTCATAACCATCCCAAAGACGTATCGTTATCTTTGGCTGCTTTCAGTGATGCCGGTATTTGGTTAGACTCTTTCTCTCCGATTGTTCTGTCTGAGTTATTTTCATTAGTTACTTCATCCAAACCATCAACATGTTTATTAGACCCCATTCCTACCAGGCTGCTCAAGGAAGCCCTACCATTATTTAATGCTTCGATCTTAAATATGATCAATCTATCTTTGTTAGTTGGCTATGTACCACAGGCTTTTAAGGTGGCAGTAATTAAACCATTACTTAAAAAGCCATCACTTGACCCAGCTATCTTAGCTAATTATAGGCCAATCTCCAACCTTCCTTTTCTCTCAAAAATTCTTGAAAGGGTAGTTGTAAAACAGCTAACTGATCATCTGCAGAGGAATGGTCTATTTGAAGAGTTTCAGTCAGGTTTTAGAATTCATCATAGTACAGAAACAGCATTAGTGAAGGTTACAAATGATCTTCTTATGGCCTCGGACAGTGGACTCATCTCTGTGCTTGTTCTGTTAGACCTCAGTGCTGCTTTTGATACTGTTGACCATAAAATTTTATTACAGAGATTAGAGCATGCCATAGGTATTAAAGGCACTGCGCTGCGGTGGTTTGAATCATATTTGTCTAATAGATTACAATTTGTTCATGTAAATGGGGAATCTTCTTCACAGACTAAAGTTAATTATGGAGTTCCACAAGGTTCTGTGCTAGGACCAATTTTATTCACTTTATATATGCTTCCCTTAGGCAGTATTATTAGACGGTATTGCTTAAATTTTCATTGTTACGCAGATGATACCCAGCTTTATCTATCCATGAAGCCAGAGGACACACACCAATTAGCTAAACTGCAGGATTGTCTTACAGACATAAAGACATGGATGACCTCTAATTTCCTGCTTTTAAACTCAGATAAAACTGAAGTTATTGTTCTTGGCCCCACAAATCTTAGAAACATGGTGTCTAACCAGATCCTTACTCTGGATGGCATTACCCTGACCTCTAGTAATACTGTGAGAAATCTTGGAGTCATTTTTGATCAGGATATGTCATTCAAAGCGCATATTAAACAAATATGTAGGACTGCTTTTTTGCATTTACGCAATATCTCTAAAATCAGAAAGGTCTTGTCTCAGAGTGATGCTGAAAAACTAATTCATGCATTTATTTCCTCTAGGCTGGACTATTGTAATTCATTATTATCAGGTTGTCCTAAAAGTTCCCTAAAAAGCCTTCAGTTAATTCAAAATGCTGCAGCTAGAGTGCTGACGGGGACTAGAAGGAGAGAGCATATCTCACCCATATTGGCCTCTCTTCATTGGCTTCCTGTTAATTCTAGAATAGAATTTAAAATTCTTCTTCTTACTTATAAGGTTTTGAATAATCAGGTCCCATCTTATCTTAGGGACCTCGTAGTACCATATCACCCCAATAGAGCGCTTCGCTCTCAGACTGCAGGCTTGCTTGTAGTTCCTAGGGTTTGTAAGAGTAGAATGGGAGGCAGAGCCTTCAGCTTTCAGGCTCCTCTCCTGTGGAACCAGCTCCCAATTCAGATCAGGGAGACAGACACCCTCTCTACTTTTAAGATTAGGCTTAAAACTTTCCTTTTTGCTAAAGCTTATAGTTAGGGCTGGATCAGGTGACCCTGAACCATCCCTTAGTTATGCTGCTATAGACGTAGACTGCTGGGGGGTTCCCATGATGCACTGTTTCTTTCTCTTTTGCTCTGTATGCACCACTCTGCATTTAATCATTAGTGATCGATCTCTGCTCCCCTCCACAGCATGTCTTTTTCCTGGTTCTCTCCCTCAGCCCCAACCAGTCCCAGCAGAAGACTGCCCCTCCCTGAGCCTGGTTCTGCTGGAGGTTTCTTCCTGTTAAAAGGGAGTTTTTCCTTCCCACTGTAGCCAAGTGCTTGCTCACAGGGGGTCGTTTTGACCGTTGGGGTTTTACATCATTATTGTATGGCCTTGCCTTACAATATAAAGCGCCTTGGGGCAACTGTTTGTTGTGATTTGGCGCTATATAAAAAAAAAATTGATTGATTGATTGATTGAACTCATCCATGTGGAGCATTTTCCACTGGGGACAAATGTTGCTGGTGTGACTCCGCCCACTGTTTTTTGGCCACAGTGGTTCTTGTCTGTTTGTGTGGTTGTTTGTTTGCAGCGCTGTCTGTGTGTCCTTCAGTCCTATGTTGCTCGCAGTAACGTGTCTGAGTGCAGGAGAAAACGCTTTGACTGGGTTTGCTGACATCGAGTGTCTGTGGATGATGAGCTGCAGAGCTGTTTATTCTCCTAAAATGTAAAAATAATGTGAGTCATCAGAGCGTGGCTGCAGGTTGCACTCAGGTTTCCTGCTGATGTGGCATCATGTCGAACTAACCTGGATTTCAATGGAATAAAATCACTTCTGCAGCCGTCTGAGCCTCACGCACACAGGCTGACCAATCAGGCTGCAGAACCAGTAGCAGCACAGGTCCTGATGCTGAAAACACAACATCAGGATTCAGGCCAGATGTTTGGACACTGTGGCACAGACTGTCTTCACCAATAAATGCATAAGTAAAAATAACAATCAGGCGTGGGAGCACTGCCACACCTACTCCACCAGGGGGCCCAGCAGGCCAAAGTAAGTATTCAGCACCTACAAAAAAAAAAGACTCACCTGATGAACTGCAATATATGGAGACCAAAAAAAAAAAAAAAAGAACATATTTGCAGGAAAAGTAGATTTAATTCAGCTTGGACAAACTCTATTCATTAGATGGAAATCAAGCACAAAACTTAGCTGATTAACTCTTTTTTTTCCAGTGAGTGGCCACAACTGACAGATCAAATAGGCTTTTTTTTTTTAAAAAATCAAACTTTTATTTTGTACATTTTTAAATTTAATTAATTCATTTTTGTAAATTAAAAAATGTAAATTTAATTATATATATATATATTTTTTTTTTATTTATTTATTTTTTTTTTCACTTATTTTTCAGCTTTACCACCAAATTTTGAAGTGAATATTTAAAAGTGTGTGACATTCCCTGACTATGAGTCTGTGTATTTATGGTCTGGTTTTGGACAGCTTGGTCAGTATTTATGATTTCCGGCGTCCTCTCGGTGATGTCCAGTCATGTGACCCTCCCTGAGGTGGAAGCAGAAGCTCCTCATCCTCTTTTTCTGCCACATGTTTTTCTGTTCTTCTCATTCACACCAAATTGCTCGCAGATGTTCGTAAATGTGAAAACAGACCCATTAAAAGACATCCACAGGAGGCGGATTCTATTTTGTCCACATTGTTTGGACACAAACTGATTCTTGCTGTGTCTTTGTCCTTCAGGAGGCCTTTTCCCACCCGGCTCCCATGAGTATGAGGTCTTTCGCTTTGCTCTGGCCCAATACCAGGACGTCGCCAAACTGGTGCCACAGGTGGACATGGTGGACACTGGCAGCAGCTTCGCCATGACCTACGCCTGTGAGTTCACTGCCACAGCACCCAGCTCTCCGTCCTCTGTTTTGTGTCAGGAAATGTTTTCTTCTGTCCATTCAAAAGCAGCCTTCATTCTGCGGTGACGGCGGACGTACTGGCGGAGCATCAGGTGGAAAGACTTACGCAAACACAGACTCTCTTTAACCGTGTGAATCCGTTTAATTACGGTAAACGGACCGCACTTACATAGCACTTTCTATCTATATCAGAAGCCCAAAGCGCTTTACAGTAATGACTCACATTCACCCATTCACACACACACACACACACACCGATGTCAGGGTGCTGCCATGTGTGATGGAGGCCAGCAGGAGGCACTGTGCATATGGTAGTCCCCAAACCTCACTCCCCTGACAGCTAAAAGGGTTCTCTGGCCACTCAGGTCAGAGTCGAGATTTTAGCCGACTGGTCAGAGCGTCTGCCTCCAGTGCTGGAGATCGTGTCCCGAGTCACCAACAAGCACAACGCAGAATGAAGAGGGAGTGCAGCCGCTACACACAGGGAGCAACCTGGGGATTAAGGATGTTGCCCAAGGGCCCTTAGTGATTTCCCAACTAGATGGGGGGTTTGAAACAAGGATCCTTTGGTCACAAGCCCACTGCTTAACCACAACACCATCCCCGCCCAGCCACTAATAAAAACTTATCTTCATAACTCTAAATACATTACTCAGGGTGATAAAAATGCACAGCGCCACTCCGGCGTGTCAGACAGATCACAGAGATGATTAATGCATAATCTTGCTCCTTCTGCAGACATCAGCTCACAGCCTGGACTCTCTGTGCCATTAAAACCACATCAGGTGACACAGACGAGTTTATCGTCTGAGCTCAGAGTTTTAACCAAACAAAAGTAACTCAGCAATATTTTACACTGAGCTGTTTCATGTCCAGGTGCAGTCATTCATTCATTCATTCATTCATTCATTCATTCATTCATTCATTCATTCATTTTCCATTGCTTTTTTGGCTCACAGTGGCAGCAGACCAAGCAGCTCATCCTGTATCCATCCATCCATCCATCCATCCATCCATTTTCTTCCGCTTTATCCGGAGTCGGGTCGCGGGGGCAGCAGCTCAAGCAAAGCCACCCAGACCTCCCGATCCACACACACCTCCCCCAGCTCCTCTGGGGGAACCCCAAGGCGTTCCCAAGCCAGCTGAGAGATGTAGTCCCTCCAGCGTGTCCTGGGTCTTCCCCGGGGCCTCCTCCCAATGGGACGTGCCCGGAACACCTCTCCAGCAAGGCGTCCAGGGGGCATCTGGAAAAGATGCCCGAGCCACCTCAACTGACTCCTTTCGACGTGGAGGAGCAGTGGCTCGACTCCGAGCTCCTCCCGAGTGACCTAGCTCCTCACCCTATCTCTAAGGGAGTGGAGGAAACTCATCTCGGCTGCTTGTACTCGCGATCGCCTTCTTTCGGTCATGAGCCAAATCTCATGACCATAGGTGAGGATCAGAACGTAGATCGATCAGTAAATCGAGAGCTTTGCTCCCCTACTCAGCTCTCTCTTCACCACGACGGTCCGATACAGCGATCGCTTCACTGCAGACGCTGCACTGATCCGTCTATCGATCTCACGCTCCATCCGTCCCTCACTCGTGAACAAGACCCCAAGATACTTAAACTCCTCCACTTGAGGCAAGGACACTCCACCGACCTGAAGAGGGCAAAGCACCTTTTTCTGGTCAAGAACCATAGCCTCGGATTTGGAGGTGCTGATCTTCATCCCGGATGCTTCACACTCGGCTGCAAACCGCCCCAGTGCATGCTGAAGGTCCTGATTTGACGAAGCCAACAGAACCACATTGTCCGCAAACAGCAGAGACGAGATTCTGTGGTTCCCAAACCAGACCCCCTCTACACCCTGGCTGCGCCTAGAAATTCTGTCCATAAAAATAAGGAACAGAACCAGTGACAAAGGGCAGCCCTGGCGAAGGTCAACGTGCACTGGAAACAGGTTTGACTTACTACCGGCAATGCGAACCAAGCTCCTGCTGCGGTCGTACAGGGACCGGATAGCCCTTAGCAAAGGACCCCAGACCCCGTACTCCCGGAGCACTCCCCACAGGGTGCCCCGAGGGACACGGTCAAACGCCTTCTCCAGATCCACAAAACACATGTGGAATGGTTGGGCGAACTCCCATGAACCCTCGAGCACCCGATGGAGCGTGTAGAGCTGGTCCAGTGTGCCACGACCAGGACGAAAACCACACTGCTCCTCCTGAATCCAAGGTTCAACCATCGGTTGAATTCTCCTCTCCAGTACTCTAGAATAGACCTTACCGGGGAGGCTGAGGAGTGTGATCCCCCTATAGTTGGAACACACCTTCCGGTCCCCCTTCTTAAACAGAGGGACCACCACCCCGGTCTGCCAATCCAGAGGCACTGTCCCCGATCGCCACGCGATGTTGCAGAGGCGTGTCAGCCAAGACAGTCCCACAACATCCAGAGACTTAAGGTAGTCAGGATGAATTTCATCCACCCCAGGAGCCTTGCCACCGAGGAGCTTTCTAACCACCTCATGACTTCGGCCTGGGTAATGGATGAGTCCGCCTCCAAGTCCCCAGTCTCTGCTTCCTCTTTGGAAGACGTGACGATCATCCTGTGATGCTCATCCTGCACTTCCCTGTCTTTAGCCAATTAATTAATTAATGTTTTTAATTAATTGATTTCCATTTATATAGCACCAAATCATAACAAAGTTGCCTCAAGGTGCGTCACACAAGTAAAGTCTAACCTTACCGACCCCCAGAGCAAGAACACGGGCGACAGTGGTGCCAAGTCCTCAAACTCTTTCTGGCAGGTCAAGAATATTTTCAGGTCAAGGTTATTTTCTAATTATTTCATTTTACACAACATCAGATAAAAGCATGTTGTTCCTCTTTGTGGCTGTCGGTGTTTGTGGCGGTCGGTGTGTTCTTCCTGTTTGTGGCAGTAGGTGTATTCTTCCTCTTTGCGGCTGTTGGCGTGTTATTTCACTTTGTGGCAATAGGTGTGTTGTTCCTCTTTGTGGTGGTCAATGTGTTCTTCCTCGTTGTGGCTGTTGGTGTGTTGTTCCTCTTTGCGGCTGTCAGTGTGTTATTCCACTTTGCGGCTGTCAGCATGTTGTTCCTCTTTGTGGTGGTTGGTGTTTTTCCTCTTTGTGGCAGTCAGTGTATTGCTCCTCTTTGCGGCTGTCGGCGTTTGTGGCGGTCGGTGTGTTCTTCCTGTTTGTGGCAGTAGGTGTATTCTTCCTCTTTGCGGCTGTTGGCGTGTTATTTCACTTTGTGGCAATAGGTGTGTTGTTCCTCTTTGTGGTGGTCAATGTCTTCTTCCTCGTTGTGGCTGTTGGTGTGTTGTTCCTCTTTGCGGCTGTCAGTGTGTTATTCCACTTTGCGGCTGTCAGCATGTTGTTCCTCTTTGTGGTGGTTAGTGTTTTTCCTCTTTGTGGCAGTAGGTTTGTTCTTCCTCTTTGTGGTGGTCAGTGTGTTTTTCCTCTTTGTGGCAGTAGGTTTGTTCTTCCTCTTTGTGGTGATCAGTGTGTTTTTCCTCTTTGTGGCAGTAGGTTTGTTCTTCCTCTTTGTGGCAGTAGGTATGTTATTCCTCTTTGTGGCAGTCAGTGTATTGCTCCTTTTTGTGGTGGTCAGTGTGTTTTTCCTCTTTGTGGCAGTAGGTTTGTTCTTCCTCTTTGTGGCAGTAGGTATGTTATTCCTCTTTGTGGCAGTCAGTGTATTGCTCCTTTTTGTGGTGGTCAGTGTGTTCTTCCTCTTTGTGGCAGTAGGTGTGTTATTCCTCTTTGTGGTGGTTGGTGTGTTGTTCCTCTTTGTGGTGGTCGGTGTGTTCTTCCTCTTTGTGGCAGTAGGTGTGTTATTCCTCTTTGTGGTGGTTGGTGTGTTCTTCCTCTTTGTGGCAGTAGGTGTGTTATTCCTCTTTGTGGTGGTTGGTGTGTTGTTCCTCTTTGTGGTGGTCGGTGTGTTCTTCCTCTTTGTGGCAGTAGGTGTGTTATTCCTCTTTGTGGTGGTCAATGTGTTCTTCCTCTTTGTGGCAGTAGGTGTATTCTTCCTCTTTGCGGCTGTTGGCGTGTTATTTCACTTTGTGGCAATAGGTCTGTTGTTCCTCTTTGCGGCTGTTGGCGTGTTATTCCACTTTGTGGCTGTCAGCATGTTGTTCCTCTTTGTGGTGGTTGGTGTTTTTCCTCTTTGTTGCAGTCAGTGTATTGCTCCTCTTTGCGGCTGTCGGCGTGTTTTTCCTCTTTGCGGCTGTCGGCGTGATTTCCTCTTTGCGGCTGTCGGCGTGTTTTTCCTCTTTGTGGCAGTACGTGTGTTTTTCCTCTTTGTGGCAGTAGGTGTGTTTTTCCTCTTTGTGGCAGTAGGTGTGTTTTTCCTCTTTGTGGCAGTAGGTATGTTTTCCCTCTTTGCGGCTGTCGGCGTGTTATTTCACTTTGTGGCGGTTGGTGTGTTCTTCCTCTTTGCTGCAGTAGTTTTGTTCTTCCTCTTTGCGGCTGTTGGCGTGTTATTTCACTTTGTGGCGATAGGTGTGTTATTCCTCTTTGTGGTGGTCGGCGTGTTGTTCCTCTTTGTGGCGGTCAGTGTGTTTTTCCTTTTTGTGGCAGTAGGTGTGTTTTTCCTCTTTGTGGCAGTAGGTATGTTTTACCTCTTTGCGGCTGTCGGCGTGTTATTTCACTTTGTGGCGTTGGTGTGTTCTTCCTCTTTGCTGCAGTAGTTTTGTTCTTCCTCTTTGTGGCGGTCAGTGTGTTCTTCCTCTTTGTGGCGGTCAGTGTGTTTTTCCTCTTTGTGGCAGTAGGTGTGTTTTTCCTCTTTGTGGCAGTAGGTATGTTTTGCCTCTTTGCGGCTGTCGGCGTGTTATTTCACTTTGTGGCGTTGGTGTGTTCTTCCTCTTTGCTGCAGTAGTTTTGTTCTTCCTCTTTGTGGTGGTCGGCGTGTTGTTCCTCTTTGTGGCGGTCAGTGTGTTTTTCCTCTTTGTGGCGGTCAGTGTGTTTTTCCTCTTTGTGGCAGTAGGTGTGTTTTTCCTCTTTGTGGCAGTAGGTATGTTTTCCCTCTTTGCGGCTGTCGGCGTGTTATTTCACTTTGTGGCGTTGGTGTGTTCTTCCTCTTTGCTGCAGTAGTTTTGTTCTTCCTCTTTGTGGTGGTCGGCGTGTTTTTCCTCTTTGTGGCGGTCAGTGTGTTTTTCCTCTTTGTGGCGGTCAGTGTGTTTTTCCTCTTTGTGGCAGTAGGTGTGTTTTCCTCTTTGTGGCAGTAGGTATGTTTTCCCTCTTTGCGGCTGTCGGCGTGTTATTTCACTTTGTGGCGTTGGTGTGTTCTTCCTCTTTGCTGCAGTAGTTTTGTTCTTCCTCTTTGTGGCGGTCAGTGTGTTCTTCCTCTTTGTGGCAGTAGGTTTGTTGTTCCTCTTTGCAGCTGTCGGTGTGCTGTTCCTGTGGCATTGTCACGGTTGAGTTTCGGTCATGGGTCAGTGCTTCACTCTGCAGACATTTGGCTGAGGAGTAAATGGAGTAAGTGGAATAAATGGAGTGGTGTGTTCACAGAGCTGACTGCAGCAATAATGGATGCTGGCTCGGGAACACACACGTTATTCAACTGTGTGCTGACCTGCTTCTTTCTTTTTGCAGCCCTCCTGATCACACCTGACTTCAGGTCTGCACACACTCAAACACATCACATCAGTGATTTACCTCAAGAGACCAAAGACAAACAGGAATAACATCACTCATGTCTCTGTCCACATTAAAACACATTCCAACTCATCACTCATTCATTAAATGCTGTGGAGAGCCTGAATCCACACAGGGACCGGGATCTACTCCAGGAGTCTGCAGCTCTTTAATTTTTTGTTAGAAGCTCAGTAACTGTGAGACCAGTGATGACTGTCCCTACATAGACTTTAGTCTAATCAGGATGAAGATCTGGATCTAGATTGGTGGTGCTGCATGTATAGGTGTTTTACAGGGTGGACAGGGACTATCCCCTGTGGAGGATCTTTGGGTCCCGCTGGAATGACTTTGTTTCCAATGAACCGTTACTTAGTGAGACTCAGAGGATCACTGATACTGTGAGGGAACATCAGACACCACATTTAGTCCATGTGGTGAGTTTCTCTGGACATGATCCAGAACACAGGTGTCTCAGTGTGGAGGACCCCAGAGAGTGTTTTTCTTCTAGTTTGGAATTCTAATGCTTACACACTGATGACATATATACTGAAAAAATACACTTTCTTCTTCTTCTTCATCTTCTTCTTCTTCTTCTTCTCATTATTATCATTATTATTGTTATTATTATTGGAGATCGTAACATTATTGACTATTATTAACTCAAAGTGCTTTACAGTAATGCCTCACATTCACCCTGATGTGAAGGCTGCCGCCATACAAGGTACTTACTACACACCTGGACCAACTAGGGGATTAAGGACCTTGCCCAAGGGCCCTTAGTGATTTTCCGGTCAGGCTGGGATTTGAACCGAGCATCCTCTGACCTCAAGCCCATCAATTAACCACTGGACCATCACCTCCCCTGATCAGTCATTCGTTTCCATCTCTCCCTGTCCTCTGTATCTTCCTCTGTCTCATCAACCACCTGCATGTCCTCCCTCAGTACATTCATAAACATCCTCTTTGTCCTCCCTCTTCTCCTCCTGCCTGGTGGCTCCATCCTCAGCATCCTTCTCCCTGTATAACCTGGGTCCCTCCTCTGTACATGTCCAAACCATCTCAGTCTCACCTATTCTGCAGTGATTAAACCATTACTTAAGAAACCTAATCTTGACCCTAGTGTATTGAAAAACTGTAGGCTGATATCAAATCTATCATTTTGTTCTAAAATTCTGGAAAAAGTGGTGTCACGGCAGCTCGTGGACTATCTTACTGAGAATAATCTCTGAGCCACTGCAGTCTGCTTTTAGAAAATATCATTGCACAGAGACGGCTCTCACTAAAGTGGTGAATGATCTTCTGCTTGCAATGGATTCGGATGCCACTACGGTTCTGGTGCTGTTAGATCTCAGTGCTGCATTTGATACAGTGGATCATCATATTCTACTTGATAGGCTGGAAAATCACTTTGAGATTACTGGGAGTGCCCTTGCATGGTTGACATCTTTTAAACTCTGATAAGACTGAAATGATGGTTCTTGGTCCAGTGAGACATCGGCATCAATTTGACCAGTTAACGCTCAGCCTAGGCTCGTGTGTCATACATCACACTGACAAAGTGAGGAACCTTGGGGTAATTTTTGATCCTACATTGTCCTTTGACCTCCACATTAGAAATATTACTAGGACTGCTCTTTTCCACCTGCAAAATATAGTGAAGATTCGTTCCATCCTGTCTATGGCTGATGCTGAGACCATGATTCATGTGTTTATCTCTTCTAGATTGGACTACTGCAATGTTCTATTTTCTGGTTTACTGCAGTCTAGCATTAGGGCTCTCTAATTGGTTCAAAATGCTGCAGCCAGACTTTTGACAGGAAGCAGAAAGTTCGACCACATTACACACATTTTTGCATCCCTTCACTGGCTTCCTGTCCCAGTGAGATCAGATTTTAAGGTTGTGTTACTAGTCTATAAAATTGTTCATGGACTGGCACCTCCCTACTTAGCTGACCTAATTAAACCCTACGTACCGGCCCGGGCTTTGCGTTCTCGGGGTGCAGGACTACTTTGTGTCCCTAGGGTGAATAAGAAGTCTGCAGGTCACAGAGCTTTCTCTTATCGTGCCCCCTGTTTTGTGGAATGATCTCCCTGCGTCAATAAAACAGTCAGATTCTGTGGAGACTTTCAAGTCCAGACTGAAGACGCACTTATTTTCCCTTTCCAATGGGTTGCATACTAGGTATAGTATAGTTCTGTGCTTTTTACCCTTTTAAATTCATTTTATTAGGAAACGGAGCATGCCGTGGCCTCATCTTTATTTAGACCTTACTTGTGTGAAGCACCTTAAGGCAACTTTGTTGTGATTTGGCACTATATGAATGAAAATAAATTGAAATTGAAAGTAACAGCACAGGCTGTGGTGTGCACATCTCACGAGAAACACTGTTAAAATTAGTTAAAGCAAATTCATTCTGTGTTCCACTTCACTGTGACTGTCGAAGTAACAAACAAAAGTCATTCTAATCCGTCTCTGTATTTCATGGGTGTCTTGTGGCTTTCCTCACTCGTTTTCAGGCACACACTCACTCCATTTTCGGGGATGACCTGTTTCAGTCAGGTTTGCTGTGCTGTTTCTTACTCTTTAGCACTGGAATTAAACTATTGAGCTTTTTAATCTGCTGACTTGTCAGTAAGATGAGAGAAGATCAACAGAATACTGTCCACAATGTTTCTGTCCAATAAAAACAGAAGCACACTGATTTTTCCACTGATCTATGATTTTGATGTATTTGCGTTTAACACCTGACGTTCTATCAGTTTCTATTATTAACTGGCTTTGTGTGTGGAATAAAGGAGCCAGACACTGAGCTGTGCGTCTGTTCTTCTTCTGCGTGTCCTCGTCAGATGTGAGTCCGTCACACTGTTCAGTGTCTCTGTCAGTCTGAGGTTGTAAAACACACTCACACTGCAGCTCTGACACGTTTTCACAACCAGAGACAAACGCACAGAGTTCATGACTGACAGCTCAACCAGCAACCAAATGCACACAGAGTGCAGGTCTGAGCGGCGACGTGTTGGTCCTTCACACACATAAATTATCACTGTCAGTGTTATTCTGATAGCGATAATTGCACTGTCAGTGTTAAAGAAACAGCAGCGTTACTTTAACACGGACAGGGTTAACTTTAACATTGTCAGTGTTAAAGAAACAGCAGCGTTACTTTAACACGGACAGGGTTAACTTTAACATTGTCAGTGTTAAAGAAACAGAAACATTACTTTAACACTGATAGGGTTAACTTTAACATTGTCAGTGTTAAAGAAACAGCAGCGTTACTTTAACACGGACAGGGTTAACTTTAACACTGTTAGTGTTAAAGAAACAGCAACATTACTTTAACACGGACAGGGTTAACTTTAACACTGTTAGTGTTAAAGCAACAGCACTGTTACGTTAACATGGACAGGGTTAAATTTAACACTGTTAGTGTTAAAGCAAGAGTAGTATTACTTTAACACGGACAGGGTTAACTTTAACACTGTTAGCATTAAAGAAACAGCAGCGTTACTTTAACACAGACAAGGTTAACTTTAACACTGTCAGTGTTAAAGCAACAGCACTGTTACTTTAACATGGACCGGGTTAACTTTAACACTGTTAGTGTTAAAGAAACTGTTGTGTGGGCCGCTGAAGAGGAGGTACTGCTGGCCCACCACCACTAGAGGGCGCCCTGCCTGGAGTGCGGGCTCCAGGCACCGGAGGGCGCTGCCGCCTTACGGGAGCAGCCAGGATGACAGCTGTCATCTATCACTGGAGACAGCTGATCCCAATCACTGAGGAGGTATATCAGCAGGACGGCATCTCCACCTCATTTGCCGAGATATCGCTCTACCAAGGAGGTAACGAACTCAGCCAGCCCTTCATCATTTGTGAAAGGAATGTATTGGATAAGTATCCTAGTTACTAGACAGTGTTGTTTTCTGATTAGAGGTGGAGGTGGTGTTTTCCACCCCACGTGTTGTTGAGTGCAGCCGCACCCACGTCTGACTGTGTCTGTTCCTCGCCAGCAGTACCGGATCCGACGAGTGGAGGCAGAGACCACCTGGGAGTTCGGGACTTGGCAGTTCCGGTATTCCCGGGGTTCGGTGGCAGAGGAAATCGGGTGGTTCCGGTTCGTCTTGGACAGACGTCTCCTATCGTCGAGCCTGCCCACACGACACCGTTGGAATTTAACTTGAGACCGAAATTGTGATTTGTTGTATTTGTTGTGCGTGTTCACAACAGTAAAGCCTTGTTATTTGACTTTCTTCATTGTCCGTTCATTTGCGCCCCCTGTTGTGGGTCCGTGTACTGACACTTTCCCAACAGAAACAGCAACGTTACTTTAACACGGACAGGGTTCATTTTAACCCTGTCCGTGTTAAAGCAACAGCACTGTTACGTTAACATGGACAGGGTTAAATTTAACACTGTTAGTGTTAAAGCAAGAGTAGTATTACTTTAACACGGACAGGGTTAACTTTAACACTGTTAGCATTAAAGAAACAGCAGCGTTACTTTAACACAGACAAGGTTAACTTTAACACTGTCAGTGTTAAAGCAACAGCACTGTTACTTTAACATGGACCGGGTTAACTTTAACACTGTTAGTGTTAAAGCAAGAGTATCATTACTTTAACATGGACAGGGTTAACTTTAACACTGTTAGTGTTAAAGAAACAGCAACGTTACTTTAACACGGACAGGGTTAACTTTAACACTGCTAGTGTTAAAGAAATAGCAGCGTTACTTTAACACGGACAGGGTTAACTTTGACATTGTCAGTGTTAAAGAAACAGAAACATTACTTTAACACTGATAGGGTTAACTTTAACATTGTCAGTGTTAAAGAAACAGCAGCGTTACTTTAACACGGACAGGGTTAACTTTAACACTGTTAGTGTTAAAGAAACAGCAACGTTACTTTAACACGGACAGGGTTAACTTTAACACTGTTAGTGTTAAAGCAACAGCACTGTTACGTTAACATGGACAGGGTTAAATTTAACACTGTTAGTGTTAAAGCAAGAGTAGTATTACTTTAACACGGACAGGGTTAACTTTAACACTGTTAGCATTAAAGAAACAGCAGCGTTACTTTAACACAGACAAGGTTAACTTTAACACTGTCAGTGTTAAAGCAACAGCACTGTTACTTTAACATGGACCGGGTTAACTTTAACACTGTTAGTGTTAAAGCAAGAGTATCATTACTTTAACATGGACAGGGTTAACTTTAACACTGTTAGTGTTAAAGAAACTGTTGTGTGGGCCGCTGAAGAGGAGGTACTGCTGGCCCACCACCACTAGAGGGCGCCCTGCCTGGAGTGCGGGCTCCAGGCACCGGAGGGCGCTGCCGCCTTACGGGAGCAGCCAGGATGACAGCTGTCATCTATCACTGGAGACAGCTGATCCCAATCACTGAGGAGGTATATCAGCAGGACGGCATCTCCACCTCATTTGCCGAGATATCGCTCTACCAAGGAGGTAACGAACTCAGCCAGCCCTTCATCATTTGTAAAAGGAACGTATTGGATAAGTATCCTAGTTACTAGACAGTGTTGTTTTCTGATTAGAGGTGGAGGTGGTGTTTTCCACCCCACGTGTTGTTGAGTGCAGCCGCACCCACGTCTGACTGTGTCTGTTCCTCGCCAGCAGTACCGGATCCGACGAGCGGAGGCAGAGACCACCTGGGAGTTCGGGACTTGGCGGTTCCGGTATTCCCGGGGTTCGGTGGCAGAGGAAATCGGGTGGTTCCGGTTCGTCTTGGACAGACGTCTCCTATCGTCGAGCCTGCCCACACGACACCGTTGGAATTTAACTTGAGACCGAAATTGTGATTTGTTGTATTTGTTGTGCGTGTTCACAACAGTAAAGCCTTGTTATTTGACTTTCTTCATTGTCCGTTCATTTGCGCCCCCTGTTGTGGGTCCGTGTACTGACACATTCCCAACAGAAACAGCAACGTTACTTTAACACGGACAGGGTTAACTTTAACCCTGTCAGTGTTAAAGCAACAGCACTGTTACGTTAACATGGACAGGGTTAAATTTAACACTGTTAGTGTTAAAGCAAGAGTAGTATTACTTTAACACGGACAGGGTTAACTTTAACACTGTTAGCATTAAAGAAACAGCAGCGTTACTTTAACACAGACAAGGTTAACTTTAACACTGTCAGTGTTAAAGCAACAGCACTGTTACTTTAACATGGACCGGGTTAACTTTAACACTGTTAGTGTTAAAACAAGAGTATCATTACTTTAACATGGACAGGGTTAACTTTAACACTGTTAGTGTTAAAGAAACAGCAACGTTACTTTAACACGGACAGGGTTAACTTTAACACTGCTAGTGTTAAAGAAATAGCAGCGTTACTTTAACACGGACAGGGTTAACTTTAACATTGTCAGTGTTAAAGAAACAGAAACATTACTTTAACACTGATAGGGTTAACTTTAACATTGTCAGTGTTAAAGAAACAGCAGCGTTACTTTAACACGGACAGGGTTAACTTTAACACTGCTAGTGTTAAAGAAACAGCAGCGTTACTTTAACACGGACAGGGTTAACTTTAACATTGTCAGTGTTAAAGAAACAGAAACATTACTTTAACACTGATAGGGTTAACTTTAACATTGTCAGTGTTAAAGAAACAGAAATGTTACTTTAACACTGATAGAGTTAACTTTAATATTGTCAGTGTTAAAGAAACAGCAGCGTTACTTTAACACGGACAGGGTTAACTTTAACATTGTCAGTGTTAAAGAAACAGAAACATTACTTTAACACTGACAGTGTATTATATTAACACTCACACAATCTTGAGTATTTATAGTGCACAGTCTATTAAATTAACACTTTTAAAGTCTTAACACTGCAAAGACACTTTGTGGTGTTAATTTAACACCGGTGTTTTTGCTGTGTCGTCCAGCACATTTATTCTGGGTCTTGGCTGCTGCTGAATGTCCCAGAGGTTCAGCTGAAGACGTGCGGGTGTTCAATTAAATGTCTTGGAGGCGTCTGGCTGCCTGGACGTCTTTATCAGCGGTTCACAGACTGAGACGACAGACGGATTGGACGTGTTTCCTGCTTCATGCACTGTTGTTGGCTGTTTGTGTGCACAAACATTTTAAAAAGAAAAGAAGAGAAAAGGGGAAACAGCAGATAGAATGTGCAGTGTCACACATTTTCAGGCAGGATGGCTGGTGAGAAGAAAGGAGGGAGAAACTAGAGCTGCTGGTGACATTTTGCCCTCAGCACTCGCTTGTCGGTTTCCACTCGGCTGAACGTCTCGCGTGTAAAAAAGAAAGTACCTGAAGATATTTATCTCCACTGTAAAGAGAGAGAGAGAAAAGAATTAATTATCTTGGTCTGCAGCTTCAGGTGGACGAGATGTTTCTGCAGAATTAAACACAGTTCGGTTCTCAGACGTTCCTGCCGACGGGCTTTTTTGCTGTTAATTTAGTTTGAGTGTAATTACAGTCTGCACTTTGACTTCATGTTTCTTCATTGCTTTCATCTCCATCATTCTTTGGTTGGAAGCTCAAAGACATATTTGCGGTCATGACAGGAATCTGATTTTTGAAACCCGTTTGTGCTTCAGGGAGGACAGAAATGAGGCACTGTGCTCCATCGTGAGGTCAGAGAGTCTCTGCGTCGCCTCCTCAGCCGTGCTGCTCAGGAACAGCGTGAAGCCGCCTTCTGAGTGATAACGGGGACATTAGAGTCGCTGCATTTGGACACGCTCATTTGTGTGTCGCTGACACGTGGCTGATATGTTGCTGTTGAATTCTGGGTAAATCTCCATCTCTGAATAGCAGCAGATTACTGCTGTGTGCACGGCTTTAGACACTGTGTGCACGTGCATGTGCAGTGCACCAGGCTGGAACCTTCCTTGGAAGCTTAGAGCTGAAGCATTCAGGGGACTCTGGGGGGGTGTCTTCCTTGGCACCTCAGTACTCTTCTACTCTTCTATGCAGATGACACTGAGCTCTACGTCTTCTTCTCACCAGAGAATCTGTGTCGAGTCCATGTTGCAGAGAACATTTCATCACCTTCAGCTCAACCACTCAACAACTGAGGCTCTTTTAACTCTGGTCAATCTTTCTTTTCCACATCAAATTAACATCCCAGAGTGCAAACAAGGGAGCAGCCGAAGGGACTTACTTTATTTTCCTATTGTATGCTAGCAGAGTTACTTTAGATAGATACAAATACACATTACATCATAGCTTCCGTTTCTAATATAAAATACCATGACCATGACCAAATCTTCTCCTGTATTAATATTTAGGTTTTAAAAACTACTCCTGTATATTATATAACACCATATTTATTGTATATGTTGTTTATTACCCTTAATATTTAAACATAGTTATATATATGATGTCTTATCTTTCTTATGTCTTATTATTTATTATTATATATACTTTTTTCTTGAGCCGCTTGGGTGTGTAGGGAGAGTTCCCACAGGATAAAAAAGCTTTTCAACCTACCATCCCTGGTTCTCAAGACCAGACACCCAAGTGGCTCCACTCTACTCTTTTCTACTCTTCTATTTTACTCTTCCTTTTTAGATATTTAGATATACCTTAGTAGTTCCACCTTAGAATTGGAATATAATATATAAAATATACCTTACTGAATTTTCATGACAATAAATGTTATTTATCAGATTTGAATGATGCAGATAACTTTACCTGAGCTCAATTCAGCACTGGTAACCACAAGCTACCAACTAATACAAATCTGTTTTCTAGTATTGAAAAAATGTCAGTTGTGAGCTCTGTAATCTCTATGAAATTGGGGATGAACTCCACATCTTATTTCTTTTATCCATCTCTTAATTCAGAATGTGAAAACCAGTTAAGTTTCTTTTATTATATCAAACCAAATACCAAGAAACTCAGAGAACTGTTCAACACAAAAAGTCTGAAAAAACTTAGCAGAATTAGTAAATTTGTCAAAATTATCATAGAATAATTTCTGTAGCTTTGTTTTCCTCAGTCATATATTTTTAAGATAAATCTGCTCTTTTAAAGGTTTTCTTTTCATGATGTGGCTGTTTATTTATTTATTTTTATTTTTATTTTATTTATTTTGTAATACTTTATATGAATTGTCTTGATTGTTTGCCCTTGTGAGGGTTTTTTTTTTTTTGGTGCTTGTTTTACGCCGTATCTGATTTGATGTAATTTTGTAATAACACTTTTAATTTTGTAGTCCCTTTGTGTTATTTATGTCCCTTATATCTATTTTAGATTTTCCCATAGCCCGAGATAGGTCGATAGAGTGAGGAAAGTTCAAGTATTTAGCTTTGGCAGAACAGAGGATAGAAAAGCTCCGAGCACAGATGGAGTGTTGCTTCATTCTCTGCACGAGATGCCATTAAGAGACCCCCTATTAAACAGAGAAAATAACTGATGGATGGCACAGTAATGTGTAAAATACACTCCGCTGCGCTTTGTCTTGTATTTGTCTGACGGCACAAAGTGTTGTTCCTCAGTGTCACTGACACACACTGAAGGACAGGCTTAGCTCAGATGTCCTCCAGCTATCCTGGGACATTTTGGCTGATCTTTGCTTAGACGAGTGCCCTTCTATTTATTATCCCCCACTCCCAACCCCCCTGCTTTTGACCTGATTGGACGTTGTCCTGGAAAAGGAAATGTGGGTTAAATGCAGCCGGGCGCGGTGGAACAGCGATCTGATTGGTTGATGTGCCTCGTGTCCGTCATGAATGGAGGCAGTGGAGGATGATGATGGCGAAGGCCTCTGGGTAACAGACGTCCTTACAATCATCTCTTCCGTCCTTCTTTTCATGCTCAGTGTTATTTACTCCTCGCACAGATCATGTGGACAGACGGGCAGCGCTGTCAGAGTGATGAAGTGCATTGTGGGTAGACGTGGTCTCAGCTGTGGGCCCCGTGGCGCTTGTCGTTGTTGATGTCGTCGTCGTCTCTAAGCTGTGTTTAAATAAGGCTCTGTTAAGAGCCTCGGGTGATGAGGACAGAGACGTTTTAAAGCTGAAGACAGTGTTTGTTCTGCATTTATCTTCATTGGTCATGTTCAGTTCTAAGGGGCGGGGCCAGGACAGCTATTGTTGTTGTTATGATGTCAGTCAACACAGTTTGAATGGTTGGTAGATCAATCCGTGATTTCTCCTCTAAGTGTCCTTGAGCAAGACTCTGAACCCCAAATGGCTGCAAGTATCCAGATCAGAACCTGGTTTCAGTCTGCGACTGATGTCTCACCCTCCAGATCTGGATCTCATTTAGATTTCAACACATTTGGTTTTGAGATCTTGTCTGGTCCGGGGGCATGGGGTGGTACCACAAGTCACCATATCCACCACACCACGGGGACCGCGCCAGGTCCTGGATAGCAACCATGCAGGTAGACAACCAGGCCATCCCCACCTCTCCAAAGTAACCATCTGTCTGCTGCATCCAGGTGAAATCCTGGCCTGTCCTTGACCTTCTCCAGACACTGAGGTCCTCTACACTGAGACACCTATGTGCTGGATCATATCCAGAAAAACATACCACATGGACAACATGTGATGTCTGATGTTCCCTCACAATGCCAGCGCTCCTCCTCATCTGACTCTCAATAAATACCCACTTGTTTGAAACAAAGTCATTCCAGAGGTATCCAAAGAGACCTGGAACCAAAGACATCCAGTCCTGACGTTAGCTCATTGATTAGAGTCCAAGTCTGACAACCAGACAGCAAGACATCTCAAGACTTGGACCTTCATCCTGCTGTAAAGATATTGGTATCACCAAACACCTCTGACCTTTGATGTTATGACTTCAGAAGGTCTTCCCAGGTGTCTCTGGTTCCCAAAACTTGAAGACCAGCAGGAGCCAAACTGAATAACAAGGAACTCTGTTTGTTATATTTCCCAGCTGGCTCAGGAACGCTTAGGGATCCTCGGGAAGAGTTAGAGGATAGGGAAGTGTGGGATGAGCTGCTTGGTCTGGTGCCACCTTGACCCAGAATATTTGTTTAAATATTTGTTATGATTATTGTGTAACTTTGCACAATATATATAAAAAAATACTTTGACTGGTGTTGATTTGTGTGTGTTTTTTTATTTTAATCAGAATTTCTCAAAAGGTTTTGTGATACTCAAAAAAAGGTGTAATGATCGATCTCACGACGAGGAACACGCCATTAAATGTTGGGATCTGAATGGGATTTTGGATCTGGATTTTTATGGAGTATTTTTCCAGATCATCTGTTTTCCATCTCCGGTGATGGTTCTGGGTCCCTGTGGCAGCAGGTGGATCAGAGCAGCTGAGGATTCCCCGTCCACGTTCTCCACTGCATATAATCCCTCCTCTGTGTTCTGGGTCTGTCCCTGGGTGTCTCTACTGGACCAGACATCCTCTAGAAGGAGAAGTTCGAGAGCTTAATAAAATAAATGGATCCAGGACACCCAGTAGGTACCAGATCCTGTTTGGGTCATGAAGACGTCCAGTGCAGAATGTTTCCAGGAGCTGGTTGGTGGGACGTCCACCTTCTTGACTTCTTTTGAAAGCAGAGATGTTAACATGTGATGTGTTTGTGAAATCAAACAGCCACGTCTGGACCCTCAGCTCAGCAGAAGTCAGCGTGTTCCGGGCTGTGAACGGGGCCGGCGGTGAAACTGTCTCTTAGCATCAATGCTAATAGACAAACACCTCATTAGCATGTTAGCATTTACCTCAGGCAGAGAGTCTGTGGTTAGCATGTTAGCATGTCTCCAAAGTGAAGAGTGCGTTTGAGTGCTCCATAGCTCACAGCCATCATGCTTTGTTGTTAGCATGCTAGCACATGTCATCACGGTCAGAGCTGGTGCTGAGGGGACAGAGGGACATGTCCCTGTGTGTGTGTGTGTGTGTAACATTTAATAATAATAATAATAATTTTAATATGATAATCCTTAATATTATCAGGGCAGGAGCTGGATTAATGGACTCACTGAGGAAGTGAATCAGTGAATCAGTGAGTCCACAACATTCCCAGGAGTACTAACTCTGAGACCCTGGACTCTGATCGATCCAGGTGATGCTGGGGACTGTTACCATGCAGATTAAAATAAAGACGGACCGGCCTGCGACGGCGTGAAGCCTTGTTGCTGATCGCAGCATCCTGATGGCCACTGGGGGCTGCTGTTGCCTATGTAGCAGAATGAACTCAAAAACTCGTCTGTTTTGTTTCTGAAAGCTGTTGAGATGTTTGTGTCTGATGTTGAAGAGGAAGCAGCCTGCACTCGTACGTCATCACTGCGTCAGTCAGTGGCCTTGTTTCAAAGGCTCTGGAACGCCGTGTTTCCCCTCGAAAACAACGGATATAACACTTACATCCATCGAAGTCCAAATGGTCCCAATAGACACTGCACTATTTTTAAAGAAATGTTTCTAAGTATTAATAAGTATTGAAATATGAAGAGTAAATTATGGCTACACAGCTATTAAGGTTGCTAAGCGACGGGGCGGGGGAGGGGGGGCAGAGATCAGCTGATGATGCTCCATGGGCTAAACAGACTGATTTCAGAACAGTTTGTTTGACCGCTGCAGTCTCAGTAGGACAGATCTTTGTAAGACGCAGCCTTAGAAGGATACAGCCCCAGAATGGAGACCCAGCCACACTCAAGACATTTTAAAACATTTGATCTAATGTCCACTTCAGAACTGTTTCTGTGGACCTGGGGAGGTGATGGTCTAGTGGTTAAGCATTGGGCTTGAAACCAGAGGATCGTCGGTTCAAATCCCAGCCTGACTGGAAAATCACCAAGGGCCCTTGGGCAAGGTCCTTAATCCCCTAGTTGCTCCCGGCGTGTAGTGAGTACCTTGTATGGCAGCACCCTGACATTGGGGTGAATGTGAGGCATTATTGTAAAGCTCTTTGAGCATCTGATGCAGATGGAAAAGCAAGATATAAATGCTGTCTGTTTACACCTGGAGCAGATACACAGTTGTGTTTTAAGATTTATTTTGACTTTTGTTTGATTTATTAATCCCAGATACATAATCATTTGATGAAGTCCATTAATTAGTCTTGTCATCTTTGGCTTCGGCAGAATGAAGACACTTTGTGTCGGTGCAGATGATCACATCCAGTCAGACTGAAGACACTCTGATAGCTGTGTGGCCCTCATGTGATGTCTTTGTGTGTCTGTCTCTCTGTCCCTCTCACAGTTTGCTCGCAGTTTTCTAAGGGCGTGTATGCCATCATGGGTCTGTACGACCGGCGGACTGTTAACATGCTGATGTCCTTCTGCGGCTCGCTGCACGTCTGTTTCATCACACCGTCCTTTCCTGTCCACACCAACAACCAGTTTGTGCTGCAGCTCAGGCCCCAGCTGCAGGAACCCCTCATGGCCCTGCTGGAGAACTTTGACTGGACCAGGTTCGTCTACATGTACAGCTCTGACTCAGGTGAGCACACAGATGTGTGTGTGTGGTTTCCACCCTGAAATCACAGAGGCTTCTGGAAACATCTGCAGTACTGTTCTGGTCTCACTAACTAACATCTTAAAGAAGCTGTTTTTTTTTTTGTTTTTTTTAATCATCTCTGACTTGCTGAGAAACACAGACATGAGACTTGGGGGACTGTCAAAGTGGGCAGTTAGCCGCTGCATCACGTGGCTCTGGATTCTCCCTGCAGCCTCTGATCTGATGTTACAGTCCATTTGACAGTTGGTGGCAGACTGTGTCTCATCTTGTTGCCGTCCTGGTCTGCCCGTGAACCGTCAGTGGAAATCTGTCCGGTGTAACTGTCTCCAACAGTTGGTCTCTGTGGTGCAGTCTGTCTCATCTTATCGCTTCTCAACATCTGTTTGTGAGCTTCAGACCGACTGTGACGCAGCCTGACTGTGTGTCTGCACAGTCACAGCGCCTCTGCTGGTGATGGCAGGAACACAATATATAAAAAAAATGTTTGTATGAAAAAACAAACAAAACACAGCTGTGGTTGTGACGTTCGTTTGTGAGACGCTGAGGACCGCGCCTGGGTTTGACATATCAAGCCCGTGAAGCAGGGAAGGGTGAGGACACATGCTGTCAGCACACGCTAAAGGTAATTAAGTGATTAAGTAATTGTTGATAGTATCTTGGTGTTTTGTTACACAGTAAACTGAGATTGTGAAGAGAATTGTGCAGCTTGCTTCTCACTGCGGTGGCTTGTTGGATAAGTGATCCTCCACTTGTTGTGAGAGGCTGCTCATTTGTATAAAGTTAAAGAGAAACATTGACCTGAGTGTGTTGCTGATAGCGTGTGTTATGCGAAAGATAGAGTTATATCTGCTGACTCACCTCACCTTCTCTTTGCTCCACAGAGAATCGGTTCGTCGTGTCCACCTGGGGGTGTTTGGCGGTGGTAGTGAGTCCAGGAGCGCCGGGCTTTAATCCTTGCGGGCGCTGGAGAACGTGCCACTTATCACTCCACCAGAGGGACGCTTTTTATGTTTTACATTTGTAAGCACAGGTGAAAAAATAAATTGTTTCTGTTGGGAACCGCCTTCTGGTTATTTTTACCGCTGGGTTCTGTCAGACGCAGGTCCGCTCCTCAACCCGCGTCGACACATAACACCGAGGGAGATTGACAATCATCTTGTGTTTCTTCCACTTTCTAATAAATAATCATAACAGTTGTTGTCTTCTACCAAGCTTCTTGCCTGTTGTCCTGTAGTCCATCCCAGCTTGTGCAGGTCTACAGTTTTGTCCCTGGTGTCCTTAGACAGCTCTTTGGTCTTGGCTATGGTGGACAGGTTGGAGTGTGATTGATTGAGTGTATGAACAGGTGTCTTTATACAGGTAACAACTTCAAACAGGTGCATTTAATACAGGTAAAGAGTGCAGAATAAGAGGGCTTCTTAAAGAAAAATTAACAGGTCTGTGAGAGACAGAATTCTTGCTGGTTGGTAGGTGTTCAAATACTTATTTGCAGCAGTAACATACAAATAAATTATTAAAAAATCATACATTGTGATTTCCAGATTTTTTGTTTTTTAGATTATGTCTCTCACAGTGGACGTGCACCTAAGATGAAAATTTCAGACCCCTCCATGATTTCTAAGTGGGGGAACTTGCAAAATTGCAGGTTGTTCAAATACTTATTTTCCTCACTATAGGCCCTTTGGGCAGAGATTCCCCACGACGTCACATCAGACAATATGAACACAGGAATGAAATTATATTACAGATGACTGGAAATGATGTGGAAACACACAGGGACAGTTTATTCAGTACACTGTTAAACGGGTTAATCATGAAACTGGGAAAATGTTTGTTGAAGCTACAGAGTGTGTGTGTGTGTGTGTGTGTGTGTGTGTGTGTGTGTGTGTGTGTGTGTGTGTGTGTGTGTGTGTGTGTGTGTGTGTGTGTGTGTGTGAGGCCGACACTGTGAGTTTAAACAGGTGAGGCGTGCCTCCGCTGACAGTGTGACATCACGACTTACACATGCGTTTATTGATAAATACTGAACACAGAAGCTCTGCAGTTCACCATCAAGCAATAAAAAAGACAATAATAAAAAAACATGTGAGTGCGCACATGCCCAAATTTGGCTGCGCTGGTTCACGTTTGGATCAATTACACGAAAGCACTATTTACACAACAAGCAGCCGGCCGTCCTGCTGCTGTGCCTGTCCTGCTTTCTGACGTGGACCCTGGAGGGAGGTGCTGTTCTCGGGCCTGGTTGGTTCGGTCGCCGGGGGGCTTCCCGTTGATGGGGGGGTACTGTTGTGTGTTGGGGGGAGCGTGGCTGGCTGTTTTGGTGTTCTTTTCTTTTCTTTGCTCTCCAGGTGGCATGAGGGCTGATTTGTCTGTGGAGAAAGTGCTGGCTGAAGAGTCCTCACCCTTATTAGCGTCATGTGGAACACCTGTGGCAGGGGCTTACGTGCGGCCTTGAAGACTTGCAGCTGAAGCAGATAATTGGATGGCGTTCTGCATATAAGTCAGGCAGGATTATAGTTTGTATATGCATCAGCATATACAAACAAGGAGTGTCGCTCTCCCACCTGTTACAGCATGCGTAAACATTGGTTGCATCAGAATTTTGGCTCTCTGTTGGGACTGTTTACACAGAGACTGCTACCTGCTGCTTTGGACTTTGAACTAACAGTCTTTTTCAAGACTTTTTTACTTTTTTTTACTTTTTCACTGTGCTCCAACGCCTAAGGAAGACCTCTAATGCTCGAAACATCGCGACGGAGCACTTTTATCAGCTAACTTTCATCAGCGTTGGCAAGCTAACTAGCTTGCTAACGCTTTCGTTTTTATTTTTTTTATTTATTTATTTTTTTTTAGCACTGTTGTCGTGCGTTACCTGTGCTGCTCCACAGCGTGCTTAGTCGATTTTTATTTTATTTTAGCACCGTTGTCGTGCGTTCGCTGTTGTCGTGCGTTACCTGTGCTGCTTCATGGCCTGTCTGGTGCCTTAATTAAGGCACTCCTTCTGCTGAATCACCTCTAAATTATTTACACATTATTCACTTTGTGTGTTTTTAGGAATCCGCTAGGTTGCGTAGCTACTAGCTCTTAGCCGATTTAGCATGGCGGCTTCTCCTGTCTCTCCTGCACTTTTCTGCTCTGGGTGTGAAATGTTTAGTTATTCCTCGGCCTCCTTTAGCAGTAACGGTACTTGTAATAAGTGCAGCTTATTCGTAGCTTTGGAGGCCAGGCTGGGCGAATTGGAGACTCGGCTCCGCACCGTGGAAAATTCTACAGCTAGCCAGGCCCCTGCAGTCGGTGCGGACCAAGGTAGCTTAGCCGCCGTTAGTTCCCCCCTGGCAGATCCCGGGCAGTCGGGAAAGCAGGCTGACTGGGTGACTGTGAGGAGGAAGCGTAGCCCTAAACAGAAGCCCCGTGTACACCGCCAACCCGTTCACATCTCTAACCGTTTTTCCCCACTCGACGATACACTCGCCGAGGATCAAACTCTGGTTATTGGCGACTCTGTTTTGAGAAATGTGAAGTTAGCGACACCAGCAACCATAGTCAATTGTCTTCCGGGGGCCAGAGCAGGCGACATTGAAGGAAATTTGAAATTGCTGGCTAAGGCTAAGCGTAAATTTGGTAAGATTGTAATTCACGTCGGCAGTAATGACACTCGGTTACGCCAATCGGAGGTCACTAAAATTAACATTAAATCGGTGTGTAACTTTGCAAAAACAATGTCGGACTCTGTAGTTTTCTCTGGGCCCCTCCCCATCAGACCGGGAGTGACATGTTTAGCCGCATGTTCTCCTTGAATTGCTGGCTGTCTGAGTGGTGTCCAAAAAATGAGGTGGGCTTCATAGATAATTGGCAAAGCTTCTGGGGAAAACCTGGTCTTGTTAGGAGAGACGGCATCCATCCCACTTTGGATGGAGCAGCTCTCATTTCTAGAAATCTGGCCAATTTTCTTGGATCCTCCAAACTGTGACTGTCCAGCGTTGGGACCAGGAGGCAGAGCTGTGGTCTTACACACCTCTCTGCAGCTTCTCTCCCCCTGCCATCCCCTCATTACCCCATCCCCGTAGAGACGGTGCCTGCTCCCAGACCACCAATAACCAGCAAAAATCTATTTAAGCATAAAAATTCAAAAGAAAAAATAATATAGCACCTTCAACTGCACCACAGACTAAAACAGTTAAATGTGGTCTATTAAACATTAGGTCTCTCTCTTCTAAGTCCCTGTTGGTAAATGATATAATAATTGATCAACGTATTGATTTATTCTGCCTAACAGAAACCTGGTTACAGCAGGATGAATATGTTAGTTTAAATGAGTCAACACCCCCGAGTCACACTAACTGTCAGAATGCTCGTAGCACGGGCCGGGGCGGAGGATTAGCAGCAATCTTCCATTCCAGCTTATTAATTAATCAAAAACCTAGACAGAGCTTTAATTCATTTGAAAGCTTGTCTCTTAGTCTTGTCCATCCAAATTGGAAGTCCCAAAAACCAGTTTTATTTGTTATTATCTATCGTCCACCTGGTCGTTACTGTGAGTTTCTCTGTGAATTTTCAGACCTTTTGTCTGACTTAGTGCTTAGCTCAGATAAGATAATTATAGTGGGCGATTTTAACATCCACACAGATGCTGAGAATGACAGCCTCAACACTGCATTTAATCTATTATTAGACTCTATTGGCTTTGCTCAAAAAGTAAATGAGTCCAACCACCACTTTAATCATATCTTAGATCTTGTTCTGACTTATGGTATGGAAATAGAAGACTTAACAGTATTCCCTGAAAACTCCCTTCTGTCTGATCATTTTTTAATAGCATTTACATTTACCCTGATGGACTACCCTGCAGTGGGGAATAAGTTTCATTACACTAGAAGTCTTTCAGAAAGCGCTGTAACTAGGTTTAAGGATATGATTCCTTCTTTATGTTCTCTAATGTCATATACCAACACAGAGCAGAGTAGCTACCTAAACTCTGTAAGGGAGTTAGAGTATCTCGTCAATAGTTTTACATCCTCATTGAAGACAACTTTGGATGCTGTAGCTCCTCTGAAAAAGAGAGCTTTAAATCAGAAGTGTCTGACTCCGTGGTATAACTCACAAACTCGTAGCTTAAAGCAGATAACCCGTAAGTTGGAGAGGAAATGGCGTCTCACTAATTTAGAAGATCTTCACTTAGCCTGGAAAAAGAGTTTGTTGCTCTATAAAAAAGCCCTCCATAAAGCTAGGACATCTTTCTACTCATCACTAATTGAAGAAAATAAGAACAACCCCAGGTTTCTTTTCAGCACTGTAGCCAGGCTGACAAAGAGTCAGAGCTCTATTGAGCTGAGTATTCCATTAACGTTAACTAGTAATGACTTCATGACTTTCTTTGCTAACAAAATTTTGACTATTAGAGAAAAAATTACTCATAACCATCCCAAAGATGTATCGTTATCTTTGGCTGCTTTCAGTGATGCCGGTATTTGGTTAGACTCTTTCTCTCCGATTGTTCTGTCTGAGTTATTTTCATTAGTTACTTCATCCAAACCATCAACATGTTTATTAGACCCCATTCCTGCCAGGCTGCTCAAGGAAGTCCTACCATTATTTAATGCTTCAATCTTAAATATGATCAATCTATCTTTGTTAGTTGGCTATGTACCACAGGCTTTTAAGGTGGCAGTAATTAAACCATTACTTAAAAAGCCATCACTTGACCCAGCTATCTTAGCTAATTATAGGCCAATCTCCAACCTTCCTTTTCTCTCAAAGATTCTTGAGAGGGTAGTTGTAAAACAGCTAACTGATCACCTGCAGAGGAATGGTCTATTTGAAGAGTTTAAGTCAGGTTTTAGAATTCATCATAGTACAGAAACAGCATTAGTGAAGGTTACAAATGATCTTCTTATGGCTTCGGACAGTGGACTTATCTCTGTGCTTGTCCTGTTGGACCTCAGTGCTGCTTTTGATACTGTTGACCATAAAATTTTATTACAGAGATTAGAGCATGTCATAGGTATTAAAGGCACTGCGCTGCGGTGGTTTGAATCATATTTGTCTAATAGATTACAGTTTGTTCATGTAAATGGGGAATCTTCTTCACAGACTAAAGTTAATTATGGAGTTCCACAAGGTTCTGTGCTAGGACCAATTTTATTCATGCTGAAAAACTAATTCATGCATTTATTTCCTCTAGGCTGGACTATTGTAATTCATTATTATCAGGTTGTCCTAAAAGTTCCCTAAAAAGCCTTCAGTTGGTTCAGAATGCTGCAGCTAGAGTACTGACGGGGACTAGCAGGAGAGAGCATATCTCACCCGTGTTGGCCTCTCTTCATTGGCTTCCTGTTAATTCTAGAATAGAATTTAAAATTCTTCTTCTTACTTATAAGGTTTTGAATAATCAGGTCCCATCTTATCTTAGGGACCTCGTAGTACCATATTACCCCATTAGAGCGCTTCACTCTCAGACTGCAGGCTTACTTGTAGTTCCTAGGGTTTGTAAGAGTAGAATGGGAGGCAGAGCCTTCAGCTTTCAGGCTCCTCTCCTGTGGAACCAGGTCCCAATTCAGATCAGGGAGACAGATACCCTCTCTACTTTTAAGATTAGGCTTAAAACTTTCCTTTTCGCTAAGGCTTATAGTTAGGGCTGGATCAGGTGACCCTGGACCATCCCTTGGTTATGCTGCTTTAGACGTAGACTGTGGGGGGGTTCCCATGATGCGCTGTTTCTTTCTCTTTTTGCTCCGTATGCATCACTCTGCATTTAATCATTAGTGATCGATCTCTGCCCCCCTCCACAGCATGTCTTTTTCCTGGTTCTTTCCTTCAGCCCCAACCAGTCTCAGCAGAAGACTGCCCCTCCCTGAGCCTGGTTCTGCTGGAGGTTTCTTCCTGTTAAAAGGGAGTTTTTCCTTCCCACTGTAGCCAAGTGCTTGCTCATAGGGGGTCGTTTTGACCGTTGGGATTTTTCATAATTATTGTATGGCCTTGCCTTACAATATAGAGCGCCTTGGGGCAACTGTTTGTTGTGATTTGGCGCTATATAAAAAAAAAGTTGATTGATTGATTGAAGTCATGTGTGATTTGAGCAGAACTGCCGGGAACTCGACCTTGTGACGTTCGTTTGTGAGACGCTGAGGACCGCGCCTGGGTTTGACATATCGAGCCCGTGAAGCAGGGAAGGGTGAGGACACATGCTGTCAGCACACGCTAAAGGTAATTAAGTGATTAAGTAATTGTTGATAGTATCTTGGTGTTTTGTTACACAGTAAACTGAGATTGTGAAGAGAATTGTGCAGCTTGCTTCTCACTGCGGTGGCTTGTTGGATAAGTGATCCTCCACTTGTTGTGAGAGGCTGCTCATTTGTATAAAGTTAAAGAGAAACATTGACCTGAGTGTGTTGCTGATAGCGTGTGTTATGCGAAAGATAGAGTTATATCTGCTGACTCACCTCACCTTCTCTTTGCTCCACAGAGAATCGGTTTGTCGTGTCCACCTGGGGGTGTTTGGCGGTGGTAGTGAGTCCAGGAGCGCCGGGCTTTAATCCTTGCGGGCGCTGGAGAACGTGCCACTTATCACTCCACCAGAGGGACGCTTTTTATGTTTTACATTTGTAAGCACAGGTGAAAAATAAATTGTTTCTGTTGGGAACCGCCTTCTGGTTATTTTTACCGCTGGGTTCTGTCAGACGCAGGTCCGCTCCTCAACCCGCGTCGACACATAACACCGAGGGAGATTGACAATCATCTTATGTTTCTTCCACTTTCTAATAAATAATCATAACAGTTGTTGTCTTCTACCAAGCTTCTTGCCTGTTGTCCTGTAGTCCATCCCAGCTTGTGCAGGTCTACAGTTTTGTCCCTAGTGTCCTTAGACAGCTCTTTGGTCTTGGCTATGGTGGACAGGTTGGAGTGTGATTGATTGAGTGTATGAACAGGTGTCTTTATACAGGTAACAACTTCAAACAGGTGCATTTAATACAGGTAAAGAGTGCAGAATAAGAGGGCTTCTTAAAGAAAAATTAACAGGTCTGTGAGAGACAGAATTCTTGCTGGTTGGTAGGTGTTCAAATACTTATTTGCAGCAGTAACATACAAATACATTATTAAAAAATCATACATTGTGATTTCCGGATTTTTTGTTTTTTAGATTATGTCTCTCACAGTGGACGTGCACCTAAGATGAAAATTTCAGACCCCTCCATGATTTCTAAGTGGGGGAACTTGCAAAATTGCAGGTTGTTCAAATACTTATTTTCCTCACTATAGGCCCTTTGGGCAGAGATTCCCCACGACGTCACATCAGACAATATGAACACAGGAATGAAATTATATTACAGATGACTGGAAATGATGTGGAAACACACAGGGACAGTTTATTCAGTACACTGTTAAACGGGTTAATCATGAAACTGGGAAAATGTTTGTTGAAGCTACAGAGTGTGTGTGTGTGTGTGTGTGTGTGTGTGTGTGTGTGTGTGTGTGTGTGTGTGTGTGTGTGTGTGTGTGTGTGTGTGTGTGAGGCCGACACTGTGAGTTTAAACAGGTGAGGCGTGCCTCCGCTGACAGTGACATCACGACTTACACATGCGTTTATTGATAAATACTGAACACAGAAGCTCTGCAGTTCACCATCAAGCAATAAAAAAGACAATAATAAAAAAACATGTGAGTGCGCACATGCCCAAATTTGGCTGTGCTGGTTCACGTTTGGATCAATTACACGAAAGCACTATTTACACAACAAGCAGCAGCCACTGTGCACTGTGCCAGCCTGATGCACATTTGTGCATCACATATGATGTGAACATGCGTGCAGTCAGTAGCTGTGATCACATGGAAACCGACTCTCAAGTTCAAGTTCAACTTCAAGTTTATTTGCCATTTGCAGTATTAAAACCACATTGGAAAAATGGTGCAAGGAGCTCAAAGGTGCACTAGCAAGATATACACAAACAATAAAAAGACATAAAAGAACATAAAAATGCCATAAAAATGACAAAGCCACAAAATAATTTAAGATACATTTAAAACTATTCAAAGAGTGTTGATCATTGCTATGGCTTGTGGGAAGAAACCTTTTCTATAACGTGATGTCCCACATTTAATAGACCGATAGCGCCTACCCGAAGGTAGAAGCTCAAACAGGTCCCTGGCCACTTAGAAATCATGGAGGGGTCTGAAATTTTCATCTTAGGTGCATGTCTCACTGCAAATGTCATCTTAATGTTGGAATGTGATGTACCTGGATGACATTTGGATGATTGGATGATCAAGGTTGACTGGCACACTCCTGAATGATCAGCCAGCTCCTGCTGGAATACCACTGTTGCCAGGAAGCTCAGCGTGATCAGCACCTGTATGTTCACAGACAAATGCCTGACTCCTTGCTGTATTGCACTCGGTGCGCAACTCCAGTACCAGTGGCCTTGGTAATTGAAATCGGTTCATGAGGCAATTATTGTCATTTGCAAGTAAATCCTCGCGTTTCCTGAATACTCGCTGATGTCATATTGCACCATTTGCACAGTCCTCTGACGCTAACGCAGCAACTGTTAGCGCCATTTTCCTCATCACTTTGCACATACTTTTATATCCATCTATATAATTGCAAACACGTGGGTATGTTAATTGCTCATCACTGTCTCTGATGTGCACATCACTCCGATGACTTCTTGATTTCACACTGTTAACAGTCCCCTGCGTCACCTCTACATGTCCACAGTGGAACAACAGGTGTAGAAATGTGCGTACGCCAGCCAGGGTTTTTGCGTGACGCACCTCACATTTCCACGCTCGTTTCACTTTTGATACATCTGAACGTTGGCATGGAGACGGACGGACGCCAGGTTTTTGTGTGTAAGCACGCTTTGTACATGAGGCCCCTGGTTTTTCTAACACAGCTTCAGCTGTATGAAGAGAACAGGCCTTGAGTAACCTGAGAGACAAGCACACTTACCCTCTGTGCCACTCTGCTGTCACACAATAAGTACTACTCTAAAAATATTATGAATTGTATGTCATATTGACATATGTTTGCTGTATTTGTACAAAGAATATTGACCTGAGAAGTTCTAAAAAAATCATGTCTGTTTAGAATGAAGTAGACTAAATATCAGTAAGATAGAATAGACTGAGCAGTTCATTATATTTTCCAAATAATTAACACCATGTGACAGAATGGTGGCAGTTAGTGTGTGTGCTTCCCAAACAGAACATCCCCGGCTCTCCCTTTCTTATTTTTATTCATTGTTGTTATTATTATTATTATTTAATTTTTTGCTAGTTACAATGATTTTATACTGTAAAATTTACAGTGTTTCCTGTAAAGGTATTTACATGTTTATTGCTTTTTACAGAATTATTCTGGTAACCAAACGTGACAGATTTTATTTTTTCTGTAAAAACAATGGAATTTTTAGTTTTCTTTTACAGTGTAGGTTCTCAGCCCATAAAACTAAACATTTTTTTTTCAATGTGTCTAAAAAGAACATTCTTACCAAATCCCCAATATTTAGCCCAAATACGGACAACAGGGAAAACATGTTCAGAAATACTCTGTGAATTCAAAACGTGTTTAAGAAGCAGGCCGTGTTTCAAGGATCCAGTTTTTGAAGGATCCAGTTCTGACAGACAGACAGACAGACGTCTCCAACAGGCAGCAGCAAGTCATCAGAAGGACGCTGTGTAGGAGGTAGGACACATTAGAAGGAGCCAATTTACTGAAGAGGAATTATGATGGGGACTGTGGGACATAACAGTGATGGTAAGACACGGTGGTAAACTTTAGATTTATGACGATGATGAGGTTTGGACATTTATACTATGTGGACAAATCTAATGACCGAAAACAACAGAAATAAACTTGAGAACATTTGCAGTTTTTATCTTCACCACCTTTTCTTCTGAGCTTACTGACCTAAAGAAAGGTGACGATGTAGAGACGTCTGGACTGAACTTCTTCAGCTTCAGCTGGTCTCTCGGTCCAAACTGTCTTTGTGAAAATGAACAGTTCTTCTTTGCAGATTGATTCCACTGACCAGTCTGTGGGACCTCTGGAGACTTTGCGTAACCATTTGTAAGTTGCTGGATATCATAACAGCCTTCATCACAGATACTGTGAGCTCCTTCCAGAAAGGAGGTGGAGTCTGTGGTTTGGTTTGCCAGTGAACTCTGGTATTTGTCAGAGATTTGTTGGAGGCCGTCTTCTGTTGTGAGCTCTTGTGGTGTTAGTGTCTGTTAGTATAACGCTCTGTGTGTGTGTGTGTGTGTGTGGAGGAGGTGTTGGACAGCACCGTGGAAACCAGCAGCTTAGATATTTGTTTGTTTTTGTGAGGAAATGATCTACTGTCCTGCTGTGCTCGCTGCCACATCAATAAACACTGACTGTAGTACTTAAGAAGCTGAGTGAAGAGGTTTGAGGACCTTCCTTCATCCCACCACCTCAGCCCTTCCCTTGATTTGAACTGACTTCCTGGACTATCAGAAGTGTATCTGCATGAGGTGAAAGTGTTAACATTGAATGAATGAATGAATGAATGAAAACTGTTTATTTCGAACATTTGATACAACAACAATTACAAGATAGATCAGTAAAGACAACAACAAAAAAGTTCCTACTGTGTACCCAACATGTCCGAAAAGGGGTAGGGTGAAGCATCAGCTTATTTATCCCTACCCCTTCTTCCCCACAACCAGTAATACCCTTTGCCACATATACACATAGATTCCTACACACCTAAACCGATATCAATATATATATATATATACATATATATACACATACACATATATATATACATACACACATCAACATACATACACATATATACACATATACATATATACACATATATACACATATATATACACAAACATAAATATACACCTACACATACCTACTTACATACAAAATACTATATATTTACAAGCCGAAGCAAAAAACAAAAAACACCCTAACCCTCATTACCCTTCCTCCTCCCTATACCTAGAAAAAACCATATTTTTGTACCGCTGTTTGAACTGGTTCATGCTTGGACATTGCTTGAGCCCCACTCCCAATCTGTTCCACATCCTCACCCCACAGACAGAAATACAGAAACCTTTTAATGTTGTTCGTGCCCACTGATGCTTTAAATTAAATTTCCCCCTCAGACTGTAATCCCCTGATCTGTTAAAAAACATATTTTTAATATTTGCTGGAAGTAAATTGTTTATTGCTTTATACACAATTTGTACTGTTTGAAAATGAACCAAGTCTGTGAATTTTAAGAATTTGGATTGTAAAAATAGTGGATTTGTATGATCTCTATAGCCAGTATTATGAATAATTCTTATAGCTCTTTTCTGCATTACTGATAGTGATTGTGTTGTACCTTTATAAGTATTACCCCATACCTCTGCACAGTACTGTAAATATGGTAAAACCAGTGAGCAGTAAAGAATGCGGAGTGAGTTGTGGTCCAGAATATGTTTCGCTTTGTTTAGAACGGAAATGCTTCTTGACAGTTTACTTTGTATATGTTTTATATGAGTCTTCCAGTTTATCTTATCATCTATTATCACCCCCAGAAACTTATTTTCATGTACCCTTTCAATATCTACCCCCTCGACTTGTAACTGAACCTGTATGTCTGTATTACAATAGCCAAATAACATGTATTTTGTTTTACTAAAGTTTAATGATAATTTGTTTCTGTCAAACCATATTTTCAATTTTCCCATTTCTATACTGATCCTCCTCAGTAACTCCTGCAAATCCCCCCCTGAACAAAAAATGCTTGTGTCATCTGCAAATAATACTAATTTTAATATTTTGGAAACATTAACAATATCATTTATATAAATTAGAAACAGTTTTGGACCCAATACTGACCCCTGTGGGACGCCACAAGCATTGTCCAAGCATGATGATGTATATTCCCCCAACTTCACAAACTGTTTTCTGTTACTTAAGTAGCTTCTCACCCAGTGCAACACCAACCCCCTAATCCCATACTGTTCAAGTTTATTGATTAATATGTCATGATTGATTGTATCAAAAGCCTTTTTAAGGTCTATAAATATTCCAACTGAATGTAATTTGTGGTCTATGGCGTTTGTAATCTCCTCAACTGATTCTATTAATGCAAATGATGTTGAACTATGTGCTCTGAATCCATATTGACTATCAGTAAGTAATTTATGTTTATTTATGAATTTGTCTAATCTATTATTGAATAACTTTTCTAATAATTTGGAAAATTGTGGAAGCAAAGAAACAGGTCTATAATTTGTGAAGTGGTGTCTATCCCCAGTCTTATACAGCGGCACAACCTTAGCTATTTTCATTTGATTGGGAAATTTGCCGGTTTGAAATGATAAGTTACAGATGTATGTTAATGGTTCTACAATCCATTCAATGACCTGTTTTACCACCACCATATCAATTTCATTTAAATCGGTAGATGTTTTATATTTACAATTATTCACAATGTCTATAATTTCATTTCCATCCACTGCTGTGAGGAACATTGAACAGGGATTTCTTTCTATGAGATTATTATCCCAATCCTCAGGTTGGGAATCGGGAATTTTTTCTGCCAAGCTTGGTCCAATATTTACAAAAAAATTATTAAAACCGTTGACTACCTCATCCTTATTTTCCTTCTTGACATTATTATCAATGAAATACTGAGGGTAACTCTGTTTTTTATTACCATTTTTGATAATGCTATTTAATATATCCCATATTCTTTTAATATTGTTTTTGTTATTATATAATATGTTACTATAATATTCCTTCCTACATACCCGTATAATATTAGTTAATCTATTTTTGTATTTCTTATATCTATTTTCTGCCTCTTTAGTCTTTAGTTTTATGAATTCTCTATACAGTGTATTTTTCTTATTACATGCATTTGGTAACCCTTTCGTCATCCATGGTCGAGCTTGGATTTTTTGTTTTCTGTAGTCTTGTTTAATTGGACAATTTTTATCATATAATGATGTAAATATTTGTAAAAAAGTTTCATATGCACTGTCAACATCACTTTCACTGTATACCTTTTCCCAGTTTTGCTCCTGTAAATCCTTCTTTAGTGTGTTCATGTTTTCCTCTGTCCGCACTCGCCTGTATTTTATTTTCTCCTCTGGCTGATTCCGCCGATGGTTTCTATTATAAACGATGAAAACTGGTAGATGATCACTAATGTCATTGATTAATAATCCACTCACAGTGTTATTCTCAATATCATTGCTGAATATATTATCAATTAATGTAGCACTATGGGATGTAATTCTGCTTGGCCTGGTGATTTTTGGATATAAACTCATACTGTACATCATACTGATAAATTCATCTGTTATTTTATGCTTATTTGGATTGAGCAGATCAATATTTAAGTCACCACAAATGAACACAGTTTTTTGATTAGTTTTTGAGAACATTTTTCCCATACAGTCAGTGAATGTTTCAATACTAGATCCTGGTGCTCTATATATACAGCTGACTAATACATTTTTGCTTTTTTCTTCACATATTTCAATAGTTATACATTCTAATAAGTTATCAATCACAGTTGTCATATTGTCTACTATTTTATAATCCATGTTCTTATCCACATACACAGCCACTCCTCCTCCACTCTTATTCTTTCTGTTTACACAATTAAATTCATATCCATCCGGTTCAAAATCCATTCCTTTATCTTCATTGATCCATGTTTCTGATATAGCAATTATGTTAAATATTTTTTTAAATTGACTTAAATATTCTTTAATGTTGTTAAAGTTTGCATATAGACTTCTGCTGTTGAAATGGATTATTGATAATTTGTTATCCGTTCTAATGATCCGATTAAACTGTTCATCTGTATAATAGCAACAACTGTCATTGATATTTGAGAAGAAATTATTGTCCGGGTCTATATCGTGCTCCAAGTCCAGTACATTGTGGTCTGTGTATTTAAATGTTCTCAGTTCTACTTTTCCATGATCAGCAATCCTTTGAGTTATATCCTTCTTGTCTCCAGATGTAGATGATGTAGTAGATGAATAGGTTCCTCTGGTCTGTGTCATGGTGTTGTGATGTGTTTGTGTCCTCATACCTTATTGGTCATATTTGTCCAGATCCTCGATGTTCCTGATTACCATAACCTTCGCTTGTTCTGGTGTTCCATTCAATTTGATAAATGTTTTGCAGTTGGATGTCCATGTCTGTTGAATTTTTCCCTGCTTTTTTAAGAAACGAGCTTTCCTGGCGATGTCTGCGTTTCTTTTGGTCAGATGTTCATTGATGAATACGTTTGTTCCTTTGAGTTTCCGTCCCTGTTTTAATAATGCCATTTTATGTTTTCTGTTGACAAACCTCATTATAACTGCTCGCTTGTCTCCATCCTCTCTCCTGGGCAGGGGGTGGCACGCTTCAATGTTATTACAGTCCATTTGAATACCTTTAGATTGCAGGAAGTCAGCCACCTGTTGTTCCACTGAGCTGGCCTCCTGCTCACTGGCCTCCCCTCCGCTGTCTTCTGACACCGCCCGTGCGTAGGATCGAGGTTTAATATGAATTCCTGTAATAATAACGTTGTTCATCCTTGTGTACTGTTCCAACTCCGCAACACGGTTCTCCAGGTACACCAGACGCCGGTCTTTCTCGGCATTCTGGATCCGGAGAGCCTTCACTTCTTCCACCAGCTCCATAATGGATTTCTGCTGCATTTTAACCACAGAGATTTCCTCAGACAAAAAGTCCAGGGACTTCTTGATATCGTCTCCTTCCTCCGCCGTCAGTGCCTTCTTCGGACCCATGGTCAGATAACTCCGCGCTGGCGCCTCGGGCCTCAGCCTCGGTAAAGCCGCGCCGGTGGAACTGCGCTGACGCCTCGGGCTTCAGGTGGAGCCGCGCCGGTGGATGTGCGCTGACGCCTCGGGCTTCAGGTGGAGCCGCGCCGGTGGATGTGCGCTGGCGCCTCGGGCCTCGGTAAAGCCGCGCCGGTGGAACTGCGCTGACGCCTCGGGCTTCAGGTGGAGCCGCGCCGGTGGATGTGCGCTGACGCCTCGGGCCTCGGTAAAGCCGCGCCGGTGGAACTGCGCTGACGCCTCGGGCTTCAGGTGGAGCCGCGCCGGTGGATGTGCGCTGGCGCCTCGGGCTTCAGGTGGAGCCGCGCCGGTGGATGTGCGCTGGCGCCTCGGGCTTCAGGTGGAGCCGCGCCGGTGGATGTGCGCTGGCGCCTCGGGCTTCAGGTGGAGCCGCGCCGGTGGATGTGCGCTGGCGCCTCGGGCTTCAGGTGGAGCCGCGCCGGTGGATGTGCGCTGGCGCCTCGGGCTTCAGGTGGAGCCGCGCCGGTGGATGACGCCTCGGGCCTCGGTAAAGCCGCGCCGGTGGAACTGCGCTGACGCCTCGGGCCTCGGTAAAGCCGCGCCGGTGGAACTGCGCTGACGCCTCGGGCTTCAGGTTCACACAATGTTCCGTTTTCCATGTAATGAGGAGATGACATTGGAGAGACGTTCGATGATCTCAACAGTGATGTTCATGTCTGAAGTCCAGGCTTTAAGATCCAGAGATGCCCGAGAAGATCTAATGGAGTCATGAGGTCAGTGGGCGTGTTTGGTGATGCTGGTACCTTTGCCAAAGAGCACAGGTTTAAGTGTTGGGGTCCTGGTACCTCCTGTCTTTGGTCCCATTCAGACTGGGGTTGACAATGTGGCTTGAGCTGGATTCAGTCTGGATTGCTTTCTAGCTGGATAGCATTTAGATCTGTTTTTCAGCTCTGGCTCATCCTACACACATGTCCAAACTCAATCCGGCTCAGCCTGATAGAGATGTATCTGGACATGGGAGCGTGGGAGTGTGTACTTTTGGTTGTGGACATGATCTGAACGTGTGTGAGACACTGACGGCAACGCACCTGGTGGATTTTTTTGGCGAGAAGGTGCTGCAGAAGATGAAGCCCCCACAGTGAAGCAGACGCTATGGATGCACGGGCACAGTGAGGAAGTTTGATGTTATGATCCTTGAGCTAGCCCAATTCTAGCTGCATTTACATACAAACGTCTGCAAATCCCGCTCAAATCCAGCTCAACCCACATCTCAGCCCGAATCCCACCCAAGCTGAGTTGCCAAACCCAAGCTGAATGGGGTCTTACCATGTGGTTGTCAGACTTAAGGTGGATGTCTTTGCCACTCTGTATGGATGAAGGATCCCTTGGGTCTCACGCAAATGATTTTGTGCCAAACAAGCAGTTTCTTAGTTGAGGAGTCCATGTTGCTTCCTTGATGTTTAAACGTACGGATTAAATTATATTAGCATTAGCAACAGCTTTGTGTAGCATTTCCTTCAGTGAGGCTTCTCTCAGAGAGGAGATGTTTTGATGGATTCCAGGATTAGTGCCACCAGGTTCTTTGGTCACCAAGTCAATGATAAATATGGGCTTGGTGGCTGCGGTCCAGAATGTGTGAAGTGCCAGAAGGAGAGGATCCATGAGGTAGATGTTTGGGTGGCAGGAAGTATTAGAAAGAATCTGTATAGAAAGTTTTTAACTGATGTTTTTTTAACTGGTGATTTGTTAGTGTTTTATTTTTAATAAATTTGCAAAGGTTTCAACAAAAGAAAAAAACTTTTTTCATTTTGTCATTATGGGGTGTTGTGAGTAGAATTTTGAGAGAAAAAAAATGAATTTACTCCTTTTTTGTAATTAAGCTGTAACATAACAATATGTGGAAAAACTGAAGCTCTGCAAATACTTTCCGGATGCACCATATCCTCCTGCTGAATTCCCAGTTTCACCCTGGTTAAGGCTGGTTCAGGGTTTCAACTCTCATGAGTCTCCGGGTACATGATGTGGGTGTTGCATTCAAAGACTGGCTGGACTCTGATTCCTACGGGAATCTCTTCTCAGGTTTCCATTTCTCTCATTCTGTCTCTTTCTAGGATGAACCTTCCCACATAAGCCACCTTCTACTTTCATGTTTCCTATCTGCGATGTGCTGCTCGTGTCCTTCTGTCTCCTCGTCTCCTCCCCGTGGGATCGGCTGAGTCCTGTGTTGAGTGTCTATTTTCTGCCTGGTTGCTAGTAGAAGAGTCGCTGTAAAAACCTGGATAATGCCTTTAAAACACTCACACAGACACACAGCTGGAAAGTTATTGACCCTGATTCATCCCATAATTATCGCTCTGTCTTGTTGCCATGGCGACAGCCTTGCAGAAAAGCCTGTTCTCTGTACAGTGAATGACGACTGTTGGAAACCAGCGGTAGTTACAGCAAAGTTTGTCCTCTTTGTGTCACACACACAGACAGACAGACTGACTGAGAGACAGACAGACATTCAGAGAGAGAGACAGGCAGGCATTGAGACAGATAGACAGACAAGCAGACACACAGGCAGGCAGACAGACAGACAGACAGACAGACAGACAGGCAAATAGATAGAGACACAGAGAGACAGACCGTCATTGAGTCAGTCAGTCAGGCAAACAGACAGACAGACAGACAGACAGACAGGCAAATAGATAGATACACAGACAGGGAGACAAACTGTCATTGAGTCAGTCAGTCAGGCAAACAGACAGACAGACAGACAGGCAAATAGATAGATAGACAGACAAGCAGACACCCAGGCAGGCAGACAGACAGACAGACAGGCAAATAGATAGATACACAGAGAGACAGACCGTCATTGAGTCAGTCAGTCAGGCAAACAGACAGACAGACAGACAGGCAAATAGATAGATAGACAGACAGAGAGACAAACCGTCATTGAGTCAGTCAGTCAGGCAAACAGACAGACAGACAGACAGGCAAATAGATAGATACACAGAGAGACAGACCATCATTGAGTCAGTCAGTCAGGCAAACAGACAGGCAAATAGATAGATAGACAGACAAGCAGACACCCAGGCAGGCAGACAGACAGACAGACAGGCAAATAGATAGATACACAGACAGACAAATAGATAGATACACAGAGAGACAGACCGTTATTGAGTCAGTCAGTCAGGCAAACAGACAGACAGACAGACAGGCAAATAGATAGATACACAGACAGAGAGACAAACCGTCATTGAGTCAGTCAGTCAGACAGACGAACAGACAGACAGACAGACAGACAGATCCACATGTCCACACACTAAATAAGAAGCTCTCTGTTGAAGATAAACTATTAAAATGCACAGATTATTTTATTTCTTTGTAGTGGACGTGGTGAGACGTGTCCTGGGGGGACATCAGGTTGTTCCAGTCTGATGTGTGCCTACAGTCAGTGTCCAGACGACACTTCTTGTCTGTAGACACCAACTCAAATACTGTGTAGATCTTCTATCAAAGTCCATGTTTTTGGACGGGGGACATTTCAGGTTGTGTTTCCCACTTTGAGACACTTTAACTTTATTACAGTCTGATTATTGTCAAAGTGCCGTTGAGCAAAGCGTTCCTCTTCAGGATGCCAGCTCAGCAGCTCCTAAACATCAGACGGGCTGAGACGTGGTCTCCTGTGGACTCAGGGAGACAGTCTGTCTTTGCGTGTTTTTGGTGTCCCTGCAGTCACGTCGTTGTTCTGCTAACATGCCGCGTCACATGTCACACGCGTGTCCACCTTCACTGACTTTCCAACCTTCATACTGCAGCACACAGAGACGCAGTGGGACGGCCGCTCTGACGCCTTTCTGCTCCAGCCTGCATAGGTTAGGTGAGGTTAACCTAACCTGGATACGTTAGGTTAACCTCACCTAACCTATCCAGTCACTGTAAAGATGCGGGTTTGTGACCAGAGGTCGATTCCCCGCTTGGCCCTCAGGTCAGGACCTTACATTTTTTCCCCTTGTGTAGTTGTGCACTCTGCATGGCAGCACAGTGACATTTCGAGTGTGAATGAGTGAATGTGAGGCATCACTGTAAAACACTTCAGATGGAAAAGCGCTATATGAACGCACTTAAATGACAATAACAACCATTTAGATTTTATGCAATAAATTACATTATTATCACTTCCGAGGGCATCTGTGGAGGTTCGCTTTAGTTTGCATGGACGCTGATACATTATAAGAGCTCACCACTCTCTGCCCCTCTCCTGTCCTCTTACTTCCTCATCACCTCTGTTCCCTTCACCAACAAGCCCATTGAACTCCGCTCCTGTCACCACTCTTTCATGCTTGGGCACACTCTCCACCACCTCATCTAACACACTCCAGAAGTCTTCTTTCTCCTTCATCTCACAACCTACCTGTGGGGCATATGCACTGATGATATTCATCATCACCCCTTCAATTTCCAACTTCACACTCATCACCCTATCAGACACTCGCTTAACCTCCAACACACTTTTAACATACTCTTCCTTTAAAATTACCCAACACCATTTCTCTTCCTGTCCTCACCATGGTACAACAACTTGTACCCACCGCCGATGCTCCTGCTCTTACTTCCCTTCCACTTGGTCTCTTGCACACACAATATGTTTACCTTTCTCTTCTCCATCATATCAGCCAGCTCTCTCCCTTTACCAGTCATACTACCAACATTCAAAGTCCCCACTCTCATTTCGACCCTTCTAGTTTTCTTCTTCTCCCGCTGTTTGTGGAAACATTCTCCTCCTCTTCTTCGTCGTCTTCGCCCAGGAGTAGCCTAATTTCCACCGGCACCCTGTTGGGCAACAGCACCGGTGGCAGACGTTGTTAACCCGGGCCGCGACCGGACCGGTATGGAAATTCGATTCTTAGTCTGCATAGTTGGGTTGGCTTGTTTTACGCCGGATGCCCTTCCTGACGCAACCCTCCTCATTTATCTGGGCTTGGGACTGGCACTCAGAATGTACTGGCTGCACACCCCATGTGGCTGAGTTACAATTCACAAAGCAAATATACAGGAAATTTTGCCGGTGCACAAGACAGGAGGGTTGCAAACGTAGACACCACACCCATCTCTGAATGGAGCCGCACCTCAAACAGAGAGAAAACACAGAATCAGGCACCAGAACGACAACAAATACAGTATAATTTGTCAGCATTAAACATCAAGAAAAACAGAAGATATATGAGGTCTGTCAATAAAGTATAGGTCCTTTTTATTTTTTCAAAAACTATATGGATTTCATTCATATGTTTTTACGTCAGACATGCTTGAACCCTCATGCGCATGCGTGAGTTTTTCAACGCCTGTCGGTGACATCATTCGCCTGTGAGCACTCCTTGTGGGAGGAGTCGTCCAGCCCCTCGTCGGAATTCCTTTGTCTGAGAAGTTGCTGAGAGACTGGCGCTTTGTTTGATCAAAATTTTTTCTAAACCTGTGAGGCACATCGAAGTGGACACGGTTCGAAAAATTCAGCTGGTTTTCGGTGAAAATTTTAACGGCTGATGAGAGATTTTGAGGTGATACTGTTGCTTTAAGGACTTCCCATGGAGCGGGACATTGCGCAGCGCTCCCAGGCGCCGTCGTCAGCCTGTTTCGAGCTGAAAACCTCCACATTTCAGGCTCTATTGATCCAGGACGTCGTGAGAGAACAGAGAAGTTTCAAAAGAAGTTGGTGTCAGCACTTTATCCGGATAGTCCACTGTTAAAGGAGATTTTTTAATGAAAGACGTGCGGACGGATTGCAGCGTCGGCTCGCAGCCGCCGCGATGCTCCGCCACAGGAAAAACACCTCTGTTGGAAGCCTTAAGGACAAGTTGGAACATGCCCAACTGTTAAACAATTTCTCAGATACTCACTCCACTGAAAGCCATCAAAAGCCGCCTGGATTTTACAAATGGTTATCAACACGGAGGTGTTTTTCCTGCGTCCCGACGCGCGGACCTGTCCGCACGTCTTTCATTAAAAAAATCTCCTTTAACAGTGGAATATCCGGATAAAATGCTGAAACTGACTTCTTCTGAAACTTCTCTGTTCTCTCACGACGTCCTGGATCAATAGAGCCTGAAATGTGGAGGTTTTCAGCTTGAAACAGGCTGACGACGGCGCCTGGGAGCGCTGCGCGACGTCCCGCTCCGTGAGAAGTCCTTAAAGCAACAGTATCACCTCAAAATCTCTCATCAGCCGTAAAAATTTTCACCGAACACCAGCTTAATTTTTCGAACCGTGTCCACTTCGATGTGCCTTACAGGTTTAGAAAAAATTTTGATCAAACAAAGCGCCAGTCTCTCAGCAACTTCTCAGACAAAGGAATTCCGACGAGGGGCTGGACGACTCCTCCCACAAGGAGTGCTCACAGGCGGATGACGTCACCGACAGGCGTGGAGAAACTCACGCATGCGCACGAGGGTTCAAGCATGTCTGACGTAAAAACATATGAATGAAATCCATGTAGTTTTGGAAAAAAATAAAAAGGACCTATACTTTATTGACTGCCCTCGTACTAAGGTGATCGCTGGCCACGAGCCCTAAGCTTCACTAAAAGACTCAGAATTTAGATAAAGTTGAGGCCGCAGCATGCTCCGTTTACTAATAAAATGAATTAAAAGAGTAAAAAGCATAGTAACATACTATACCAGTATGCTAGCCATACGAAAGGGAAAATAAGTGCGTCTTAAGTTTGGACTTGAAAGTCTTCACAGAATCTGACTGTTTTATTGATGCAGGAAGATCATTCCACAGAACAGGGGCACGATAAGAGAAAGCTCTGTGAGCCGCAGACTTTTTATTCACCCTAGGGACACAAAGTAGTCCTGCACCCTGAGAACGCAGAGCTCAGGCTGGTACGTAGGGTTTAAGTAGGTCAGCTTGGTAGGCAGGTGCCAGTCCATGAACAATTTTATAGGTTAGAAGCAGAACCTTAAAATCTGATCTCACATTGACAGGAAGCCAGTGAAGAGATGCCAAAATGGGTGTAATGTGGTCAAAGTTTCTGCTTCCTGTCAAACATCTGGCAGCAGCATTTTGAACCAGTTGGTGACCCCTAATGCTGGACTGCAGAAAACCACAAAATAGAACATTGCAGTAGTCCAATCTAGAAAAGACAAACACATGAATCAGGGTCTCAGCATCAGCCAGAGACAGGATGGGATAAATCTTCGCTATATTTCGCAGGTGGAAGAAACCAGTCCTTGTAATATCTCTAATGTGGAGGTCAAAGGACAATGTAGGATCAAAAATTAACTCACTTTGTCAGTGTGATGTTGACACATGAGCCTAAGCTAAGCATTAGCTGGTCAAATTGATGTTGATGTCTCACTGGACCAGGGACCATCATTTCAGTCTATCAGAGTTTAAAAGTAGGAAATTGCTAGACATCCAACTTCTCACTAATGCAAGGCAAACATCTAAGGATTTTTTGTGGATGAGATTACAAGTAGTTATCGGCATGTATAACTGAGTATCATCAGCATAGCAGTGAAAGGTAACCCCAAAATGCCACAATATGTGCTCAAGGGGTGCTATATAAAAGGAGAAAAGCAGGGGGCCTAAGACGGACCCATGTGGAACCCCAAATTTCATGTCACTAAGGTTAGAGGTAGTGTTACTTTACAAAACACAGTGAGAACGACTGGTCAGGTATGACTTCAACCATGCAAGGGCACTCCCAGTAATCCCAAAATGATTCTCCAACCTATCAAGTAGAATATGATGATTCACTGTATCAAACACAGCACTGAGATCTAACAGCACCAGAACCGTCGTGGTGTCCAAATCCATTGCAAGCAGAAGATCATTCACCACTTTAGTGAGAGCCGTCTCTGTGGAGTGATATTTTCTAAAAGCAGATTCCAGTGGCTCAGAAAGATTATTCTCAGTAAGATAGTCCACTAGCTGCTGTGAAACCACTTTTTCCAGAATTTTAGAGCAAAGTGATAGATTTGATATCGGCCAATACAATACATTTCAATACACTAGGGTCAAGATTAGGTTTCTTAAGTAATGGTTTAATCACTGCAGATTTGAAACATTTAGGAACAGATCCAGAAGTTAAAGAAAGGGGGGAGGGGGGTAATAGGGATGGATTGAGGGAGACATGCGTCGTGTGCAGATGAGTTAAATTTCTGTCAGTTTTTGTTCATGTGTGTGTAAAGTCTGATGTTGCTAGGCAACAGCAGGCTGGTGGGGGGGGGGGGGGGGATGTGAAGGGGGAGCTGAATTCCTTCACCAAGCCTGTAGATTCTTCTGGGGGAAGAGCAGGGAATTTGGCCTTCAGGAGCCGATAAGGCTGCCATGTTGATGTCTGGTGGAGAGATACAGAATTCTATTTACTGCACCCCTGACCGGCGAGAGTCCAAATTTCTGAAGAATATTTTCTGGTCCTCAGCAGTACATTCCTTTGCAATGCAGTGATTTGCTCCGAGATTGAATCCATTTTGTGTTTGAGTTCAAGAGTTCATGCAGTCTGAGATTACACAGCATTGCCCAACTCATTAATTATGATGGACTGATGAGGGGACAAAATTCTGGAAGCACCTGTCTTGCTAATATTCCTGTTGGTCAGGGCAGCGCACAAACCAATCAGCACCAAACCTCCCACCACAAAAGCGAATACGAATGAATCCTCAACGTTTTCCACAGAGAGTGGAACCACATGTCACACTCCATTCTCTCAGGCATCGAGAACAAAGCCCGCTGGGTAGGTTCCATCAGGGCACGCAGGGTCCCCAAACCCTGATCTCCTTGTCGAAAACAAATGGTGTCAATGGTGTTGAGAGACCAGCTGATCAATTCCATAGTTAATCCAAATCATAATTTGACGAATCCACAGTCTGGTGAAGCTGGGACTTTGAAGGTCGGAGCAGAGATAGAGAGCAGAAAGGAGGAGCGGAGAGGGGAGGAATGTGACCATCCTTGCCGGAGTCCCAAGCTGAGATACTATCAAATTCTGTAAATCTAGGTAATACCTCAGTAATGGCGCTCACCTCAATAGTAGGGTGTAGTGGCTGGGTTAAAGCATGCTGGGATATGTTTAACCTAATGTCTTCTATTTTCTTCTTGAAGTAATCCAAAAAAACCTTGTGCTGTAAAAGGGGAGCGAACTACAGGTGGTTGTCCATGAATAAGTGTTGCCACCGTGTCGAATAAGAACTTTGTGTTATGCTTGTTTTTGTTGATCAAATCAGAGTAATAGGTCCACTTTGTAGCCAATAATGCATGCTTATAGTCTAAGATAGCATCACGCCACGCAAGGTGGAATACTTCTAATTTTGAACTACGCCATTTCCATTCTAGACCTCTAGCCTTCTGCTTGAGGTCACGCAGGTAATCATTGAACCAAGGTGACTGTGTTTTGGGGGAGCGCGGTTTTAATAAAGGTGGCGCAATCATGTCGTTTTGAACTATCTGTCGTTTAAACTATCCACAAGAATGTTGGTAAGGTTAGACCTGACTTGTGTGAAGCATCTTGAGGCAACTTTGTTGTTATTTGGTGCTATATAAATGAAATAAATAATTAATTATAGACTGTCTACTGATTGGGCATTTTCCAAACATGAAGCTAAGATATCAGACGGTCTACCTTCGAGTTCAGTCATAGTTGAGGAGTTGATGCGTCGCCGCAGTGATAAATAAGGTTGTTGTTCCACTAAACACGGCAGCATAACTGTTAACCTCATATCCGTGAGGAGGGAACAAACCAGTCACGCACAGCGGCCACCTTATCAGGGTCCATCTTAATCTCTCTCTCTCTGTGATTACAAACCCCAGGGAGAAGCTTGAAGGTGCAGTCATATTCTTGGTGGGGCGGTAATGATTTAGCCTTGCTCTTGCTAAATACGAGTGCTAAACCCCTGCGAGATCCATGTTAGAATCCGGCTGAGAATGAACAAATTTAGTCAGGCAGGACCTTTTGCAAGCTGAACCCCAAAACACAATTTCTCCCTTAGACCAATTAAAGTTTGGACTGTGTTGTTGTAACCAGGGGTGCCCCAGAATAAGCGGATGAGTCATATTGTCAAATATGTGAAAAGTGATTAATTCAGAGTGGTTCTTTGACACTGTCATAGAATCGGACTTAGTATGGTGAGTAATACAACCCAATTAATGGCCATCAACAGCACGCACCACCAGAGGGCGTGAGAGCTTAAACAGTGTCAGGTGTAGGGACCTGGCAAGAGAGGACAAAATCAAGTTAGCATCAGAAACGGAATCAATGGGAGATGACAACTTTTCAGGGGACAATTTAGCAGGAATTACTTTTGTGCCGAGGATGGAGTAATAGAATTTGGACTCACCTGTAAGTCAGATTTTGGGTGCATGGTGGCACCTCTGGCCTGATAACTGGTTATCATGTGTCCATGTGTCCACAGTAATATGCAGGGTTTGAGTTTTTGTTTGGTCTTTTGATTTATTGTGTTTTTTGTTCTGTTGGCTAGTTTTCGTATTTCATTGGTTTTGGTTTGTTTATTCTCTTGCTGGGTTTTCTGCTTGGGTCTGTCTGTGTCTGTTTCTCTTGTCTTTCTGTTGGTTTTTGGTTGTGGGTGTTTCTCTCTCTCTGGCCACGCCCTTGTTCTGGTGCTTTCCATGCACACCTGTTTCTGATTTGCTGATTATTTCTTGGGATTATCTAAGGTCACTGTGTGTTTGTCTCTCACCAGTTTGTTGTGCCTTGTGCCTTCATTCCAGCCCTGTTCCTGCGTTGACCATGCAATTTGTCTGATGTTTTTTGTATTGCTGCTTTTTCTGGACTGCTTACTCGTGTACTGACCTCTGCTATCCACCTCAGCAAAGTCTTCTAAAAACCAGAGCTGTTTGTACAAGCTGTGCATTTGGAACCTCATGTCTGGAAAAGATTAAACCACAAGAAAGTAATGAGGATCTTGTCCTCTTCATCCTGTTCCAAGTGTCCACCATATGACCATCCTCCATTGCTGTCAAGAGACCACAGACAACTTCACATTGCAATTTCTTTGTTCTTTGAGGTTTGGAGAATTTGAAGTGATGAGATAAACTTTATTCTGGTCTGATCTCTCCAATCAGTGCGCTGAAGCAGTGGCAGCTGCTGAGGTTGACCAACTCCTTCTGATGGTGTTCGATGCCTGTGCTCTCAATGAGTGCATTATGAGACTGAGTTTTTAGATGTTATCTCAGTCTACACACCAACCACAGTGACTCATGTCTTGCTGAGGGAGATTTGTTAATGTTAGTGATCACTGGCTGCCCCCAAGGAGACACTATGCTGGTCACTGGTGATTTCAGAGCCACCACTGACACTGACAGGGTTGGCCAGAAGGACTGTGTTGGTCCTCATGGATCTGGTAGCCATGGTAAAAACACACCTCAATGCCCAGGGCCTACGGGTTGGTGGATCCTGGCTTCATCGTCCAGAGCAGCACCGCGTGATGTGGTATTATAATACTGATGGTGTTACTGAGGAAATTGATCATGTCCATGGTGGAAGATGCTGTAGAGTTTTGCAGGACTATAGAGTCGATAGAAGTGACCAGATTGTGATCTCTTACAACAGACATGTTGTAGTTTCCCGAAGCTTTCATTTGAAGTTTTACAGGCTGCAACCTTCTCAGTGTCAAAGATTAAATGTAGAAAGACTTGAAGATCAGACTGTTTCATGGGAGTTTGTGCAAAATCTGGCTGAAGCATTAGCAGACATGGACACAGCTAGTGACCAGACCGGAAGGTGGGAATTCTTCCACAACTCGACACCGTATACTTAAGGTCCTTGCCCAAGGGTCCTTATTGATTTTATGGTCTGTCGGGGTTTGAACCCCCTCCTCTGGTCATAAGCCTTTGGTCACCTCTCCATTGTAAAGGTATTCACTGATTTCAGCAGTGACATTCATGTTTGTGAGATCTTGGTCTTTGGGATTGAGAGACAGCTAGGAGGACTGTCAAGAAGTCACGGGACAGAGGTGTGTGGCCATGCTGATAACTGCAGGGGAACAAAGGTCCATTTGTTTTTCGGGTCCTGGTACTTCCTGTCTTACTGTATGGTTGTAAAAGTTAGATGCTAACCAGGGACCTAAGGCCAGATGTCTTCAGTACGGGTCTTTTTGGAGGATCCATGGGTCCTGCTGGAATGACTTTGTGTTCAGTGAATGGTTCCTTCATGATGAGGAGGATCACTGACACTGTGAGGGAACATCAACTCCAACATTCTGGACATGTGGTGCATTTCTGTGGCCATGATCCGGCTCACGGGTCTGTGGTGGTGTGTTCCAAGACATGACCTCACCTGACCTCTTTATTGATGACCTTTATAATGTTTTGACTGTGATCACAAATCTTTATTTCTTTATAAACATGATACCACCAAAGTTCTTTGCTGGACTACAGTTCAGTTCGGCTCCTTTTCAAACATTTACTTTATAATAATTCAATTAAATTGTAATTGTTAATTGGTATTATTTTTGTGTATGTCTTTTTTATTTTCTTATTAAATTATATTTTTTTCTTTTCTATTATTTATGTGTTCAAAATTAATTAATTCCTTCATTCATTCAAGGTTTTGGTCCTTATTCATACCTGTACCCTGGTTTCCCTTTTTTAAATTTCATAAACCTCTTTTAAAATAGACACTGGGTTTCTTTTATTTCTTTCCTTGGTATTTTCACTCTATGACATCACAAAGATCTGGTAGAAAAGGTCATTATGGTGTCTGTCACTGTCATTTTTTTTCTTTGTTCAAACCGATAAAGTTTACTGTCAATCAGACAAAAGGCTTTCTGTAATGTTGCAGGTCACGAACTGAATCATGGCAACAGACAGACAGACAAACAGAGAGAGACAGACAGAGAGAGACACGGACAGGGAGACAGACAGCGAGAGGGAGAGAGAGAGACAGACAGACAGAAAGAGACAGACAGACACAGACAGACAGACAGAAAGAGAGACAGTGAGACAGAGAGAGAGAGAGACAGACACAGACAGACAGACAGACAGAAAGAGACAGACAGTGAGACAGAGAGAGAGAGACAGACACAGACAGACAGACAGACAGACAGAAAGAGACATAGACAGACAGACAGAGAGAGACAGACAGGGAGACAGAGAGAGAGAGAGACAGACACAGACAGACAGACAGAGAGAGAGACAGACATAGACAGACAGACAGGGAGACAGAGAGAGAGACAGACACAGACAGACAGACAGAGAGAGAGGGACAGGGAGACAGAGAGAGAGACAGACACAGACAGACAGAGAGAGAGACAGACGGACAGACAGACAGAGAGAGAGAGGGACAGGGAGACGGAGAGAGAGAGACCGACACAGACACACAGACAGAGAGAGACAGACAGGGAGACAGACAGACAGAGAGAGAGAGAGAGAGAGAGACAGACAGACAGACAGACGGGGAGACAGACAGAGAGAGAGATGTGTTAAAGTATTTGTGGGTGTGTGTTTGTTGGTGTGTCGTGGTCTCTGGGCGTCTGTAGTTTGTCTGTTCCCTGACTCAGCCCTCTGAGGTGTGATGGTGGTTTCTGCTGACGGCTCATCCACAGGCTGACTCAGGTCTTCTTCCTCTCTTTTAATATTGGATTAGAGGACGAGACCTCAGAGAAAGTGTCCAACACATCCTCCCAGATAATCCTCATCAGCTGAGTTTTTTTTTTAAATTATGACATCTCATCACACATAATTATTCAGTCTGTTTCTCGGAGACACAAACCAAAATAAAACCATCATAAGTCTGAAAGATGCTTTTTGAAGTTCAACCCAAGTAAAGTCCAGCCCAGGGCTGCCAGAAAGCATCACGTTAAATTAAATGAAGAAATAAATAGTGCTTGACATTCAGTTTGAGTTTTGCTGTTTCTTCAAATCCGCCTCTCAGTATTTTAAGGATCAGCATCCAGCTGAATGTCACCTTGAAGCTGTTTTCCCACCGTGACACCTGCCAGGTGGTGTTCTGTGGACGGAGGACTGACCATCTTCACCATGTTAGGAGGAGCTGAGTGCATCAGTGTAACGATGACAAGAGAAGTCGTGTGACAGGATGAATGCATCCAGCGTGATGATGTGTAGAAAGAAAAGGAGGGGTCCAAGCACAAACCCCTGAGGTACTCCAGTGGACAAGCACTGTGCCAAAAACTGAGTCGCTGCTTCACAGGGACATGATGCAGTTACCATCCTGGACACAAAGAATACACCTTAATGCCTTGAATCCAACTTGAGGTCTGAGCCCCCCTCATGGGGGTACCAAGGGTCACGGGGTGCCTGAGGTTTTGTTAGTATTGTGTTAATTTTGTAACACAGAGAGCATTTATAATAAACACAGAGTACATGTGACATCACCACGAGTCACCTGCCCCCTACAGGTCACTGTGACAGTGCTGACACAAAAGGAAAACACAGTAATGATATGTTAAATGATTTGTCTGAGGAGTGGATGATCTGGTGCTTCTCTCTCAGGTCTGGCGGTTTTGCAGAGGATCTTGGACACGGCTGCAGAGCGGAGCTGGCAGGTGACGTCTGTTAACTTGGACACGCTGACAGAATCAGCCTTCATCAAGCTGCTGAGTGACCTCGACTACAAGAAGGACTATCAGATCATCATCGACTGTGAGCTCGACCGGCTCAACTCCATCCTCAATCTGGTAAACGCTCAGTACATCAGTAAACCACCATCAGTTAATGACATCCACTAACCTGTGATCACTAAACCAGACTGACATCAGCATAAAAACAACACCTCTAGTCGACTGTGACTATATGATGACTGAAAAAGACTAAGTCCTTGTCCATATGCATCTTGTTCCAGTAGTCAATATCCCCTCAGTGTGTCCTGGTTCCTCAACAAATAACATGGACCTTGTTAACCTGGGTGATGTCCAAGCCGGTAAGGTTTATTTATTTGTGTCTTGCTCATGATTTTGAGGTAGGTTGGAGGAGTAGCATGGGGGGCTGGCTGCCCAGGCAGCCAGCCTCAACCCCCTCAGCCAGCTCATCACAAAGAGCGGCTATGGATATGAATTCAGGAGTGGAGTAACCATCAGCCACCTCCTGTACATGGATGACATCAAGCTGTATGCCAAGAGTGAGTGAGACATTGACTCACTGATCCACCTCACCAGGATCTACAGTCAGGATATCGGGATGTTATTTAGATTGGATAAGTGTGGCTGAATGGTGGCAAAGAGAGGGAAGGTGATTCAGACTGAGGGCGTGGAGGTGGCAGAAGGCAGGATAGTGGACATACAGGACAGGTACAAGTACCTGGGAATCCCACAAGTCAGTGGGAACCATGATGAAGATGCAAGAAGGTCAGCCACAATCAAATACCTCCAGAAGGTAAGAGAGGTGCTGAGAAGACAGCTCAGTGGCAGGAATAAGATCTGCGCCATCAATGCATACATCCTACCAGTCATCAGATACCCAGCTGGATAATAAGCTGGCCACAGAAGAGCTGGATGTCACTGATGTCAAGACACAAAAACTCCTCACAGTCCACGGAGGTTTCCACCCAAAGTCCAGCACCCTGAGACTCTATGAGCAATGCAAGGAGAGAGGGCGAGGATTAGTGAGGGTCAGAGCCACAATCAAGGATGAGACCGCCGAGATCAGCTGCTATGCGTCAGACAGCTGAAGACAGACACTGATAAGGAACAGGAGGAGGAGATATCATGGAGGACCAAGCCTATCCATGGAATGTGCCATCAACCGATAGAGGAAGTGGCTGACACTAAGAAGACCTACCAGTGGCTAGAAAAGGCTGATCTAAAGGACAGCACAGAGGCTCTGATCATGGCAGCACAAGAACAAGTCCTAAGCACCAGATCCATAGAGGCAGGAGTCCACCACAGCCAACAGGACCCAAGTTGCAGGCTGTGCAAATGTGCCCCAGAGACAGTCCAGCACATAGTAGCAGGATACAAGATGAAAGCTGGGACAGCGTACACTGAGCGGCACAACCAAATCTCGGGAACTGTGTACAGGAACATCTGTGCCGCATAAGGATTAGAAGTCCCCGAGTCCCGATGGGAGACGCAACTGAAGGTGGTTAAGAACAACAGGGCTGAGGTCCTGTGGGACAAATTCTAAACAGACAAGCAGCTGCTGCTCAACCAACCAGACATAGTGGTGGTTGACAAGACCACATTTGTGATCAATGTGTCACTCCAAGCTGACAGCAACATCAGAAAGAAGGAGCATGAGAAAATCAAGAACTACCAAGGGCTGAAGAAGCATTTGGAGCAGATGTGGAAGGTAAAGTCCAAAGTGGTCCTACTGGTAATAGGAGCACTAGAAACTGTAACCCCCAGCAGATTGCAGCACAACATTAGAGGTGTCTGTCCAGAAGACTGAAGTCCTAGGAACAGTTAAGCTACTGCACTGAACCTCAAACTCCCAGACCTCTGGTGGAGGACCCAAGTTTGAGGAACACACATACCACCTTCACCGGGGGAAGGATATATCTAAACACACACACACACACACACACACACACACACACACACACACACACACACACACACACACACACACACACACACACACACACACACACACACACACACATGCACACATGGACTAGAACTGTACCTGAAATTCAATTGTACCTGCAGTAATTGTCCACAAAGTGGAGATATTGCCCCATTTCAAGAACCCTGGGACATGATGACTGATGCTTTCAGGTCATTTTCTTATGGTTTGTATGTATCTCATGCTAAATGTGTAGCATCCTGTTGACTAAGCTTTTGTCAATGTATTTTTTATTTTGCTCTTTTCCTGCATCCATCTGCTTTGTGAAGCACGTCTTCACATCTGCTGAGAAGCTCCACCACAGTCTTTTAGAAATCTGTGCGATTGTCAGATTGACGGCTCAGTCATTAACAAGCTTAGCTTCACGTCAGGATGTGATAATATCTGGTGATTTGTGCACTGTGGAGAGCTCAAAGCAAACACATTAACCTAGATGCTTTTCATTTTTTGCCGCTTTGTTTTTTTATTGGCTCTTCATTGGCAGCTGTTTCTTGAACTGTCACTCAAAAAGGTCAAAACTCTGGTATTAAAACTTTGTTTTTTAATCTGCTCCTAAAGAATATATATTTGGTGGAAAAACTGGCAGATAGTGAGGAAAGAACCCTGTGAATTTAATTAGGACATGAAAACGAGACCGTAAGAGATGAAACGAGCCGGCAGATTTGAGGGAAGCCAAACTGTCCAGTCAGCTGCCATCCTTTAAAAATCCGTTTTTCTTTTTTTTCTGTCAGTGTGAAGAGATCAGCTGGTGATGGGTTTGTGAAATACAAGTGAATCACACTTAAACACACATAGAAGCTTTAAAAAATGTGAAAACAAACCAGTTCTCAGCTCGAGTCTCCCATGTGCCTTCTGGCAAACTATACCTGAAATTTAATGTTGCCGTTTTAAGAAAATCCTTCTGTGTTCCACCATGAAGCTGTCTAACTGGAGACATAACACACAGGAGCTGCCAGTCCCAGATAACTCTGAGGGAGTTGTCTGGGTGTCTTGGTGGCTTCCTTCACCAGCCTCCTTCATGCACGGACACTCAGTTTTTGAGAGCTGCTTTCTCCAGACACATTTACCACACAGTACCATACTGTTTGTATTTCTTAAACACTGATAGAAATGAAGTCTAAGAAAATGTTCCTGTATCAGTCAGGATGGCCAGCAGGTGGTGCTGTGCAGTGAAGAAAACGTCACTCCCCAATACTAAAGGACATTGTGGAGACAGACACTAGAGCTTATGAGATTTAGCCTTGTGGTTTGAGTGCCTTCCTCCCATCTGGGGACTCAGTTTGAGCCCAGTGAGGGACGATGCAGGCTACGTGTCCGTCTATTGTCTTATCTCAAGAAACCAGCTGTAAAAGTGACGATTTACTGTAGCTCAATCATGGACATGTCGCTGTATGACAGCATTCTGTTTTGCTGTTTTATAACTTTGGACATTTTGTTCCTAAAGTTCGGGGTTCCAGTCACACTGAGGAGGACCAGGACATCATTTTGAGCAGCGTCTTCCTGTTCAAATGTTCATATCTTCCATGACTGGTGAGGCGGGGGGGGGGGGGGGGGGGGGGGCTTATCTCCTCTGCGGTTTGTCCTGCAGCATCCAGCTGTGTTGGTGAGCGTTCACTGAGGGGCGGGACTCTCTTCCTGTCCTCTGCCATCAGTCCTCGTCTTCCTGTCTGTCCTTTCTTCTGAAGATGATTATTGCTGCCTGATGGGACGAGAGTCTCCTCAGCAGCTGTTTGGAGAACATCTGGAGATGAATGAGTCTGATCGTCATTAGAGAGGTTGAGGACAATGTAATCAGCATCTTATTCATTCATCCATTCACTCATTCTTTCATTCTGTCTTTCAGATCGCGGCTCAGAGGAGAAGCTTGAAGAACTATCACTACATCCTGGCCAATCTGGTGAGCTCCGCCTTATTTGTGGATGAATTCAAACTCCTTCAGCTGATTTTATCGACTTTTTGTTCAGTCTTTTTTTTTTTTTCCTTTTTTTAACCTCGACACAGTGAAACATCCATTGTCCGTCCCTCCAAGATTCACGGAATCTTCTCCTTCAGTTCCTGATGGGTTTAAATTCTGATTGTTTTCTTCATCTAAACACTGTTCATAATTCTACCTCAGAATGTTGATTATTCTGTGACTGCTGGGATCGGCTCCAGCCCCCCCCCCCCCCCCTTAACGATAATCACCACGCGCGTGTCGGTGCTGGTACCAACAAAAGCACAATTTTCCCACAATTTGCTTTTCTGCCATTAGGGGGAGGTGATGGTCTATTGGTTAATCGTTGGGCTTGTGACCAGAGGATCCTCGGTTCAAATCCCAGCCTGACCGCAAAATCACTAAGGGCCCTTGAGCAAGGTCTTTAATCCGGTAGTTGCTTCCAATGTGTAGTGAGTACCTTGTATGGCAGCACCCTCAGATTGGGGTGAATGTGAGGCATTACTGTAAAGCTCTTTGTGCATCTGATGCAGATGGAAAAGTGCTATATAAATGCAGTCCATTTATCTGCTCCACTAAGATGAACTCTTTGAGTTATTTTGTTGTTGTTTGTTGTTGCTTTTAGTTCATCGTTGACGGCAGAACACCACTGATTATGTCGTCTGTTTGTCTGTCAGGGCTTCCTGGACCTGAACTTCACTGAGTTTCAGAAACTGGCACCAAATGTAACTGGTTTCCAGTTGGTGAACTGGTCTGATCCAGATACGCTGAAGATCAACCAGGAGTGGATGGAGTTTGACAGCAAAGACCTGAAGCTGACCCACAGGAGGCTCAGGGTACAAACACACACAGTCAGAGCACAGAAATTTGCCAGAGAGAGCAGAGGACAAACCTCAGATGGGTCAGTCACCATCACTGATCAAGACCGAGGTCAAACTTTAAAACTTCACATTGGGCCTCATGTATCAAAATTGCGCACTTGTGGCGTAAATTTACGGTGTAAATTTGAAGTACACCAAAGTTGCCGTGACATGTATCAAGCAGTGCGCACCTGCCCATTTCCGGCGTACGCCTGACGTGACCTTGATAAATGCGGCGGGTGAAAACAATCGTAATTATAATAAACACGCCCATAAATATTCAGACACACCCTCATTTTACGACATGGAAGCCAGGAAGACGGCAAAGAAAAAGAACTCCACCAATCACGATGTGTGCCAATAGAGCGACAAAAGCGGCCGTCGTATCAATTGTTTTGTAGTATAATCAAAAAAGTGTTACAGTGGTCCCTCGTTTATCGCGGGAGTTATGTTCTAAAAATAGCCCGCAATAAGCGAAGTCTGCAAAGTAGTCAGCGTTATTTTTTACAATTATTATAGACGTTTTAAAGCTGTAAAAACCCTGTAAAACCACTTTATACACTTTACTCAATCAGGCATGAACATTTTCTCACTTTTCTCTTGTGTGTAAACACTCTCAAAGTTCAAACCTTAGTAGAAAAATAAGACCAACCTGTTTTCAGGCCCAAACATTTGTTTGAGAAATAAAAATAGAACGTTTTCCTATAAATAATTATGATGGCTTTTAGAACTAACTAATTTAATTTTAACGATCAGCGTACGAGGTTGGACACATAAGAAATGATTAATAGTGACTGACCAGTATTTCACAGATCGTGCCTCTTCGTCCTGACGCCGCACCTTTGTCCACTCACACCTGGCTGCAGGTGTCTGTTTCCGAGTGACAAACACAGTTATGAGTAGTTGTTGGCGCTTTTTTTTCTTCTGGGTGAGAAGATTCTTATAAACAGACACGCAGAACACAGAACACTGTAAAAAAAAAAAAGCATGCAAAATTGGACTAAAAACTCCGCGAAACGGCGGGGCCGCGAAATGTGAACCGCGTTATAGCGAGGGACCACTGTATTCTCTTTTCACATGTCAATAATTATTGACATGTGGATATTTGCTCACTCAATTAATAAGACATGCCTTATTTTTTCCAGATTTCTTTATTCTTAAAATGTATTTCTTTATTTATTTTATTGTGACAAACGAATGGAGACGACACACCCTGGTTGCAGCACGGGCGAAGGGAATGAGAACACTACAGTTGTAATTATCAATTTCATTGTCTAAAACGATCACACCACATAAAGTTAAGCTCAGCGCTGCTCTGGCTCCAGGCTCGAAGTCTGGAGAAAAAGGCGAGCAGTGCTTTCTTTGCAGTCAGTGCTGTGGCCACGGATCGTGCTCGATAGACCAGCAATCCCGCAAAAGCGGGATTTGTATTAATTATTATGTAGTATAATCAGGAAAGTGTTATTTATGTAACATATGCATTGATTTGTATGATGGCACTGTTTATCATGTTGATCATATTCATTTTTATGTGGATTCCAGCGCTGGTTCATTTTGGTGTATAATTTACGCCACCTCTCGACCTGGTGTATATTTTCAGCGCAGCGTACACCAACGACCACATTGATAAATGCCAAGTGGCGCAGCCGTTTTGGCGTACACCCCATATACGCTCAAATATCGCCGTACGCACGTTGATACATGAGGCCCATCGTGTTTGATGAGGGAACCAACATTCTGTGCAAGATTCCTGTAAACCTAAAGAACCGACCTTAGGCTCAGCATGACCCGGATAATTATCATGGAGACAAGTGAGGGAAGCCTTCAATTCAATTTATATTATATCATATTATACAGTGAGGCAAATAAGTATTTGATCCACTGTCAGTTTTGCAGGTTTTCCACAAAGAATGTTGAGGTCTGTAATTTTTATCATAGGTTTATTTCAACTGTGAGAGACAGAATCTAAAAAAAATTCAGAAAATCACATTGTATGATTTTTAAATACTTAATTTGCATTTTATTGCATGAAATAAGTATATGAACACCTACCAACCAACAAGAATTCTGGCTCTCACAGACCTGTTAATTTTTCTTTAAGAAGTCCTCTTATTCTGCACTCTTTACCTGTATTAATTGCACCTGTTTGAACTTGTTGCCTGTATAAAAGACACCTGTTCACACACTTAATCAATCACACTCCAACCTGTCCACCATAGCCAAGACCAAAGAGCTGTCTAAGGACACCAGGGACAAAACTGTAGACCTGTACAAGGCTGGGATGGACTACAGGACAACAGGCAAGCAGCTTGGTAGAAGACAACAACGATTATGATTATTTATTAGAAAGTGGAAGAAACACATGATGACTGTCAATCTCCCTCAGTCTGGGATTCCATGCAAGATCTCACTTTGTGGGATAAGGATGATTCTGAGAAAGCTCAGAACTACACAGGAGGACCTGGTCAATGACCTGAAGAGAGCTGGGACCACAGTCACAAAGATTACATTAGTAACACATGATGCTGTCATGGTGTAAAATCCTGCAGGGCAGCAAAGTCCCCCTGCTCAAGCCAGCACATGTCCAGGCCTGTTTGAAGTTCACCAGTGACCATCTAGATGATCCAGAGGAGGCATGGAAGAAGGTCATGTGGTCAGATGAGACCAAAATAGAGCTTTTTGGAATCAACTCCACTGACCATGTTTAGAGGATGAGAACAACCCCAAGAAAACCATCCCAACCATGAAGCATGGGGGTGGAAACATCATACTCTGGGGGTGCTCTTCTGCAAAGGGGACAGGACGACTGCACCATATTGAAGGGAGGATGGATGGGGTCATGTATTGCAAGATTTTGGCAAACAACCTACTTCCCTCAGTAAGAGCATTAAAGATGGGTCATGGCTGAGTCTTCAGCATGACACTGATCCCAAACACACAGCCAGGGCAACTAAGGAGGGGCTCTGTAAGAAGCATTTCAAGGTCCTGGAGTGGCCTGGCCAGACATGGTTCTCCCGTTATATACAACATTTGAATGTCCCACCACTGAAAAATCTCCACGCCCCGTGACCAGCTTCCTGCTGAGCACCAAGCCTGAAATACGTCACTGCGTGCAGACCATATTGGCTTGCACGCTTGGCGGCCATTGTTTACACTTTTTTTAGCAGCAGAAATTTTGATTAAACACAGCTCTCAGGGACTTGTTTGTCGATGTGCCTGACCAGTGTGTCGGAGCATATTGCACAAACACAAGGGCAAAAGGTTTTAGCCTTTTCAAGTCCAGGCAGATTGATCGAAAGCCGCGGTCTGTGATGCACGAAATGTCCGGCTGCCGCTTGCTCCACTCACACACCCGCATTTGGTCCCGACAGCAGACACTTTCCTCTACCGTCTCCATATTCTCACCGCTCACAGGAACATCTAAAATGTCAACCCCAAATAATATGTTCACAATAATCTTGAAATGGTCAAGGAACTTGTAAAAATATCAGTGCAATACGTAGTAAACACGGCGGCAGCATGTTCACTGTTGTTTTTGGTGATCTTTTTCGAAACTTTCGCCGTTTATTTCCTATTCTTTCGTGAAAATAATGTAACTAAACACGGAAGGCACTCGAAAATGGCAAAAACCCGAAGGTAATGACAGTGGTCCGCAAGTAGTAGCCACACTATCGCAGCTCCAGAAAAATAACAAAGGCAGTAAACAGACGCTAGAATCAAAAATGCTATAATTATAGTGTTATAAACAGCAGCAACAAAAATCAAAGCCTCCCTTACTATTCTGTATTCTGCAGCCTTTCAAAATCCATCAGAATTGGCACGTCTCTTGCCACTGTTGGCATTATTTTCGCTGTCCTGGTTTGAATGTTCGTCCGAAAGATACGGCTCCGATCTGTAGGGTCTAATCACTGCTGCGACATCCTCAGGATCCGAGTCAGAAATAATCCACACTTGAAGAGGAGTCAGAAAAGTTCTTGATCTCATCACTGTCCATGCTGAGGTCTATCTGTTCCTGTTGTTAATCTAACAGACAAAGACGGGACTCTACACGCTGTGACGTCACGGCATCACGTGACCGCTGATGGAACGCTGCCAGTGCACTTTCCAAGAAACACACTTTTGAGAAACTGTACAAACTTTATTTCTCATTGATAATAATTAAAACCACTTTCAACTTACTATCAATCAATCAATCAATTTTTTTATATAGCGCCAAATCACAACAAACAGTTGCCCCAAGGCGCTTTATATTGTAAGGCAAGGCCATACAATAATTATGTAAAACCCCAACGGTCAAAACGACCCCCTGTGAGCATGTGATACTATACTGTATGTATATTTTGATATTTATATCAGTTTTACCTACATTTTTAGGTATCATATCCACTTTAAGGTCTGTTTTTCTATTGGATCAAATACTTATTTGTCTCACTGTATTATATTACACACTGAACAAAAATATAAACACAATACTTTTGTTTTTGCTCCCATTTTTTATGAGCTGAACTCAAATATTTAAAACATTTTCTATATACACAAAAGGCTTGTTTCTCTCAAATATTGTTCACATATCTGTCTAAATCTGTGTTAGTGAGCACTTCTCCTTTTCCGAGATAATCCGTCCCACCTCACAGGTGTGACACATCAAGATGCTGATTTGACAGCATGATTATTGCACAGGTGTCCCTCAGGCTGCCCACAATAAAATTGGACATTTAAAAAAAATATATATATTCATTAAAAAATGCAAATTCAGACACATTACTAGAATTAATATTGACTAAAACTTGTAGAAAATATGGGGTCTAATCTGGATTAAAAATAATGTCTCAAAAGAATCTCAAAGACAAATTCATAAATAAATGAAATCCTGTTTTTTCAGTGTTTAAAAAAAGGGACTTGGTGGAAGTTTGTGCTCTATTGAATGACCTAATTTGAGATTATTAACCATTTTAACCGAGTTAAAACCTGTTTGACATGTTGATGTGTCCAAACCGTCCATCACTTCAATACGTCCAGCGACACACTGTCCTCAGATGTATAGAAGACATTGGTGTGGTGACCTACTGATTAACTGATTGATTGACTGATTGATTGATCGATAGATTGATGTCTTTTAACTGACTGTCTGTCCCCTGACCGTCACATCAGCATTTGTTTGTTGTTGTTGGTTGACATTTTTCTGCTCAGACACAGAAAAAATAAATAAATTTAGCAAACTGATGTGTGATTGATCAGTACACAGGAGCTCTGACCTATGACGGTGTGAGCATCATGGCAACGGCCTTCCAAAACATGCGGCGGCAGCGGATTGACATCTCTCGCCGTGGCAATGCAGGGGAGTGTCTCGCCAACCCCCCGGCTCCCTGGGGACAGGGCATCGACATCCAGCGAGCCCTGCAACAGGTAAACACTCGCACACAAAGCCGTCATAGAAAAACCATTCTTCTGTCCTCATACAGCCAAAAAGCATGTATGGAGACAAGTGAGGGAAGCCATCAACTCAGTTTCTATTGTATTATATTATATTAGCATGAAGACAAATGAGGGAAGTCATTAATTGAGGACCACATGATGTGAAAACACAATAAAACTTTCTTACTTGTAAATCTGGTCATGTTTCCTGCATAAATAAAAGTTATCCATTCTTTGTGCTCAAACGCCAAAGCAGGGGTGAATCCAGATGGAATGGGGGCGTGGGGCAGGGACGTGCCCCCCCCCCTACAACACCCCTAGATTAAAGGTCCAGTTTTGAAGCCTTTTTTACTACAACTACTAATATTACTTAAAATAATAATAATTTCGACAAGTAAAATGTTTAGAGAAAATTTAAATGTTAGAAAAATGTTAGAAAGAATTTAATAGTTACATTTATTAACAATGTAGGTTAGAAATTACAAGTTTTACTGTTACAGTCCTGTCAACAGTTAAATATGAGGTCAAGAAAGAGGTCTTTATTTTACTTTTAATAAAACAAGTATTTATTTTCATTGAAGTCAAGAAAGGGTGACTATAAAGTGAGTTTTGGCAAAACAGGTATCATTGTCATGTTGAGGTGGCAGTGAGTTGTTGTCGGCAGCTGGGGAAAGTAACTAAAAAAGTAACTAGTAATCTAACTTAGTTACTTTTACAATTGAGTAATCAGTAAAGTAACTAAGTTACTTTTTCAAGGAGTAATCAGTAATTGGATTACTTTTTCAAAGTAACTGTGGCAACACTGGATACCGGTATATAAACCCTCCTATTGGTGCATAAACTGGTAGATCGGCCCTTTAGTCATGATTGATTGTGGCCTGGACCAATGAGGTGAGGGTCAGGCCAATTACCCCTCCATCTCGGGCCTCGGTTGGGCTACACAGTGCGCCAGTGCCGGACAGAGCGATATGGATGGTGGCAAGAAGAGGAAAGGTGGCGCTGAAAGAGCCAGGGATCAGAAGAGAGTAGCCCTTCAGGCAGATGCTGCAAAATGTCTTAAAATAACAGACATGTTTGCTTTGCGTGGACGCGGAGCATCCACATCTGCGGCAGGCAGCCTCAGCAAGTGGCGGAGAAGAAGTTCAACAGGTGGACAAGGCGGGGACCACTACGGCCATGACGGTAAGTGAAGGTTAACTTCAGCTATTAATTGATGAACAGCAACCTAACTTGTTCATAAATCAGACATATGTGTGTGAGAGAGACATTCTGATCTTCTGGTCCGAAGTAAAATGCTGTCTAACTGGGTCACTCAGATATGAATTAAGGTTGGATATTATTTTCGTTCGTGCTAACTCCGCCAGTCATGTAACCTAGCCTAGCAATGTAACCTGTGCAAATGGTGTGCATGGCTAGCTACCATGCTGTTGCCGCCAGGTTGTTTCTTTATTCTTTATTCTATTTGTGTGACGGTCGTGCGTCGGTCATACAAAGTATGCGGTTTTGCACAGTCTGCGGTGCAGTGACGTGGTATAATGGCGTCCCTGTCTAAAATGTCCTGTCTAAAGTCCTGGCATAATTTCACATACCTAACATTTTACTTTAAATTGACAGTCATTCTCTAAGTTGATTAGCAACACAAATTGGTAATAAAAGAAATCCTTGATGTTACTTTGTAGCTTGTAGTGAGATAGACAACTGTCTCCATCTTGTGGGCTTTTTGTGTATTGCAGCTTCAAAAGTTCAACCTTTGTATCCAGTCATTGGTCCAGTCATCCAGTCATTTCTTGCTTTATATGATGAATTGTATCACACAAGTAATGATATATTATTTATAGTATAGCCTACAGTATTTCTATAACAAATGTTTTTATATAATTTCTATTTCTAAATTTAAGTAACAAGGCTGAATGAAATGACGGCTTATTATGTCTAAAAAGTAATGTGACCTACTGTCAAGAGATCATACTTTTGATAAGCCTATGATAACTGTATTTCGGGAGAACTTTTCATAATGCTTCTTATAGTGTTAAAATGTATGTGTCTCCTGGTGCACATTGATCAGTTAAGGGACCAAAAAAAAAAAAACACTGTCACAGCAGGCTTAATTTTTTTCCCCTTCGATACCTGGTGGTGGCCTGGTCTTGGTTAAAAATGCCCAGCCTGAAAAATTTCCCCAGTCCAGCCCTGAGCTCACCCCACACTTCCCTATCCTCAGCCAAGTCCTGTAACACTTCCCGGGGGAACCCATGGTGTTCCCAAGCCAGCTGGGAAATATAATCTCTCCAGCAGGTCCTGGGTCTTCTCCAGACCCTCCTCCCGGTAGGACGTGACTGGAAAACCTCCTTAGGGAAACAACCAGGGGGCATCCTCACCAGGTGCCCGAACCACCTCAGTTGACTTCTTTCTTTTCTTTTTTTTTTCCCGTGTCTGCATATATAGTAATGGTAATTGCCACACTGGCAGAACCATTTATGAAGATTAATATGCATATATGCAATTTATTCTTGCAAGACAGAAGGTATGTAGTGCATGAGTGAATGTGGTGTGTTTGTGACCCCCATCCGCCCTTCCCAATCAGCCTACAACATCCTACTCAAAGCCAACCGACAGCTTCTATCAGGAAGGGCCGACCACCAAAACAACACAAAGACAGACAAGAACGAGAGACAAGTGGTGAAGACAATAACTGTGACGTGAGACACCGAGGAGACGGAGCCCCAACCATACAACATACCATGACAAACAACCACACATGAACAAACAGTGACAGCAACAGTCTGTTGTCTAATTAGTGAGCATCCATACCCTACTCCAGAACACCGTAGTGTTAATCCTCTTAAGTAGACCCAAAAACCGAAATGTGGTGACGGCCACAAACACGCGACCATCCACACACAGAGACCCAGATCACAGCTAAATATCCGATCACTACTGTGGCTGGTGTGTTGGACCAAGACAAGAGTACAGAACCTTACCATATGACATGGACCACTCCGGCACGTCAGAAGCCACGCAGCCGGCCGCGAGCAACGACGGAAGTGGGTCCAGGACGCAGGGCCCCGGGGGAGCCAGGAGAAAAGGGGCAACGGAAGGGCACGGGGGGCCAGGAAAGGCAGCCCCCAGAGCCACCGGGCAGCACAGAAAACCAACAGGGCAGCGGCCTCATGGCGCCAGAACGCACCCCTGCGACAACACCCCCCCCCCACACACACACACAGGGTCGCAGGGAGCCGCCCCAAACCCGAGGGAAGCACACAGGGCGCTGACATGGGCCCACCAATAGGGGGAGCCCCAGAACCATGCCACCCGGGCCACATCCCCCGAGGGCAGGAGCGATCGGCGGCAAGGACAGGAAGCAAAGGAGCCACCGCAACCGAATCCAAAGCACAAGGTAGGGACCACCGAGCCACACGAGGGCCCCCAGACAAGAGGTGAGGCACGACCCCAGGGCCAGGAAGAGCACAAGGCCCCCCGACAGCCAGACTCCCCAGCGCAGCCAGCAGTGCTCCCCAAGCGTAGCACTGCTGCCCCAGGAGGTCCCCGAACCAGGGAAGGTGCAGGATGAGACCCCGGAGTGGCAGGGGCAGCCTAGGAGCAGAGGGGAGACAGGCGGGCCCCACAAACCTGGAGGAAGAGGCCGGGGCATGGGGGGCCACGCACACCTGAGCCCCGGGGAGAGGCACCACCCCCCGCCCAGGCACCGGACCCCAACCCACCAACGGTAGAGCAGACAGACCCAACTGAAAAGGAATGATGGCCGCCAAACTCTCTCCCCCCACCACCGCCACAGTTGACTTCCTTCGATGCAAAGAAGCAGTGGCTCTACTCTGAGTCCCTCCTGGATAATTGAGCTTCTCATCCAGGATAGGAGCACAAATTAAGAGTTTCCAAAAAACATTGTCCATAAAACATCAGACACCGCCCCAATCTGTCTATCAATCTCATGCTCCAATTTACCCCCACTCTTGAACAAGACCCCAAGATACTCCAACAGGAGTGGAGACAAGGGGCAGCACTGATGGAGTCCAACACCCAACAGAAACAGGTTTGATGTAATGCCAAGAATAGGAGCTGTGTCCGGTCGCTATATGACCAAAGTACACTTTGGTCATATAGAGACCAGGTCGCACATTGTTGTGAATCCAGTATGCCATATTCCCACAGCACCTCCCCATAGAATACCCCGAGGGACCCACTCTTGCGCCTTTTCCAACTCCACAAAACACCGGTACTCTTGAGACCCCTCTAATATCCTTGTGAAGTAAAGATCTGGTCCACTGTTCCACGACCAGGATGGAATCTACCTTGCTCCTGCTGAATCTGAGGTTCGACAAACGGTCAAAGTCTCCTCTCTTGCACCCTGATGGGCTTTCAATCGAAAGCTGAGAAGTGTGATTCCTCTATAATTGGAACACACTCTCCGCCCCTCTTGTTAAAGATGTAGACAACCACCCCAGTTTGCCAATCCAGAGGTACTGTCCCGGACTTCCATGCAATGTTGTATAAACGTGTCAACCATGACAGCCCAACAGTTTTTGCCTCAGCCACCACTGAGGCTGCAGTCCTTCTCACCTGCCAATACCTGTCGGCTGATTCTGGAGACCTCTGTGCCAACCAAACAAACCAAAAGGCCCCCCTCTTCAACCTGACAGCTTGCCTTACCACTGGAGTCCACCAGCGGGTTCTTGGATTGCCATCAGAACAAGTATAGACAACCTCTGGCCAAAGTCAAAGCAGCTGCGTCACCAATGGAGGACTTGAACATGGACCACTCTGCTTCCGTGTCCCCGACCTTCCATGGGTTCTGGAAGAAGTTTCTTCAGAAGTGAGAGTTGAAGACCAGAGAGGCTCTTCCACCAAACGTTCCCAGAAAACCCTCATGGCACGTTTAGGTCTTCCTGGTCGGCTCCATGGCTTACCCCACCATCTGACCCTACTCATCACCAGGTGAGGATGAGTTGACAGCTCCACCCCTCTCTTCACCCATCATTGACCTTTGACCTAGGGTGTTCTGCTACCACATGTACTTATGAACACCCTTGTGCTTGAACAAGGTGTTTGTTATGGACAATCCATGACCAGCACAGAAGTCCAGTAACAAAACACCACTCGGGTTCAGATCAAGGGGTCCATTCCTCCCAATCACACCCCTCCAGGTTTCTCCATCATTGCCCATGTGAGCATTGAAGTCCCCCAGCAGAAGTAAAGAGTCTCCAGCAGGAACCTTTTCCAGGATCCCAGTCAGAGTCTATAAGAAAGCTGGATACTCTGAACTGCAGTTTGGTGCATCTGCACAAACACCAGCCAGATTTCTCTCTGCAACATGAAGTTTCATACAGGCAGCCCTCTGGTTCTCTGGAGAAAACTCCAAAATAACAACACTCAGCTGGGGTACTTGTGAGTGTCACCACACTCGCTCGACACCTCTCACCCTGGACAACTCCTGAAAAACAGAGAGTCCAGCCCCTCTCCAGGAGTCTGGTTCCAGAGCCCATGCTGTGTGTGGAGGTGAGCCCAACTATTTGTAGTTGTTATCTCTCAACCTCACACACAAGCTCAGGCTCCTTCCCACCAGAGAGGTAACGTTACACACTCCCAGAGTTAAATCCCATATCCGAGTGTCAGTCCGTGTGGGCATTTGTTCCTGTCCACTGCCAGAAAAGCAGCACACCAGACCCTCTACAGAGAGCCATCAATACAGTTTGAATTCTATTATATTATACTAGCGTGTTGTCCTGTGGGGATCCACGGGCTCTAGATTGGGTCATGTTTATAAAATAGGTAGCTAACTTTTTTCAATGGTGGTAATAAATTAAGCAAAGTTTCTATAATGAGCTGTAATGATATGTGAGTCCAGAATGTTTTTTAGAACCTTAGAACCTCAACAGTTATTTTATTCACGGTTAATTACATAATTCTTTAATGTTGCCATGTACTTAGATTGAACTGACTAAATAAAATCACACACGCACTCACAATTTTAATATAAAGAAGATTTACTGCCCCCTGCTGGAATGGCGTGTGATTCCAGAATGTCGTTAGCAACATTAGCGAATGTCAGTAGTTTCTCCAAAAATATTAGTCCTGTCAACATTACATTTTGGCAGCGTTCATCCTTGACTCAAAATACATGAATATACCGAATGGCGAATGTCAGTTCTCCTCAGTTTTGCTGTGACCGAAGCCACACACACACACACACACACACACACACACATGCACAGAGAGGCCACTTGTCTGTTATAATATAGATTAAGTTTTAAGGTGGAGTGGAACAGATGAGGGTATTTTTAAAAAGAAGAGGTTTGCCAGAAAGCACATGGGGCAGGATCCCAGATTTGATGTTTTCTTTGAAGAAAGTTGTTCTCTGTTCCACCATGAAGTGGTGTAACAGCTGACACAACAGACAAAAGCTGCACTTTGCACACTTTGTCCAGTCACAGCCGCAGAAGTCTGTGACTCCTTCAGGGTTATCTGGCTGTCTTGGTGGCTTCCCTCACTAGCACCTTTCTGGTATGGTCACTCCATTTGTCTTCCTAATTAGTGATGGTCTAGTGGTTAATGCATTGAGCTTGAGACCAAAAGTGCCTCGGTTCAAATCCCAGCCTGACCGGAAAATCACTAAGGCCCTTGAGCAAGGTCCTTAATCCCCAAGTTGCTCCAGGTGTGTAGTGAGTGGCAGCACCCTGACATCGGGGTGAATGTGAGGCATTATTGTAAAGCACTTTGAGCATCTGATGCAGATGGAAAAGTGTGATATAAATGCAGTACATTTACATAACCCAGACTGTTTATTGTTTGTGTTTCCTTATGACTGATGGAATGAAGTCCAAGAACGTGTCCATCTCCTGAATCATTTGATATAAAACCTTTTAAAATCCTTTATTTGATTATTTTTAGAAATGAGTGTGACTTTGAGTCGAGGTGGATCTCACAAATTTTGTGTGTGTGTGTGTGTGTGTGTGTGTGTGTGTGTAGGTGCGCCTGGAGGGTCTGACGGGTCATGTTCAGTTTGACGAGCGCGGCCACAGAACCAACTACACGGTGTCGGTGATGGAGCTGCGACACACTGGACCCACGAAGGTGCTGCTCCTTGGCCTGTTGTTTCCCTGCGTCAGCTCCTTGGAGATAATTAACTCCCTGATAATCTGTTAAATCAGCTGCTGCAGCAATTGTTTGGATGAAGAACCTTCAGAACTACAGACGCTTTTCTGCACAATCAGCTTCATTGTTTCAGCGCACGCTCACCTACAGCTGGGGTTTTTGTTTTGTTTTGTTTTTTTAATCGGGTCCTTTGGGTACAGAAGCACATTACATTCACTGAATAAAAAAAAAACTAGATACCTTATCGCTTAATTATGAGAAAAGATGTTGTAACCAGCTGTGTTTGCAATCTCAGTGGGAGAGCTATGACATGGACGCGGGGCTTGAAACAGCTATCAGACGTCACGCGGAACTCGAAGGATGTGGAAGGATCGATTCATTCATTCGTTCATCGAAGGAGAGAATGACTCTGTTTGCTGTGTAAAAGTGCTGCAGCTCCAGACGCCACATCTGATCTTATTTACGCTAAAAAAAAATGACTCATTGGATGAACTTAATTCAGTTATATGCAGGATTTCCATCTAATAAATATATGTAGCCTCAACTCAAAAAAGCACATCCATGCAAGATAATTTAATTTAATTTAGTTGGGAATACATATATTTATTAGATGGAAATCCATTCCAATGAGTCAGTTTTTTGAGTGTCCACGTATTTGATTTTTTCTTTCTAAATACTCTGTGAGTTACAAAGGAGCTGGAAATACATTTGTCAGCCAACCAAATTCAGCCAATAACAAACACAGCGCCCCCTATGGCGGTGCATAAGCACCTATAAGCTGTAGGAAGAATTAACACAATAAGTAGCCGATTATTTATTGTCCCAGAATCCTTTGCGCTCCTGTGACATCACTGCGCTGCCATCGTTATTCTTGGTTGTATAGACATTTAACCTCTAGGGGGCAGGTTTTCTCTGTGATCACGTCGCTGAACTCAGTACAAACACTGGTTACTTTTCAAAGTGTTGGACTCGTCAATAAAAGTCAGTTTAATGTACAAAGGTTCATTTCAGCTCATCTTGGTGTATAAATGTCATCATTCCAGGCAGTGACAGCCGTCAGCTGTCTGATAGAACCAGGGTGCCGAAAAGGGGAGGATAAGGAGACGGATTCTAGGGGCCCAGAGAGGCCCCAAATATAATTATAATACTGACAAAATAATATGGGGGTGGGCCCAGGAGGATTGGTTTTCATGGGGCCTAAAAGCCCTGAATAGAAACAAGTTAGAGACAAAAGCAAACTGGCTGATTTCAGTAGAACAACAAACAGCCCAAGAGAGTTTTCACTGAGCGGCCAGTCACAGAAGTACGAATTCTCACCTTCGAATCAATTCTGATAAAAATCTCTCCTGATGATGAAATATGTCATTGTCAGTTCAGCTGCTCTCGTTTTGTTCGGGGTCGCCACAGCGTATACAGTCAGATCCGCATAGGAATTTGGCACAAGTTTTACACCGGATACCCTTCATGATGCAACTCGTTTCACCTGGAGAATCACACACACACAGAGCCGCTGGTGTTCCACAGAGGTCTCCCATCCAAGTACTAACCAGACGCTGCCCTGCTGAGCTTCTGAGATCTGACGGGATCAGGCTGACACAGAGAAGACCGGCTGCCTCCTCATGAAATATGAGCCGTGAAAATAATTTTTAACGGAACTTCTTGCTTCCCGCTGCGTAGCTGCTTGTTGTTGAGGTTTGAAGCTGCTGTTTAGGTCAAACAGACGTCTCGTGTCGGGTTTGACACCTCGTCTGTTTCTGACTCGATGTGATTTCTCATTCTGTGTTTCTTAATTTGAGTAAATAAAGTGTGTACGTGGATGAGGTTCTATGCTGCGACGGAAGCAAAGCTTTCTAAGTTGCAGTTTCCCTGTTCTACCACTAGATGCTGCGTGAGCGCACGATTAGAGCTATGTGTGTATATTTACACACATTTCTAAGTATAAGCTGGTACATTTCACAGTTTTTGTCATGATGTTACGGTTTAATTAGGGTCTCAGACTTCCTGAACGTTCTCCCACCAGGTCTTAATCAGGTCCAACTGTGCTTAACCTCTGACCTCTGGTGGGGTCGGGTGCGTGAGCAGGGGACTGGCTTTGATGATTGCTTCCTAAATTATGTAAGTGGAAAAATAAAAGTGAAATAAATTTTTTTTTCTCCCTCATTTTCTTTGGTCCCGGTGGGTTGAGTTGTTTTTGTTTGCTGTTAAAATCAGTTTTCTGGTCTCTGGAACCTTCTTGTCATCTGTAATCCTTCATGATGTTGGTTTGCTTCCAACTTCACGTTCTCTTATTTTCTGGTTTCATGTCGTCACCAACATGTTGGGACATGGAACCGTTCCACTCTGGTGGAAATGAATTTTCACAGTTTTCTTTGATTCACCTAGTGGTAGTTAGAGGAACTACAGCTCAAAACACTGGTTTAATCATGTTATTAGTTACGTTTCTTTGTCTTCAGATCGGTTACTGGAACAAGAAGAGAGGCTACATCAGCACAGCCATCTACAGGCCGGCGGTGGAGGACTTCTTCTACGGGCTGCAGAACCGCACCTACATCATCACCACCATCCTGGTAAGACTGGAAACACACAGCCGGGTCCAGTGGTCCAGCTCGGACAAAGGTCAAAGGTTGTTTTCACCTCAGACTATTAAATTACCAAACAGATCAAACAGGAAACCAGTCAGTCATGTGACATTTCATTTGGGAGCAAGATTACTTCAGTTGTACTGCAGTGATTGGTTCCTAAATTTTGTGTGTGCATGGGGACCCGAAGGAGCGAGCTGCCTTTGGGGTCAAAAAGTCAAAAACACTGAACTGTACTTTGTAAAAGATTTGGACAGAAAAGCGTCACTTGTCATGGTGCTGTGGGTCGGTGTGTGTTCTGACGCCTCACCCTGCACTCAGCAGAGAGTTTATAGCCAAACGACGCTTCCACAGAAAAGGTCAGAGTTCCAGACGAGGGGCCGACAGCTGACCTGTGGATTGGTGTGGAGAGTCTCTTGTTCATTTTATCCAGTCTGTGTCTCTCACGTGCACAGTCCAGTTTCTGTACCTGTCCACGTCCGCATCCACATCCACGTCCAGTCCACCTGCACCACCTCACAACACCTCCATCTGCATCTGCATCGGCATAGACAATGTAATTACGAAAAAATGTTCTATATAAACCCCAAATACTGTCGCGAGACATGAAAACTAGAATTGATGCTTCGGTGCTCTTCAAACTCATAATTTTTAGGAATAAACTTTTGTCTCATGTTATTTGTCTCATGAAGGATTGATGAAGGATATTTCTAATAAATTCTTTACTTTGGTAAAATATTGACTGTAATTTTCCTAAAATTACATCCATCCATCCATCCATCCATTTTCTTCCGCTTATCTTAGGTCGGGTCGCGGGGGCAGCAGCTCAAGCAAAGCCGCCCAGACCTCCCGATCCACACACACCTCCCCCAGCTCCTCTGGGGGAACCCCGAGGCATTCCCAAGCCAGCTGAGAGACGTAGTCCCTCCAGCATGATCTGGGTCTTCCCCGGGGCCTCCTCCCAATGGGACGTGCCCGGAACACCTCTCCAGCGAGGTGTCCAGGGGGCATCCAGAAAAGATGCCCGAGCCACCTCAGCTGGCTCCTTTCGACGTGGAGGAGCAGCGGCTCGACTCCGAGCTCCTCCCGAGTGACAGAGCTCCTCACCCTATCTCTAAGGGAGTGCCCAGCCACCCTGCGGAGGAAACTCATCTTGGCTACTCGTACTCGCGATCTTGTTCTTTCGGTCATGAGCCAAATCTCACGACCATAGGTGAGGGTCGGAACGTAGATCGATCGGTAAATCGAGAGCTTTGCCCCCCTGCTCAGCTCTCTCTTCACCACGACAGTCCGATACAGCGACCGCATCACTGCAGACGCTGCACCGATACGTCTATCGATCTCACACTCCATCCGTCCCTCACTCATGAACAAGACCCCAAGATACTTAAACTCCTCCACCTGAGGCAAGGACACGCCACCGACCTGAAGAGGGCAAGGCAACTTTTTCCAGTCGAGAACCATGGCCTCAGATTTGGAGGTGCTGATCTTCATCCCGGATGCTTCACACTCGGCTGCTAACTGCCCCAGTGCACGCTGAAGGTCCTGGTTTGACAAAGCCAACAGGACCACATCATCCGCAAACAGCAGAGATGAGATTCTGTGGTTCCCAAACCTGATCCCCTCTACACCCTGGTTGCTCCTAGAAATTCTGTCCATACAGGTAATGAACAGAACCGGTGACAAAGGGCAGCCCTGGCGGAGGCCAACGTGCACTGGAAACAGGTTTGACTTACTACCAGCAATGCGAACCAAGCTCCTGCTGCGGTCATACAGAGACCGGATAGCCCTTAGCAAAGGACCCCAGACCCCGTACTCCTGGAGCTCCCCCTCGAACTGCCACCTTATCGTGGTGGGGGAGTTTGTGTTCCTGGATGATCCTAGGAGCTATGTTGTCGGGAGCTTCGTGCTCCTGGTAGGGTCTCCCATGGCAATCAGGTCCTAGGTGACGGGCCAGACTAAGGGCAGTTCAAAAGCTGAACCTACAGGAGGGGGGGGTCCACATCGCTCTTTCGGGCTGAGCCCGGCCGGGCCCCATGGGCTAAGGCCCTACCCCAGGTCTGGGGTTGGGGCTCGCGCGGGAGTGCCTGGTGGTCGGGCCTTAGCCCATGGGGCCCGGCCGGGCTCAGCCCGAAAGAGCGATGTGGACCCCCCCCCCTCTTGTGGGTTCACCACCTGCAGAGGGGGCCATGGGGGTCAGGTGCAGAGAGGACTGGGTGGCAGTAGAGAGCAGGTGGCCCTGCGGCGTGGTCCGCACTCACAGCCTCTGGCTGTTGGGACATGGAACATCACCTCGCTGGGGTGGAAGGAGCCTGAGCTTGTGCGGGAGGTTGAGAGGTACCGACTAGAGATAGTCGGGCTCACCTCCACGCACATCTTGAGCCCTGGTACCCAACTCCTGGAGAGGGGCTGGATGCTCCACTTTTCTGGCATTGCTCACAGGGGGAGGCGGCAAGCTAGGGTAGCATTGCTTATTGCTCCCCAGCTCAGTCGCCATGTGTTGGAGTTCACCCCGGTGAAGAGAGGGTCATGTCCCAATGCCTTCGGGTTGGGGACAGGTCTCTCACTGTTGTCTCAGCCTATGGGCCAAGCAGCAGTGCAGAGTACCCAACCTTCTTGGAGTCTCTGGGAGGGGTACTAGATAGTGCTCCGACCGGGGACTCCATTGTTCTCCTTGGGGACTTCAACGCCCACGTCGGCGGTGACAGTGAAACCTGGAGGGGCGTGATTGGGAAGCATGGCCTCCCCGGTCTGAACCTGAGTGGTGTTCACTTGTTGGACTTCTGTGCTAGTCACAGTTTGTCCATCATGAACACCATGTTCGAACACAGGGGTGTCCATACGAGTAAGTGCATGTGGCCCCAGGACACCCTGAGCCGGAGGTCAATGATCGACTTTGTAGTCGTATCATCTGACCTTCGGCCATGTATCTCGGACACTCAGGTAAAGAGAGAGGCTGAGCTGTCGACCGATCACCACCTGGTGGTGAGTTGGATCCGTTGGGAGGGGAGGAAGCCAGTCAGACCTGGCAGGCCCAAACGTATCGTGAAGGTCTGCTGGGAATGATTGGCGGAACCCTCTGTCAGCGAGGTCTTCAACTCCCACCTCCAGGAGAGCTTCTCCCAGATCCCGGGGGAGGTTGGAGACATGAAGTCCAAGTGGACCATGTTCTCCACCTCCATTGTCGATGCAGCCGCCTGCAGCTGTGGTCGCAAGGTCTCTGGTGCCTATCGCGGCGGCAATCCCCGAACCCGGTGGTGGACGCCGGAAGTAAGGGATGCCGTCAAGCAAGTCCTACTTGTCTTTGTTGGTAGGTGGGACCCCGGAGGCAGCTGACAGGTACCGGCAGGCCAAGCGTGCCGCAGCCTGTGTGGTCGTAGAGGCAAAAACTCGGGTCTGGGAGGAGTTCAGAGAGGTCATGGAGGAGGATTATTGATCGGCCTCGAAGAAATTCTGGCAAACCATCTGATGCCTCAGGAGGTGGAAGCAGCTCTCCACCAACACTGTCTGTAGTGCGGGCGGGGAGCTGTTGACCCTGACTGGGGATGTTGTTGGGCGGTGGAAGGAATACTTTGAGGATCTCCTCAATCCCATCGTCACGTCTTCTGAAGAGGAAGCAGAGACTGGGGACTCAGAGGAGGACTCGTCCATCACCCAGGCCGAAGTCACCGAGGTGGTCAGAAAGCTCCTCGGTGGCAAGGCTCCTGGGGTGGACGAAATCCGTCCTGAGAACCTTAAGTCTCTCGATGTTGTGGGACTGTCCTGGTTGACACGTCTCTGCAACATCGCGTGGCGGTCGGGGACAGTACCCCTGGATTGGCAGACCGGGGTGGTGGTCCCTCTGTTTAAGAAGAGGGACCGGAGGGTGTGTTCCAACTACAGGGGGATCACGCTCCTCAGCCTCCCTGGTAAGGTCTATTCCAGGGTGCTGGAGAGGAGAATTTGACCGATAGTCGAACCTTTTGATTCAGGAGGAGCAGTGTGGTTTTCGTCCTGTCCTAAAATGACAAAAGGGAGAAAAATGTACAACAATAATATAACAATAATAATAATTATAATAACACTGAGTCAGCGATGACGTTTGTCAAAGTTTTCTTTGTGTTTTTGCAGGAAGCTCCCTACATGATGCTGAAGAAGAACCACGAGCAGTTTGTAGGAAACGATAAATATGAGGGTTACTGTGCTGAGCTGGCCTCAGAGATTGCCAAACACGTCGGCTTCACCTACCGACTGGAGCTGGTGGGCGACGGAAAGTACGGCGCCAGAGACCCTGACACCAAGATGTGGAACGGCATGGTGGGAGAGCTGGTGTACGGGGTGAGTGGTGCCACAGGGTTTTCTTGATCGGGAACTGCTCACTTTATTGTACGCTAACGTTGGTGGAAACGTGTGTGTGAACGCTGCTCCCCCCCCGCAGAAGGCTGATGTGGCGGTGGCCCCGCTCACCATCACTCTGGTTCGTGAGCAGGTGATTGACTTCACCAAACCCTTTATGTCTCTGGGAATCTCCATCATGATCAAGAAGCCCACCAAGTCCAAGCCTGGTGTCTTCTCCTTCCTCGACCCGCTGGCCTACGAGATCTGGATGTGTATCGTGTTTGCCTACATCGGCGTCAGTGTGGTGCTCTTCCTGGTGAGGAGGTTTTTGTTTGTCACCCAGCATGTTAGCAAACAAGTGTCTCGTAAGCAGCTGCAACTGTTGTCACGAATCAAAAAAAAAAAAGAGAGAGATACTCAAAGCACTCCCTGAGGCCTCCCATATGACTTGCTCGAACACCTCAACAGTAATAACTTTTACATAGCTAACAACCACTTTACTAGTATGCATCTGTTCATGCATGGGGTGGAGTAAAACAATGGCTGTTGAAACAACGCAGTATGTCAGTGTGCAGTATTGTTGCTGCCATAGCAAGTGAGCTAACATGCTAAGATTGTACGTGCTAACAGGTCACTGAGGAGGGAAACGTTTTCACCCAGTCATGTTGTTCTTTCTGTTTTTTAGGTGAGTCGATTCAGTCCATATGAACTGAAAATGGAAGAATCCGATGATGAAAATGAAACTCCGCCCTCGTCTGGGTCTCGACAAGCCGCACAGACGTCCTCTGAGCTCACTCACTCTCCAGGTATCAGCGCGTCCTCATCCTCCTGCTGCCACTCTGTGAGGTTAGATCTTCTTTGGGCTGATGCCGCTTCACTCATACTTATCTGTCAGGTGCGTCCCAGACTCAGAACCAGAACCAGAATCAGAACCAGAGCCTGCAGAAAGAAAAGGACACGCCTGAACACACCAATGACTTTGGGATCTTTAACTCTCTGTGGTTCTCGCTCGGGGCCTTCATGCAGCAGGGCTGCGACATCTCCCCCAGGTAGGGTCAGACAGACACGCCCTCTTCCTCAATCATTAGTTTTGTATTTTTTTATGTTTATTAGGAACCCAGGAGCTGATATTTTGTATATTTGCATTAATTGCTGAGTATGGAAAATAACCCAAAGCCTGCAGGGATCAAAGTGTGGCCTTGCAGAAACAGGGGATTTGATCTGATGTTGTCTGTGCCACTCTGTGGATGTGACTCATTATTATCATCACAGTCCTGCTCATGTGTCAGTTTTGGGTCACCTTCAGCTGGGCCGCCTCACACCACAGGCCTCTGAACTCTGTAGCTTCATTCCTCATCCTGCGAGATAACATCTAAAAATACGCTCCGTCTTCTCACCAGACCAGAAGGATGTTGTGTCATATCTGCACGCATTGTTACAGGATTTCTGCTTTGTACAACTTACAATAAAATGACTGATTTGCTTAATCTGGGCAAATTAACAAAAACAAATGAATGTCAAAACTGTCAAAATATTTTTTTTAAATGTTCATCATGAGGCCGTTTGCACATTTGTGTTTTGAATCCCACTTCAAACTACACTAAACAAAAATATAAACGCAACACTTTTGGTTTTGCTCCCATTTTGTTTGAGATGAACTCAAAGATCTAAAACTTTTTCCACATACACAATATCACCATTTCCCTCAAATATTGTTCACAAACCAGTCTAAATCTGTGATAGTGAGCACTTCTCCTTTGCTGAGATAATCCATCCCACCTCACAGGTGTGCCATATCAAGATGCTGATTAGACACCATGATTAGTGCACAGGTGTGCCTTAGACTGTCCACAATAAAAGGCCACTCTGAAAGGTGCAGTTTTGTTTTATTGGGGGGGATACCAGTCAGTATCTGGTGTGACCACCATTTTGCCTCATGCAGTGCAACACATCTCCTTCGCATAGAGTTGATCAGGTTGTCAGTTGTGGCCTGTGGAATGTTGGTCCTCTCCTCTTCAATGGCTGTGCGAAGTTGCTGGATATTGGCAGGAACTGGTACACGCTGTCGTATACGCCGGTCCAGAGCATCCCAAACATGCTCAATGGGTGACATGTCCTGTGAGTATGCCGGCCATGCAAGAACTGGGACGTTTTCAGCTTCCAAGAATTGTGTACAGATCCTTGCAACATGGGGCCGTGCATTATCCTGCTGCAACATGAGGTGATGTTCTTGGATGTATGGCACAACAATCGGACTCAGGATCTCGTCACGGTATCGCTGTGCATTCAAAATGCCATCAATAAAATGCATCTGTGTTCTTCGTCCATAACAGACGCCCATACCATAACCCCACTGCCACCATGGGCCACTCGATCCACAACATTGACATCAGAAAACCGCTCACCCAAACGACGACACAATCGCTGTCTGCCATCTGCCCTGAACAGTGTGAACCGGGATTCATCCGTGAAGAGAACACCTCTCCAACGTGCCAAACGCCAGCGAATGTGAGCATTTGCCCACTCAAGTCGGTTATGATGACGAACTGGAGTCAGGTCGAGACCCCGATGAGGATGACGAGCATGCAGATGAGCTTCCCTGAGATGGTTTCTGACAGTTTGTGCAGAAATTCTTTGGTTATGCAAACCGATTGTTTCAGCAGCTGTCCGAGTGGATGGTCTCAGATGATCTTGGAGGTGAACATGCTGGATGTGGAGGTCCTGGGCTGGTGTGGTTACACGTGGTTGTGAGGCTGGTTGGATGTACTGCCAAACTCTCTGAAACGCCTTTGGAGACGGCTTATGGTAGAGAAATGAACATTCAATACACGAGCAACAGCTCTGGTTGACATTCCTGCTGTCAGCATGCCAATTGCACGCTCCCTCAAATCTTGTGACATCTGTGGCATTGTGCTGTGTGATAAAACTGCACCTTTCAGAGTGGCCTTTTATTGTGGGCAGTCTAAGGCACACCTGTGCACTAATCATGGTGTCTAATCAGCATCTTGATATGGCACACCTGTGAGGTGGGATGGATTATCTCAGCAAAGGAGAAGTGCTCACTATCACAGATTTAGACTGGTTTGTGAACAATATTTGAGGGAAATGGTGATATTGTGTATGTGGAAAAAGTTTTAGATCTTTGAGTTCATCTCATACAAAATGGGAGCAAAACCAAAAGTGTTGCATTTATATTTTTGTTGAGTGTACCTACAAATGAGGCTTGGGGACCCCCCCCCCCCCAAAAAAAAACCAACTCATTTTCATACAACTTTGGACTGTTCAGACTTGCAACATGGAACCAGATTCAAACTGGATATGCACATCAGTTGGATTTTTACTGGCAGTCTGAATGAAGGCTGTGACACCAATAAACAGCCTAGCTTCTAATCTACATGGATAAAAAAGTACTCACCCTCAGCCAGAACAAAGCATCTGTCCAATCTGCTATCACAGATGAGTGTTTTTGTCTCTGTTGCCACATTTAGAGTGACAAATCTGCCAAAATAAACCTCTTCTTCTAGGTCAGGGATTTTCATCTTAAAAGCACATGGAGCGGCTGGACTAAATAAAATTTGCCTGCAATGAAAAAAAGACTTTTTTTAGGCTGCATGTGGCCTCATATGTTCTGTTCTCATTTAGAGCTATAGAAAACGGATGAATGGACAAATGGCTATCAGTTCTAAGATGAATTCTTCAATTTCTGATCTGTTTGTAATATTAAAAAAAAAAAAACTTCACATCAGCACAGAGGGTGAATGTCGTGATATAAAAGTCCCACAGGTGTGACAGAAGTCCAGCAGGTACATGTTTGAGCTAATATTTGTCCTTTGTTGTGTTTTTCTTGTCCAGGTCTCTCTCAGGTCGCATTGTGGGAGGAGTCTGGTGGTTTTTCACACTGATTATCATTTCCTCGTACACAGCCAACCTGGCAGCGTTCCTCACTGTGGAGCGGATGGTGTCACCCATAGAGAGCGCTGACGACCTCGCCAAACAGACAGAAATTGCCTACGGCACTCTGGACGGAGGTTCCACCAAAGAGTTCTTCAAGGTGGTTTTTGTTTTTTGTTTTTTTTCTTTTTTACTGTATATACAATTTCTAGAAGTGTAAATAGATAGATAGATAGATAGATTTTATTGTCATTACAACAAGTGCAACGAAGTTACAAGTACAACAAAATTATCTTCACACCCAGTCACCTCAGACAAAAATACAGAAATACAGCAATTAATCCACAGTTATTACTAGTTGAACGTAATAATGGCACATCAGAGTGGCAGGGCGGAGGCGGGGGGGATGGGGGGGCGTGTGTCGTGTGTGCAGATGAGATGAGTTCGTATCAGTCAGATGAGTTTGTATCAGTTTTTGTCAGTGTGTGCATAATGTCTGGAGTTGCCTTGATGACATCAAACTGTAGGGGAGGGCAGAAGATAAGAGGGCAGCTGAATGGTTCACCAAGGCTGTAGAAATTCTTCTGGAGGAAAAGAGCGGGCGTTTTGACCTTCGGAGGCTGATAAGCCTGCCATGTTTAGGGTTAAGCAGAGAAACACCATTTACAGATCCTCTGACCGACCAAATCCAATTCATGAGTATTCCCTGGTCTCCAACATCTGCCTTTGCAAGGCATACATTTGCTCCTGAGTACATTTGCTCTGAGTTCAAGGGTTAATGCAGTGTGAGACTGTACCGCTTTGCCCAACTCATTAATCATGATGGACAGGTGAGGGGTCATGTACAGTAGTGTTCAGAATAATAATAGTGCTATGTGATTAAAAAGATTAATCCAGGTTTTTAGTATATTTCTTATTGTTACATGGGAAACAAGGTACCAGTAGATTCAGTAGATTCTCACAAATCCAACAAGACCAAGCTTTCATGATATGCACACTCTTAAGGCTATGAAATTGGGCTATTAGTAAAAAAAGTAGAAAAGGGGGTGTTCACAATAATAGTAGCATCTGCTGTTGATGCTACAAACTCAAAACTATTATGTTCAAACTGCTTTTTTAGCAATCCTGTGAATCACTAAACTAGTATTTAGTTGTATAACCACAGTTTTTCATGATTTCTTCACATCTGCGAGGCATTAATTTTGTTGGTTTGGAACCAAGATTTTGCCTGTTTACTAGTGTGCTTGGGGTCATTGTCTTGTTGAAACATCCATTTCAAGGGCACGTCCTCTTCAGCATAAGGCAACATGACCTCTTCAAGTATCTTGACATATCCAAACTGATCCATGATAGCTGGTATGCGATATTTAGACCCAACACCATAGTAGGAGAAACATGCCCATATCATGATGCTTGCACCACCATGCTTCACTGTCTTCACTGTGAACTGTGGCTTGAATTCAGAGTTTGGGGGTCGTCTCACAAACTGTCTGCGGCCCTTGGACCCGAAAAGAACAATTTTACTCTCATCAGTCCACAAAATATTCCTTCATTTCTCTTTAGGCCAGTTGATGTGTTCTTTGGCAAATTGTAACCTCTTCTGCACATGTCTTTTATTTAACAGAGGGACTTTGCGGGGGATTCTTGCAAATAAATTAGCTTCACACAGGCATCTTCTAACTGTCACAGTACTTAAAGGTAACTCCAGACTGTCTTTGATCATCGTGGAGCTGATCAGTGGGTGAGCCTTTGCCATTCTTGTTATTCTTCTATCCATTTTGATGGTTGTTTTCTGTTTTCTTCCACATGTCTCTGTTTTTTTGTCCATTTTAAAGCATTGGAGATCATTGTAGATGAACAGCCTATAATTCTTTGCACCTGCATATAAGTTTTCCCCTCTCCAATCAACTTTTTAATCAAACTACGCTGTTCTTCTGAACAATGTCTTGAATGTCCCATTTTCCTCAGGCTTTCAAAGAGAAAAGCATGTTCAACAGGTGCTGGCTTCATCCTTAAATAGGGGACACCTGATTCACACCTGTTTGTTCCACAAAACTGACGAACTCACTGACTGAATGCCACACTACTATTATTGTGAACACCCCCTTTTCTACTTTTTTTTTACTAATAGCCCAATTTCATAGCCTTAAGAGTGTGCATATCATGAATGCCTTGTCTTGTTGGATTTGTGAGAATCTACTGAATCTACTGGTACCTTGTTTCCCATGAAACAATAAGAAATAAACTCAAAACCTGGATTAATCTTTTTAGTCACATAGCACTACTATTATTCTGAACACTACTGTAATCTGATATTACACAGTTTATTTGTGAGATACCTCAGAGCTTCAACTGCCACCTATCCAAAGTGAAGCCTACTTAGAAATGGAATAAGCTGCAGTTTCTTGACTGGCCACTTGAAGCTGGCTCCCAAAAAGAGCAGGTTTCCCATAGAAGGCCATGTTAAAAATGTGAGAAATAAACTTGTTTATAACCTGTTACAAAAAAAGGTTTTGATCTCTGTAGCTAGTCTCCATCACATCTTTAGTTTAAGACCATTTAAAACATAAAGTTGCCCCTAATTTGGGACATGGTCACTTTGAGTGACAGGTAACATGTGCCGTCCGCCGTCTCCAGACACTCTGGTCTCAGAGACGCTAAAAGTGGTTGTGTGTGCCTCTGTCGCTGCGCCTTGTCAAGCAATTGCCTGTCAAAGTTCACTAAAGTATCTGAAGGGATTAGCTGAACATACTGAAGAGCAAACGCTGGCTGATGAGAGTGTAAACGCTCCAACACCCCTGTAACATCTTGTGGTTATTGTCATTTTTTTAGCGATCAAAGATCGCCGTGTTTGAGAAGATGTGGTCGTACATGCGCAGCGCGGATCCTTCAGTGTTCGTCAAGACCACCACAGAGGGCGTGATGCGGGTCCGCAAGTCCAAGGGGAAGTATGCCTACCTGCTGGAGTCATCTATGAATGAGTACATCGAGCAGCGGAAGCCCTGCGACACCATGAAAGTCGGAAGCAACCTGGACTCCAAAGGCTACGGCGTGGCCACGCCCAAAGGGTCGGCGCTCAGGTAAGCTCAGGACCTCCGGTCGCTGAGGGCTCAGTGTCGGTGTCCTGTTTCTGTCTGTGGGGAAATAGGTCGGTCTGCTCAAACTCTGACTTTAATCTGCTTTGATTGGCTCGTACCTCATGTGTTCATGACCAGAGATCAACATTTCACAATCGCCCAAATTAAATGATCATATTATTGATCCTCCTCTGAAATCAAAATTTAGATGTGTCTTGATTTTAATCTGATTATCACGATGTCACACAAATGAACCGATCCATGACAGAGTGTTACAGCCAACATGGCTAAACAGAATCACGAGGTCTCCAACAGTCGGTTTGGTGAACCCTCTGCCAATCTTCAGCTAATAAACTGTAAAAATCTGAAGGAAACGGCAGCATGTGAGGAGAATGAAGTCTGTTTGAGGACATTTAGGAGCAGACACAAGTTCTGTGGCGGGTTTATGTATCACAGTCGTGGTGATAACGTGGTGTTAATGAAGACAAAGTACAAAGTCTCTGTTTTCATGTCATTATTTTTCTCCTCAAAAATCACAGATTCTGTTAGAATGTCCAGAGCATGTAGTCAGTTTGACTGTTGACCCTCGAACGAGGTGAGGAGAAGCTCTTGAAGGAATGTAACAGTGCAGAACGTCCACAGATATTTGTGGATTTATCAAAGAACACCAGGTATCATGTCATCATGACATGTCATCATGAAGAGGACAGGCGTCTCCAGCTCCTGAAGATTCAGACCAAACAGCTGTCACCCTAAACATGGGGATCAGTGACCTCACAATGAACAAATCTGACCGTTAAAGGACAAGATCACTTTTTTAAAAACAATCTTTGTCGTATTTGCACTTTGGTACCAATCAGTTCTCTAAGTCTCTACTCACGATTGACAGTTACGTTGTGTGTAAGAAATAATTTCCAGACCAAGCAGCTCATCCCATACTTCCCTATTCTTGGGCAAGTCCTCAAACACTTCCTGTGGGATCCCAGTTTGTTCCCAAGCCTGCTGGGAAATATAATCCCTCCAGCATGTCCTGCGTCTACAAAAGGGTCTCCTCCCAGTTTGATGTTACTGGAAGACCTCCCTACAATGGATGCCTCCTCAGCTGGGTCCTTTTGATGTGACGAAGTAGCGTCTCTACTCCAAGTCCCTCCCAGATAGTCCAACTTCTCACCCTTGTTCAAGACTTTAAGCACAGGAATCTCATTCCCTTCACTAGTAACCTTGTCCTTAGTCTTTCAGTTATTTTACCCAAAGTCCATGACCACAGGTGAGCATAAGGATGGCAAACTGAGAGTCTCACCTTCTGGCTCAGCTCCTTCTTTACCACAATGGTCTCGTACATCAGATGCCACCCAATCTGTCTGTCGACCTCACGCTCAAACTTATCCCCACTGAACAAAGCTCCAAGATACTTAAACTCCTCCACTTGGGGCAGTAAATGACTTGATGGGAATTCAGTCCTGATGCCATGTTTTGATATATAAAACATCATAAATGCACAATTTAATCTACAGAACACACCGAAGTCGAGAAGTGGTAGTCATAGCCGGCGCAGTGTGTTTTTTAATGTCCAGCCTGTTGCCGAGCAGTCATTGGGTGGGGGGGTGGTGGTGGGGGGGGTTCACTGTGAACAGGTCGCCAATATGTCGCAGGTCCACATATAGAAAGACAAACACATGCACAGCTACAGTCAATTTCAGAGTTTCCAGTTCATCTAATCTGCACATGTTTGAAAGTAGGAACACATCATAACACCCAGAGAGAACAGTCTGATGCAACAGTCCAAACCACTAAGACACTGTGCCGCACAGTTTAATATTCATATAATGATGTATTATGGACAAAGAAGGAATAAAGAAAATGAAACTTATTTTATAAGAGTTGCCCCCAGCCTCCCAAATTAACTGAAATAAGATTTAAAAACCCTTCGCGCTTCACCTCAGGGAGCCTGGGTGTTGTCTGTCTGCTCTGACAGATTAGAGTGCTGTGCATTTGGCACACTGCAGTTTAAAGAGAACCATTGTATCACTCTGATTGGTTGATCTTATTTTCAGACTGCAACATGCCCCATCCTCATGAAAATGGTAACCATGGCAGCCACTTTGCATCCATTGCCAGGCTTCACGTGACTATTTCCCACCACATAAATAGCTGCCGTGCTCTCTGTGCAGCGCGTGTTTGCGTCTGCTGACCCCACTGAGCTATTTTGGCCATTTGGTGCTTTGCTCCTTTGCCTGGTATGGTTTAATTTGTCCAGTAATTAAAGGAGATGAACAGCGCCCCCAGAGGCTGGATTGCTGTTTGTTTTACAGTATGAGTGGAAATATAAAAAAGTGAACTTGTCCTTTAAATGATGAAGAAACCAGCCCCACAGGGTGAAAGAGAGGAAAGTGGAAACAGGTTTGGCCATATGAAGGCATCAGGAAACGTATTTTTAAACCTTTGTTTCTCCATAAGATGACTTTCTTGTCAAACTGTCAGATTTATTTATTTATTTGTTTTGGCTCTAATGCTCTGTCATATTGTTCATTATTAGAGTGTAAAACTGAGAAATCAATCCGCCCCTCACGGGGACGACTGTCAGTTTGAGTTTAGTCTTGTTTGTCTGTCTTCCTGTCTGTCTGACTGTCAGTCTCTTAATCTGTCTCTGTCTGTCTTGTCTTTCTCTCTTGTTTGTCTCTGTCACTGTGTCTGTCCGTTGTCGTCTTTTTATGCCTGTTTGACTGCCGACCCGCTTGTTTCATCAGAGTCCCCACAGAGCCGCTAACATCACCTATCTATCTATCTATCTATCTATCTATCTATCTATCTATCTATCTATCTATCTATCTATCTATCTATCTATCTATCTATCTATCTATCTATCTATCTATCTATCTATCTATCTATCTATCTATCTATCTATCTATCTATCTATCTATCTATCTATCTATCTATCTATCTATCTATCTATCTATCTATCTATCTATCTATCTATCATCATGCTGCTGTCAGGTAAAATATTTTCATTAAAATTTAATTTCACACATTATTGTTAAAAAATTATTGAACATATAAACAAGATGTAGCACATGTTAAACTGAATGAAGAACACAGCAAGAGTGGGCTGTGGGCTGTGACCTGTGGGCTGTGACCTGTGGGCTGTGACATGTGGGCCGTGACCTGTAGGCCATGACCTGTGGGCTGTGACCTGTGACCTGTGACCTGTGGGCTGTGACCTGTAGGCTGTGACCTATGGGCTGTGATCTGTAGGCGGTGACATGTGAGCTGTGGGCTGTGACATGTAGGCTGTGACCTGTGGGCTTTGACCTGTGGGCTGTGACCTGTAGGCTGTGACCTGTGGGCTGTTACCTGTGGGCTGTGACCTGTGGGCTTTGACCTGTGGGCTGTGACCTGTAGGCTGTGACCTGTAGGCTGTGACCTGTTGGCTGTGACATGTAGGCTGTGACCTGTGGGCTGTGACCTATGGGCTGTGACCTGTGGGCTGTGACCTGTAGGCTGTGACCTATGGGCTGTGATCTGTAGGCGGTGACATGTGAGCTGTGGGCTGTGACATGTAGGCTGTGACATGTAGGCTGTTACCTGTGGGCTGTGACCTATGGGCTGTGACCTGTGGGCTGTGACCTGTAGGCTGTGACCTATGGGCTGTGATCTGTAGGCGGTGACATGTGACCTGTGGGCTTTGACCTGTAGGCTGTGACCTGTTGGCTGTGACATGTAGGCTGTGACCTGTGGGCTGTGACCTATGGGCTGTGACCTGTGGGCTGTGACCTGTAGGCTGTGACCTATGGGCTGTGATCTGTAGGCGGTGACATGTGAGCTGTGGGCTGTGGGCTGTGACATGTAGGCTGTGACCTGTGGTCTTTGACCTGTGGGCTGTGACCTGTAGGCTGTGACCTGTGGGCTGTGACCTGTGGGCTGTGACCTGTGGGCTTTGACCTGTGGGCTGTGACCTGTAGGCTGTGACCTGTAGGCTGTGACCTGTGGGCTGTGACATGTAGGCTGTGACCTGTAGGCTGTGACCTGTGGGCTTTGACCTGTGGGCTGTGACCTGTAGACTGTGACCTGTAGGCTGTGACCTGTGGGCTTTGACCTGTGGGCTGTGACCTGTGGGCTGTGACCTGTGGGCTGTGACCTGTGGGCTGTGATCTGTAGGCGGTGACATGTGAGCTGTGACCTGTGGGCTGTGACATGTTGGCTGTGACCTGTGGGCTGTGACCTGTAGGCTGTGACCTGTGGGCTTTGATCCGTAGGCAGTGACATGTGACCTGTGGGCTGTGACCTGTGGGCTGTGACATGTAGGCTGTGACCTGTGGGCTTTGACCTGTGGGCTGTGACCTGTGGGCTGTGACATGTGAGCTGTGACCTGTGGGCTGTGACATGTGGGCTGTGACCTGTAGGCTGTGACATGTGAGCTGTGACCTGTGGGCTGTGACATGTGAGCTGTGACCTGTGGGTTGTGACATGTGGGCTGTGACCTGTGGGCTGTGACATGTTGGCTGTGACCTGTGGGCTGTGACATGTGAGCTGTGACCTGTGTGCTGTGACCTGTGGGCTGTGACATGTAGGCTGTGACCTGTGGGCTTTGACCTGTGGGCTGTGACCTGTGGGCTGTGACATGTTGGCTGTGACCTGTGGGCTGTGACCTGTAGACTGTGACATGTGAGCTGTGACCTGTGGGCTGTGACCTGTAGGCTGTGACCTGTAGGCTGTGAACTGTGGGCTGTGACCTGTGGGCTGTGACCTGTAGGCTGTGACCTGTGGGCTGTGATATGTGGGCTGTGACCTGTAAGCTGTGACCTGTGGGCTGTGATCTGTAGGCGGTGACATGTGACCTGTGGGCTGTGTCATGTAGGCTGTGACATGTGAGCTGTGACATGTGAGCTGTGACAGGTGGGCTGTGACCTGTAGGCTGTGACATGTAGGCTGTGACCTGTGGGCTGTGACATGTGGGCTGTGACCTGTGGGCTGTGACATGTTGGCTGTGATCTGTAGGCGGTGACATGTGAGTTGTGGGCGGTGACATGTAGGCTGTGACCTGTGGACTGTGATCTGTAGGCGGTGACATGTGAGCTGTGGGCTGTGACATGTAGGCTGTGACCTGTGGGCTTTGACATATGGGCTGTGACCTGTGGGCTGTGACCTGTTGGCTGTGACCTGTGGGCTATGACCTGTAGGCTGTGACCTGTGGGCTGTGACCTCTGGACTGTGACCTATGGGCTGTGACCTTTAGGCTGTGACCTGTGGGCGTGACCTGTAGGCTGTGACCTGTGGGCTCTGACCTGTAGGCTGTGACCTGTAGGCTGTGACATGTGAACTGTGACCTGTGGGCTGTGACCTGTAGGCTGTGACATGTGAGCTGTGACCTGTGGTTCTGTGACCTGTAGGCCGTGACCTGTGGGCTGTGACCTGTGGGCTGTGACCTATGGGCTGTGACCTGTGGGCTGTGACCTGTGGGCTGTGACCTGTAGGCTGTGACCTGTGGGCTGTGACCTGTAGGCTGTGACCTGTGGGCTGTGATCTGTAGCCAGTGACATGTGACCTGTGGGCTGTGACATGTAGGCTGTGACCTGTGGGCTTTGACCTGTGGGCTGTGACCTGTGGGCTGTGACATGTTGGCTGTGACCTGTGGGCTGTGACATGTGAGCTGTGACCTGTGGGTTGTGACATGTGGGCTGTGACCTGTGGGCTGTGACATGTGGGCTGTGACCTGTAGGCCGTGACCTGTGGGCTGTGACCTGTAGGCTGTGACATGTGAGCTGTGACCTGTGGGCTGTGACCTGTGGGCTGTGAGCTATGGGCTGTGACCTGTGGGCTGTGACCTGTAGGCTGTGACCTGTGGGCTGTGATATGTGGGCTGTTACCTGGGGCTGTGATCTGTAGGCGGTGACATGTGACCTGTGGGCTGTGACATGTAGGCTGTGACCTGTGGCTGTGATCTGTAGGCGGTGACATGTGAGCTGTGGGCTGTGACATGTTGGCTGTGACCTGTAGGCTGTGACCTATGGGCTGTGACATGTGGGCCGTGACCTGTAGGCCGTGACCTGTGGGCTGTGACCTGTGGGCTGTGACATGTAAGCTGTGGCCTGTGGGCTGTGACCTGTGGGCTGTGACCTATGGGCTGTGACCTGTGGGCTGTGACCTGTAGGCTGTGACCTGTGGGCTGTGATCTGTAGGCGGTGACATGTGAGCTGTGGGCTGTGACCTGTGGGCTGTGACATGTTGGCTGTGACCTGTGGGCTGTGACCTGTAGGCTGTGACCTGTGGGCTGTGATCTGTAGGCAGTGACATGTGACCTGTGGGCTGTGACCTGTGGGCTGTGACATGTAGGCTGTGACCTGTGGGCTGTGACATGTTGGCTGTGACCTGTGGGCTGTGACATGTGAGCTGTGACCTGTGGGCTGTGACATGTGGGCTGTGACCTGTAGGCTGTGACCTGTGGGCTGTGACATGTGGGCTGTGACCTGTAGGCCGTGACCTGTGGGCTGTGACCTGTAGGCTGTGACATGTGAGCTGTGACCTGTGGGCTGTGACCTGTGGGCTGTGACCTATGGGCTGTGACCTGTGGGCTGTGACCTGTAGGCTGTGACCTGTGGGCTGTGATATGTGGGCTGTTACCTGTGGGCTGTGATCTGTAGGCGGTGACATGTGACCTGTGTGCTGTGACCTGTGGGCTGTGACATGTAGGCTGTGACCTGTGGGCTGTGACCTGTAGGCTGTGACATGTGAGCTGTGACCTGTGGGCTGTGACCTGTAGGCTGTGACCTGTGGGCTGTGACATGTAGGCTGTGACCTGTGGGCTGTGACCTGTAGGCTGTGACCTGTGGGCTGTGATATGTGGGCTGTGACCTGTAAGCTGTGACCTGTGGGCTGTGATCTGTGGGCGTGACATGTGACCTGTGGGCTGTGACATGTAGGCTGTGAACTGTGGGCTTTGACCTGTGGGCTGTGACCTGTAGGCTGTGACATGTGAGCTGTGACAGGTGGGCTGTGACCTGTAGGCTGTGACCTGTGGGCTGTGACCTGTAGGCTGTGACATGTAGGCTGTGACCTGTGGGCTGTGACCTATGGGCTGTGACATGTGGGCTGTGACCTGTAGGCCGTGACCTGTGGGCTGTGACCTGTGCGCTGTGACATGTAGGCTGTGACCTGTGGGCTGTGACCTATGGGCTGTGATATGTAGGCTGTGACCTGTGGGCTGTGACCTATGGGCTGTGACCTGTGGGCTGTGACCTGTGAGCTGTGGGCTGTGACATGTGGGCTGTGACCTGTAGGCTGTGACCTGTGAGCTGTGGGCTGTGACATGTAGGCTGTGACCTGTGGGCTTTGACATGTAGGCTGTGACCTGTGGGCTGTGACATGTTGGCTGTGATCTGTAGGCGGTGACATGTGAGCTGTGGGCTATGACGTGTAGGCTGTGACCTGTGGACTGTGATCTGTAGGCGGTGACATGTGAGCTGTGGGCTGTGACATGTAGGCTGTGACCTGTGGGCTTTGACATGTGGGCTGTGACCTGTGGGCTGTGACATGTTGGCTGTGACCTGTGGGCTGTGACCTATGGGCTGTGACATGTGGTTCTGTGACCTGTAGGCCGTGACCTGTGGGCTGTGACCTGTGGGCTGTGACCTGTGGGCTGTGACCTGTAGGCTGTGACCTGTGGGCTGTGACCTGTAGGCTGTGACCTGTGGGCTTTGACCTGTGGGCTGTGACCTGTGGGCTGTGACATGTTGGCTGTGACCTGTGGGCTGTGACATGTGAGCTGTGACCTGTGGGTTGTGACATGTGGGCTGTGACCTGTGGGCTGTGACATGTGGGCTGTGACCTGTGGGCTGTGACATGTGGGCTGTGACCTGTAGGCTGTGACATGTGAGCTGTGACCTGTAGGCTGTGACCTGTGGGCTGTGACCTATGGGCTGTGACCTGTGGGCTGTGACCTGTAGGCTGTGACCTGTGGGCTGTGATATGTGGGCTGTTACCTGTGGGCTGTGATCTGTAGGCGGTGACATGTGACCTGTGGGCTGTGACATGTAGGCTGTGACCTGTGGCTGTGATCTGTAGGCGGTGACATGTGAGCTGTGGGCGGGGACATGTTGGCTGTGACCTGTAGGCTGTGACCTATGGGCTGTGACATGTGGGCCGTGACCTGTAGGCCGTGACCTGTGGGCTGTGACCTGTGGGCTGTGACCTATGGGCTGTGACCTGTGGGCTGTGACCTGTAGGCTGTGACCTGTGGGCTGTGATCTGTAGGCGGTGACATGTGAGCTGTGGGCTGTGACCTGTGGGCTGTGACATGTTGGCTGTGACCTGTGGGCTGTGACCTGTAGGCTGTGACCTGTGGGCTGTGATCTGTAGGCGGTGACATGTGAGCTGTGGGCTGTGACCTGTGGGCTGTGACATGTTGGCTGTGACCTGTGGGCTGTGACCTGTAGGCTGTGACCTGTGGGCTGTGATCTGTAGGCAGTGACATGTGACCTGTGGGCTGTGACATGTAGGCTGTGACCTGTGGGCTGTGACATGTTGGCTGTGACCTGTGGGCTGTGACATGTGAGCTGTGACCTGTGGGCTGTGACATGTGGGCTGTGACCTGTAGGCTGTGACCTGTGGGCTGTGACATGTGGGCTGTGACCTGTAGGCCGTGACCTGTGGGCTGTGACCTGTAGGCTGTGACATGTGAGCTGTGACCTGTGGGCTGTGACCTGTGGGCTGTGACCTATGGGCTGTAACCTGTAGGCTGTGACCTGTGGGCTGTGATATGTGGGCTGTTACCTGTGGGCTGTGATCTGTAGGCGGTGACATGTGACCTGTGTGCTGTGACCTGTGGGCTGTGACCTGTAGGCTGTGACATGTGAGCTGTGACCTGTGGGCTGTGACCTGTAGGCTGTGACCTGTGGGCTGTGACATGTAGGCTGTGACCTGTGGGCTGTGACCTGTAGGCTGTGACCTGTGGGCTGTGATATGTGGGCTGTGACCTGTAAGCTGTGACCTGTGGGCTGTGATCTGTAGGCGGTGACATGTGACCTGTGGGCTGTGACATGTAGGCTGTGAACTGTGGGCTTTGACCTGTAGGCTGTGACATGTGAGCTGTGACAGGTGGGCTGTGACCTGTAGGCTGTGACCTGTGGGCTGTGACCTGTAGGCTGTGACATGTAGGCTGTGACCTGTGGGCTGTGACATGTGGGCTGTGACCTATGGGCTGTGACATGTGGGCTGTGACCTGTAGGCCGTGACCTGTGGGCTGTGACCTGTGGGCTGTGACCTGTGGGCTGTGACCTATGGGCTGTGACCTGTGGGCTGTGACCTGTGAGCTGTGGGCTGTGACATGTGGGCTGTGACCTGTAGGCTGTGACCTGTGAGCTGTGGGCTGTGACATGTAGGCTGTGACCTGTGGGCTTTGACATGTTGGCTGTGATCTGTAGGCGGTGACATGTGAGCTGTGGGCTGTGACATGTAGGCTGTGACCTGTGGACTGTGATCTGTAGGCGGTGACATGTGAGCTGTGGGCTGTGACATGTAGGCTGTGACCTGTGGGCTTTGACATGTGGGCTGTGACCTGTGGGCTGTGACATGTGGGCTGTGACCTGTGGGCTGTGACATGTGGGCTGTGACCTGTGGGCTGCAGTGCTTCTTGAACTGAGTGCTGGTTTTCATTGTCCTGGGCTGGTTTTTGTGGTTGTGGACAGTGGTTGGCACAGCTAACCAAAAAGTTAGCTTTGATAACAGCTAATCAACTAACTGAAAAGTTATCTTTTATTAATCTAAACCAATAAACCACCCAAAAATTTATCGGAAGCTACAGCTAACTGTCTCCGGTACACTTGCAACTACATCATCAAACTTTGATGTGATGGTAACATCAAAGGCGACCACAGACCCAAACAATGAGTTAGCACGTCTGTCTTTGTACAGCCTGCCCCCTGCTGGAAGCTTCTGTTTACTACATATTTTGCAACAGCAAAGCAATGCCGCAGTGAGGCAGAGGTCTAGGAAAAAAAGCAGTTTTGATTTAAAATCATCAAATTAATCCGGATAGAATAACTCCATTAATGTCAGTTCTGTCATTTGTACAAAGTTAAAATATAACACATGTCTTTTAATTTTAAACAATGCACTAATTCTGAAATTTTGTAACAAACACAGACAGATGCCAAAGGGATTAAAGGTAAATGAGCCTCCGCTAACACTGATTAGTTGACTCATTCATTCTATGTAAAAACCAACACATTAATGTGAGGTGTGTGTGTTGGTGTTTATATATAAATGTGCTTTTATAAAATCTGCATTTTTTATTTGTAAAAAAAGGCATTTTCAAAAGACAAAAAGTCACGTTGTTATTTGACAACTGTCTGATATAACCGTGGTCAAAAGAAATACAACACTGCCATCTACTGGCGTCCAGATACTCATACTGCCATGAACACTACTGACCAGTAGATGGCAGTAGAGACCGTGAAAACTTGCCAAAACAAAATTCCAGATAATCTGTGTCTGCTACGTTTAAGATGCGTGGAATTTAATAAACGCAAACCAAATTTCAGACATCTTGTATATATTATTCTGGAACAAAGAGGGCAGACAGTGTATGACATAAGCACAACGTTAAAGAGCAAACAGGAAGCGATTGCAGCTCACAATGATTCCAGTTGAAAATAATGAAGAAGCAACCTGGGCTTCTTCTGGCATTTTTACATAAAACAAACACAATAAGAACCTCTATACACCCAGAGAATATATTCACGAGAGTTTTAGGCACAATATACAAAGGGTTTAATGCTGTTGTCCATGGAGCCTGATCAAAGCATCTCAAATGCATTTCTCCTGTTGTGAATGTACTGAGATTACCCATAATGCACCTGGACACAGCATGTCCACACTAAAACCTTCAATATTAGTGCATTACTTTAGAACTAAAACATTTATCTGATATTTTTACTTTATAAAACTTCAGACGTCACATTAATTTAAATAACTTGTCTGAAATTAGTTTGGTTAAAGTTTTAACCATAAGTTAAAACTGGATGCCTCTGGATGACTTGGGTGATATTGCCAACATATCAGTATGGGTAAAAAGAAATTAGTTTTTTGTTGTTTCTCCTGGAACCAACTCTCCTCTGTTTGTAGAGGATAGAACTGTACATCTACTACAAAACATTTAACAGGTAAATACTCAAATCATTGATTTTAGATTTCATAAATGTTTGTAAATGTTAAGATTTGTTCACCATGTCTGCAAAAATATGTTCTACAATTTATCGGACCAAAATTTATCAGAAGATAATTAGTCCGCTGATGGTTTTCAGAGTCATCTGAAAAGCTAATTCAGTTTATGTTGTCTTGGGCTGGTTTTTGTGTTCGTGGGCTGGTTTATTTTGTCCTGGACTGGTTTATGTGGTCCTGGGCTGGTTTATGTTGTCCTGGACTGGTTTATGTGGTCGTGGGCTGGCTTTTGTGGTTGTGGCTGGTTTATGTTGTCCTGGACTGGTTTATGTTGTGCTGCACTGGTTTATGTTGTCCTGGGCTGGTTTATGTTGTCCTGGGCTGGTTTACGTGGTCCTGGGCTGATCTATGTTGTCCTGGGCTGGTTTATGTGGTTGTGGACTGGTTTATGTTGCCCTGGACTGGTTTATGTTATCCTGGGCTGGTTTATGTGGTCCTGGGCTGGTTTTTGTGGTTGTGGACTGGTTTATGTTGTCTTGGGCTGGTTTTTGTGTTCGTGGGCTGGTTTATTTTGTCCTGGACTGGTTTATGTGGTCCTGGGCTGGTTTATGTTGTCCTGGACTGGTTTATGTTGTCCTGGACTGGTTTATGTGGCCGTGGGCTGGTTTATGTTGTCCTGGACTGGTTTATGTTGTCCTGGACTGGTTTATGTAGTTGTGGACTGGTTTATGTCATCCTGGGCTGGTTTATGTTGTCCTGGACTGGTTATGTTGTCCTGGGCTGGTTTATGTGGTCGTGGGTTGGTTTATGTTGTCCTGGACTGGTTTATGTGGTCGTGGGCTGGTTTATGTTGTCCTGAACTGGTTTATGTTGTCCTGAGCTGGTTTATGTTGTCCTGGGCTGGTTTATGTGATTGCGGACTGGTTTATGTCATCCTGGACTGGTTTATGTTGTCCTGGGCTGGTTTATGTTGTCCTGGAATGGTTTATGTCGTCCTGGGCTGGTTTATTTGGTCATGGACTAGTTTATGTGGTCGTGGGCTAGTTTATGTGGTCCTGGCTGGTTTATGTGGTTGCGGACTGGTTTATGTCGTCTTGAGCTGCTTTATGTTGTCCTGGGCTGGTCTATGTGGTCCTGGGCTGGTTTATGTGGTCTTGGGCTGGTTTTTGTGGACGTGGGCTGGTTTTTGTGGTCGTGGGCTGGTTTATGTTGTCCTGGACTGGTTTATGTTGTCCTGGCCTGGTTTATGTCGTCCTGGACTGGTTTATGTTGTCCTGGGCTGGTGTATGTCATCCTGGGCTGTTTTATGTGGTCATGGACTGGTTTATGTTGTCCTTGGCTGGTTTATGTGGTCGTGGGCTGGCTTTTGTGGTCGTGGACAGTTTTATGTTGTCCTGGACTGGTTTATGTTGTGCTGCACTGGTTTATGTTGTCCTGGGCTGGTTTATGTTGTCCTGGGCTGGTTTACGTGGTCCTGGGCTGGTCTATGTTGTCCTGGGCTGGTTTATGTGGTTGTGGACTGGTTTATGTTGTCCTGGACTTGTTTATGTTATCCTGGGCTGGTTTATGTGGTCCTGGGCTGGTTTTTGTGGTTGTGGACTGGTTTATGTTGTCGTGGGCTGGTTTTTGTGTTCGTGGGCTGGTTTATTTTGTCCTGGACTGGTTTATGTGGTCCTGGGCTGGTTTATGTTGTCCTGGACTGGTTTATGTTGTTCTGGACTGGTTTATGTGGTCGTGGGCTGGTTTATGTTGTCCTGGACTGGTTTATGTTGTCCTGGACTGGTTTATGTAGTCGTGGACTGGTTTATGTCATCCTGGGCTGGTTTATGTTGTCCTGGCTGGTTTATGTTGTCCTGGGCTGGTTTATGTTGTCCTTGACTGGTTATGTTGTCCTGGCTGGTTTATGTGGTCGTGGGCTGGTTTATGTTGTCCTGCACTGGTTTATGTAGTCGTGGGTTGGTTTATGTGGTCGTGGACTGGTTTATGTGGTCGTGGGCTGGTGTATGTGGTCGTGGGCTAGTTTATGTTGTCCTGGCTGGTTTATGTTGTCCTGGGCTGGTTTATGTGGTTGCGGACTGGTTTATGTCGTCTTGGGCTGGTTTGTGTTGTCCTGGGCTGGTCTATGTCGTCCTGGGCTGGTTTATGTTGTCCTGGACTGGTTTATGTGGTCGTGGGCTGGTTTATGTCGTCCTGGGCTGGTTTATGTGATTGCGGACTGGTTTATGTCATCCTGGACTGGTTTATGTTGTCCTGGGCTGGTTTATTTGGTCATGGACTGGTTTATGTGGTCGTGGGCTAGTTTATGTTGTCCTGGCTGGTTTATGTTGTCCTGGGCTGGTTTATGTGGTTGCGGACTGGTTTATGTCGTCTTGGGCTGGTCTATGTTGTCCTGGGCTGGTCTATGTCGTCCTGGACTGGTTATGTTGTCCTGGTCTGGTTTATGTGGTCGTGGGCTGGTTTATGTTGTCCTGGGCTGGTTTTTGTGGTCGCGGACTGGTTTATGTCATCCTGGACTGGTTTATGTTGTCCTGGGCTCATTTATGTTGTCCTGGAATGGTTTATGTCGTCCTGAGCTGGTTTATGTGGTCATGGACTGGTTTATGTGGTCGTGGGCTGGTTTCTGTGGTTGTGGGCTGGTTTTTGTGGTTGTGGGCTGGTTTATTTTGTCCTGGACTGCTTATGTTGTCCTGGGCTGGTTTATGTGGTCGTGGGCTGGTTTATGTTGTCCTGGACTGGTTTATGTGGTCGTGGGCTGGTTTTTGTGGTTGTGGGCTGTTTTATGTTGTCCTTGGCTGGTTTATGTGTTCCTGGGCTGGTTTATGTGGTTGTGGACTGGTTTATGTTGTCCTGGACTGGTTTATGTTGTCCTGGGCTGGTGTATGTGGTCCTGGGCTGGTTTTTGTTGTCCTGGACTGGTTTATGTGGTCGTGGGCTGGTTATTGTGGTTGTGGGCTGTTTTATGTTGTCGTGGGCTGGTGTATGTTGTCCTGGCTGGTTTATGTTGTCCTGGGCTGGTTTTTGTGGTCGCGGACTGGTTTATGTCATCCTGGACTGGTTTATGTTGTCCTGGGCTCGTTTATGTTGTCCTGGAATGGTTTATGTCGTCCTGGGCTGGTTTATGTGGTCATGGACTGGTTTATGTGGTTGTGGGCTGGTTTTTGTGGTCGTGGGCTGGTTTTTGTGGTTGTGGGCTTTTTTATTTTGTCCTGGACTGGTTATGTTGTCCTGGGCTGGTTTATGTTGTCGTGGGATGGTTTATGTTGTCCTGGACTAGTTTATGTGGCCGTGGGCTTGTTTTTGTGGTCGTGGGCTGGTTTATGTGGTCGTGGGCTGGTTTATGTTGTCCTGGACTGGTTTATGTGGTCGTGGGCTGGTTTATGTGGTCGTGGGCTGGTGTATGTTGTCCTGGCTCGTTTATGTTGTCCTGGGCTGGTTTTTGTGGTCGCGGACTGGTTTATGTCATCCTGGACTGGTTTATGTCATCCTGGACTGGTTTATGTTGTCCTGGGCTCGTTTATGTTGTCCTGGGCTGGTGTATGTGGTCATGGACTGGTTTATGTGGTCGTGGGCTGGTTTTTGTGGTCGTGGGCTGGTTTTTGTGGTTGTGGGCTTTTTTATTTTGTCCTGGACTGGTTATGTTGTCCTGGGCTGGTTTATGTGGTCGTGGGCTGGTTTATGTTGTCCTGGACTGGTCTATGTGGTCATGGGCTGGTTTTTGTGGTTGTGGGCTGTTTTATGTTGTCCTGGGCTGGTTTATGTGTTCCTGGGCTGGTTTATGTGGTTGTGGACTGGTTTATGTTGTCCTGGACTGGGTTATGTTATCCTGGGCTGGTTTATGTGGTCCTGGGCTGGTTTTTGTGGTTGTGGACTGGTTTATGTTGTCCTGGACTGGTTTATGTTGTCCTGGCTGGTGTATGTTGTCCTGGGCTGGTTTATGTGGTTGCGGACTGGTTTATGTCATCTTGGGCAGGTTTATGTTGTCCTGGGCTGGTTTATGTTGTCCTAGGCTGGTTTATGTTGTCCTGGACTGGTTATGTTGTCCTGGGCTGGTTTATGTGGTCATGGACTGGTTTTGTGTGGTCGTGGACTGGTTTATGTTGTCCTAGGCTGGTTTATGTTGTCCTGGACTGGTTTATGTGGTCGTGGGCTGGTTTGTCTGGTCGTGGGCTGGTTTATGTTGTCGTGGGCTGATTTATGTTGTCTTGGACTGGTTTATGTGGTTGTGGGCTGGTTTCTGTGGTCGTGGGCTGGTTTATGTGGCCGTGGCTGGTTTATGTTGTCCTGGATTGGTTTATGTGGTCGTGGGCTGGTTTATGTGGTCGCGTACTGGTTTATGTCGTCCTGGCCTGGGTTATGTCGTCCTGGGCTGGTTTTTGTGGTTGTGGACTGGTTTATGTTGTCCTGGACTGGTTTATGTTGTCCTGGCTGGTGTATGTTGTCCTGGGCTGGTTTATGTGGTTGCGGACTGGTTTATGTCATCTTGGGCAGGTTTATGTTGTCCTGGGCTGGTTTATGTTGTCCTAGGCTGGTTTATGTTGTCCTGGACTGGTTATGTTGTCCTGGGCTGGTTTATGTGGTCATGGACTGGTTTTGTGTGGTCGTGGACTGGTTTATGTTGTCCTAGGCTGGTTTATGTTGTCCTGGACTGGTTTATGTGGTCGTGGGCTGGTTTGTCTGGTCGTGGGCTGGTTTATGTTGTCGTGGGCTGATTTATGTTGTCTTGGACTGGTTTATGTGGTTGTGGGCTGGTTTCTGTGGTCGTGGGCTGGTTTATGTGGCCGTGGCTGGTTTATGTTGTCCTGGATTGGTTTATGTGGTCGTGGGCTGGTTTATGTGGTCGCGGACTGGTTTATGTCGTCCTGGCCTGGGTTATGTCGTCCTGGGCTCGTTTATGTTGTCCTGGAATGGTTTATGTCGTCCTGGGCTGGTTTATGTGGTCATGGACTGGTTTATGTGGTCGTGGGCTGGTTTTTGTGGTCGTGGGCTGGTTTTTGTGGTTGTGGGCTTTTTTATGTTGTCCTGGACTGGTTTATGTTGTCCTGGGCTGGTTTATGTTGTCGTGGGATGGTTTATGTTGTCCTGGACTGGTTTATGTGGCCGTGGGCTGGTTTTTGTGGTCGTGGGCTGGTTTATGTGGTCGTGGGCTGGTTTATGTTGTCCTGGACTGGTTTATGTGGTCGTGGGCTGGTTTATGTGGTCGTGGGCTGGTGTATGTTGTCCTTGCTCGTTTATGTTGTCCTGGGCTGGTTTTTGTGGTCGCGGACTGGTTTATGTCATCCTGGACTGGTTTATGTTGTCCTGGGCTTGTTTATGTTGTCCTGGAATGGTTTATGTCGTCCTGGGCTGGTTTATGTGGTCATGGACTGGTTTATGTGGTCGTGGGCTGGTTTTTGTGGTTGTGGGCTGTTTTATGTTGTCCTGGGCTGGTTTATGTGTTCCTGGGCTGGTTTATGTGGTTGTGGACTGGTTTATGTTGTCCTGGACTGGGTTATGTTATCCTGGGCTGGTTTATGTGGTCCTGGGCTGGTTTTTGTGGTTGTGGACTGGTTTATGTTGTCCTGGGCTGGTTTATGTGGTCCTGGGCTGGTTTTTGTCTTCGTGGGCTGGCTTATGTTGTCCTGGACTGGTTTATGTTGTCCTGGCTGGTGTATGTTGTCCTGGGCTGGTTTATGTGGTTGCGGACTGGTTTATGTCATCTTGGGCAGGTTTATGTTGTCCTGGGCTGGTTTATGTCGTCCTGGGCTGGTTTATGTTGTCCTGGACTGGTTATGTTGTCCTGGGCTGGTTTATGTGGTCATGGACTGGTTTTGTGTGGTCGTGGGCTGGTTTATGTTGTCCTGGACTGGTTTATGTGGTCGTGGGCTGGTTTGTCTGGTCGTGGGCTGATTTATGTTGTCCTGGGCTGATTTTGTTGTCGTGGGCTGATTTATGTTGTCTTGGACTGGTTTATGTTGTCCTGGCTGGTTTATGTTGTCCTGGGCTGGTTTATGTGGTTGCGGACTGGTTTATGTTGTCCTGGGCTGGTTTATGTGGTCCTGGGCTGGTTTTTGTCTTCGTGGGCTGGCTTATGTTGTCCTGGACTGGTTTATGTTGTCCTGGCTGGTTTATGTTGTCCTGGGCTGGTTTATGTGGTTGCGGACTGGTTTATGTCATCTTGGGCAGGTTTATGTTGTCCTGGGCTGGTTTATGTCGTCCTGGGCTGGTTTATGTTGTCCTGGACTGGTTATGTTGTCCTGGGCTGGTTTATGTGGTCATGGACTGGTTTTGTGTGGTCGTGGACTGGTTTATGTTGTCCTAGGCTGGTTTATGTGGTCGTGGGCTGGTTTATGTTGTCCTGGACTGGTTTATGTGGTCGTGGGCTGGTTTGTCTGGTCGTGGGCTGGTTTATGTTGTCCTGGGCTGATTTTTGTTGTCGTGGGCTGATTTATGTTGTTTTGGACTGGTTTATGTGGTTGTGGGCTGGTTTCTGTGGTCGTGGGCTGGTTTATGTGGCCGTGGCTGGTTTATGTTGTCCTGGATTGGTTTATGTGGTCGTGGGCTGGTTTATGTGGTCGCGGACTGGTTTATGTCGTCCTGGCCTGGGTTATGTCATCCTGGCCTGGTTTATGTCTTCCTGGGCTGGTTTATGTTGTTCTGGGCTGGTTTATGTGGTCGTGGGCTGGTTTTTGTGGTCGTGGCCTGGTGTATGTTGTCCTGGACTGGTTTATGTTGTCCTGGGCTGGTTTTTGTGGTTGCGGACTGGTTTATGTTGTCCTGGACTTGTTTATGTTGTCCTGGGGTCGTTTATGTGGTCCTGGGTTGGTTTTTGTGGTTGTGGACTGGTTTATGTGGTCGTGGCCTGGTTTTTGTTGTCTTGGACTGGTTTATGTGGTTGTGGGCTGGTTTTTGTGGTCGTGGGCTGGTTTATGTGGCCGTGGTTGGTTTATGTTGTCCTGGATTGGTTTATGTGGTCGTGGGCCGGTTTATGTGTTCGCGGACTGTTTTATGTCGTCCTGGACTGGTTTATGTTGTCCTGGGCTGGTTTATGTGGCCGTGGCTGGTTTATGTCTTCCTGGGCTGGTTTATGTTGTCCTGGGCTGGTTTATGTGGTCGCGGACTGGTTTATGTCATCCTGGACTGGTTTACGTTGTCCTGGGCTCGTTTATGTTGTCCTGGAATGGTTTATGTTGTCCTGAGCTGGTTTATGTGGTCATGGACTGGTTTATGTGGTCGTGGGCTGGTTTCTGTGGTCGTGGGCTGGTTTTTGTGGTTGTGGGCTGGTTTATTTTGTCCTGGACTGGTTATGTTGTCCTGGGCTGGTTTATGTGGTCGTGGGCTGGTTTATGTTGTCCTGGACTGTTTTATGTGGTCGTGGGCTGGTTTTTGTGGTTGTGGGCTGTTTTATGTTGTCCTGGGCTGGTTTATGTGTTCCTGGGCTGGTTTATGTGGTTGCGGACTGGTTTATGTTGTCCTGGACTGGTTTATGTTGTCCTGGGCTGGTGTATGTGGTCCTGGGCTGGTTTTTGTTGTCCTGGACTGGTTTATGTGGTCGTGGGCTGGTTTATGTGGGCGTGGGCTGGTTTTTGTGGTTGTGGGCTGTTTTATGTTGTCGTCGGCTGTTTTTTGTTGTCCTGGGCTGATTAATTTTGTCGTGGGATGGTTTATGTTGTCCTGGACTGGTTTATGTGGTCCTGGGCTGGTTTTTGTGGTCGTGGGCTGGTTTATGTGGTCGTCGGCTGGTTTATGTTGTCCTGGACTGGTTTATGTGGTCGTGGGCTGGTTTATGTGGTCGTGGGCTGGTGTATGTTGTCCTGGCTGGTTTATGTTGTCCTGGGCTGGTTTTTGTGGTCGCGGACTGGTTTATGTCATCCTGGACTGGTTTATGTTGTCCTGGGCTTGTTTATGTTGTCCTGGAATGGTTTATGTCGTCCTGGGCTGGTTTATGTAGTCCTGGACTGGTTTATGTGGTCGTGGGCTGGTTTTTGTGGTCGTGGGCTGGTTTTTGTGGTTGTGGGCTTTTTTATTTTGTCCTGGAGTGGTTATGTTGTCCTGGGCTGGTTTATGTTGTCGTGGGCTGGTTTATGTTGTCCTGGACTGGTTTATGTGGTCGTGGGCTGGTTTATGTGGTCGTGGGCTGGTGTATGTTGTCCTGGCTGGTTTATGTTGTCCTGGGCTGGTTTTTGTGGTCGCGGACTGGTTTATGTCATCCTGGACTGGTTTATGTTGTCCTGGGCTCGTTTATGTTGTCCTGGAATGGTTTATGTCGTCCTGGGCAGGTTTATGTGGTCATGGACTGGTTTATGTGGTCGTGGGCTGGTTTTTGTGGTCGTGGGCTGGTTTTTGTGGTTGTGGGCTTTTTATTTTGTCCTGGACTGGTTATGTTGTCCTGGGCTGGTTTATGTGGTCGTGGGCTGGTTTATGTTGTCCTGGACTGGTCTATGTGGTCGTGGGCTGGTTTTTTGCGGTTGTGGGCTGTTTTATGTTGTCCTGGGCTGGTTTATGTGGTCCTGGGCTGGTTTATGTGGTTGTGGACTGGTTTATGTTGTCCTGGACTGGTTTATGTTATCCTGGGCTGGTTTATGTGGTCCTGGGCTGGTTTTTGTGGTTGTGGACTGGTTTATGTTGTCCTGGGCTGGTTTATGTTGTCCTGGACTGGTTTATGTTGTCCTGGCTGGTTTATGTTGTCCTGGGCTGGTTTATGTGGTTGCGGACTGGTTTATGTCATCTTGGGCAGGTTTATGTTGTCCTGGACTGGTTATGTTGTCCTGGGCTGGTTTATGTGGTCATGGACTGGTTTTGTGTGGTCGTGGACTGGTTTATGTTGTCCTGGACTGGTTTATGTGGTCGTGGGCTGGTTTATGTTGTCCTGGGCTGATTTTTGTTGTCGTGGGCTGATTTATGTTGTCTTGGACTGGTTTATGTGGTTGTGGGCTGGTTTTTGTGGTCGTGGGCTGGTTTATGTGGCCGTGGCTGGTTTATGTTGTCCTGGATTGGTTTATGTGGTCGTGGGCTGGTTTATGTGGTCGCGGACTGGTTTATGTCGTCCTGGCCTGGTTTATGTCTTCCTGGGCTGGTTTATGTTGTCCTGGGCTGGTTTATGTGGTCGTGGGCTGGTTTATGTGGTCGTGGGCTGGTTTGTGTGGTCGTGGCCTGGTGTATGTTGTCCTGGACTGGTTTATGTTGTCCTGGGCTGGTTATTGTGGTTGTGGACTGGTTTATGTTGTCCTGGACTGGTTTATGTTGTCCTGGGCTCGTTTATGTGGTCCTGGGCTGGTTTTTGTGCTTGTGGACTGGTTTATGTCGTCGTGGCCTGGTTTTTGTTGTCTTGGACTGGTTTATGTGGTTGTGGGCTGGTTTTTGTGGTCGTGGGCTGGTTTATGTGGCCGTGGCTGGTTTATGTTGTCCTGGATTGGTTTATGTGGTCGTGGGCCGGTTTATGTGTTCGCGGACTGTTTTATGTCGTCCTGGACTGGTTTATGTCTTCCTGGGCTGGTTTATGTTGTCCTGGGCTGGTTTATGTGGTCGCGGACTGGTTTATGTCGTCCTGGACTGGTTTATGTCTTCCTGGGCTGGTTTATGTTGTCGTGGGCTGGTTTATGTCGTCCTGGACTGGTTTATGTCGTCCTGGACTGGTTTATGTCTTCCTGGGCTGGTTTATGTGGTTGTGGGCTGGTTTATGTGGTCGTGGGCTGTTTTATGTGGTCGTGGGCTGGTTTTTGTGGTCGTGGCCTGGTTTATGTTGTCCTGGACTGGTTTATGTCGTCCTGGACTGGTTTATGTCTTCCTGCACTGGTTTATGTTGTCCTGGGCTGGTTTTTGTGGTCGTGGACTGGTTTATGTTGTCGTGGACTGGTTTATGTGGTCCTGGGCTGGTTTTTGTGGTTGTGGACTGGTTTATGTTGTCCTGGACTGGTTTATGTCGTCCTGGACTGGTTTATGTCTTCCTGCACTGGTTTATGTTGTCCTGGACTGGTTTATGTGGTCGTGGACTGGTTTATGTGGTCGTGGGCTGGTGTATGTGGTCGTGGGCTAGTTTATGTTGTCCTGGCTGGTTTATGTTGTCCTGGGCTGGTTTATGTGGTTGCGGACTGGTTTATGTCGTCTTGGGCTGGTTTGTGTTGTCCTGGGCTGGTCTATGTCGTCCTGGGCTGGTTTATGTTGTCCTGGACTGGTTTATGTGGTCGTGGGCTGGTTTATGTCGTCCTGGGCTGGTTTATGTGATTGCGGACTGGTTTATGTCATCCTGGACTGGTTTATGTTGTCCTGGGCTGGTTTATTTGGTCATGGACTGGTTTATGTGGTCGTGGGCTAGTTTATGTTGTCCTGGCTGGTTTATGTTGTCCTGGGCTGGTTTATGTGGTTGCGGACTGGTTTATGTCGTCTTGGGCTGGTCTATGTTGTCCTGGGCTGGTCTATGTCGTCCTGGACTGGTTATGTTGTCCTGGTCTGGTTTATGTGGTCGTGGGCTGGTTTATGTTGTCCTGGGCTGGTTTTTGTGGTCGCGGACTGGTTTATGTCATCCTGGACTGGTTTATGTTGTCCTGGGCTCATTTATGTTGTCCTGGAATGGTTTATGTCGTCCTGAGCTGGTTTATGTGGTCATGGACTGGTTTATGTGGTCGTGGGCTGGTTTCTGTGGTTGTGGGCTGGTTTTTGTGGTTGTGGGCTGGTTTATTTTGTCCTGGACTGCTTATGTTGTCCTGGGCTGGTTTATGTGGTCGTGGGCTGGTTTATGTTGTCCTGGACTGGTTTATGTGGTCGTGGGCTGGTTTTTGTGGTTGTGGGCTGTTTTATGTTGTCCTGGGCTGGTTTATGTGTTCCTGGGCTGGTTTATGTGGTTGTGGACTGGTTTATGTTGTCCTGGACTGGTTTATGTTGTCCTGGGCTGGTGTATGTGGTCCTGGGCTGGTTTTTGTTGTCCTGGACTGGTTTATGTGGTCGTGGGCTGGTTATTGTGGTTGTGCGCTGTTTTATGTTGTCGTGGGCTGGTGTATGTTGTCCTGGCTGGTTTATGTTGTCCTGGGCTGGTTTTTGTGGTCGCGGACTGGTTTATGTCATCCTGGACTGGTTTATGTTGTCCTGGGCTCGTTTATGTTGTCCTGGAATGGTTTATGTCGTCCTGGGCTGGTTTATGTGGTCATGGACTGGTTTATGTGGTTGTGGGCTGGTTTTTGTGGTCGTGGGCTGGTTTTTGTGGTTGTGGGCTTTTTTATTTTGTCCTGGACTGGTTATGTTGTCCTGGGCTGGTTTATGTTGTCGTGGGATGGTTTATGTTGTCCTGGACTAGTTTATGTGGCCGTGGGCTTGTTTTTGTGGTCGTGGGCTGGTTTATGTGGTCGTGGGCTGGTTTATGTTGTCCTGGACTGGTTTATGTGGTCGTGGGCTGGTTTATGTGGTCGTGGGCTGGTGTATGTTGTCCTGGCTCGTTTATGTTGTCCTGGGCTGGTTTTTGTGGTCGCGGACTGGTTTATGTCATCCTGGACTGGTTTATGTCATCCTGGACTGGTTTATGTTGTCCTGGGCTCGTTTATGTTGTCCTGGGCTGGTGTATGTGGTCATGGACTGGTTTATGGGGTCGTGGGCTGGTTTTTGTGGTCGTGGGCTGGTTTTTGTGGTTGTGGGCTTTTTTATTTTGTCCTGGACTGGTTATGTTGTCCTGGGCTGGTTTATGTGGTCGTGGGCTGGTTTATGTTGTCCTGGACTGGTCTATGTGGTCATGGGCTGGTTTTTGTGGTTGTGGGCTGTTTTATGTTGTCCTGGGCTGGTTTATGTGTTCCTGGGCTGGTTTATGTGGTTGTGGACTGGTTTATGTTGTCCTGGACTGGGTTATGTTATCCTGGGCTGGTTTATGTGGTCCTGGGCTGGTTTTTGTGGTTGTGGACTGGTTTATGTTGTCCTGGACTGGTTTATGTTGTCCTGGCTGGTGTATGTTGTCCTGGGCTGGTTTATGTGGTTGCGGACTGGTTTATGTCATCTTGGGCAGGTTTATGTTGTCCTGGGCTGGTTTATGTTGTCCTAGGCTGGTTTATGTTGTCCTGGACTGGTTATGTTGTCCTGGGCTGGTTTATGTGGTCATGGACTGGTTTTGTGTGGTCGTGGACTGGTTTATGTTGTCCTAGGCTGGTTTATGTTGTCCTGGACTGGTTTATGTGGTCGTGGGCTGGTTTGTCTGGTCGTGGGCTGGTTTATGTTGTCGTGGGCTGATTTATGTTGTCTTGGACTGGTTTATGTGGTTGTGGGCTGGTTTCTGTGGTCGTGGGCTGGTTTATGTGGCCGTGGCTGGTTTATGTTGTCCTGGATTGGTTTATGTGGTCGTGGGCTGGTTTATGTGGTCGCGGACTGGTTTATGTCGTCCTGGCCTGGGTTATGTCGTCCTGGGCTGGTTTTTGTGGTTGTGGACTGGTTTATGTTGTCCTGGACTGGTTTATGTTGTCCTGGCTGGTGTATGTTGTCCTGGGCTGGTTTATGTGGTTGCGGACTGGTTTATGTCATCTTGGGCAGGTTTATGTTGTCCTGGGCTGGTTTATGTTGTCCTAGGCTGGTTTATGTTGTCCTGGACTGGTTATGTTGTCCTGGGCTGGTTTATGTGGTCATGGACTGGTTTTGTGTGGTCGTGGACTGGTTTATGTTGTCCTAGGCTGGTTTATGTTGTCCTGGACTGGTTTATGTGGTCGTGGGCTGGTTTGTCTGGTCGTGGGCTGGTTTATGTTGTCGTGGGCTGATTTATGTTGTCTTGGACTGGTTTATGTGGTTGTGGGCTGGTTTCTGTGGTCGTGGGCTGGTTTATGTGGCCGTGGCTGGTTTATGTTGTCCTGGATTGGTTTATGTGGTCGTGGGCTGGTTTATGTGGTCGCGGACTGGTTTATGTCGTCCTGGCCTGGGTTATGTCGTCCTGGGCTCGTTTATGTTGTCCTGGAATGGTTTATGTCGTCCTGGGCTGGTTTATGTGGTCATGGACTGGTTTATGTGGTCGTGGGCTGGTTTTTTGTGGTCGTGGGCTGGTTTTTGTGGTTGTGGGCTTTTTTATGTTGTCCTGGACTGGTTTATGTTGTCCTGGGCTGGTTTATGTTGTCGTGGGATGGTTTATGTTGTCCTGGACTGGTTTATGTGGCCGTGGGCTGGTTTTTGTGGTCGTGGGCTGGTTTATGTGGTCGTGGGCTGGTTTATGTTGTCCTGGACTGGTTTATGTGGTCGTGGGCTGGTTTATGTGGTCGTGGGCTGGTGTATGTTGTCCTTGCTCGTTTATGTTGTCCTGGGCTGGTTTTTGTGGTCGCGGACTGGTTTATGTCATCCTGGACTGGTTTATGTTGTCCTGGGCTTGTTTATGTTGTCCTGGAATGGTTTATGTCGTCCTGGGCTGGTTTATGTGGTCATGGACTGGTTTATGTGGTCGTGGGCTGGTTTTTGTGGTTGTGGGCTTTTTTATTTTGTCCTGGACTGGTTATGTTGTCCTGGGCTGGTTTATGTGGTCGTGGGCTGGTTTATGTTGTCCTGGACTGGTCTATGTGGTCGTTGGCTGGTTTATGTGGTTGTGGGCTGTTTTATGTTGTCCTGGGCTGGTTTATGTGTTCCTGGGCTGGTTTATGTGGTTGTGGACTGGTTTATGTTGTCCTGGACTGGGTTATGTTATCCTCGGCTGGTTTATGTGGTCCTGGGCTGGTTTTTGTGGTTGTGGACTGGTTTATGTTGTCCTGGGCTGGTTTATGTGGTCCTGGGCTGGTTTTTGTCTTCGTGGGCTGGCTTATGTTGTCCTGGACTGGTTTATGTTGTCCTGGCTGGTGTATGTTGTCCTGGGCTGGTTTATGTGGTTGCGGACTGGTTTATGTCATCTTGGGCAGTTTTATGTTGTCCTGGGCTGGTTTATGTCGTCCTGGGCTGGTTTATGTTGTCCTGGACTGGTTATGTTGTCCTGGGCTGGTTTATGTGGTCATGGACTGGTTTTGTGTGGTCGTGGGCTGGTTTATGTTGTCCTGGACTGGTTTATGTGGTTGTGGGCTGGTTTGTCTGGTCGTGGGCTGGTTTATGTTGTCCTGGGCTGATTTTTGTTGTCGTGGGCTGATTTATGTTGTCTTGGACTGGTTTATGTGGTTGTGGGCTGGTTTCTGTGGTCGTGGACTGGTTTATGTTGTCCTGGGCTGGTTTATGTGGTCCTGGGCTGTTTTTTGTCTTCGTGGGCTGGCTTATGTTGTCCTGGACTGGTTTATGTTGTCCTGGCTGGTTTATGTTGTCCTGGGCTGGTTTATGTGGTTGCGGACTGGTTTATGTCATCTTGGGCAGGTTTATGTTGTCCTGGGCTGGTTTATGTCGTCCTGGGCTGGTTTATGTTGTCCTGGACTGGTTATGTTGTCCTGGGCTGGTTTATGTGGTCATGGACTGGTTTTGTGTGGTCGTGGACTGGTTTATGTTGTCCTAGGCTGGTTTATGTGGTCGTGGGCTGGTTTATGTTGTCCTGGACTGGTTTATGTGGTCGTGGGCTGGTTTGTCTGGTCGTGGGCTGGTTTATGTTGTCCTGGGCTGATTTTTGTTGTCGTGGGCTGATTTATGTTGTTTTGGACTGGTTTATGTGGTTGTGGGCTGGTTTCTGTGGTCGTGGGCTGGTTTATGTGGCCGTGGCTGGTTTATGTTGTCCTGGATTGGTTTATGTGGTCGTGGGCTGGTTTATGTGGTCGCGGACTGGTTTATGTCGTCCTGGCCTGGGTTATGTCATCCTGGCCTGGTTTATGTCTTCCTGGGCTGGTTTATGTTGTTCTGGGCTGGTTTATATGGTCGTGGGCTGGTTTTTGTGGTCGTGGCCTGGTGTATGTTGTCCTGGACTGGTTTATGTTGTCCTGGGCTGGTTTTTGTGGTTGCGGACTGGTTTATGTTGTCCTGGACTTGTTTATGTTGTCCTGGGGTCGTTTATGTGGTCCTGGGTTGGTTTTTGTGGTTGTGGACTGGTTTATGTGGTCGTGGCCTGGTTTTTGTTGTCTTGGACTGGTTTATGTGGTTGTGGGCTGGTTTTTGTGGTCGTGGGCTGGTTTATGTGGCCGTGGTTGGTTTATGTTGTCCTGGATTGGTTTATGTGGTCGTGGGCCGGTTTATGTGTTCGCGGACTGTTTTATGTCGTCCTGGACTGGTTTATGTTGTCCTGGGCTGGTTTATGTGGCCGTGGCTGGTTTATGTCTTCCTGGGCTGGTTTATGTTGTCCTGGGCTGGTTTATGTGGTCGCGGACTGGTTTATGTCATCCTGGACTGGTTTACGTTGTCCTGGGCTCGTTTATGTTGTCCTGGAATGGTTTATGTTGTCCTGAGCTGGTTTATGTGGTCATGGACTGGTTTATGTGGTCGTGGGCTGGTTTCTGTGGTCGTGGGCTGGTTTTTGTGGTTGTGGCCTGGTTTATTTTGTCCTGGACTGGTTATGTTGTCCTGGGCTGGTTTATGTGGTTGCGGACTGGTTTATGTTGTCCTGGACTGGTTTATGTTGTCCTGGGCTGGTGTATGTGGTCCTGGGCTGGTTTTTGTTGTCCTGGACTGGTTTATGTGGTCGTGGGCTGGTTTATGTGGGCGTGGGCTGGTTTTTGTGGTTGTGGGCTGTTTTATGTTGTCGTCGGCTGTTTTTTGTTGTCCTGGGCTGATTAATTTTGTCGTGGGATGGTTTATGTTGTCCTGGACTGGTTTATGTGGTCCTGGGCTGGTTTTTGTGGTCGTGGGCTGGTTTATGTGGTCGTGGGCTGGTTTATGTTGTCCTGGACTGGTTTATGTGGTCGTGGGCTGGTTTATGTGGTCGTGGGCTGGTGTATGTTGTCCTGGCTGGTTTATGTTGTCCTGGGCTGGTTTTTGTGGTCGCGGACTGGTTTATGTCATCCTGGACTGGTTTATGTTGTCCTGGGCTTGTTTATGTTGTCCTGGAATGGTTTATGTCGTCCTGGGCTGGTTTATGTAGTCCTGGACTGGTTTATGTGGTCGTGGGCTGGTTTTTGTGGTCGTGGGCTGGTTTTTGTGGTTGTGGGCTTTTTTATTTTGTCCTGGAGTGGTTATGTTGTCCTGGGCTGGTTTATGTTGTCGTGGGCTGGTTTATGTTGTCCTGGACTGGTTTATGTGGTCGTGGGCTGGTTTATGTGGTCGTGGGCTGGTGTATGTTGTCCTGGCTGGTTTATGTTGTCCTGGGCTGGTTTTTGTGGTCGCGGACTGGTTTATGTCATCCTGGACTGGTTTATGTTGTCCTGGGCTCGTTTATGTTGTCCTGGAATGGTTTATGTCGTCCTGGGCAGGTTTATGTGGTCATGGACTGGTTTATGTGGTCGTGGGCTGGTTTTTGTGGTCGTGGGCTGGTTTTTGTGGTTGTGGGCTTTTTTATTTTGTCCTGGACTGGTTATGTTGTCCTGGGCTGGTTTATGTGGTCGTGGGCTGGTTTATGTTGTCCTGGACTGGTCTATGTGGTCGTGGGCTGGTTTTTGCGGTTGTGGGCTGTTTTATGTTGTCCTGGGCTGGTTTATGTGGTCCTGGGCTGGTTTATGTGGTTGTGGACTGGTTTATGTTGTCCTGGACTGGTTTATGTTATCCTGGGCTGGTTTATGTGGTCCTGGGCTGGTTTTTGTGGTTGTGGACTGGTTTATGTTGTCCTGGGCTGGTTTATGTTGTCCTGGACTGGTTTATGTTGTCCTGGCTGGTTTATGTTGTCCTGGGCTGGTTTATGTGGTTGCGGACTGGTTTATGTCATCTTGGGCAGGTTTATGTTGTCCTGGACTGGTTATGTTGTCCTGGGCTGGTTTATGTGGTCATGGACTGGTTTTGTGTGGTCGTGGACTGGTTTATGTTGTCCTGGACTGGTTTATGTGGTCGTGGGCTGGTTTATGTTGTCCTGGGCTGATTTTTGTTGTCGTGGGCTGATTTATGTTGTCTTGGACTGGTTTATGTGGTTGTGGGCTGGTTTTTGTGGTCGTGGGCTGGTTTATGTGGCCGTGGCTGGTTTATGTTGTCCTGGGCTGGTTTTTGTGGTCGCGGACTGGTTTATGTCATCCTGGACTGGTTTATGTTGTCCTGGGCTCGTTTATGTTGTCCTGGAATGGTTTATGTCGTCCTGGGCAGGTTTATGTGGTCATGGACTGGTTTATGTGGTCGTGGGCTGGTTTTTGTGGTCGTGGGCTGGTTTTTGTGGTTGTGGGCTTTTTTATTTTGTCCTGGACTGGTTATGTTGTCCTGGGCTGGTTTATGTGGTCGTGGGCTGGTTTATGTTGTCCTGGACTGGTCTATGTGGTCGTGGGCTGGTTTTTGCGGTTGTGGGCTGTTTTATGTTGTCCTGGGCTGGTTTATGTGGTCCTGGGCTGGTTTATGTGGTTGTGGACTGGTTTATGTTGTCCTGGACTGGTTTATGTTATCCTGGGCTGGTTTATGTGGTCCTGGGCTGGTTTTTGTGGTTGTGGACTGGTTTATGTTGTCCTGGGCTGGTTTATGTTGTCCTGGACTGGTTTATGTTGTCCTGGCTGGTTTATGTTGTCCTGGGCTGGTTTATGTGGTTGCGGACTGGTTTATGTCATCTTGGGCAGGTTTATGTTGTCCTGGACTGGTTATGTTGTCCTGGGCTGGTTTATGTGGTCATGGACTGGTTTTGTGTGGTCGTGGACTGGTTTATGTTGTCCTGGACTGGTTTATGTGGTCGTGGGCTGGTTTATGTTGTCCTGGGCTGATTTTTGTTGTCGTGGGCTGATTTATGTTGTCTTGGACTGGTTTATGTGGTTGTGGGCTGGTTTTTGTGGTCGTGGGCTGGTTTATGTGGCCGTGGCTGGTTTATGTTGTCCTGGATTGGTTTATGTGGTCGTGGGCTGGTTTATGTGGTCGCGGACTGGTTTATGTCGTCCTGGCCTGGTTTATGTCTTCCTGGGCTGGTTTATGTTGTCCTGGGCTGGTTTATGTGGTCGTGGGCTGGTTTATGTGGTCGTGGGCTGGTTTTTGTGGTCGTGGCCTGGTGTATGTTGTCCTGGACTGGTTTATGTTGTCCTGGGCTGGTTATTGTGGTTGTGGACTGGTTTATGTTGTCCTGGACTGGTTTATGTTGTCCTGGGCTCGTTTATGTGGTCCTGGGCTGGTTTTTGTGCTTGTGGACTGGTTTATGTCGTCGTGGCCTGGTTTTTGTTGTCTTGGACTGGTTTATGTGGTTGTGGGCTGGTTTTTGTGGTCGTGGGCTGGTTTATGTGGCCGTGGCTGGTTTATGTTGTCCTGGATTGGTTTATGTGGTCGTGGGCCGGTTTATGTGTTCGCGGACTGTTTTATGTCGTCCTGGACTGGTTTATGTCTTCCTGGGCTGGTTTATGTTGTCCTGGGCTGGTTTATGTGGTCGCGGACTGGTTTATGTCGTCCTGGACTGGTTTATGTCTTCCTGGGCTGGTTTATGTTGTCGTGGGCTGGTTTATGTCGTCCTGGACTGGTTTATGTCGTCCTGGACTGGTTTATGTCTTCCTGGGCTGGTTTATGTGGTTGTGGGCTGGTTTATGTGGTCGTGGGCTGGTTTATGTGGTCGTGGGCTGGTTTTTGTGGTCGTGGCCTGGTTTATGTTGTCCTGGACTGGTTTATGTCGTCCTGGACTGGTTTATGTCTTCCTGCACTGGTTTATGTTGTCCTGGGCTGGTTTTTGTGGTCGTGGACTGGTTTATGTTGTCGTGGACTGGTTTATGTGGTCCTGGGCTGGTTTTTGTGGTTGTGGACTGGTTTATGTTGTCCTGGACTGGTTTATGTCGTCCTGGACTGGTTTATGTCTTCCTGCACTGGTTTATGTTGTCCTGGACTGGTTTATGTGGTCCTGGGCTGGTTTTTGTGGTTGTGGACTGGTTTATGTGGTCCTGGGCTGGTTTAAAAGTAAAAGTCCAGCTTTATCTCAGCTATGAGCCAAACCTTCTATTTTTTCCTGACAGCAGCAGTTTAAAGTTGTTCTTCTCCACGTTTCATTCGTCTGTGTCATTTTTGTTTTTGTGGGATTTTCTGAAAGACATGTTTTGTTGTTTTGTTTGTTTGTTTGGTTTTGTTTTTTGGCTTCAGCACTTTACAGTCGACCCAGAGTCACAGCAACGACCTCACTGCAAGATTTAGACCACAAATATTAAATCTCATTATTTTCATGCCTGTGTTTCCGTGTGTTTTTGACAGAATAACTTCAGGTGCTAATTGGTGATATTCCACCCCTTTTTAAAATCATTTTGTGGGATGTTGTAGCGGCTCTGGACGTCGCTCACCTCTGCGGCTGAGAGCTGAAATGCAGAGCAGTCATTCACTATTTTTGAAAAGAGGACAAGGAGACGGCCGTTTTTGTGGTCAGTTGCCTAGCAACAGTCTTCTGCCGCCGGCGTGAGCGCTGAGCTTCCTGTTCAGTCGCCTTTACATGCCAAAAATATCAACTCACAACTTCCTGCTGAACGCAACAGAAAGTTGACAGACAGTGGATTTGAGCTGCTGGTGGCGCTGTGACGGCACTGCTCTGTCTCTGGGTCCACACCTTCCATGAACTTTCACCCTTTTTAAACTGTTTTCTTTCTGTCCATCTTTTGCAGAATGTACAGTCTGACTGCTTTCTCTAGAAGACGTTGGAGAGTTTTGTTCTAAAACAGCATTGGTACAAAAAAAAACCAGACTGATTCGTTATTGAAAACAAAGTAGTTTTTAATCCCACTTTGAGTCCAGATCAGATCAGCCAGAAACAAACCAGATTGAAATGTTACCATCTTGGAAAAGACTCAGTGCGTCACCTCACACTGTGCGTCAGACTCCAGAGACGCTGTGATTGGTTAGAAGTCTGCTCAGTCTCCAGTCCGGTTCCAAACCCACAGAGCATTCCTGGGCGCAGATTGTGCAGATTAACAATCTTTGAGCTCAATTCCAACTCAAACTGTACGAGTAAATCGCCAATGATGTAAAGCCAAAATTCGCAAGTTATGTCCGAACACTGGATGGTCCAACGGTCAGCTGCGACTTGACCGCTCAAACTGTACGTCGTGAACCCAGAACTGTGCAACTGTGTCAGAAAATGTAATGCACCACATTAGCTATTCCTTCCATACTATTTTCAGAAATGTGTATGGACACGCTAACGTAATGTCTGTTCCCACAGTAACGTGAAGTGTCTGACGCCGCCCAACACAGCAGATTCTCAAAAATCTCTGTGAAACTCCAGAGACGGTTCATCTCAGGGGTCCAGATGTCCTGTTTTCAACACAGGTCAACAGAGGGGGACATGTGGCGACACTGCACTGACTTGCTATTGGACATAGTTAAACTTTTGCCGTTGGAGAGCGGGCACTTTGGTAGTGTACTCCGCAGAGCTGTAGTGAGCTGATTGGTGACTCGATGTTTGAGATGTCATGTGATGTAGCCTGTAAAAACGCAACGTAACTCTGACTGCTTTATGGGTGCGTCGTCGAGAGGTCCTACATATTCCGTCAAGCACGAGGGATCCAGAGGAGGAGGTGCATCCAGTCAAGCCTCTGATGTTAGCCGGCAGAGGCGAACAGTAACACCGTATTAGCAGAATTGACATAGCAGTAGCATGAACGTCAAAGATTTTAAGCATGTTGAAATTTTTCTGGGCCCACAACAGAAATCAGCGTTGCCGACTGATGGTGACTGAGCTCCTGCAGAGTTGTGGACTTTGGTCCCAGCCAGGATCAATCAACTTTTCCCCGTCTGTCGGCAAACGCCGGGCTAATCGTCATTACAAGTTTAGCTAACCTGTACAAAATGATGAACTTACGTTTTCCTGACAGGTTGAGGAGGACACATCAAAGACACTCAGCCAGTGCCTCTGTCTACGTGCACGCTGTGCCACCCTGTTCTCGCTTTTCTTCATGTCTCTGTTTTCGGAGTGAAGTAAAAACACACTCAGTTCAGTGTGACGCCTTCAACGAGGGGAGACCGGACTTAATGACATGCATGAAATCAGTCTGACCATCTGATTATTGGTCAGGAGCGCTTAACCGTGTCTCATTACCCGCGTCCACGACAAGACACAGCTGACTCAAAAAGAGTTGGACAGCCCAGAATCCTTTGCGCTGTTGTGACGTCACCACGCTGCTGCCTGTTTTCAGATAAAACATTCTCCTAATGACATTTAAGCAGCGAAAATAATGTGGGACAACTTTTAATACAAAGTTGCTTCATGCAGGTACAGCAACCAGGATCTTGTCTAAATGACCGTGATTCTCCAGTCAGGTCCAGTGCCGAGTTGGCTTCTATATACACTCACTGGCCACTTTATTAGGCACACCTGTTCAGCTGCTTGTTATCACATGGCAGCAACTCAGTGCATTTAGTCATCTAGACACAGTGAAGACGACTTACTGAAGTTCAAGCCGAGCATCAGAATGGGGAAGAAAGTGGATTTAAATGACTTTGAACGTCAAATTGGTTATTGGTGCCAGATGGGCTGGTTTGAGTATTTCAGAAACCGCTGAGCTACTGAGATTTTTACCAACAACCATCTCTAGGGTTGAGAATGGTCCAAAAAAGAGAAGATATCCAGTGAGCGACAGCTGTGGATGAAAATGCCTTGATGTCAGAGGTCAGAATGGACTGTGTGATGTCATCATGTCAATATGGACCAGCATCTCTAAGGAACATTTCCAAAACCTTGTTGACTCTGTGCCATGAAGAATTAAAGCAGTTCTGAAGGCAAAAGGGGGTCAAACCCCAGCGCCAGCCAGGTGTACCTAATAAAGTGACTTTTGTTTTTGAAGTCAGCTGTGTCCTTTGGATGGACACGAGTGCTCCCTGTTTACTGAACTCTGACCTGTGGGTCCAGGCAGTTGCTTGTGCACAACGATGGCCACACCGCAGTAAACCACAGTGGGTTGTGGGTTAAACTAGGTCAGCGTAGAACACAGAGAGTCTCTGTGATGGAGTTTGGTTTGCGCCCAAAACAGTGCATAAAAATGACTTCAACATATGTATATATATATATATATATATATATATATATATATATATATATATATATATATATATTCTGCCCTAAATTTCATGTGGCTAACAGCTTTTTCTTGAAGTATTTATACAAAATTTGGTGTTTGTATCATCACCTGAGTGATTCTCACACTGATCTGCTGCACTTCAGCTGAGGTCTGATCAGGACCGAGTCTGTCTCGTGGGATCAGGTGCACATGGAGCAGGACGTCGTCATTCCAGATTCAAAAACAATGATTACAAATTCTGTTTGAAAAATGTTTGACGGAGTTTCTGAGCAGATTTTACCTGGACTTCTTTTTCGTGCAGTTTGGAACAAAACTCTGGTGTCATTTGATTGCTGTGAACAGCTGAAGCTGCTCGACTCGGTGCTTTGATTCATTGACACAGAAGCATCAGCGCCGCCTCGTAACTCTGACTGGTTCATAAAGGAGAACAACAGGAAACTCTGCAAAACAAAGATCACCACATGACTGTGGACAAACAGAAGGCATCACGTGTCTGCAGGTGGACGTTGAATCCATCCACATGTCCACGTGGAACATTTAACTGTTGTTCTTCCTTTATTTATCAGATTTGTATGCAAGTGTTGTTTTGCTGCCCAGTACTGATCTGTTTTTCAGCCCAGACCAAATTAAAAGGTTACTTTTCTTTATTATTTCTGCACAGGACACCCTCACACTCAGCGTTTCTGCTCCAGAACATTTCTGCTCGCTACATTTATTATTGCTTCCAGCTCATTACAGAGAAGCAGAAGTAGTCTGATAAAGAACCCGAGACTCGCTGGTGACGACGCTTATCTCCAGATTCTATAATAATAATGATGATCATTTCGCATATAGGGCGTCTCAAAAAATGTACCCAAAAGTACACAAAAATGGCTTTACTGGGAAATAAAGTTATTCTTCTCATTTCAGGTACTCTAAAGTTTGTTCTGCAAGACATTAAAGTTCAGGAAAAATGCCATAGTTTAATTTAATTTAATTAGCTTATAATGCGCCAAATCACAGCAAAAGCCATCTCAAGGCGCCTTACATAAAACAAGTCAACATAAAATTTAATAAATAATTACAAATGAATTAAAAAAAAATTCAAATACATAAATAAAAACAGAAGTAAAATAATAAAACAAATACAAATAAAAACTATTCATAAGAAAGAGAATAAAAATAGGTTTTGAGTCTTGACTTAAAAATGTCCACGGACTCAGACTGCCTCACGGTCGCAGGAAGACTGTTCCACAGAGCGGGTGCACGATGAGAAAAGGCTCTTTGACCTGCTGACTTCTTCTTCACCCTGGGAACACAGAGAGGTCCCGCATCCTGCGACCGCAAAGCCCGGGCTGGCACGTAGAGTTCACCAGATCAGCCAGATAAGATGGCACCAGTCCATGAACAACCTTATAAGTCAATAACAAAACCTTAAAATCTGCTCTCACAGAGACAGGGAGCCAGTGCAAAGATGCCAAAATGGGTGTGATATGTTCAGACCTTCTGCTACGTGTCAGAAGTCTGGTGCCAGCGTTCTGAAAGTTGACCCTAATTCAGAGAACAAAACTCATGGAGTTCTGTGCAGCACATCCTAAGGGCTGAGTTGCATCTCTTTCCAGATAAAATTCAGTCTCAGAGCAAACTAACTCCCCAGCAAACGGCAAGGAGACATGAATTTGTTAGGTGGTTTTCCGGAAAACTGGAGACGGATGATTTGTTTCTTATGAAACTTCAGTCGAGGAGGTTACATTAATCATGGGGTGTAAAAGATGAAAGATTAAAACATCAAAAAGGAAAGACTGAATGAAAAATGGTGCATTGGGGAGAAAAATGACCTGCTTCCGCCACATGTTCATACAGAAAATGTCTGATAATATTGATTGAATTTTCTGTGCTGTTAAAATACTTTTGGGTACATTTTTTTTTGAGACACCCTGTATATGCAGCGAAATTTGTCCTCTGTATTTAACTATCCTAATCCAACCACTAGGGGCAGTAGGCAGCCACAGTCCAACACCTGGGACCTCCAGATGTAGAGATGCTGTCTCAGTTGGGCCAAGCAGTTGAGAATATATGATTCCCCCCCGGACAGGGTGCCAGTCCCACGTAGGTCACTTCACCAGCGGAGGCCGGTACCATTTACAGCTGGGTGGACTGACACAGTGTCATCATGGTAGCCCCCCAGTGGTGAGGAAGCTTGTCTCTTGGTGGATTCATGGGCAGGATGGTGAAATTCTACATCCAAGTTCAATCCAGAGATGCCTGTGCACAAATTTGTTTAATGTGGGAAAGTCGTCACACTCCATCAAACACCCAGTCCTTGACAAGTCTTCACGGTGGTCCAATTACAAGACATCACTTCCTCCACCTGATCCACCGTTAAGGACTTCTTGTTTCACTTGAGCCCTGTTAGCCATCAGGTGTGGGTTCCTGTTGGACCTTCATGGCTGCTGGCCACGGGGCACACAAGGTCCCCACCATATTTCACCCCAACAGGCAATCTCCAACTTCATCTGTTACCCAGGTGTCATGACACAGATGAGGAGTTGGATTTTGACACCCTAGACTGAGACCATGTTGATTAAGTGTCTTGTCCACGGATACAAACGGGTAGCATGAGCAGGATTCAAACACTGGTCTATATATTGGCAGGCCATCTCATTATCCACTCAGCCACTTGCTCTACTGGCAGAGTGTGATGATCTTATAGACCTTCAGACACTTGGAGTGGTTTGAATCCTGGTTTGATGAACCACACACCTTCCTCAACTCGAGGGTTACAGTGGGTCACTTCCATGAGACTGTCACATCCGTTCCAGCTATCAGTGGTCCTGCTGTGATCCAACTGTCCCACAGAATCAAGCTTTGTCCATTGTTTCTTCATCCCATTAAGATGTTGGTGGGACGGCTTGATGACAACAGGACCACTGAAAGCAGTAACAGAGGTGACGGTCTCGTGGAGCTACCCAGCAACTAATGGTGTGATATCATGGATCAGGAGTGTGTGTCTGAGTGTCACTTCAACATATGACCAAAAAGACACATCAAACCTTTAAACCATTAACAAACATCACAAATCACAGCTCTGCCTCCACACCAATAATTCCTCAAAGGGAGGAGAAACCAACCACAGCTGGCTTCATTGATCATCTCCAGTGGCTGCCAGTTTGTAGTTTTCCATTTTCTCATGATACTATAGACTGTTCTGAAACTCACCACCAAAAATGAAGAACCACTGGGACTTTTGGATATATTGTGCCCGTTATCACAGTGGATTTGTGTTTTCCTTGTCCTTCTCGTCCTCTGTCCTAAAGTCTTCCTTTTGCGTCGCTCCAACATCCAACATTTGGAAATTTGGTGGAATTGTTTTGAACGTAATTTTCATGTTGTTCATTGGGAGGTTCACATGCAGACCTTGGTTCTCGTTTCCATTTATTCAGTTTATTTATGCAACACAAAGTTATAGCAGAGGTCACCATGATGTGCTGAACCTGAGTCCTGTCTATACCTGAGTCCTGTCTAGGCCTTACCCAGCCCCCGAGCAGGCACACTGGTATCAGTGGTAGTGTGTTTTTTATTATTATTATTATTTATTTATTTATTTTACACGAAGAAAGCTCAAGCAGAACAGACTCAGTGAGGTGACCATCTGCTTTGGTCAAACTGACATGACAAAACAAACCTCATGTTCTTCAGGTTTAACTCGGACTTCAGACACAGTGTCCTCTGTGCTAGACGTGTTTTCTATGAAACACAAGAGGTGAATTTAGATGAAATGTCTGCTGGAGTTTAAAATGCAGGTTAGAATCCATCTGAGTCATAAAGTGTAAACTACATCAAACTGTCAAAAATTGATTACTGATATTATTATTATTAATTATTTGATATTTAAATGATATTTGCTTTATTCCAAAAAAGATTTTAGCTCCAATTTATCCAAACGGCACCAAGAACAAAGGTGAATTTATTTAGACTTTTGTGCATCAATCAATGGCAGGTCAGTGGTGAAAGAATTGGACTATAGTCCTGGTCACGCTTCCTGTCTGTGTCCTTGGACACAACCCTTCATCTGCTTTGTCCCAGTCTACTCAGCTGTAAATGGGTTCTGGTCTTGGCTGGGGAAGTAACCTGCAATGAACTGATATCCAGTCCAGGGAGAGCCAAAGACTCTCATCCACTTCCGGCTACAGTATCTGAGGATAAGCACTGACCCAGTGGGGCTCAGGACTTAATGACCAGCTACAGTATTGTGGGATGGACTGTGCAGATTGCAGGAGCCACTGAAGGTTCCTCAGAAGACCAAACTTTCTCTGTAGGCAACAAATCTTCGTTCATCAGGTGCTGGAGTAAAGAATGATGGGAAAAAATCCAGTGTTGACTGGTATAGAAGATACAGTGTTGTGTTTAAACAATCACAGACACATTATGATGGAACTCTGTAAGGCCAACCTGGTGAAGCTAGTGAGCAAACGCGGTCACACAAATTGCACTTGTTATATTTGGTCAATTTTGCTTTGTGATGACGTTAACTTTCTCTACAGAAAAACAGCTTTTTAAAAAAGTCTGGGTTGAAGAGCAGTGAAGGTCTCATTGGATTTAATGATGACGCTTGATGTTTGCTGTGTTGGCCTCGTAGTCCTCTGCTCATTAACACCCGGTTCCTTTCTATCCTTATTGTTGCTATCATCCCCGTAGAAACCCCGTTAACTTGGCAGTGTTAAAACTGAACGAGCAGGGCCTGTTGGACAAATTGAAAAACAGATGGTGGTATGACAAGGGAGAGTGCGGCATCGGGGGAGGGGACTCCAAGGTCAGCGCACCATAACCCCAAAGGGTAATGGCACTCCAGGGTAACCGGCAACGACCCACCGCTCTGACACCAAACACTCCAGCTGGTACCGCCCGAACCGTTTGGTGTCATTCACTGCTGTATCGATGCCATCAGTTACTCACCATTTAAACCTCTGATTCCCGATTGGCTCATGTGGTGGAGGGTTTTCAAAAAAACGCCGTGAAAAAAAATGAGGTTTCAGTTATTGGCTGTTTACGAAACATTTGGTGTTTGCCCTATACTTTTAGCAACTAAGACCTCAGAGTGTCCACAGCTTCCAAAACACAATGTCAAAAAAATAACCTGACTCCACCCCTTTATCTAGCTCCACCCCTAAATGCAACGTCACCTGCTCACAAGCTGAATTAAAGGTTTCATCAAATTTAGTTCAGTGGTTTTTGAATAATGTTGCCAAAAAGACGACAAAATGATGACAGAAGGCCTTCAGGGGAGGTGAAACTGAAAACCAAATGCTTATTTGATTTTTATTCTGCTTTAATGTCACAAAGATTTGAGTATTGATTAAACAGGTGGAGCTGCCAGACAACATTAACGATGATGAATTCAGAGAGAACACCTGAGTAGGACTATCGCTTTATTAAAATATGCTCGAGTTCCATGTCGGAAAAAGACTTTAGTCTTGTTCTGTTTGAGTTTGTTTCATAATTATTAGCAGCGGAAAGATCCCGTAGATGACACCGGACACGTTCTGGCCATAAATAAATAAATCCCTGTTATTCCACAGAGTGCTGACTATAACATTCTTTTTATCAGATCTTTCATTCTATTCTATTCTTTCATTCTATTCTTGGTGTTTATTCATTTATCAATGTTTATAAAATAAACTAAAAAAACTAATTGTCTGAATGTCAGCCAAAATCCCATTTTGGGGTGGGGTACCCCAAATACACCCCTAGAGCAATGCTGTATCCAACTGAAACCAATTTCAATTGAAAGGTCAACCTCCAAAACATAGGAAAACATTCTAACTCTATAATTTTTGGACAAAAATTGACCAAGTTACGAACAAAGAAGCATTTGATAACACTTGTCCAATTATGGCAGCCATATTGGAATAGACCCAATTTTACCCACTTTCAGTAACTTCAAATTTGGTAAACTTTTAATATTTTATTCTACACACATCATGGAACCAAAATCAACAAAAGAACATTTTCTAGCAATTTTTTGAGGGTTGACCCCTTTTTATCCATATTTTGACCCGTCCATCTATTACTTTATTTAGTGTTTTTGCTGCATTCACAACCCTCAAAACTTGGACTTGCTTTGGCGACCCCGACTGCAAACAAGGGAGCAGCCGAAGAGACTTGCTTTTTTACTACTACTATTATTATTATTATTATATTATTATTATTATTATTGCTACTACTAGTATTATTAGATTATTACTATTGTAGACATTACATATTTTTAGATATATTATTATTATTATTATTCTGTTATATAAGTTGCATGAGTGTACATCACAGAACCTCCCAAACTAGTAAAACCACTTGACCCGTAGTCTTAAAACGCGGTGTAAAGTGCACTGTTTATATACTGTAGCTCTAAATCACAACATGAGTCACTCTGAGGTCCAACAAACGAGTCAGTTTTAAACCTGACCCAGCACCCGCGAGCAAGCACCTCTGTGAGGAAAAACTCCCTCAGGTGGTTCCGGATGGTCACATGATCAGTGGGAGTCGTCTGCTAGTCATTTCAGAGACTGTGTGGAAGAATCGTAAAACAACACGCTGACTGCACTTTGTGCACCTGCTGTATTGGACAGAGTTTGACTTTGAAGCAGGCTGGTTTTCAGAGGCTTTGGATCTTTTGGATCAGCCTTTGATGCTCTTGTAACAGATGTCCTCCTGTGTTTGTGGAAGCAGTGTTAGTATAAGACCTCCCCTGCAGGGTGCTGAGTGGACCCTCCCTCCTCCTCCACGCGCAGACACAGCAGTCTGACTCCGTTAAACCAAACGTCCTGGAGTGTTTTGAGCTCTTGCCGGTTACCCAAAGTGATATAGTAATACACATCTCGCACCTATAGGGAGTCAGGCCAGGTCCAGCCAGATGGAGTATTAAAGCATATCACTTTGAGCCTACACACTCTGCACAACACTCTTCTGTGTGGTTGGACCTCTTTTAGTTTTTTTGTCTGTCCTTCTTGACGTGTTCTCTGTAGCATCTGCTAATGCCAATTCTTGCTAAAGCTGCCACCGTCGCTGCTGCTGTAGCCTCCGCGGCCTTGTTACTGTGCAGCTGATCAATAACATAAGATAACATGGAGTTACATAATGTTATTTATGTTATTCCCACCCACCCCCTCCCCTCCCTGGTCCATTGAAGAATCCCGGTAAACCTAGCCGTACTGAAGCTCAATGAACAAGCCGTCTTAGACAAGTTGAAAAACAAGTGGTGGTATGACAAGGGGGAGTGTGGAAACAAGGACTCCGGCAGAAAGGTCAGTCCTTCAAACTGGTTTCCAAATGTCATGTGTTGTTTACCTCTGCCCTCTTACATCCCACAATCCTCACACACACACACACACACACACACTGGCACGCTCTCTGCAATTCGCTTTACCAAATGACACCAACGAAAAGGCCTCATGCACTTCTTTTGTGAGATATGTCATTTTCTTTGGTCTATTTAAAGTGGAATAACAGCCGTTTTATTTTGCTTAGAGACACAAAAATGAACACATGACATGAAACGTGCTGCCGCAGCTACACAAGAAGAGAGAGGTAGAAAAGATGTGGAAGGTAAATCCACAGTGGGAGCAGATGTCAGCAGATTCCAGACACAATATATTATAATATAATATAATATAAATAGTGAATATTGATGAGAGCAGTGGTATGCATATTTTCATGAGTTGAAAGATGGAAGATACCATCTAACGTGGCTTCAATCTTTCCATTGCACAAATGGAAAACATTCATTTTCAGTTTTAATTTATTTTATCTATAGAGCAACACATCGTAACAAAGCTGCCTCAAGGCGTTTCACATGAGTCAGGTCCAACCTTACCAACCCCCCAGAGCAAGAACACAGGTGACAGTGGTAAGAAAAAAAACTCCTTCTGGTGATAATGAGGAAGAAATCTCAAGCAGACCAGACTCAAAGGGGCGACCCTCTGCTTAGGTCAGTCAAACAGTTACAAGGTTTTTTACAAAATTTACAAGAATTTCTTTACACACAGAAGAAACAAAAACCGAAAAAAAAACAGAGTCCTTAACTGAAATTAAAAGCAGTCCATCTTGGGTATTTAGTCTCTGTGCTTCCAGGTGGATGAAGGGGGGGTCGTGAACAGGTAGGGCTTCCTGAGGTCAGTCTGGCGTCCTGGGGTGCAGGGCCAACATCCATTACAGGCCTCATCAGTGCCTCAGAAAATAACTGCACCTGAGGCACTGATTCACCAGCAGTAAATCGACAGGGAACAGATTCAGATTCAGGTGACTTCATTAATCCCAAAAGGGCAGTTCATTTATACAGTCAGACCGTCAACATTTACAGAATAAATATGATAAAAAGATAAGGAATAAATAACCATTTTACATCCACAATCATCATCACAACAACAATAGTCACAATAATTACAACCAGTGACAGCACAGCAATATGCAAAAACATTCCCAATCTGCACTTGGGTATTTAGCAACCTTACGACCGAAGGAATAAAATAATTTGCATAACGGTTTGTTTTCCGAATCGACACATAATACCACCGACCTGATGGCATGGATATAAACTCACTGCCAAGTACATGATCAGATTGTGATAAGATTTTGTGCACTTGTTTCTGGACCACCTGCATTTTTCAAAGAGAGCAGAGGTCCATAAGTTGGACACCGGTAATTTTGCAGCACATCCTGATGATGTCATTCAGACACTTGTTTTTCACAGATAAACCATAAAACCAACATATAAGAGAAAAAGTTAGAAGACTCTGAAAAGTTTGATAGAAGGCAGAAAACGCGGCAGAGATTAAGGTGGTCACCGGCAGCTAGAACTGAGCTTCACTAACAGACCCAGAAAGCAGCTGTAGCGACGCCGAGACCTGTTCGCTGCTAATAATATGAATTAAAAGGAGAGGAAGCATAGTAACATACTATGCCAGTATGCTAGACATACAAAAGGGAAAATAAGTGCGTCTTAAGTCTGGACTTGAAAGTCTCCACAGAATCTGACTGTTTTATTGATGTAGGGAGATCATTCAACAGAACAGGGGCACGATAAGAGAAAGCTCTGTGATCCACAGACTTTTTATTCACCCTATGGACACAAAGTAGTCCTGCACCCTGAGAACACAGAGCCTGGGCCAGTACGTAGAGTTTAAGTAGGGAGGTGCCAGTCTGTGAACAGTTTTATAGGTTAGTAGCAGAACCTTAAAATCTGATTTGAAAGCAGTCCTCTTAATATCTCTAATATGGAAGTCAAAGGACAACATAGGATCAAAAATTAGCCCAAGGTTCCTCACTTTGTCAGTGTGATGTATGACACACGAGCCTAGGCTAAGCATTAACTGGTCAAATTGATGCCGATGTCTCACTGGACCAAGAACCATCATTTCAGTCTTATCAGAGTTTAAAAGTAGGAAGTTTCTAGACATCCAGCTTCTCACTGATGCAAGTCAATCTTTTAAGGATTTTATGTGGATGAGATTACCAGCAGTTATCAGCATGTATAACTGAATATCATCAGCATAGCAGTGAAAGGTAATCCCAAAACGTTGCAATATGTGCCCAAGGGGTGCTATATAAAGGGAGAAAAGCAGGGGGCCTAAGACGGACCCCTGTGGAACCCCAAATTTCATGTCACTAAGGTTAGAGGTAGTGTTACTATACAAAACACAGTGAGAACAACTGGTCAAGTATTACGTCAACCATGCAAGAGTATTCCCAGTAATCCCAAAATGATTTTCCAGCCTATCAAGTAGAATATGATGATCCATGGTATCAAACGCAGCACTGAGATCTAACAGCACCAGAACTGTCATGGTGTCCGAATCCATTGTAAGCAGAAGATCATTCACCACTTTAGTGAGAGCCGTCTCTGTGCAATGATATTTTCTAAAAGCAGACAGCAGTGGCTCAAAAAGATTATTCTCAGTAAGATAGTCCAGATAGATAGTCCTGCCGTGACACCACTTTTTCCAGAATTTTAGAACAAAATGATAGATTTGATATTGGCCGATAGTTTTTTAATACACTAGGGTCAAGATTAGGTTTCTTAAGTAATAGTTTAATCACTGCATTTGAAACATTTAGGAACAAATCCAGAAGTTAAAGAAATATTAATCATTTCCAGCACAGTCGGCCCAAGAGTGGGTCACAGGTCCTTAAACAGTTTTGTTGGTAGTTGTTGGTCAGCCTGTTTGTCCTGCTGAAATTTATCCTTGTCCAGTAGATCAGCCAACCACTCTCACATCGGGGTCACCAGGTTTTTCTGTCGCGTTTGTTAATCATGGATGACTGCCATGTTCTTTATCACTTGACAAAATGTATTGAAAATGTGATACTGATAAAAAAAAATACAAGTACTGAATACAGAGTTTTGAGCACTCGTTACACTGTTGCAGCCGGTTTCTCACTTCTGGCCACTCCCTTGGTGGAGTGGGCATTGTGCTTTTTGATTTCCTGTCTTTACACGTGGAGATGTGTTTGGAGAAAGATAACTTATCTCTGAAGTTTTGAGAAAAACAGCTTAGCTTAGAAACCACTGACACAAGAGACAAAATGTCAGTATTTGAGACAGTAAAACCACAACCAGGACCAAATCCACATTCTAATTTGCTAAATGTAAAGTATCATCCACTGAGCATTTTCAGGAAATGTTTTTATTTATTTGTTTTATTCTTGTTTTTAGAGTGTAATTAGATGACGATCATGTTGCACAAAAATAAAGTTTAGTATGTGCCAATACGGTGCATCCAGAAAGTATTCACAGCGCTTCACTTTTTTGCACATTTTGTTATGTTACAGTCTTCCTCCAAAATTGATGTTCATTTTTTTCCTTAAAATTCTACACACAATACCTCATAATGACAATTGATCTGCTATGGCACCCCCTAAAAGGAGCAGCAAGAAGAAGGAGAAGAAGAAGAAGAAATCACACGTACATAAGTATTCACAACCTTTGCCATGAAGCTCAAAATTGAGCTCAGGTGCCTCCTGATTCCACTGATCATCCTTGAGATGTTTCTACAGCTTAATTGGAGTCCACCTGGGATTAATTCAGTTGAGTGGACATGATTTGGAAAGACACACCTGTCTACATATAAGGTCCCACAGTTGACAGTCAGAGCACAAACCAAGCATGAAGTCAAAGGAATTGTCTGTAGACCTCCGAGACTAAATTGTCTGGAGACACAAATCTGGGGAAGGAAACAGAAACATTTCTGCTGCTTTGAAGGTCCCAATGAGCACAGTGGCCTCCATCATCTGTAAATGGAAGAATTTCAGATCCACCAGGACTCTTCCTAGAGCTGGACGCCCATCTAAACTGAGCGATCGGGAAAGAAGGACCTTAGTCAGGAAGGTGACCAAGAAACTGCTGATCACTCTGTCACAGCTCCAGCATTCCTCTGTGGAGAGAGGAGAACCTTCCAGAAGGACAACCATCTCTGCAGCAATCCACCAATCAGGCCTGTATGGTACAGTGTCCAGACAGAAGCCACTCCTTAGTAAAAGACACATGGCAGCCCACCAGGAGTTTGACAAAAGGCACCTGAAGGACTCACAGACCATGAGAAACAAAATTTTCTGGTCTGGTGAGACAAAGACTGAACTCTTTGGCGTCATGTTTGGAGGAAACCAGGTACCATCCCTACAGTGAAGCATGGTGGTGGCAGCATCATGCTGTGGGGATGTTTTTCAGCAGCAGGAACTGGGAGACTAGTCAGGATTGAGTGAAAGATGAATGCAGCAATGTACAGAGACATCCTGGATAAAAACCTGCTCCAGAGCACTGTGGACCTCAGACTGGGGCGACAGTTCATCTTTCAGCAGGACAATGACCCTAAGCACACAGCCAAGATATCAAAGGAGTGGCTTCAGGACAACTCTGTGAATGTCCTTGAGTGGCCCAGCCAGAGACCAGACCTGAATCTGATTGAACATCTCTGGAGAGATCTGAAAATGTCTGTGCACTGACGCTCACCATCCAACCTGATGGAACTTGAGAGGTGCTGCAAAAAGGAATGGACCAAACTGCCCAAAGATAAGTGCAACAAGCTTGTGGCATCAGATTCAAGAAGACTTGAGGCTGTAATTGCTGCCAAAGGTACATCAACAAAGTATTGAGCAAAGGCTGTGAATACTTACGTACATGTGATTTCTTAGTTGTTTTTTTATTATTATCAATAATACATTGGCAAAACAATTCTAAAAGAAAAAACTTTTTTCATGATGTCATTATGGGGTGTTGTGTGTAGAGTTTTGAGAGGAAAAAAATTCATCCATTTTGGAATAAGGTAAATATAATAAGGACTGCATTTATATAGTGCTTTTCCATCTGCATCAGACGCTCAAAGCGCTTTACAATTATGCCTCACATTCACCCCGATGTCAGGGTGCTGCCATACAAGGCGCTCACTACACACCGGGAGCAATAGTGGATTAAAGGCCTTGCCCAAGGGCCCTGAGTGATTTTCCAGTCAGGCAGGGATTTGAATCCATTATCTTCTGGACTCAAGCCCAACACCTTAACCACTAGACCATCACCTCTCCCAAGGCTGTAACAAAACAACACGTGGACAAAGTGAAGCGCTGTGAAGACTTTCTGGATGCTCTGTAGATGTTTCCTCCTCTTGTTAAGTGGTCGGGTTGAAGTTGTTCACAGTTATGTGCTGAGTATATTTTATAGTTCTTATTAAAGTGCACACAGTCAGCTACATTTATGCAAATTGTTGAGAAAATCAGGCTGAGTTGAGCAGATTGTGACAAAGCAGACTTTTGGAGATAAGGGTTTTTATGTCTGCAGATCAGATTCCTTCAGAGGCTTTTCGCTGCTTTCTTCTCTTCTGACAATTATAACGTGACCAGCGCAGTTCACAGGAAGCAGACAAAAAATGTGACTTTTTACATCGTAACTCATCCCCACAATGAAATCTGAGTGTCCATCTCGAGAAACAGTGTGTGTTTGTGCAGCAGGCAGAGAACCACCGCGTATTACCACACCACTGATTACTCATTTTGTTTTGTTTTTTGTTGTTTGTTTGTTTGTTTGTCATTTCATTGATTGTTGTGTCCTGCAGTGATCAATGAGTCTGTCCCGTCCAGGCTGTTACCATGACAACTCTAAAACAATAAACACCATCATCATCAACATGTCCAGTTTCAAAGGACATGTAATGGGGACACACTGAGGACAGATTTGATTGTACTGATTCCGTTGCACATCCGCGAACTCTGCCTGTGGGCTCTTAGCGATGTGTTTAGCAACGCCAGCTAAATGGTAAATGGACTGTATTTATATAGCACTTTTCCATCTGCATCAGACGCTCAAAGCGCTTTACAATAATGCCTCACATTCACCCCGATGTGGGGGTGCTGCCATACAAGGCGCTCACTACACACCGGGAGCAACTTGGGGATTGTAAACAGTCCACAGCGGACAATCTAAATTGATGCAAGTTTTTTCATTTTCACCACTGTTTTGTTTTTTTTATTGCCTTATCAATGTGAGACAGTGGGTTTACCAACAAAGGGAGAAAGAATATTAAAATCTATCATGAAGCACGATTATGTGTCACATCAATCATACATCACTTTGGGGAAAATAATCAGCAGCTGGTCCCTGCTGGAGCAGACCAGCAATTCACAATGCGTACGCAACATAAATGATACAAAATACAAAAATACCTGGTGTGTGTCCTATGAGGTAGTATTAAACATCAGGCTATTCAGTGAACATCTGGCCATTGTGTGGGATCACTTTTCCATCGTCCAGCTTTGTGTTGGTACGGACGAGATGTCAGTCCTGCTGCTGCTAATTTGGTATAATGTCGCTCCCAACTGATATGATCCAAACCCTCTGAATAGTTGAAGGCCACTCTAAGGCCCCAACAACTGAAATGTAACCAAATTCAAACAAATAATTACTTAAATCTGGAATTCAAGAGCAAATACCACTCGCACATACACAGTGTATCTCTATGGTAAAATGCACCGACAGCCGTGGAGTTTCACACCAGCAACGGACCCGACGCGGAAGTAAACTGGCAATGACTGGCCGCGACCAAGTCAATTTGATGAGCCAGATCAATAGAACCAACTTTTTAATGTATTTAATCCTGGACATGTCTGGACACGTGCCAGAGGACATTCACCGGTACCCCTGGACCCAATTCAGACTGGGGTTGGTTAATCCAGTGATTCAGTCCGTAATGCATTCAGAGTCTGTTTGTCAAACCCAGCTCGTCCTACATGCATCAAAACTCAGTCCAGTTCGAGCCGAAAGAGATGTATCTGGATGTGAGCACATGGGGGCGGGACCTTGACCTGACGCATGGAAGGGAACACACCGGTACGCACCGGGAACACACTTGAAACACACCTGGAACACACCGGGAACGCTCTAAGAACACACCGGGAACACACCGGGAACGCACCAAGAACACACCTGGAACACACTGGGAATGCACCGGGAACACACCAGGAATGCGCTCGGAAGATTTTCTTGGCCATTGCAGTCACACTGAACGGTGCCACAGTGGAGAGGACACTGTCAACACACTGACATCCTGGGTCTGGTGTCATGATCCCTAAGATGGCCGGATTCTGGCCACATTTGCTTTCACACCTTGATAAATCCAGCTCAACCCACTTCTGAGAAAACTCTCTATCCAGTGTGAGCCAGATGCAGCCTGAGTCCTGCTCAAGCTGGTTTGCCCACCACAGTCTGAACGGGGTCTGAGCAACCACCAGACCGAGACTTTGGAAGTGAGAGAAGATGACAAGCACATTTTAAGCATCATGTGATTTCAACCGTGTGCTCAAAGCAGCACCTGCTCAGGTATCCCATCATATATGTAGGACGGATCATTATTCCGACGCTCCCTAAGGAACGCTGATCAGATAGTTAGCGAGCAAACTGCTCTCAACAGCAGTGACGCCTTTCTGTTCTCTAATCTGCCTCCAGATTAGAAATTTCTCTGCGACACGTCCTTGTTCGACTTCAATATTCAATTTTCACATGGGGGGGGGGATTTTATGACTTTATTCCAAAACCTTTGTTTTGTTTTTTAGATGGATTATTTTTAATGTTGTCATTTTGTTTGTGTTTGTGTGTGTGAGAAGCATCGCGGTTTCTTCAGGGGCAGCTGACGGGCGTAAAGGCGAGCGTCAGATAAGCAGCGTTCAGTCACTGCACATGTGATAAATGTGAGACATCAGAAGAGGTTTTATTTCACACAGAAATAAAACCTTCACATTCTGACATTTGGTTGAATCACTTTGGGCCTGATTTACTCACATCCCAGATAACCAGCAGTAAATTGCGTGGACAAACCAAACGTTTGTGCATTGGGGCGGAGCCAGTATTGCCAGTGATTATTCAGAGTAAATGCGCAATAAATTAACACCAAAGATTCAAACTTCCAAAATGTAGACACAATCATCACAAGCTAAATTTGCTTTAGACCTCATAAATCATGTTATCAATCAATCAATCAACTTTTTTCTTGTATAGCGCCAAATCACAACAAACAGTTGCCCCAAGGCGCTCCACATTGCAAGGCAAGGCCATACAATAATTATGAAACACAGTCTACGTCTAAAGCAACATAACCAAGGGATGGTCCAGGGTCACCCGATCCAGCCCTAACTATAAGCCTTAGCGAAAAGGAAAGTTTTAAGCCTAATCTTAAAAGTAGAGAGGGTATCTGTCTCCCTGATCTGAATTGGGAGCTGGTTCCACAGGAGAGGAGCCTGAAAGCTGAAGGCTCTGCCTCCCATTCTACTCTTACAAACCCTAGGAACTACAAGTAAGCCCGCAGTCTGAGAGCGAAGCGCTCTAATGGGGTAATATGGTACTATGAGGTCCCTAAGATAAGATGGGACCTGATTATTCAAAACCTTATAAGTAAGAAGAAGAATTTTAAATTCTATTCTAGCATTAACAGGAAGCCAATGAAGGGAGGCCAACACGGGTGAGATATGCTCTCTCCTGCTAGTCCCCGTCAGTACTCTAGCTGCAGCATTCTGAACCAACTGAAGGCTTTTTAGGGAACTTTTAGGACAACCTGATAATAATGAATTACAATAGTCCAGCCTAGAGGAAACAAATGCATGAATTAGTTTTTCAGCATCACTCTGAGACAAGACCTTTCTGATTTTAGAGATATTGCGTAAATGCAAAAAGGCAGTCCTACATATTTGTTTAATATGCGCTTTGAATGACATATCCTGATCAAAAATAACTCCAAGATTTCTCACAGTATTACTAGAGATCAGGGAAATGCCATCCAGAGTAACGATCTGGTTAGACACCATGCTTCTAAGATTTGTGGGGCCAAGTACAATAACTTCAGTTTTATCTGAGTTTAAAAGCAGGAAATTAGAGGTCATCCATGTCTTTATGTCTGTAAGACAATCCTGCAGTTTAGCTAATTGGTGCGTATCCTCTGGCTTCATGGATAGATAAAGCTGGGTATCATCTGCGTAACAATGAAAATTTAAGCAATACCGTCTAATAATACTGCCCAAGGGAAGCATGTATAAAGTGAATAAAATTGGTCCTAGCACAGAACCTTGTGGAACTCCATAATTAACTTTAGTCTGTGAAGAAGATTCCCCATTTACATGAACAAACTGTAATCTATTAGACAAATATGATTCAAACCACCGCAGCGCAATGCCTTTAATACCTATGACATGCTCTAATCTCTGTAATAAAATTTTATGGTCAACAGTATCAAAAGCAGCACTGAGGTCCAACAGAACAAGCACAGAGATAAGTCCACTGTCCGAAGCCATAAGAAGATCATTTGTAACCTTCACTAATGCTGTTTCTGTACTATGATGAATTCTAAAACCTGACTGAAACTCTTCAAATAGACCATTCCTCTGCAGGTGATCAGTTAGCTGTTTTACAACTACCCTCTCAAGAATCTTTGAGAGAAAAGGAAGGTTGGAGATTGGCCTATAATTAGCTAAGATAGCTGGGTCAAGTGATGGCTTTTTAAGTAATGGTTTAATTACTGCCACCTTAAAGGCCTGTGGTACATAACCAACTAACAAAGATAGATTGATCATATTTAAGATTGAAGCATTAAATAATGGTAGGACTTCCTTGAGCAGCCTGGCAGGAATGGGGTCTAATAAGCATGTTGATGGTTTGGATGAAGTAACTAATGAAAATAACTCAGACAGAACAATCGGAGAGAAAGAGTCTAACCAAATACCGGCATCACTGAAAGCAGCCAAAGATAACGATACATCTTTGGGATGGTTATGAGTAATTTTTTCTCTAATAGTCAAAATTTTGTTAGCAAAGAAAGTCATGAAGTCATTACTAGTTAAAGTTAATGGAATACTCAGCTCAATAGAGCTCTGACTCTTTGTCAGCCTGGCTACAGTGCTGAAAAGAAACCTGGGGTTGTTCTTATTTTCTTCAATTAGTGATGAGTAGAAAGATGTCCTAGCTTCACGAAGGGCTTTCTTATAGAGCAACAAACTCTTTTTCCAGGCTAAGTGAAGATCTTCTAAATTAGTGAGACGCCATTTCCTCTCCAACTTACGGGTTATCTGCTTTAAGCTACGAGTTTGTGAGTTATACCACGGAGTCAGACACTTCTGATTTAAAGCTCTCTTTTTCAGAGGAGCTACAGCATCCAAAGTTGTCTTCAATGAGGATGTAAAACTATTGACAAGATACTCTAACTCCCTTACAGAGTTTAGGTAGCTACTCTGCTCTGTGTTGGTATATGACATTAGAGAACATAAAGAAGGAATCATATCCTTAAACCTAGTTACAGCGCTTTCTGAAAGACTTCTAGTGTAATGAAACTTATTCCCCACTGCAGGGTAGTCCATCAGGGTAAATGTAAATGTTATTAAAAATGATCAGACAAAAGGGAGTTTTCAGGGAATACTGTTAAGTCTTCTATTTCCATACCATAAGTCAGAACAAGATCTAAAATATGATTAAAGTGGTGGGTGGACTCATTTACTTTTTGAGCAAAGCCGATAGAGTCTAATAATAGATTAAATGCAGTGTTGAGGCTGTCATTCTCAGCATCTGTGTGGATGTTAAAATCGCCCACTATAATTATCTTATCTGAGCTAAGCACTAAGTCAGACAAAAGGTCTGAAAATTCACAGAGAAACTCACAGTAACGACCAGGTGGACGATAGATAATAACAAATAAAACTGGTTTTTGGGACTTCCAATTTGGATGGACAAGACTAAGAGACAAGCTTTCAAATGAATTAAAGCTCTGTCTAGGTTTTTGATTAATTAATAAGCTGGAATGGAAGATTGCTGCTAATCCACCGCCCCGGCCCGTACTACGAGCATTCTGACAGTTAGTGTGACTCGGGGGTGTTGACTCATTTAAACTAACATATTCATCCTGCTGTAACCAAGTTTCTGTTAGGCAGAATAAATCAATACGTTGATCAATTATTATATCATTTACCAACAGGGACTTAGAAGAAAGAGACCTAATGTTTAATAGACCACATTTAACTGTTTTAGTCTGTGGTGCAATTGAAGGTGCTATATTATTTTTTCTTTTTGAATTTTTATGCTTAAATAGATTTTTGCTAGTTATTGGTGGTCTGGGAGCAGGCACCGTCTCTACGGGGATGGGGTAATAGGGGGATGGCAGGGGGAGAGAAGCTGCAGAGAGGTGTATAAGACCACAGCTCTGCCTCCTGGTCCCAACGCTAGACAGTCACAGTTTGGAGGATCCCAAAAAATTGGCCAGATTTCTAGAAATGAGAGCTGCTCCCTCTAAAGTGGGATGGATGCCGTCTCTCCTAACAAGACCAGGTTTTCCCCAGAAGCTTTGCCAATTATCAATGAAGCCCACCTCATTTTTTGGACACCACTCAGACAGCCAGCAATTCAAGGAGAACATGCGGCTAAACATGTCACTCCCGGTCTGATTGGGGAGGAGCCCAGAGAAAACAACAGAGTCCGACATTGTTTTTGCAAAGTTACACACCGATTCAATGTTAATTTTAGTGACCTCCGATTGGCGTAACCGAGTGTCATTACTGCCGACGTGAATTACAATCTTACCAAATTTACGCTTAGCCTTAGCCAGCAATTTCAAATGTCCTTCGATGTCGCCTGCTCTGGCCCCCGGAAGACAATTGACAATGGTTGCTGGTGTCGCTAACTTCACATTTCTCAAAACAGAGTCGCCAATAACCAGAGTTTGATCCTCGGCGAGTGTATCGTCGAGTGGGGAAAAACGGTTAGAGATGTGAACGGGTTGACGGTGTACACGGGGCTTCTGTTTAGGGCTACGCTTCCTCCTCACAGTCACCCAGTCAGCCTGCCTTCCCGACTGCACGGGGTCTGCCAGGGGGGAACTAACGGCGGCTAAGCTACCTTGGTCCGCACCGACTACAGGGGCCTGGCTAGCTGTAGAATTTTCCACGGTGCGGAGCCGAGCCTCCAATTCGCCCAGCCTGGCCTCCAAAGCTACGAATAAGCTGCACTTATTACATGTACCGTTACTGCTAAAAGAGGCCGAGGAATAACTAAACATTTCACACCCAGAGCAGAAAAGTACGGGAGAGACAGGAGAAGCCGCCATGCTAAAACGGCTAAGAGCTAGTAGCTACGCTAAGCTAGCGGATTCCCAAACAGGGAATCCGACACTAGACAGGCTGTGGAGCAGCACAGGTAACGCACGACAACAGTGCTAAAATAAAATAAAAATCCACTAGACAGGCTGTGGAGCAGCACAGGTAACGCACAACAACAGTGCTAAAAAATAAAATAAAATAAAAATAAAAATCCACTGGACAGGCTGTGGAGCAGCACAGGCAACGCACGACAACAGTGCTAAAACAAAATAAAAATCCACTAGACAGGCTGTGGAGCAGCACAGGTAACGCACGACAACGGTGCTAAAATAAAATAAAAATCCACTAGACAGGCTGTGGAGCAGCACAGGTAACGCACAACAACAGTGCTAAAAAATAAAATAAAATAAAAATAAAAATCCACTGGACAGGCTGTGGAGCAGCACAGGCAACGCACGACAACAGTGCTAAAACAAAATAAAAATCCACTAGACAGGCTGTAGAGCAGCACAGGTAACGCACGACAACAGTGCTAAAATAAAATAAAAATCCACTAGACAGGCTGTGGAGCAGCACAGGTAACGCACGACAACAGTGCTAAAATAAAATAAAAATCCACTAGACAGGCTGTGGAGCAGCACAGGTAACGCACAACAGTGCTAAAAAATAAAATAAAATAAAAATAAAAATCCACTGGACAGGCTGTGGAGCAGCACAGGCAACGCACGACAACAGTGCTAAAACAAAATAAAAATCCACTAGACAGGCTGTGGAGCAGCACAGGTAACGCACAACAACAGTGCTAAAACAAAATAAAAATCCACTAGACAGGCTGTGGAGCAGCACAGGTAACGCACGACAACAGTGCTAAAACAAAATAAAAATCCACTAGACAGGCTGTGGAGCAGCACAGGTAACGCACGACAACAGTGCTAAAACAAAATAAAAATCCACTAGACAGGCTGTGGAGCAGCACAGGTAACGCACAACAACAGTGCTAAAACAAAATAAAAATCCACTGGACAGGCTGTGGAGCAGCACAGGTAACGCACGACAACAGCGCTAAATAAAAATCCACTGGACAGGCTGTGGAGCAGCACAGGCAATGCACGACAACAGTGCTAAAACAAAATAAAAATCCACTAGACAGGCTGTGGAGCAGCACAGGTAACGCACGACAACAGCGCTAAATAAAAATCCACTGGACAGGCTGTGGAGCAGCACAGGTAACGCACGACAACAGCGCCCAAAAAATAAAATCAAAATCAAAATCCACTGGACAGGCTGTGGAGCAGCACAGGTAACGCACGACAACAGTGCTAAAAAAAAATAATAAATAAATAAATAAAATCAAATAATAAAATAAAAATCCACTGGACAGGCTGCGGAGCAGCACAGGTAACACACGACAACAGTGGTAAAAAATAAAATAAAAATCCACTAGACAGGCTGTGGAGCAGCACAGGTAACACACGACAACAGTGGTAAAAAATAAAATAAAAATCCACTAGACAGGCTGTGGAGCAGCACAGGTAACACACGACAACAGTGGTAAAAAATAAAATAAAAATCCACTAGACAGGCTGTGGAGCAGCACAGGTAACACACGACAACAGTGCCAAAAAAAATAAAATCAAAATCAAAATCCACTGGACAGGCTGTGAAGCAGCACAGGCAACGCACGACAACAGTGCTAAAACAAAATAAAAATCCACTAGACAGGCTGTGGAGCAGCACAGGTAACGCACGACAACAGTGCTAAAATAAAATAAAAATCCACTAGACAGGCTGTGGAGCAGCACAGGTAACGCACAACAACAGTGCTAAAAAATAAAATAAAATAAAAATAAAAATCCACTGGACAGGCTGTGGAGCAGCACAGGTAACGCACAACAACAGTGCTAAAAAATAAAATAAAAATCCACTGGACAGGCTGTGGAGCAGCACAGGCAACGCACGACAACAGTGCTAAAACAAAATAAAAATCCACTAGACAGGCTGTGGAGCAGCACAGGTAAGGCACGACAACAGCGCTAAATAAAAATCCACTGGACAGGCTGTGGAGCAGCACAGGTAACGCACGACAACAGTGGTAAAAAATAAAATAAAAATCCACTGGACAGGCTGTGGAGCAGCACAGGTAAGGCACGACAACAGTGCTAAAAAATAAAATAAAAATCCACTGGACAGGCTGTGGAGCAGCACAGGTAACACACGACAACAGTGCCAAAAAACAAAACAAAAATCCACTGAACAGGCTGTGGAGCAGCACAGGTAACACACGACAACAGTGGTAAAAAATAAAATAAAAATCCACTGGACAGGCTGTGGAGCAGCACAGGCAACGCACGACAACAGCGCCAAAAAATAAAATAAAAATTCACTGAACAGGCTGTGGAGCAGCACAGGTAACACACGACAACAGTGCTAAAAATAAAATAAAAATCCACTGGACAGGCTGTGGAGCAGCACAGGCAACGCACGACAACAGCGCCAAAAAATAAAATAAAATCCACTGAACAGGCTGTGGAGCAGCACAGGTAACGCACGAAAACAGTGCTAAAAAATAAAATAAAAATCCACTGGACAGGCTGTGGAGCAGCACAGGTAATGCACGACAACAGTGCTAAAATAAAATAAAAATCCACTAGGCAGGCTGTGGAGCAGCACGACAACAGTGCTAAAAAATAAAATAAAAATAAAAACGAAAGCGTTAGCAAGCTAGTTAGCTTGCCAACGCTGATGAAGGTTAGCTGATAAAAGAGCTCCGTCGCGATGCTTCGACCGTTAGAGGTCTTCTTTAGGCGTTGGAGCACGGTGAAAAAGTAAAAAAAAGTAAAAAAGTCTTGAAAAAGACTGTTAATTCAAAGAACTCAAACAGCTCAGTTCAAACAGCTAACAGATACAGCAGAACACCGCTGTGCTCCGGAACCAGAAAAAAGTCCACCCTCCACCACAATAAGGTGGCAATTCAGGAAGGGGGCAATAATAAGAGTGGAAAATCTGGAATACTACACACCAACCATTGGAATCAGTGCTGTTATCTGACCAAGGAACCCACTTGCACATCAACACTCCCTGGTCCAGGAAGTAGTGGTTGTTATGCAAACAGAAGCTGGTTGCATGTTCCCTCCCAGGATTTTGTGCTGTCATGTGGACAAACCCCAAAGTGTTTCATAAAGACAAACACACTAAATGGACAATAAGTGCTATTTAGTGCATTTGACAGATGCAGTCTTCAATCAATCAATCAACTTTTTTCTTGTATAGCGCCAAATCACAACAAACAGTTGCCCCAAGGCGCTCCACATTGCAAGGCAAGGCCATACAATAATTATGAAACACAGTCTACGTCTAAAGCAACATAACCAAGGGATGGTCCAGGGTCACCCGATCCAGCCCTAACTATAAGCCTTAGCGAAAAGGAAAGTTTTAAGCCTAATCTTAAAAGTAGAGAGGGTATCTGTCTCCCTGATCTGAATTGGGAGCTGGTTCCACAGGAGAGGAGCCTGAAAGCTGAAGGCTCTGCCTCCCATTCTACTCTTACAAACCCTAGGAACTACAAGTAAGCCCGCAGTCTGAGAGCGAAGCGCTCTAATGGGGTAATATGGTACTACGAGGTCCCTAAGATAAGATGGGACCTGATTATTCAAAACCTTATAAGTAAGAAGAAGAATTTAAATTCTATTCTAGCATTAACAGGAAGCCAATGAAGGGAGGCCAACACGGGTGAGATATGCTCTCTCCTGCAAGTCCCCGTCAGTACTCTAGCTGCAGCATTCTGAACCAACTGAAGGCTTTTTAGGGAACTTTTAGGACAACCTGATAATAATGAATTACAATAGTCCAGCCTAGAGGAAATAAATGCATGAATTAGTTTTTCAGCATCACTCTGAGACAAGACCTTTCTGATTTTAGAGATATTGCGTAAATGCAAAAAGGCAGTCCTACATATTTGTTTAGTATGCGCTTTGAATGACATATCCTGATCAAAAATAACTCCAAGATTTCTCACAGTATTACTAGAGATCAGGGAAATGCCATCCAGAGTAACGATCTGGTTAGACACCATGCTTCTAAGATTTGTGGGGCCAAGTACAATAACTTCAGTTTTATCTGAGTTTAAAAGCAGGAAATTAGAGGTCATCCATGTCTTTATGTCTGTAAGACAATCCTGCAGTTTAGCTAATTGGTGCGTATCCTCTGGCTTCATGGATAGATAAAGCTGGGTATCATCTGCGTAACATTGAAAATTTAAGCAATACCGTCTAATAATACTGCCCAAGGGAAGCATGTATAAAGTGAATAAAATTGGTCCTAGCACAGAACCTTGTGGAACTCCATAATTAACTTTAGTCTGTGAAGAAGATTCCCCATTTACATGAACAAACTGTAATCTATTAGACAAATATGATTCAAACCACCGCAGCGCAATGCCTTTAATACCTATGACATACTCTAATCTCTGTAATAAAATTTTATGGTCAACAGTATCAAAAGCAGCACTGAGGTCCAACAGAACAAGCACAGAGATAAGTCCACTGTCCGAAGCCATAAGAAGATCATTTGTAACCTTCACTAATGCTGTTTCTGTACTATGATGAATTCTAAAACCTGACTGAAACTCTTCAAATAGACCATTCCTCTGCAGGTGATCAGTTAGCTGTTTTACAACTACCCTCTCAAGAATCTTTGAGAGAAAAGGAAGGTTGGAGATTGGCCTATAATTAGCTAAGATAGCTGGGTCAAGTGATGGCTTTTTAAGTAATGGTTTAATTACTGCCACCTTAAAGGCCTGTGGTACATAACCAACTAACAAAGATAGATTGATCATATTTAAGATTGAAGCATTAAATAATGGTAGGACTTCCTTGAGCAGCCTGGCAGGAATGGGGTCTAATAAGCATGTTGATGGTTTGGATGAAGTAACTAATGAAAATAACTCAGACAGAACAATCGGAGAGAAAGAGTCTAACCAAATACCGGCATCACTGAAAGCAGCCAAAGATACGATACATCTTTGGGATGGTTATGAGTAATTTTTTCTCTAATAGTCAAAATTTTGTTAGCAAAGAAAGTCATGAAGTCATTACTAGTTAAAGTTAATGGAATACTCAGCTCAATAGAGCTCTGACTCTTTGTCAGCCTGGCTACAGTGCTGAAAAGAAACCTGGGGTTGTTCTTATTTTCTTCAATTAGTGATGAGTAGAAAGATGTCCTAGCTTCACGAAGGGCTTTCTTATAGAGCAACAGACTCTTTTTCCAGGCTAAGTGAAGATCTTCTAAATTAGTGAGACGCCATTTCCTCTCCAACTTACGGGTTATCAGCTTTAAGCTACGAGTTTGTGAGTTATACCACGGAGTCAGACACTTCTGATTTAAAGCTCTCTTTTTCAGAGGAGCTACAGCATCCAAAGTTGTCTTCAATGAGGATGTAAGACTATTGACAAGATACTCTAACTCCCTTACAGAGTTTAGGTAGCTACTCTGCTCTGTGTTGGTATATGACATTAGAGAACATAAAGAAGGAATCATATCCTTAAACCTAGTTACAGCGCTTTCTGAAAGACTTCTAGTGTAATGAAACTTATTCCCCACTGCAGGGTAGTCCATCAGGGTAAATGTAAATGTTATTAAAAAATGATCAGACAAAAGGGAGTTTTCAGGGAATACTGTTAAGTCTTCTATTTCCATACCATAAGTCAGAACAAGATCTAAAATATGATTAAAGTGGTGGGTGGACTCATTTACTTTTTGAGCAAAGCCGATAGAGTCTAATAATAGATTAAATGCAGTGTTGAGGCTGTCATTCTCAGCATCTGTGTGGATGTTAAAATCGCCCACTATAATTATCTTATCTGAGCTAAGCACTAAGTCAGACAAAAGGTCTGAAAATTCACAGAGAAACTCACAGTAACGACCAGGTGGACGATAGATAATAACAAATAAAACTGGTTTTTGGGACTTCCAATTTGGATGGACAAGACTAAGAGACAAGCTTTCAAATGAATTAAAGCTCTGTCTAGGTTTTTGATTAATTAATAAGCTGGAATGGAAGATTGCTGCTAATCCTCCGCCCCGGCCCGTGCTACGAGCATTCTGACAGTTAGTGTGACTCGGGGTGTTGACTCATTTAAACTAACATATTCATCCTGCTGTAACCAAGTTTCTGTTAGGCAGAATAAATCAATACGTTGATCAATTATTATATCATTTACCAACAGGGACTTAGAAGAAAGAGACCTAATGTTTAATAGACCACATTTAACTGTTTTAGTCTGTGGTGCAATTGAAGGTGCTATATTATTTTTTCTTTTTGAATTTTTATGCTTAAATAGATTTTTGCTAGTTATTGGTGGTCTGGGAGCAGGCACCGTCTCTACGGGGATGGGGTAATAGGGGGATGGCAGGGGGAGAGAAGCTGCAGAGAGGTGTCTAAGACTACAACTCTGCTTCCTGGTCCCAACCCTGGATAGTCACGGTTTGGAGGATTTAAGAAAATTGGCCAGATTTCTAGAAATGAGAGCTGCTCCATCCAAAGTGGGATGGATGCCGTCTCTCCTAACAAGACCAGGTTTTCCCCAGAAGCTTTGCCAATTATCTATGAAGCCCACCTCATTTTTTGGACACCACTCAGACAGCCAGCAATTCAAGGAGAACATGCGGCTAAACATGTCACTCCCGGTCCGATTGGGGAGGGGCCCAGAGAAAACTACAGAGTCCGACATTGTTTTTACAAAGTTACACACCGATTTAATGTTAATTTTAGTGACCTCCGATTGGCGTAACCGGGTGTCATTACTGCCGACGTGAATTACAATCTTACCAAATTTACGCTTAGCCTTAGCCAGCAGTTTCAAATTTCCTTCAATGTCGCCTGCTCTGGCCCCCGGAAGACAATTGACTATGGTTGCTGGTGTCGCTAACTTCACATTTCTCAAAATAGAGTCGCCAATAACCAGAGTTTGATCCTCGGCGGGTGTGTCGTCGAGTGGGGAAAAACGGTTAGAAATGTGAACGGGTTGGCGGTGTACACGGGGCTTCTGTTTAGAACTACGCTTCCTCCTCACAGTCACCCAGTCAGCCTGCTTGGGATCTGCCAGGGGGGAACTAACGGCGGCTAAGCTACCTTGGTCCGCACCGACTACAGGGGCCTGGCTAGCTGTAGAATTTTCCACGGTGCGGAGCCGAGTCTCCAATTCGCCCAGCCTGGCCTCCAAAGCTACGAATAAGCAACACTTATTACAAGTACCATTACTGCTAAAGGAGGCCGAGGAATAACTAAACATTTCACACCCAGAGCAGAAAAGTGTGGGAGAGACAGGAGAAGCCGCCATGCTAAATCGGCTAAGAGCTAGTAGCTACGCTAACCTAGCGGATTCCTAAAAACACACAAAGTGAATAATGTAGAGGTGATTCAGCAGAAGGAGTGCTTTAGTTAAGGCACGTAAAGATTACACTGGGAAACAAATCGTAATCTAGATAACTAGATCAATCTAACTGCGCAGATTAAACAGCTAACAGATACAGAAAAACACCGCTGTGCTCCGGAACAGGAAGTGATACAATACCGCAGTGAGAGCCAACCCTTGTAGTTGGCTCTTGAACTTGTAGTTCCTAGGGTTTGTAAGAGTAGAATGGGAGGCAGAGCCTTCAGCTTTCAGGCTCCTCTCCTGTGGAACCAGCTCCCAATTCAGATCAGGGAGAGAGACACCCTCTCTACTTTTAAGATTAGGCTTAAAACTTTCCTTTTTGCTAAAGCTTATAATTAGGGCTGGATCAGGTGACCCTGAACCATCCCTTAGTTATGCTGCTATAGACTTAGACTGCTGGGGGGTTCCCATGATGCACTGAGTGTTTCTTTCTCTTTTTGCTCTGTATGCACCACTCTGCATTTAATCATTAGTGATTGATCTCTGCTCTCTTCCACAGCATGTCTTTTTCCTGGTTCTCTCCCTTAGCCCCAACCAGTCCCAGCAGAAGACTGCCCCTCCCTGAGCCTGGTTCTGCTGGAGGTTTCTTCCTGTTAAAAGGGAGTTTTTCCTTCCCACTGTCACCAAGTGCTTGCTCACAGGGGGTCGTTTTAACCGTTGGGGTTTTTCCGTAATTATTGTATGGCTTTGCCTTACAATATAAAGTGCCTTGGGGCAACTGTTTGTTGTGATTTGGCGCTATATAAATAAAATTGATTTGATTTGATTAATGTGGTGGTCAAAGGACAACGTAAGATCAAAAATTACCCCAAGGTTCCTCACTTTGTCAGTGTGATGTATGATACACAAGCCTAGGCTAAGCCATTAGCTGGTCAAATTGATGCCGATGTCTCACTGGACCAAGAACCATCATTTCAGTCTTATCACAGTTTAAAAGTAGGAAATTGTAGACATCCAGCTTTTCACTGATGCAAGGCGATCTTCTAAGGATTTTATGTGAATGAGATTACCAGCAGTTATTGGCATGTATAAGTGACTATCATCAGCATAGCAATGAAAGGTAATCCAAAAAACATCGCAATATGTGCTCAAGGGGTGCTATTTAAAAGGAGAAAAGAAGGGGACCTAAGATGGACCCCTATGGAACCCCAAATTTCATGTCACTAAGGTTAGAGGTAGTGTTATTGTACAAAACACAGTGAGAATGACTGGTCAAGTATGATGTCAGCCATGCAAGGGAACACCCAGTAATCCCAAAATGATTTTATAGCCTATCAAGTAGGATATGATGATCCACGGTATCAAACGCAGCACTGAGATCTAACAGCACCAGAACCGTAGTGGTGTCCGAATCCATTGTAAGCAGAAGATCATTCACCACTTTAGTGAGAGCCGTCTCTGTGGAATGATATTTTCTAAAAGCAGACTGCAGTGACTCAAAGAGATTATTCTCAGTAAGATAGTCTACGAGCTGCCATGAAACCACTTTTTCCAGAATTTTAGAACAAAATCATAGACTTGATATCGACCGATAGTTTTTCAATACACTAGGGTCAAGATTAGGTTTCTTAAGTAATAGTTTAATCACTGCATTTGAAACATTTAAGAACAGATCCAGAAGTTAAAGAAATATTAATCATTTCCAGCACAGCCGGCCCAAGAGTGGGCCACAGGTCCTTAAACAGTTTTGTTGGCATAGGATCAAATAAACAGGTTGTGCTTTTTGTTGACGTTACGAGTTTTGTCAGCATGCCTAGTGAGATACTATCAAATTCTGTAAATCTAGCTAATACCTCAGTAATGGCGCCCACCTCAATAGCAGGGTGCAGTGGCTGGATTAAGGCATGCCAGGATATGTTTAACCTAATATTTAATGTGAAATATGTAAATACAAATCAAAAATCAAGTAAAATTCACTCTGAAATGTATTAAAATATGGGGAAAAATACCTTACATTAATAAAGTTTTAAGAAGTGTTTATAGAGGTTTTGGATTTTTGCCAATTTTGCGCATATTAAGGTGTAATTAAGTTTGATATAAGTCATTTAAAAGCGGGTTTCCTATTGCTGTATTTACTTGTGTGAATATGATTTTTGCTCTAAATTAAGAGAAGAATTGTTACAAAGAAATGGTCTTTATTAGAGCTTACATAGTAGGTGTGGCTTCGTTTCAGGGTTTTCACTTTAGCTTCAGTGATGTCATGACTGCCTGCTCTGTGATTGGTTGTTGCTGATCCCACCTCTCTGCACTGATAGGACAAGACGAGCGCTCTCAGCCTGAGCAATGTGGCGGGAGTGTTCTACATTCTGATTGGTGGACTCGGCCTGGCCATGCTGGTGGCACTGATCGAGTTCTGCTATAAATCCAGGATTGAGTCTCGAAGGATGAAGGTGAGTCTTTGAAGTCAAACACCTCAAAAAGCTCATTTTATTGAACATCTTCTAGTTTTATTGAGTTGGGTTGTTTCAGTAAGGCCAAGATCTCGTGATGATGATGGCATTATGGATAGAGAGGTGGACCTGTGACCAGAAGGACATTGGTGTAGTCCCCCTGGTCACCGTTCATCACCAACATCCTTACTAGGTCCTGAAGGGGATTTGTTGAGTCCGAGGACACAAACTGTTGATACACAGCTGTTTGGTCTTGTTGGTCTAGTTTTGATTGAGGAACAGCTGGAGGTTCAGATTCTGAGTCTTGGATTTTGATTAAAGGGGCGGAGCCATAATTTGTGCAAAACGTCCCCAGAAGGTTGGTGAGAGGATTAATCGTTCACCCGCTGTAAAAGACTGGATGGAGACCGGGGTCACCCCCCATCCCACAGGGCTGCCGCGCCGCATTCACATCAAATAAAAATAAATACGTGTGGAAGCCCTTGAAGCCGTGCACTCTAATGAGTCTATTTTTGTTCAGTTTGTGGAGTAACAAAGCTGTGAAACAGACTTCCAGTTTATGTCTGTCTGTGATGAAATTGGTACACAACAGATCTTTTATTATTATTATTATTATTATTATTCTGTGTGCAGCAGCTTTGGGGCTTTGACAGTCGACTGCCATTTCAAAGTGCAGCGACTGAACGCTGCTTATCTGACACTCGGCGTTACGCCTACCGGCTGTTCCTGATGAAACCGCGATGCTTTGTTACAGACTGTAACGGTTTAAATCCTCTGCAGCAGCGTGATGCTGGAACTGTTATGTGTCGACGCGGGTTGAGGAGCGGACCTGCGTCTGACAGAACCCAGCGCTACAAATAACCAGAAAAGCGGTTCCAAAAACAATATATTTATTACACCCGCTGTGCATAAAAAGTGTAAAAACAAAAACAGCGTCCCTCTGGTGGAGTGACTGTTGGCACGCTCTCCAGCGCCCGCAAGGATCAAAGCCCGGCGCTCCTGGACTCACTACCACCGCCAAACACCCCCCAGGTGGACACGACAAACTGACTCTCTGTGAAGCAAAGAAGAGGTGAGGTAAGTCAGCAGTTACAACAATATCTTTCAAAAGACACACGCTATCAGCAACACATTCAGGTCTGTATCTTTTTTAACTTTATGCAAATGAGCAGCTTCTCACAACAGGTGGAGGATCACTTATCCGCACGCCACAGCAGTGAGAAGCAAGCTGCACAATTCTCATCACAATTCAAGTATACTGTGTAACAAAACACCAAGTTACTATCAACAATTAATTACCTTTAATGTGTGCTGACAGCATGTGTCCTCACCCTTCCTTGCTTCACGGGCTCGATGTGTCAAACCCAGGCGCGGTCCTCAGCGTCTCACAAACGAACATCACAAGGTTGAGTTCCCGGCAGTTCTGCTTGAATCACACATGACTTAAATGCAGAACGCCATCCAATTATCTGCTTCAGCTGAAAGTCTTTAAGGTTGCATGTGAGCACCAGTCACAGGTGCTACACATGATGTTGATGAGGGTGAGGATTCTTCAGCCAGCACCTTCTCCACAGACAAATCAGTTCTCATGCCACCTGAAGAGCAAAGAAAAGAAAAGAACACCAAAACATCCAGCCACACCCCCCAACACACAACAGTACCCCCCCATCAACGGGAAGCCTCCCGGCGACCGAACAGACCAGGCCCGAGAACAGCACCTCCCTCCGGGGTCCACGTCAGGAAGCAGACAGCACCACGCTCCTAAGGTCCACCACAGACAGCAGGACAGGCACCGCAGCTGGAAGGCCGGCTGGAATCAACAAAAGCCCCAAAACATTCCCCAGTACAATTCAACACACAGAAAAAAAACAAAACCCACCCAAAACCTCCCCAGGGGACCGTCCCATCAAACCCCGGGAAGAAAAGAAAAACTCCCAAACGCAAAAACCCAACACAGCCCCACAAACACAATACAAACGTAAATGCATAAAAGAAAAATAACAAACAACCCCCCCAGAATGACCTGCAGAGCCCAACCCCCCCCCCAGAAGGCCTTCATCGCCAGTTCCAGGAGGAACAGCCAGAACCATAATCCCACAAAGGTCCCCAGGTGTACATGGAGCAAAACGGCACCCCCCAGGGGACCGTACCATCAACCCCAGGAGGTACCCTCCCCACAACCCCGGAACCCCAGACCCGGTCACACTTGGCTAGTTGGCCCCAAGCCAATTCCCCTCCAGAGGACCGTCCCATCAACCCTGGAGGTGGAACCTGGAAGGAAACAGAACAAAATCAAAAATCAACCCCCAGAGGACTACCAAAAACAACCCCGGGGGGATATAAAACGACCGTAAACCCTGTTACCCTCCCCGGCACCCCGAAAGACCCCGGGTCCCTCCCAGAGCCCCTCGGCGGCTCAACTTTGGCGAACGGCTCAAAACATTAAGCCGGAGAAGGGAACAGGAAAAAACTAACCCAGCTCCAACCCCAAGGCGCAGCAGAGAACCGGAAATACGTCCGGTGCCCCAACTCGACCATACCCCAGCCTCTCGGGAGGGGTGGAACTACTGAAATGGCGAACGGCAACAGATTGGCCCACCCCTCCGACTGAGGTAAGTCTCCGCTGCACCACACCCCGGCAACACCAATGACGAACGGTACAAAGGCTCACCGAGGCTGGAGTGGAACCGGGCCCTAGCCAAACCAAAAAACGCCTCTAACACCCCCCTAGGTGCAGAGGTCTTCTGAGAATGCTCAGCGTGACCAACCTGCACCACCCCACAACCCACAAGACAAACGGTCTTGGGGCAAGTGAGGTTGGGGTTAGGGATGTAGAGAAATAAAAAAAACAACAAAATAAAACGACCCAACAACCCAAACAGAAAATACCTAAAAACACATAAAAAATTAACAATTAAGTGAGCCCAGGCAGACTTCTAACCGCCTAACAATCACTCCACCAGATACGCCTCTGACTCCCCATACAATTATAACCCCTATTTAAAGAAAACAAAACATTTACCCGTGCTAGATTTTTTTTTATTTTTTTTTTATGTGTGTTATTTTGCCTGTCCCAGAACACTTGGAGATACGTCACCATTATTTATCTTGACGCTTACATGTCGGGGCAATACAGTAATCTTTGCTCGTCCGAGCTGCATGGGCTCGTCAACAGGAGGAGCCAGAGGTCCCGTCGGAGGAGCTTCAGTGGGGCGAAGAAGAGGCGGCCCAGATCTGTATCGGGGAAAGCCCCAAGACGAAAAAACCCGCTCTGATGGGCGTCCTCTCTTGCGTCCATGCTCCTTCATCCAATCATCTAGACGAATCACCAACGATATTAGCTCATCTAAATCGTTTGGCTCGTCACGGACTGCCGGCTCATCTTTTAATGACTCATTTAACCCATCTACAAACATTCCTCGTAAAGCTGCGGCGCTCCAACCTGACTGAGCAGAAACCAGAGAACATTGCATCACCACACAAGGCTCCGGACGACAAACAATCGGTTCGGACACCGAATCTCTGGGTGACGGAGTTATCTGCACTAGTATCGATGATGCCGCAGCTGGAGCAGCAGGAAGCGGAACGGCTTGCGCTGCAAGCTCCGTAACACGGGCGTCTGTTTGTTTAATTTGGTTTGCGAGATGCTGTAATTGCTCCCATATTTTCTCCAAGTGTTCTTGAACTTTTTCGGCAAAAGGAACCGCTTCTGCCGCTGGGTCCATTATGGAATGGCCAGGAACTACTGTTATGTGTCGACGCGGGTTGAGGAGCGGACCTGCGTCTGACAGAACCCAGCGCTAAAAATAACCAGAAAAGCGGTTCCAAAAACAATATATTTATTACACCCGCTGTGCATAAAAAGTGTAAAAACAAAAACAGCGTCCCTCTGGTGGAGTGACTGTTGGCACGCTCTCCAGCGCCCGCAAGGATCAAAGCCCGGCGCTCCTGGACTCACTACCACCGCCAAACACCCCCCAGGTGGACACGACAAACTGACTCTCTGTGAAGCAAAGAAGAGGTGAGGTAAGTCAGCAGTTACAACAATATCTTTCAAAAGACACACGCTATCAGCAACACATTCAGGTCTGTATCTTTTTTAACTTTATGCAAATGAGCAGCTTCTCACAACAGGTGGAGGATCACTTATCCGCACGCCACAGCAGTGAGAAGCAAGCTGCACAATTCTCATCACAATTCAAGTATACTGTGTAACAAAACACCAAGTTACTATCAACAAGTAATTACCTTTACTGTGTGCTGACAGCATGTGTCCCTCACCCTTCCTTGCTTCACGGGCTCGATGTGTCAAACCCAGGCGCGGTCCTCAGCGTCTCACAAACGAACATCACAAGGTCGAGTTCCCGGCAGTTCTGCTTGAATCACACATGACTTAAATGCAGAACGCCATCCAATTATCTGCTTCAGCTGAAAGTCTTTAAGGTTGCATGTGAGCACCAGTCACAGGTGCTACACATGATGTTGATGAGGGTGAGGATTCTTCAGCCAGCACCTTCTCCACAGACAAATCAGTTCTCATGCCACCTGAAGAGCAAAGAAAAGAAAAGAACACCAAAACATCCAGCCACACCCCCCAACACACAACAGGAACCTCATTATTCACCATTCGTACAAAGACGTGAAAAAGCCAAAGACAGACAACGTGCTGGGACATGTTGTCCACTCAGAAAGAACTGACTCTACATCCACTCTGAGTAGAGTTAATCATGTCCATTAGATGTCTGTGTCACCAGTCCAGATATAAATTATGTAGCCACACAGAAAAAGTAGGCAACATGTGGGAAATGCAAATTTAAAACAAAAAACACAGTAACTATTCTATTTATGTTGATTTCTATTTCATTTCAGACAGTTTGAACCAAACAAGACAAGTCCAAGACAAATTTCCCCTTGGGGACAATAAAGTGTAGCATATCGTATCCTAACACATTTCATGTTTTATTTCTGGCCAACTTAATTTCATTTGTTAATATTCATCCATTCATACATTTCATAGCACATTCTAACAAAGTTTAGACACTAAAGCTTTTACCACTTTGTAATGTTATAATGTTTTGGTTTTTAGGACATCAAGTGATGAAGTGTCTCAGGTGTTATTTTGTCACCTTCTTCCTACAAACATGTCTTAAGGTGTCCAACAGTACGAGGTCGTCATTGCTGCGTTTTTCATTTCAAAATACTCCACACATTCTCTATTGGGGAAAGATCAGGACTGCAGGCAGGTCAGTCCAGGACCCTTACCTTAACTCTTCTGCAGCACGTCTTTCTAATTTGTGCAGAATGTGGTTTTGTATTGTCTTGTAGAAAAAATGCATGGACGTGCCTGGAGAAGACATCATCTTGAAGGCAGCATATGTTGCTCTAAATTCTCACTGTACCTTTTTGCATTAATGCTGAATCACAGAGAGCAAGTGACCCTTGACAAGGACACTGACACAATGCCAGACCATGACAGACCCTGGCTTTTGGACTTGCTGACAACAGTCTGGATGGTCCCTTTTGGCCATTATCAATCATAGCATACATTTCTCCCCATAAGAGATCTGGGAGTGTGTTTCATCACAGTACACATTTCCACCGTGTGCTGGTGCAACCCAGAGAATTCAGCACCACTTATAGACAATGTTAACATAAGGCTTCTGTTTTGCACAGAGATATTTTAAGTGACATTTGTGAATGTAGCTCCATACCGTAATGCTTGATAAAAGGTTTCCCAAAGTAATCCCTGTGTGGTTATATCATCTATTGATGAATGATATATCTTGATGCAGTGCCATCTCTTGGATCAGAGATCATGCGTGTTCATTTTACCATTGCACCCTTTATGCACTGAAATTCCTGCAGATTCCTTCTGTGATATTTTGCACTGTAGAGAGAGGAATATGCAAATCCCACTCATCTTTCTTTGAAGAACATTGTTTTTAAACAAACTGGAGATCTTCTGTTTGTCTTTACTCCTCAGAAACTCGACAAGATGTGAGTGCCGGCTTAACCTTTTACTACTTGCAGCCCATTTCTCATGTCCACATCATCCCCAAATCTGTGGCTCATGTAGTGCTCTCCAGGAACCAGAAGAGATGACCACACACACCCTGAGCAGCTTATTTTAAATCTTTCAGTTGAACCTCAGGTGTATCTGGAGCCGAACAGCTCCCAGGCTTCAGAGGACATTAACAAGTTACTACCAGGCTTCAGGAGTCATAGAGGAGATGATGGAGGCGGCGGCATCCTGTGTTTACTGTCAGATAAAAGAGGAAGCGTTGTTTTGAAGCGAGCTGTGGTCTAACAGGTGGCTGCCGTGGCTGCAGGCCGACTCATTAGCATTCAGCCGCTGCCGGTGAGAGACCAGCACAACCACATCAAGAGAGATCTTCAGGGCTGGAGGTTGTGATTTATTTAATGACTGTGAGCCCGATGAGCTGAAAACATTCCTGTTGTTGAAAAGCGCTCAGAGGTGTTGTTAGCGTTCCAGCTGCTGTGCTAAACTACTAAACCTGGGCTTTTTTTGTACCAATCTGCCCAACGACGGCCGATGCCAAGCAGCAAACAGCAAGGGATTGTGGGAGCCTGAGGAGCCCGTTAAAGGGCATTAAGTCTGGATGCATGTCATTAGTTTCACTGTGAAGGAGGTCTTCAGATCTGTTTCTACTTTTCTGCTCAGAAACTGTTGACGGCGACTCTTCATAAATACTGTCATATTAACGAGTGAGTTGCCCATAAGGGCAGAGACACGACGGCAAGTTGGGTTTTGGCCGTCAGCCCGTTTTACTGTCCACAAAAGTTCACTTGTCAAATGAGTAAAGGCCTTTTTATGCTTCTACTCTGTAACTTTGTGGCAACGCGGTCGCTTCAAAGCAGCTGTGAACATTTCTAAATTCTGCATCGGGGTTCAGGCATTGGTGGGTGTCGCAGGGTTTTTTTCTGAACACTTGCCAACTATCCCTCGACGCCTACGGTCGTGAATGTCATTGATTGTGAAAACCGAACGGTGCGATTCCAGAAATGATGTAGTTAGTGGACCAGCCACAGCCTGTGTGGTCTCCGTGCATCCTCTGTGCGGTATCTGACATCTTGACGTCTATTTTTGGGAGGTGCATGTCAGGCTCGGTGGGGGTTCACAGAGGGCTCTGCGTAACTACAGATGTGTGGATACAGATTAGGATAAATCGGGCTTAAACAGTTGAGATCTGGCAACATATTTCAGCAGCTTTTGTTGCCATCTATTGGTCAATGTCAGCATTTCAGGACATCTACTATATTTCCTACTTGAGACCCAGAATTCAGTAAAAAAAAAAAAAAAAAGAAAGCCATGATTTTTTTGACACACAGAGCTTTGGCCTCTCAGGGTTATAAAAACTGTCATTTTGGGAGTTTTATGCTTCTTGAGTTTTAAGATACAAATTAATCGTGAATTAATTAGTTTTGGTCATTGTTACCATCAGCTCCTTGCATAATCAATTAAAACACTTGTTTCAGAGTTGGATTTCTGCTTTATTTCATTTTTACTTTTTGGGTTTTTGCTTCTTTTGGCTTCTTTGCGTGTTTATTCGGCACATTTTTACACCAGACCTCCATATTACATGGAGAAAGGACAGAGGTGGACTTGAACCTGGAACTTTACACTCTAGAAACAAGCGCACTAACCCCCCGTGTTCCGCCACTGCACACGTGTGTGATCATAAAACAATTTCCTGCAAGAAATATGACTCATTTTATATCCCAGCATGCATTGTAAACAGAATTAAGCACCAGGGGCAGAGTGATCCACACAGTCATGACCCCTAATCAATCAGTGTTATTGAGTCACGTTTGAATGTTTTCAGAACTGCAGACTGAAAACTGTAAGTATTAAAACCGTCTCTCTTCACGTGTGTTGTAGGAGCTGATCGACGCCGCCATGATGACCACCAGCCTGGGTGCAATGGCGGGAGGAGGAGGCGGCACTCCAGGAGTGGGCGGGTTAGGAGGAGTAGGGGGCGGAGCCTCGGGGTTGGGAGGTGAGAATGGACGAGTGGTGGCGCACGACTTCCCAAAGGCTGGAGCTCAGGGTTTGCCCTGTATGAGCAAGGCAGCAGGTCTGGGACTGTCCTCAACGGGCATGTGACCAGAACTGAGATGCCCCATTGGTCAGAAGGTTCCTGTCTGTCTGTCTGTCTGTCTTCTGTAGGAATGCTGAGATGAAGAAAGAACAAACACAGAAAAGGAGGAAGAGGAGAAAAAACAGGTTAGGAAGGATGAAAAGGTGGAAAGAAAAGTGAGTTTGAAAAATGAGGAGTTGTGAAGAAGGTGTCAGGAGAGTTGAAGGAAGAGCAGTGAGGAGACAAGATAAAGGAGATAAGGAGTAAGAGAAGGAGAGACGAGCAGACGGACAGACGACGGACTGGAGTGAAGTGGATTCTGTATGAACACATCTGGATCTGAAGTCTTGACTCGGACTCTTCCAGTGAGCTCCGGACTCTTTAGGTGAGACACCGAAGGTTTTCCACCAGTTCCAGCTCAAAGTTCTGGCAGAAGTTCCAGAGGAAACATTTTTGTAACTCACACAGATGATAAATTCTCCTCGATTCCATCGTGGCTCTTATTTTGATAGTGCTGTCTGTCATTTCCTGTCCATTCTGAGACACGTTCTTGAGACGGCACCACGGGGCTGGAAAACTGAACATTTTCTTCTTTTTTCTGGCCATATTTTTATCATTTTGTCCCCCTCGATGGAGAAAAGGGTGATGACAAAAACAGAAAAAGACCATTTCAGCCAAAGCGCCACACTGCGCGGGCCGCCTACCGGATCATCTGGGCTCTGGATGACTAACGATGTGGGCACCGGAACCAGAGGGACCGCAGCCACTTATCGCTTATCATCACTGACCAACACGTTTGCCACTCAGCTGTCGAGCATGTGACCTTTTCAAGAGCTTTAATTCTGAAAAAATCACGTGGATGTAATGATGGCGTTCAGAGTACTGAGGCAGGAAACGCATCATCAGGCCACTGGCAGCACGCACAAGCCCAGCCTGGACCACTCCTTATCACACCTGATCCATGATCCCACCGCCCAACACCGTGTGCACGACCTCATCTACTGTCAGTCAGTTATTGACCTGCAAGAGACTAGCGCCCCCTGCAGGCTGTGAACATTACAGAACCTAAAGTAAGAGCCTGAAGATAATAACCATTTAGGGCCTGATTTACAAAGATCCCAGATAACCCGTGCTAAATGTCGTGGGCTTTCCACACGTTTGTGCGTTGGGTTGCTGAACGTGTTGCGGGTGAATAAATGAACACATGAGATCTGACAGTAACGTCATCGAGACAGCAGGAAGTGAGGATTTTACATGTTTTAATGACTGTAAACGCAAAATGAAATTTAATCACGACCTGCAGCTGAGCACAACATAACACACATACACACACAGCTGTACACACACAGTTTTAACTGGGAAATGTTACTTATTAAACATTTACCAAACCGAAAATGAAATGCACTTTGAAAATGGTTTGTCACAGGAGGTGCGCAGTGTTTGGCACAAGTCCAAGTACAGCACCACTCGCCTCTATATATATATATATATATATATATATGAGATTTGATTCCATCCAGGTGTGTGGTCTTTTAGTATGAAGTAATTTGACGGTTGTTTGCTGAGACCTTTTGCGTGTGTTATTCCCTCATTATGTCACTGGCAGTTCAGCAGATAAAATGTCTAGAGTTGTGTTCAAGTGTTACATATTTCTAGTTGTTCAGGTAAATCAGCCAATAAGAAATATAAACAGTCTGTCACAGTTTGTTCAACCTGTCTAAAGCAGACTGTCCTCAAAAACCGAGAGGGTTTGACAAAGACAAGTGAGGGAAGCCATCAAGACACCACCACAATTTGTTTTTGCCATTCACTGATTATTCTGAATATTTCATAGCAGCATTTAGAGAGTTTTTCATTGGTGGTCATAACAGAAGTCTGCTGTGAGGCGGTGAAGGGTTTCTATTTATTCGTTTGTTTGTTTTTGTGCACACGGTGTGAAGCCACAGCCCCACTTTCAGTCTCAAATGTTTCAATTTTAAAGGCCAAACAGCAAAATATACAAAATTCACAGTAACTAATTATAAATCTGTTAAATAACAGTTTGACTTTCTGCAGTTAAACTGAAGCCTTTGAAGATGAGCTTCAAAAATTTGAATTTTTTTTTTATGAATAATTGGAGGTTGTGAAGGCTAAAATCTCACTATGGACAAAGTGAAAGTACCTAAATTATTCATTCATTCATTTTCCTCCACTTGTCTGGGTCGCGGTGGTTCCACCTGAATTAATTCTCTGGATATAATTTGTTTTTTGTTTTGTTTTTCTCAGCCTTCTGTATAGTTTTGAGATGTTTTCTTCCTGTTTTTTGAGATGTTGTGCAGCACCGAGTGGCCCCTCAGCATGACACCAACACCTCACCTTTTGTAAACGCATCGTGTTCCGCGGCTGGCTGTCATTTTATATCTGTGTAAAAATCAATGTTTCTGCAGATAAAAAACATTTTCTGGAAATTTAATAAAAATGAAACTCTTTGTAAACAAACTGAGGTGATGAGATGAATGTTTGGTGAAAAGACAAATATATTTAAAAACACACATTTTTTTGAGGAAGAATTAAAGCAGTAAACTTTATTTGTCATTTCTGCCATATGAAGAAGATAAAAAATATGAAATTTAAATAAGTTAACCCCTGCAGGAAAAGAAAGTAAAATCTGAATATAAAATAATAATTATTGTGAAAATAAAAAAAATGTGTGGTAACATTAAAATGACTCATAAGAATTAGAATATGATTAATGAATAATTTTCAACCTTTTCAGAAAAAATAATCACATCACAAGAATAAAAATGTAATTTTATGATTTTGGCTTCTGACCATCTGGAGGAAAAAAGATGATCCTTTAAACATCATAAATACACACTAAGAAATGAAACACAGAGGTTTAAAATGTAATTAATACTATTATTTTCAATATACTTGCAATTGTTAATTTTAGGATTTAAGTAACAATGTTTCATTTGATTAAATTAATTTCAGCTACAATATTGTTTTGCACTTAATTGACAATGTTACGTATGTGAAAAAAGTTACCTAAAGTTTATCAATTAAATTCAACGTTTTAGTTCTTGAGTGCAGTATTCTGACCCCTTTTTTTAAACATTTATTTTCTAAACACATTCCTTTAGAGTGTCCAAAAGAAGACGTCAGATGTTAATCTGCTGTCTTAATGAGATTTAATCAAAGTGTGTGTGTGTGTGTGTGTGTGTGTGTGTGTGTGTGTGTGTGTGTGTGTGTGTGTGTGTGTGTGTGTGTGTGTGTGTGTGTGTGTGTGTGTGTGTGTGTGTGTGTGTGTTTAACTCCTTATCTCAGTCTGTCGAAGGTAAAACTGTCCTGTGATGAAGTGATTTCTAATGAGACCAATCAGCCGACAGTTTGACTGTAAACACGTTGATATCAGGCGCTGATTCTCGCTCAGAAAAGATGGGATCTGAAAAAAAAAGCTCTGAAAATGATTTTTTTTTTTTTTTAATACTTTGAAGAGCACTGATACATAGAATATATTCAGTGAAGATTATTAAGAGTTTAAAGGCTTTTCCTGTTTTTATCCGTCAACAGACGAGCAGGAAGCAGATAATGAAGTCGTGCAGACTGATAGCTTGAACCTGCACGTGGTCCTGCAGGGTGACGGCTCAAAAGTATCTGGACAAACATGCACACTCCAAAAGCAAATGTTAAATTAAATTAAGGGAACAGTTTGTGTGGATCTTTTTAAGTAATTCCAACAAACCATTACTGAGCAAATACCATGAAATGTTTCATGTTTAATAAAACATTAATTCAGTAATTTGTTACGTATGTGTCTACCAGGTTAATTAAGATGGTTAGTTGATTAAAATCTGTTGGTGTTAATAAGTAGCCAAATTGTTTTGTTTTTTTTTGTAAGTTATTCTTCTTCTTTATTTTACTTACATTCTACTCGCTGTCCATTGTGTTATGAATATTGAAGAATCATCTGAATGGGAGCAGATAATAATAATAATGGTGATTCTGACCCGAACACCTCGGAGTTCATTCAAGAAAAAAAAAGAAGCTTAAAGCAGTCAGGCAGAAACAGGTCTTATTATTTTATTTTATTTTATTTTATTCAGGTGCAGCAGAATTCATGGTGCTGATACTTTCAGCAGGAACATCATCAATAAAGAGGCCGTTCAGTTACAGTGTACAAAACTAAATGCCGCCATTACTGCAACCAGGGATGGATTCAGCGGGGCGGGGTGGGGGGGGGGGGGGTGCACCTTCCCCTACACACCCCACCCACCACCAACCCCCCCAAAAAAGGTACAAAGAAAAAATACAGGAAAAAATAAATGTGAATAAAAACGTGAGCGTTTTTAATTTGATAATGTTTCTTTGTCATTATCTTCCACAAGATAAACGCTGAACATATCTCACTGCGTTCAACAATATGAAATAATTTTTACACTCTATCATCTGTCAAGTTGGATGAACTTCTGTGATCTGCAGGACACCAATATAAATTAAAGTACCCCCCCCACACACACACACTTTTTTTCCAGCCAATCTCTCAAAATCCACTGGTGATTTTGAAATATATGGTTTACAATTAAAAAAAATAATATTTTTACTTTTTTACATTAGTATTCATGATGGAAACTGTTGCTTACTACTTGTATAAAAATAGTGTTTTTTTTATATCAGTGACAATATTACACTGAATGAATGAGTGGATTGCCCATTTGCAATGAATCAGGACACACACACACCCCCCCACACACACATACACAAAAATGTAAATCTTCTGGATGCACCCCTGCCTACAGCATCATAGCTTCAAATTAAAGGTGTCAACCTGTTACGTCTTTTCTACGAGGCTGCTTTGAATATTTATTATTGATCCTGATCCCTTTAAATAGACTTTGGAATAAAGAAAAACCTAAACTAGGACATTCTATTTATCAGCTCACAGATAGTAGAGAAGCTTGAATCTTCGACTGGACTGGGATGCTTGACTCAAGGACGTTTCGCTTCAAATCGCAGAAGCTTCCTCAGCTAAAATTCTTGCTCTGGAAGTCTGACTTCTGTCTGACTCTTGTAGAGAAGAATAAAACAGAAGCCACCAAAAGCTGGAGTTTTAAACCTAACCAGACCCCTCCTACTGAGAGGCAGACTGCTATAGGCTGGTGACTAAACAATAGCTCTAATTAGCAACTATTGTGCTCTAGTTAGCACCCTCCTAATGACAGGGCAGCTGTCCCTCCTAATGATGGGATGGATGCCTTTCCTGATTGCTCCCTTGATGACTCTCCTGATGATGTGAATGACTCATTACCATGAACAAAAGACTGAAACTCCTTTGACCTGAGTACCCCATTGTAAACAGGGGATAAAGCGTGTCTCAGACCCCCTCCCCGGTTAAGGCTGGGTTTCAAACGTTTCACAAAGAATGTCTCCTTGACCCCTCTCTCAAACCATTTCTTCTCTCTGGCTAATAGTTTAACTTCCTTGTCCTCAAACGTGTGATTAGTGTCTTTAAGGTGGAGATGAACTGCAGACTGAGGTCCATTTGCGCCCTCTCTGCAGTGCTGGTATAGCCTTTTGTGTAAAGGTTGCTTAGTCTCACCTATGTAGTGTTAGTTACAGTTCATTACAGAAACATTGCAGCTCACAGATATGAAGATTTTTTAATGTCATGTGTCTCGTGTGGACCGTCGGAGCCAGACGATGAAGCTGGCTTCAGCGAGATTGTAATTTGTTTAAACACATTTAACGGCACACAGACAGATGAACAGGTGGACAGACAGACGCTGGACCGTGACCCCCCCGAGCCCTCTGATTGGTCAGAAGGCCGCGGCTGTGAGTGGGAGGACGAGTTGGACACAGTGTCTGAAAGACTCTTCTGAGAGCACAACGTGTACACCCACACACTCAGGCACTGCGTGTGGACATGCACACACACACACACACAGAATTCCCTTTCTGGCTCAAGGACACTCTGACTTATAAAAACAGAGAGAAATGAACTAACAACCCATCGGTTAATGGACAGGATGCTCCTCCAGCTGAACTACAATCGTCACAAATGAAGAAAGTCATCTCTTGTGCCTCAGGGAAATAGTGGAGTTAAAGGTCTGTCCAGGAGGGTCACGTGACCTCCAGTGTGGCTTCAGTCTGTCTTCATCCACCAACAGTGCAATGGTGGGAATGAACCCATGAACCCATGCATGAGGAGGAACAGAGTCGACGCTGAGGCGACTGCCATCCTTCTTAGAACCTGAGTAACACTTCAGCTGCTGCTTCAGTGGACAGCAGGGGGCGCTCTGCCAGGAAGAATGCAGATGCTGAAGTGATAATGGAGCTGATTATACAAGACCTTCAAAGATGGACAGAGCAGAACCTAAAAAGCTCTGGAGTGCTGTGGCATGTGAAAGATGATTTGGTTGCTACGTTACCAGATGATGCTTCGTCATTTGTAGCGTATTATGAGGGAGAAAGTTCTGAAGAAGACCCAAAGGCTGGATGACCTCCATCTGCCTCGGCCCATACAGATCATGTGTAGGACAACAGAAAGACTTCAGGTCCTCTCTCCCATCAGACATTTGAGAACATTCTCAAGAAAAAATGTGAAAGTTCTCTCTCCACGCGTGGTACATCTGACGGGTCACACAGACGTGAAGAAGGTGGAGCATTCTGAAATAGATCCAGCTGGTTTCATCAACCTCGTTGTAACCCAGGATAACTGTTGTGGAGCACTCTGAGCTGGATGTAGACTCAGTCCAACCACTAGGGACAGTGAGCAGCCATGGTCCGGTGCACGGCCTCGTCCTGGGGTGAAGAAAGGAGCAGGACCCCAACAATCATGTTCTTGATGGTGGGAGGAAACAAACGCAGACACGGTAAGAACACACAGAGGCACTGGGCATGCCTGGAATCAAACCCCAGATCGTCTCGCTGTAACCGCTGAGCCACCGTTATCTGCTGAGAACCTGATGTTTGTTTTTATGGATCACTTTCCAAAGGTCCATAACACAAAGACATCATAGGTTCTGTGCCGACGTCCTGAAGCAGCTTATTGAGGATCTGCTGGGAAACGTTGTCCGGTTTGAGAAGGACGTCCTCCTGATGCCGGTTCTAACTCTGATCATTTAACACCATCAGATCCTAAACGTGAGAAAAGCGTTTTTGAGGTGCTAATGACGTCCTGATGGTGTTTTTTGATGAGCGGGTTGAAACCTGCTGCTGCAGCACCAGAGGTGTTTGGACCAGTCAGAGTTCTGCTGAGACTTTTCCAGAAGTGCTTCATGAGGGTCAGAACTTTGAAACAAATCGCACTTTAAGGATAATAAAGACGGATTAAAAGCACTGCATCCCACCAATGATTAGAAATTTGCATAACGTATAATGAAGATAAAGCAGAACCTCTGTAGACTTCATCTAAAGGATTTATAGAAACGTCATGAAAAAGAAGAACATTGTTTCTTCGGCTCCGTCTCCTGGAGCTGCTTTATCTTTATTATTTCTTTGTTTTATTGATCCTTTTCTTCGTCCTCTCAGCATTTTCCTTCCTTTAATGCCCCGATTTGTCTTCCGTTGGCTCCCTGATATCGTTGCCTTGTTTCTCCCCATTAGCCTCTGCTCTTATCGGCGCTCCGGGGACCTCTCATCGAATGGCTCTGTGTCCTGAGGGGACACGGGATCCTGTAATAGCTCATTAGTCCCCCAGCTGTGAGGGACAGTGCAGAAGGACCCACCGAACAGAGAGACAATTAGCCCAGAAAGGCCTTGATTAAGGACCTGCGGTCCATTCTAGCTTCCACAGCTCAGACTCACAGACAGTTCCAGCAGAGCAGCGAGAAGGAGCCTGGATCCCTGAGGGACCTCACGGGCTCGTCACTGCAAAAACTTCAGACCAAGAGAAGAAATTTCAGGGTGACACAGTTACAGTAAGAAACTCACTCAAGGAATTTCATCGAAGTAACAATTCAAACGTTCACACTTTGAAAGACACAACACGGTGGACAAGTGGTACTTTCAAAGTACGAGGTCTGTCCATAAAGTATAGGTCCTTTTTATTTTTTTCAAAAACTATATGGATTTCATTCATATGTCTTTACGTCAGACATGCTTGAACCCTCGTGCGCATGCGTGAGTTTTTCCACGCCTGTCGGTGACGTCATTCGCCTGTGAGCACTCCTTGTGGGAGGAGTCGTCCAGCCCCTCGTCGGAATTCCTTTGTCTGAGAAGTTGCTGAGAGACTGGTGCTTTGTTTGATCAAAATTTTTTCTAAACCTGTGAGACACATCGAAGTGGACACGGTTCGAAAAATTAAGCTGGTTTTCAGTGAAAATTTTAACGGCTGATGAGAGATTTTGAGGTGAGACTGTCGCTTTAAGGACTTCCCATGGAGCGAGACGTCGTGCAGCGCTCTCAGGCGGCGTCATCAGCCTGTTTCAAGCTGAAAACCTCCACATTTCAGGCTCTATTGATCCAGGACGTCGTGAGAGAACAGAGAAGTTTCAGAAGAAGTCGGTTTCAGCATTTTATCTGGATATTCCACTGTTAAAGGAGATTTTTTTAATGAAAGACGTGCGGACGGGTCCGCGCGTCGGCTCGCAGCTGCCGCGACGCTCCGCCACAGGAAAAACACCTCTGATGGAAGCCTTAAGGACAAGTTGGAACATGTCCAGCTGTTAAACAATTTCTCATATACTCACTCCACTGAAAGCCATCAAAAGCCGCCTGGATTTTACAAATGGTTATCAACACGGAGGTGTTTTTCCTGTGCCGCCGCACCGCACCGGCTGCGTCCCGACGTGCGGACCCGTCCGCACATCTTTCATTAAAAAAATCTCCTTTAACAGTGGAATATCCGGATAAAATGCTGAAACCGACTTCTTCTGAAACTTCTCTGTTCTCTCACGACGTCCTGGATCAATAGAGCCTGAAATGTGGAGGTTTTCAGCTTGAAACAGGCTGATGACGCCGCCTGAGAGCGCTACGCGACGTCTCGCACCGTGAAAAGTCCTTAAAGCGACAGTGTCACCTCAAAATCTCTCATCAGCCGTTAAAATTTTCACTGAAAACCAGCTTAATTTTTCGAACCGTGTCCACTTCGATGTGTCTCACAGGTTTAGAAAAAATTTTGATCAAACAAAGCGCCAGTCTCTCAGCAACTTCTCAGACAAAGGAATTCCGACGAGGGGCTGGACGACTCCTCCCACAAGGACTGCTCACAGGCGAATGACGTCACCGACAGGCGTGGAAAAACTCACGCATGCGCACGAGGGTTCATGCATGTCTGACGTAAAAACATATGAATGAAATCCATATAGTTTTTGAAAAAAATAAAAAGGACCTATACTTTATGGACAGCCCTCGTACTCTTCGGGGGATGTGATGGTTGAGACCAGAGGATCCTCGGTTCAAATCCCAGCCTAACTGGAAAATCACTAAAGGCCCTTGAGCAAGGTCCTTAATCCCGTAGTTGCTCCTGGTGTACCTTGTATGGCAAGGCCCTCACATCAGAGTGAATGTGAGGCATTATTGTAAAGCACTTTGAGTGTCTGATGCAGATGGAAAAGCGCTATATAAATGCAGTCCATTTACCACTTACTCTTCTTATAAGCAGTACTTTTATTAATTAGAAGTACTTTTTACAGGCTTCATGTCTTCTGACAACAGATTCTGTTAATTACATTCATTGTAATCAAACTGATCACTGCTGACATTTGACCTTATGGATGTCATCATGTTAGCTAGTCACACATAGGTGTAGGAGGTGGGGGCGGGGGCAGGGCAACTGCTCCCCTGGATTCAAGAAACTGCTAAAATTTGGGCATTTGGGTTGAGGAAAATAAAACTTTCTCAGAGGTCATTGTCATGCTCGATTTGACTCGAACCCTCCTAACCGTCTACTACAGGCAGGAATCAGGAGAAGCTCTCAGCATGAGGACTTCAGTGCACTGAAAGACGTGATGCCAACTGGATGGACAATAACAGTACTGTGGATGTATTTGTCAGACAAAAGGAACAAAATGTTTTTTCTTATTGTTGCCATATAATCTGTTACATTTACCAGTATGTAACTGATTTTCACCAGATTTCTATTTGTTTAGTTTTTCGAGTTGATGTTATTCACATCACAGCTCATGACAAATAATGTACATATGTTGATACTATTTGTTCCTTTACAAGTTGAGAATGATTTTGAAACTCGTCTCTGCATCTTACTGTATTTGAGGGAGTTTTTTTTAATTATTATTTTATTTTAAACACTCTGAACACAGACCTACATGGACTAAATTTATTTTAATTTGTAATTAATATAATTTAATTGTTGGTCTTTATTAATACAAATATATGTGGCAATTTAAAGAATTCTGGGGGTTTCTAAAATTCAGGCAAATTAGGTGTTGTCCCCCCTCCTCAAATAAACCCCGCCTCCTCTGCCTGTGGAGTCACATGATCTGTTTCTGCTGAAGTATAAACTGCTCCGCATGTGGACTAAATGTGGTGTCTGATGTTCCCTCACAGTGTCAGTGATCCTCCTCATCTGAGTGTCACTAAGTAACCGTTCAATGGACACAAAGTCATTCCAGCAGGACCCAAAGATCCTCCACAGAGACTTGGACCAAAGACATCCAGTCCTCAACTTAGACTCAAAATCTGACAACCAGACAGGAAGCACCAGGACCCTAAAGACTTGGACCTTCATTCTCCTGTAAAGACATCATCACCAAACACCTCTGACCTTTGACCTCATGACCCCATAAGATCCTCCCAGGGGTTTGTGGACCTGAAAGGACCCAGAGACGTGAAGGTCCCTGCTGGGATGTGTGACGTCTGAGAAAGTGTATGACTGATTTTGATGGAATGATTCTTATTTCTACCCCCCCCCACACACACACACACTTGTTTTGGCTGTTATCTACATTGTGCTTTCTGAGTGCTCTTGTAGTTATAACAACATTTCTGCCTCCATAATATGAGCGAAGCATCACGCAGCTCATGGTACAGGGCGTCCTAAACAGGAAGTGCCAAAATTCTAGTCCACAGTAAAACAGGAAATGTTCAAATGTCAAACACTTCCTGGATTAACACTTCCTGGATTGACAGATGAGATCCTGTGGAATCTCGCGGGAAATTGGTGGCAAGATCACGCTCAAAAAGGAAGTGCCAAATTCTCAGTCACAGTGAAACAGGAAATGTTCAAATATCAAACACTTCCTGACATGGGTGGAGCTAGAGCGGAGGCCGGGGTTTCACTGGACACAGATGATTGACATGTCACTGCACCGTCTGGTTGAAAGAGCTGCATTTTCAAATCAGTGAGTCACATTGACTGCTAGGTTCCTCATGTCCAGTAGTTGGTGCTGTGCACCACAAAAAGTTCTAATCCACCTTAGAAGAAGAAGAAAAATGTTTGCTCCAGATTTGAACTGAACACACTGTTTGATCTATGGACTTCTAATCACACCAAACTTATATTGTTGAGTAAACGACTGTATTTTATGTCAGAAATGAGGTTTCTTGAATTTCTCCTTTAATTCAGCTTGTCGTGACTGTCTGTTAGCTGTTTAAGAGTGCAAGCATGTTTAAGCAAACAGACAGCAGCTGGTTCATGCTCTGTTGGCCTATTAGTGCAGCTGATAACTGAAACAATCCTTCAAATGGTGATACAAGCATCAAATTCAGCACAAATACAGCTGGAGCAAAATTAATGGAACAACTTTAACTTTTGACCCCTGGCAGCTTAAAAAGGCGGGGGGGCTCCATCCCCCAGCAGCTGAAAGGTTTTTGCCATGCTAATGCTCCCCTGAAGCATTTAGTCAAAATAAAGTCTGAAGGACCTAAATGACATGGTGAGATGCTGACGAGCTTCACTCATTCATGTCCGCGACATATGCATATTAAAGATGAAATTAAATAACAGAAAATATTTAGCAATAAAATGTAATAAAAGATGATTGAATGTTCATGATGTGTGTGTGTGTGCGCGCACGGTTCTGCATGTGTGCGCGCTCTGAGTAACGGTGAGGTGCATTTGTAATTTAGAATCTTTAATCCTGATGTCTGTGTCAGCTTCAGCAGCAGGCGGTAGAGAGACATCACCTCCTCATTCTCTCCACAGAGCTCAAAAACTGCACAGCGCCTCCTGCAGTGCTCCGCACACAGCTGCAACTACACTCTGAGACCCAGCATCCAGTCTCTGATCCCACTTATCCTGTCCCAGAGTAGTCTATCCCAGCAGGCACTGGGTGAGGGGTGGGGTCAGCTGTTACCTCACCTGAATGTCTTTGGATGTGGGAGAAAACCAGAGCACCCAGATAGAATCCCCGGGAACACGGGCAGAATTCCACACAGACAGGACCCGGTAGGCAGTGTCTCTTCCAGGGGGAGTCACAGACGCTCATCCGCTTCACGCTCGAGAATCCACATGACCAACTGCGCCAACAGGCCTCGATAAGACTTACCTGCTTTGTTAAAGTAAAAATAATAAGTCGGACCTGTAAGGTCCCAGATAACGAGTGCTACACTGAGTGGACTTTCTAAAGTTCTGTGCATTGGGTGGGTGAAAGTTTGGTGAGAGATTTACCAAAAATAACCACATAAGACCTGTAATTTTAAACACCTTAGGTCTGGTAAAAGTTACAATGTGAAGGGTTTTATTACATGTAACACCATGAATGTTGTTTATTTGTTAAGATGTCCCTGTGATAAGGTCTATGTGGGAAAAACTACACGCAGTTTAAAACAAAGGATCAGTGAACATAAAAGATTGATTAGATGTGCTGATCTGAATTACCCTGTGGCCTGTCACTTTGTAGAGTGTGCCCACCCTGTTTCTTCCCTACGGTTTCAGGGAATTGAGCGAGTTAAATTGTCAAGAGGTGGGAACATTGATAAAGTGCTATACCAAAGGGAATTGTTTTGGATCCATACCTTGGATGCCCTACATCCTAAAGGCTTAAATGTCAACTTTGACATGAGTGTCATGTTATGATTGGAGGTTTACCTTTTTGTTTAGTCTTGAAACTGCAGTTTATGAAGTTTTTGCTGATGTCTATGCAGTTTTCTTGCACTTATACTGCTTGTATGTATGTGTGCTGACATGTAAATATATTGTTTTTTGTGGAGGGTAATTTTTTATTGGTGTATTGGTGTAGATTTAATGCCTAGCTACCTTGGGTAGAGGAATTATGAAAACAGGAAGAACGGGAAGAACTGCAACTCATTGGTGCAGGTGTTACTGAACACCTAATGAGTCTTAATTGATATGTGTGTTGTATGTTCCATTTGTGACTGAGCCCTGAGGAAGGTCTGTTGACCGAATATACAAAAGGATTTAAGTGTGCAGACATTTTTCTTTCACAGTTTTCGTTTATGTTTGGCACCTTTTAATCGTGAGTGCGGTGTATTCGTTTATATGCAAAAATAACCGCACCAATGGCAGCGGCTGCTAACACGGCGTAGACACCAGGACACGAACGAGGATTTAACGTGTCAGTGACCGTAAACACAAGCATCATAATGTAACACCCAGGTTTTAAATGTGCAGCACTCAGACCCAATCAGAACCCAGCAAATTTCCCTTTGATCTCGATAAATCTCGTCGCGTGTGCAAACTTCCACATCCCACAGTTTTACACTCTGAAAACAGACAAAGGCCAAACTGCACAATCAGGAAGACAAACATGCACCATTTTGCACATTTGAAAGACACAACATTCATCAGCGTGCACGTCAGCAGATCAGCATGCACGTCAGCAGATCAGCATGCACGTTAACTTGAAGGCACTACTTAGTGCACGTTTTTACACACACAAATATTTAGTAAATCAGGCCCTGTCCCACGCATGGTGGAAATTAGGAGCAGGTGTGGTTCAGTGAACTCTGACCGCAGGTTTCAACATCTCTATCTGAAGAAAATCACACTGACTTTAGAAATGTGTTCAATGAATCACACATTTTGCCCTGCGATAGACTGTTCAGGGTGAACACACCTCACAGCCAACAACTGCTGGGATGGACCCCAGCACCCCCACCACCCCATGACCCTTAACTGGAATAATCCCATATGGATAGATATCACCCGTTTTAAGATGTAAAATGTGTTCTTCTCCAGTGAAGTGTCGTCCCTCCAGCAACATCAAATCAGAAATAACACACGATAAGTTCAGGATCTGCTCGTTCATGGCAGAATTATGAAGAAACATCTGCTGAAAACACTGAATCTGTCAGAAGAAAAAGGGTTTTTGTGTTTGCCAAGCAGCTGATTGGGGCCCCAGAGAGGATTATGGGGCTTTTAAAGTGACCATCAAACGAGGAACAGAAGCCGGGACAGAAGAACCGAGCTGACTGGCTCTCAGGGAATTACCATAAGCCAATCAAAGCATGCCAAATGTAATTATGTCTCCTAGTTATCGGCAGCAGCAGATAGAAATGAGATGATTATTACAATCTCATCCTGAACATGTTTAATTAGTGAGCACCGATCACAGCAAAGCCACAGAATCAAGTGATTCACTTCCAAACCGAATACAAACTTAAAAACTGTAATCTCCAATTTTTTTTCTCAAAAAGATATTTTTAAATCAATATGTTCTTTGTGACTGAATTTTTCATTCCAAGCTGTTTTAGCGGATGTAGTTTACACATCTGCAGACTCGCGTCCAAAGACATTTACAGTCATGGGATAAAATAGAAGAAGCTGAGATCAGGAGGTTCTGCAGACTCACTGAAAGTTCTACAAACAGGTTGATGGAGTCCAAACGTGCAGATGATAAGCAGCTTTGAGACAGCTGTTTAAAAGTCGTGTTGCACGTTCAGTTGAATTCACTTTGATTCTCCGGATGTTGTGCGATGGAGCTCCTTCTTCATGGTTTGGACACAGAAGAACATGGTGAGGAACAGCAGAATTGTTCTGGAATAGCAAAGAGGAGATAACACAGAACAACACGGGTTGGTGTGAAGAGATGGCTCCACACACACTGTAGTGAAGATACGCAGTAGAACAGCATGTCATCAGCATAGAACAGGGGTTCTCATCTGGTCAAGAACCCCTGAACCTGCACATTTTTCATCTCTCCCTGTTCTGCCACAAGCTGATTTGCTCATTCAGATGCACAGCCAATCAACTCCTAACAGGGCGAGATGGAAAATGTGCAGGTTCAGGGGTTCTTGAGGACCGGATTGAGAACCTCTGGCATAGAAGCGCTAGAAACCTCAAGAGAGCCGATGACATCGCTGAGCAGAGTGATCAACAAGAGAAAGGAGGAACAAGCTGTGACCCAGCGGACAGTCAGAGTGGTTTAGACACGTGGTCCTTGAAGAACACCCTGCAGGATCACCCAGATATGCTGTATGAACGAGTAATTTATGGTTTTAATGACTCTTGGAGCAAAAACAATTCTGTATCGTTAGAACGTCCAGATAACAGTTTTTAGGCTACTGATCTGTTTATTGATCAGTTAGCAAACAACAGGTATTTTTTGAAAGTAATTAATTGATTGTGGGTATGCTGTGCACTTTGTTGCATCATCATAGGATGGAACAGATCAGCACTTGAGCACCAAACTAGTCTCCACACTGGAGGTTTTTGAACAGGGTAAATGTTGGACCAAACCTCCAGGACCATAAACTGAGGCCCACCTGCAGGATCAGAACCTGGACCTTTAGGCTGGATGACAAACACTCTGCTCACTGAGGTACAGTTTGATCACAGTACATGTACATATTTGGATACTTGGATCTCTCTCTCAGGTTGTTTTGTTTCCTGACTCAAGTTGAATCAGCACTTTTGTAATATTCTTATTTATAATAATAAATAAATAAATCCTCTATTATTGTATCATAATGTGAGCAATTTTACCTACTTTTAACGTACAAATAATTAACAATTTGCTTTTTTTTGTATGACACTGCCACCCAGTGGGCATTTCTTTAACAGCAGCTCCTATTTTATATATATATATATATATATATATATATATATATATATATATATATATATATATATATATATATATATATATATATATATATATATATATATATATATATATATATATACATATACATATATACACACACATACACACTTTGTCTTCTCAGGGTTTTTTTTTTGTAAAATTAAATGAGTGTGATTTTTAATACATTAAATAAAAACTATTAGGCTGCAGGATGTGTGCAGTGGAACATCTTAAACTTTAGCATGTTAATCATATATGAGCCTGTGAAGTCTGAGCGGTTATGTGAATATTTGATGTTCTGGGCAGGTACATACAGGTATTTTGCTTCTAAATACTGCAGTACTGAGCCCAAAGACAAGTTTAACCAACCAGTAAATAAAATACATCATATAGAAAAAGAAACAAGGAAAAATAACACAGAAGCCAGATTTTGATCATTACATTTAATTCAAGAATCAACTAGTATATCAGAGATAATTACAACTATTCTACAATAAAAATCAAAATATATAATCAGACAAAACCATAAATAAATAAATGTCCTTAAAAACAAACAAACTGATTTTGTTTTACTGAAATGTTCTTCATTCAGTGAAATGATAAAGAAATGATTTAAAACCTGCTCAGTAACTGGTCTGATATGTTTGTGAAGTGTTTGGTTTTTTTTTTTTAGAACCTTCAGGTTGTAACAGTGAGTGGGGAACTGTGCAGGAACCACACAGTTCCTGTTCTGAAACACTGGAGGGAAGTGGTTCCTTCTTCAGCTCAGATCTGAAGTCAGATTAGAGTGAAAATGAACAACTGCAGAGACAAAAAAAGAAGTTCGTACAAACCCACAAACACACTGATTTTTGACATTTCAACACAAATTATCAGTTAACATTTAAAGTGAATTTCAATAATAACGTTTTTCTGCAAAAACACAAGATTGAAATGATTGAGTTTGTGTTCATAAACTGTGGAAAATATCCAGGATGGAACAAACCTTTAAACACAAAAAATAAAACACTGCAGTGTGACGGAAAAGATTAAAACAATATTTAAACGTGTTTGTGCTTCATAAACTTCAGTCATCAGCAGCAAACAAACTTATCAGTCACAAAAATTCACAGTAAAAATCCACACAGGGCCATAAATATTTGGACATGGATGGGGTGGTGGTGGTGTGTTGTTATTTTAGCAGCAAATTTACAGAATATTAACATTAAATCTGAGCAGTGAAAATAAGTCTGTCGTGCAGAATGCTGGTTTTAAACTGAGATGTCTTTGAATTATGACACTTAAGAATGCAGCCTCAGATTTTATCAGGACCAAAAGTAACTGGACATACTTCTGTTAAACTCTTTATATTATTAAATTCACGGAGCTTCATGAATGTGATCACTGAGAGCGAGAGACGCTTTGATTCCGTGCAGCTCTGGAGAACGTATCTGCTTCACGCGTCCAGTGAAACACAGAATAAACCCTTTCTGAGATCTGACTTCTGCACTCAGATTCAAGCTTCCCCTCTAATGACACATGAATTCACGCTGTCAAAGCAATACTTCAACCACACTGAATAAAACCTGTCAATCAACTCTTTAATCGACTGAAACTATTTAAATTTATTGGAAAATAGAGCTAACATTTGTTCCGAGCGCTAATTTTAATTCCCTGCATGTTGATTTTCTCACAGAAAATCCTTTTTCCTCGACTGCGCTCACGTTTCTACACGTTTATCTTCTTGCTGAGTGAAGAACTGTAAAATAGGGTTAACGTGGACTCGGTGGGTTATTTTTCTGTTTCTCATTTGCATCTTGAGGGTTTGTCTGATTTTGAAAACCTACACTGAGACTCAAACCTGTGGCTCCTCCCACTTTTGTCCTTCAGCTGATGATGAAGACTCGAGGCCCCTCCTCCCTCATGGGAGGCAGACTGTCAATCACCATGTTGTCTATCAGTCTGTATTTGTCCTCCTTTTGGCTCCTCCTCCTTGCTGTGGTGACTGCTGAAGATTGGCCATCAGGAGAAACTTCTGCTGCAAGCTCCTCCCTCTCCACTGGCTGGGACAGCTGATTGGTCAGTTGTGTCATGGTCATCTGCATTGACAGATGTGAACCGGTGCAGGGTGAGAAGACAGCGAGGTGGAATTACTTATAAATTACTGCAAATTGCCTGAATTGCCTGCATTAAGGATTTGAACCGAGTTAAACCGGACCTTGCTGCATTTTATCAACAACAATCACAAATGTGTCTGATTAGCAAAGCAGCGTGCATGCTAACGCCTCCATTAGATGTCCGTAAATCACTTCAGAGGTGTCATCTAGTTACAAAAACAGTGCTTTTAGATTTAGAAGTGTATTCATGGCAAACCTTTACAAAATATGTGAGAAACATGTTGATTTTACACAAAAATAAGATTTTTGGAGCGTTTCCGTCATCTTGGATTATTTTATTCAAGTCAGTGACTAGCTGATGTTACGCTGTCGGTTCATTCCGATTTGTCATTGCTGCATTGTGTCTCTCAGCATTTGCATAAAACATACTTCTGGTCTATTTTGGCCCCACCTAGCTGGCAGCAGAACAACCGTTGTCTCTTGCCGTTGCAAAACTCCTGCCCACTCTGACAGAAAAGGAACAGCAAGTCATCACTTTTCCTCTGACGCGTGCTGCTCCCTGCAACTAATGTGACCATTGCTTAACCCACAAATCCTACTTCCTGCTTCACACAGGATGGAAAGACCCTGAACCTGGAGTAACTTTGTGGTGGTACCAACACAAATCAGTACTTTAACAACTCATAGACCCTGATCTTTCACAGTCATCATTATAACACCAAACACCCGTGTCCTCAAAATAACAACAACACTGGTGCTGATGTGGGTGTGTCATCTGAAAAGGTGTGGCCTGGCACAGAACTGGTTCACTGATCAAACCAGGTCTACAGTCCAGCGCAGTGTAGAACAGCATAAAGAGCAATGCACTCAGACACACCTTACATAAGTGGATTCACAACACACATGCACCCTGAAATAGTTGTGAGACCTGTCTCTCCCTGTGTCACAAATAGAGCCGGACCAATCAATCCGTGTGCCAATATAATCAGCTGATATAAGCCACTTGCACATAAATTAGTATTGCCGTTTATAACAACTGATAAAAATTAAAAAGAAATGAAGAGACGGAAGATCAAGTATGGCATGAGTGTTGTCATTGCAGAGTTTGTCCACCAGAGGGTGATCTGAATCTCCCCTATAGTCAGCACAGAAATCATTTTAATTGTTGTAGTGTATTGTGGTAAGTTGCTTGTCGTTATGTGAAATACACACCTTAAACAATAATAAAACGCTACAGCTAACTAAAGAAAGAACGTGAAACCTAAAAGACTGAATGGTAAGGAGTAGATAAACTATACAATGTAACTTATTTTCTTTTGAGCCTGTCAGCCTACATAATATGATTGTTCGAATTCAGCTGATGTCAATAAAACAAGTTTAACTTTAGACTTATGTCACATTACCTCGGTGAGGACTCATTAATGGACTGCATTTATATAGCGCTTTTCCATCTGTATCAGATGCTCAAAGCGCTTTACAATTATGCCTCACATTCACCCCGATGTCAGGGTGCTGCCATACAAGGCGCTCGCTACACACCGGGAGCAATAGGGGATTAAAGGCCTTGCCCAAGGGCCCTTAGTGATTTTCCAGTCAGGCGGGGATTTGAACCCATGATCTTCTGGACTCAAGCCCAACACCTTAACCACTAGACCATCACCTCCCCCATCACCTCCCCCTCATTACAAAAACTGCACTCAACAAATGTTCGGGGAAATCCTTGCTTATGCTATGTCTTTAACGGAAAAAGAATACTGGATGGTACATCGGATTTCAGATCAGTATCAACCTTAAAAATCCAGTATCAGTCGAACTCAAATGGCATTATTAATGTCAGACATGTTCAAAGCTGCCGAAGGTCACATGACAAACATATTCGAGGTCAGTATCTGTGAAGTGACTTTATAAAGTGAAGCAATGTTGTTCATCACAAAAAAACACAACCTCATCCCACAAAAAAGCCAAGTGACAATAAACGCCATAAAAACACAAAAAAACCAACTGTAAACATCCATTAAAGTCAGAATGACTGTTCCTGTGAAATGGTTTCACCTCAGGGAACTTTGGTGGCTGCTGTCCACTGTGCTCGCCAGCTGCTTGAGACTAAACCGTTAATTCACCAGAAATGATTTGGATCTGAGCACCGTGCAGCTGCCTAAAAAAGGAGCGACGCGCCCCTCTGAGTGGCTGACATCATGTTCTTAATGAACACAGTAAATTCAATCCTTTGTGTCCAGTGTCTGGCTCTGGGCTCAGTTTATGGACTCTCCTGATAGAAAATAGAACTTGGACCCGCCTCCAGAGTCCGTTACGTGACTCTACAGCACTTGTTCTGTGTCTGAGAGTCATTCTGCTTCTCTTTCTGTTAACAGGATTAAGTCCAAATGTAAAAGCACCGTGTGGTCCTCAGAGGACTGACCTGCAGCTCTCTGAAGAGGTGCAGCATGGCCACACCCACTACAATTACCAGGAAGGCCCCCAAGGTGGTGACAATGTCAATGGCCGCCATGCTCCTCCACTCCTGGAAAAGGATGATGGAGGTGGAGAGCACCACGGAGGTGAAGAAGACATAGTAAATCGGGTAGACCAGCAGGGTGTTGAAGGTGTCCAGAGACTTGTTCAGGTAATTCACCTGTAAACAAACACACAGACAGAAAAAGAGAAAAACAAACAGAGACAGACAGACAGACAAACAGAGAGAAGAAAACAAAGACACAGAAAAACAAACAGAACAAACAAACACAGAAAAACAAACAGAACAAACAAACACAGAAAAACAAACAGAACAAACAAACACAGAAAAACAAACAGAACAAACAAACACAGAAAAACAGACAGAGAGAAAAACAAACAGAACAGCAACTTTTACAAAACAAGGAACAGACAGCAGATGCACTGATGTGTTTTCACGAACAAATGGTGCCATCACCAGACTTAAAAAAGACTTTACCTGTGTTACCACGGAAATGATGAGCGTGAGCAGCAAGATCCAGGTGAGCGGGCGAGCAAGAACATAAACATCAAACAACACTAGAGAGAAAAACAAATCAGTCAATAATCACATCCAGGGTGAACCAGCACGGTCATTTAGCCCCGACTGAGCCCAAAATCCGGGAGCGACAGCCAGCGTCGTGGTGACGTTTTATTTGTTCTGCCTCCACCTGTGTGAGATCACGGTTTTCTAGCAAATGCGGCGTCTCACCTGTGTGGATGACGATGGCGAGTCCCTTCACCGAGGACACCGTGAAGGCACCGAGCAGAGAGCAGACGCTGATATAGACCAGGATGTTAGAGTGTCCGAACCGAGGAGAACAGTACAGAACCAGGACGGCACACAGGAGCAGGACTGCCGAGGCGTACACCAGGAATCCTGACACACACACACACACACACACACACACACACACACACACACACACACACACACACACACACACACACACACACACACACACACACACGGGTTCCAGGTACTGTGGTCTGGTCCTGTGTTCTGTCTACTTTTAGACAGGGTTCAATAACCCATCAAATGTCTCATTTATAGTTTTACAAAATCAGATAACTGTGACTCCGCCCCCTCACCAGGCTCCAAAAGCTTATTGGTCATGTCCTCTAGCGATGTCACTTCCTGTTCTTGGGGGGCGTGGATAACCAATAGGATGCTTCCCAGCACACAGAGCATGCAGCCCAGCTTCCCCACCACGTTCAATATCTCCCCCAACAGGTAGGAGGACAGAACTGCACTGAAAGACGCACAAACCGTTCAACTTGACGGCAAAAATAAAAATAAAAATGTATATATAAATGTCTGAAGGCTAAGAAGAACGTGTTCATCAGAACCACCACCCCCCTATGGAGTTAAAATTGTGTCATTAATATTTGTAAACGCACACAGGGTGATCTACAAATAATCATTGATTTGCAAATGTGTTCAGCTATCCACAAATGCAAATTTCATATTTGTAACTTGTAAATTGGTCTTTGCAGATAATGTTGTATTTGCAAATATAAAACTTAATTTGTAAAAAAAAAAAAAAAAAATTACATTTGTAAAACTGGAAATTGTATTTGTGAATTGAGTTTCAGCATTTGTGGATCACCAATTACACGCATTCATTGCTTTCCTCTGCGACGTCATTTTGAGACATTCTTTTCGCGAACACAGATCCACAAACAAATGCCGACTGATTCACAAATACACACGCACACTGGATATCCACTAGATGGCAGTGTGGTTCCATTCATTGATGTGGCAAGCTGAATTATGGGAAAGGGGGCGGGGGTGTTAGTGTTGTACTCTTTAACGCAGTGGTTCAAATAAGCATATTAAACAGCATTGCGCCTGTGCTTGCTCCGTGACACAAAGTGAAAGTTCTAACAGTTGCTACATTTAGCTAAGCTTCGCACAGGAGCCACACAGCGTCACCGCAGCAACCAACCAGTCCCGCTTTACGACAACTGTCGCAACAGGCAGGCTCCGCGGATCCAAGGAAACTGATTTGTATCTGTAACACACAGATCAGTGTCCGCGGACTTATAAAACTTGCATTATGTCGTAAAAAAAGAGAACGCTTTGCGATAAGCATTTTAAATACTCAGTAACGATCACGATTAGAGTCATCGGGGAGCATATAGTTTCAGCCACATCAATGAATGGAACCACACTGCCATCTAGTGGATATCCAGTGTGCGTGTGTATTTGGGAATCAGGCATTTGTTTGTGGATCTGTGTTCGCGAAAAGAATGTCTCAAAATGACGTCGCAGAGGAAAGCGATGAATGCGTGTAATTGGTGATCCACAAATGCTGAAACTATCTGAACACATTTGCAAATCAATGATTATTTGTAGATCACCCTGTGTGCATTTACAAATATTAATGAGACAATTTTAACTCCATACCTCCCCCCACCCCCCAATAAAATTAGAACTGAAATCTTTACCTGATGAGGACACTTAGAGCACCCAGAGGAGTCACCAGTGTGGCCGGAGAGAACATGTAGGCAGCAAAATTACAGGCTTCCCCCACCCCCACTGAGAGAGAGAGAGAGAGAGAGAGAGAGAGAGAGAGAGAGAGAGAGAGAGAGAGAGAGAGAGAAACACGGTTTTTAAAATAGTTTTAAAAGTTTGAAAAAAAAAAATCTTAAAAAATTCTAAAATTATTCCCTTTGAACTCCCTTTAAAAATAATTTGTCATAACATGATATAAATTGGATAAAACTATTAAAGCAAAAATATAAGTTCAGGAGAATTTCTGTCACTTTGGGAAAAATAAAGTTTTTGTACGTATCTACAACAGCGAAATGATCAACTCTTACAGATGGTTTCTTGACATAAATCAATAAATGAACATGGAGAAATAGTTTGTCAGTTTTGTTATTTTATAACAGCACATTAATATTTCATCCAGTGGTTCTAAATGAAATGAGGTGTAAAGGTTTTACTGGTTAACAGGCCGCCCCACCACAGCCAGTCCTTCAGGTAGCCGTGACCTCCATCACCTAAACACACACACACACACACACACACACACACACACACACACACACACACACACACACACACACACGTAATCAACATGTTTCCTGTTTAATGTCATCACCACATTTGTAGTTTGTAAAATATGATATGGTGGTTGACTCCAGAACCAAACCAGAAAGAGGAAATAACAAAATAATTAGATGACCTTAGAAATGATGTAAACTTCAAATAAAACCCTTTGTCTTGTCTACTGAGTAACTCTAAAGACCCCACCCAGGTTTCTTGGTATTAGATGTCAACTTCAGCAAGCAAAATGGTCTTGGGTTCAATGACCCATCAAAGCCTGGATATTTTTGAGCCTCACATTTACTCAAGTGTAGTTCAGCTTCACTTTGGACGTTACACTGTTACCGTCCGCTCAACACAGAAACAAAATGGACAAATTTTAAAATTATTTCATTTTATTTCTTTGTGGCTGATGGGATAATTTAATTGCCAAGACTCGGTGGGAGAGAGGAGCTCTCACAGTGCAGCTGTGTTACAGAGGGACTTTTCTTAGACACTGTTTTGTATAATCAGGACCCTTTATGTGGATTATTATTTTTCTTCAGAACTTAATGAATCCCGCTGAAACTAACAGGTAAGAATTTATATTTACTACTTGTCTTTTATTCTGCCAATCAATTCATTAATGGACGTATTTCGGTTAAGCCGCAGGGTTCAAAGCGTGCAAAAAAAGCAGCAGCTTTTAGTTTGTAAATGACGGTGTATCTAATACTGACATAAACTGTGACTTCTAATACTGTGTTTTACTGCTTTTGAAAGATGATGACAGTGTTTGGGGTTTTATTTTTTTATTCATTTATTTTTCATGCGTTCTTTTTTGTGTTTGTGATCCTGCCTGGGAATGATTTGATTCTTGAATTTACCTAGCAGCCCCTGCGGCGCTTAAAGTGAAACTGTTTTATCAGAAGCCGACAGTGTAATCTGATGTGGCCGCGTCCAAATCAATACTAAAAGTTATCGGTTATCTGTAACTTCCGATAAATGTTTTTATCAGTTTATTGGTTTAGTGTTATAAAAGATAACTTTTCAGTTAGCGGATTAATGGTTATCGAAGCTAACTTTTTGGCTAGCTGTGCCCAACACTGGTCAATTCACAGATGTTTTGTGGCTGAAATGTTCCGTGTGATGAATCCACAGCCTGAACTCAAGGATGTGTTTTTACCGTAAATATCTTAAATATTAAGGGCTGATTTCAGGAGGAAAATGTTGCTAACCTCATATCACTTATTGAGACAAACTGAAGGTGAGGCTCCACCCACCTGCTCGGACCTGGCCATTTCTGGCCAACCGGAGGAGGGCTTTCTTCTTGAGAATGACACTTCCACCAATCAGGAAGGCGGACATCAGGGCCAGAGTGAGACCCAGCCACAGGTTATAGGTCCGACCGGTCAGAACTCCTGCACAAGGACAGCAGCTGTCATTAATATGCAGATAAAGGGGCGGAGCAGCAACCTGTTACAATCATCTAAGTGGGTTTTTGCTTCAAAGTTAACTCAGAGAAAATGAGGCAGCGTTTATTTGAATGGTCTTCCTGCTCAGGACTCAAACACAGCCAGGCAGGAACTGTTTGTGAACCAAGAGGCACCAAGTTATTACTCCTCCCATTACGGCGGGAAACTGTATCACACTGGTCCGAGTGTAAGAGCCACTTTAGTCACATGATCATCACTACGATCCGTGACCTCCGACATCAGTGCAGATCCTCTCTGAAGCTGAATCCACAGTCACACGCGCTCGCTCACTCCACCCACTGGAACCATGTGACAGTTCGGTTACAGGACTGTGACATCACACTGACCCCGCCCTCTTAAAACATTGGGGATGTATTCAGTCTCACCTTGTGTGTTGCTGCTCAGGTTTGTGAAGGAGCCACAGGTCAGAGGTCGGTCCGCAGAGAGCAGACACACTGTAGACTGAGAACCACACCACAGTCTGATACCAGCACCTGAATACATAATAAAATAAATAAAACGTTTAGGTTACTTTACTTTTACTCCCCCTCTAGCTGCCACCTTATCGTGGTGGGGGAGTTTGCCTACCCGGATGATCCTAGGAGCTATGTTGTCGGGGGCTTTGTGCCCCTTGTAGGGTCTCCCAAGGCAAATAGGTCCTAGGTGACGGGTCAGACTAAGGGCAGTTCAGAACGCTTCATTTTTCTGGTGTTGCCCACAGGGAGAGGCAGAGAGCTGGGGTCACATTGCTTATTGCTCCCCAGCTCAGTCGCCATGTGTTGAAGTTTACTCCAGTGAACGAGAGGGTCGTGTCCCTACACCTTCGGGTCGGGGACAGGTCTCTCACCGTTGTCTCGGCCTACGGGCTGAGCGGCAGTGGAGAGTACCCGACCTTCTTGGAGTCCCTGGGAGGGGTACTAGATAGCGCTCTGACTGGGGACTCCATTGTTCTCCTGGGGGATTTCAATGCCCACGTGGGCGGCGACAGTGAGACCTGGAGTGGGGTGATCGGGAAGCACAGCCGATCTGAACCCGAGTGGTGTTCAGTTGTTGGACTTCTGTGCTAGTCACAGTTTGTCCATCACGAACACCATGTTCGAGCACAAGGGTGTCCATAAGTGCACGTGGCACCAGGACACCCTGAGCCGGAGGTCGATGATCGACTTTGTAGTCGTATCATCTGACCTTCGGCCATGTGTCTCGGACACTCGAGTGAACAGAGGGGCAGAGCTATCGACCAATCACCACCTGGTGGTGAGTTGGATCCGCTGGGAGGGGAGGAAGCCGGTCAGACCTGGCAGGCCCAAACGTATCGTGAGGGTCTGCTGGGAACGACAGGCGGTACCCTCTGTCAGCGAGGTCTTCAACTCCCAGCTCCAGGAGAGCTTCTCCCAGATCCCGGGGGAGGTTGGAGACATGGAGTCCGAGTGGACCATGTTCTCCACCTCCATTGTTGATGCGGCCGCTCGTAGCTGTGGTCGCAAGGTCTTTGGTGCCTGTTGCGGCGGCAATCCCCAAACCCGGTGGTGGACGCCAAAAGTAGGGGATGCCGTCAAGCTGAAGAAGGAGTCCTACTTATCTTTGTTGGTAGGTGGGACCCCGGAGGCAGCTGACAGGTACTGGCAGGCCAAGCGTGCCGCACCCCGTGCGGTCGCAGAGGCAAAAACTCGTGTCTGGGAGGAGTTCAGGGAGGCCATGGAGGAGGACTATCGGTCGGCCTCGAAGAGATTCTGGTAAACCGTCCGACGCCTCGGGAGGCGGAAGCAGCTCTCCACCAGCACTGTTTACGGTACGGGTGGGGAGCTGTTGACCCTGACTGGGGATGTTGTCGGGCGATGGAAGGAATACTTCGAGGATCTCCTCAATCCCATCGTCACGTCTTCCGAAGAGGAAGCAGAGACTGGGGACTCAGAGGCGGACTCATCCATTACACAGGCCGAAGTCACTGAGGTGGTTAGAAAGCTCCTCTGTGGCAAGGCTCCTGGGGTGAATTAAATCCATTCTGAGTACCTTAAGTCTCTGGATGTTGTGGGACTGTCTTGGCTGACACGCCTCTGCAACATCGCGTGGCGATCGGGGACAGTGCCTCAGGATTGGCAGACCGTGGTTGTGGTCCCTCTGTTTAAGAAGGGGGACCGTAGGGTGTGTTCCAACTATAGGGGGATCACACTCCTCAGCCTCCCCGGTAAGGTTTATTCCAGAGTACTGGAGAGGAAAATTCGACCAATGGTCAAACCTCGGATTCAGGAGGAGCAGTGTGGTTTTTGTCCTGGTCGCGGCACACTGGACCAGCTCTACATGCTCCATCGGGTGCTTGAGGGTTCATGGGAGTTCGCCCAACCAGTCCACATGTGTTTTGTGGATCTAGAGAAGGCGTTCGACCGTGTCCCTCAGGGCACCCTGTGGGGAGTGCTCCGGGAGTACGGGGTCCGGGGTCCTTTGCTAAGGGCTATCCGGTCCCTGTACGATCGCAGCAGGAGCTTGGTTTGCATTTCCGGTAGTAAGTCAAACCTGTTTCCAGTGCACGTTGGCCTCTGCCAGGGCTGCCCTTTGTCACCGGTTCTGTTCATTATTTTTATGGACAGAATTTCTAGGCACAGCCAGGGTGTAGAGGGGGTCTGGTTTGGGAACCACAGAATCTCGTCTCTGCTGTTTGCGGACGATGTAGTTCTGTTGGCTTCGTCAAATCAGGACCTTCAGCGTGCACTGGGGCGGTTTGCAGCCGAGTGTGAAGCGTCTGGGATGTAAATCAGCACCTCCAAATCCGAGGCCATGGTTCTCGACCGGAAAAAGGTGCTTTGCCCTCTTCAGGTCAGTGGAGTGTCCTTGCCTCAAGTGGAGGAGTTTAAGTATCTTGGGGTCTTGTTCACGAGTGAGGGACGGATGGAGCGTGAGATCGATAGACGGATCGGTGCAGCATCTGCAGTGATGCGGTCGCTGTATCGGACTGTCGTGGTGAAGAGAGAGCTGAGTAGGGGGGCAAAGCTCTCGATTTACCAATCGATCTACGTTCCGATCCTCACCTATGGAATCATCATGAGATTTGGCTCATGACCGAAAGAACGAGATGGCGAGTACAAGCGGCCGAGATGAGTTTCCTCCGCAGGGTGGCTGGGCACTCCCTTAGAGATAGGGTGAGGAGCTCGGTCACTCGGGAGGAGCAGCTTGGCTTTGCTTGAGCTGCTGCCCCCGCGACCCGACTCCGGATGAAGCGAAAGAAAATGGATGGATGGATGGATGGATGGAAGGTTACTTTAAATTTAAAATGTTTTCAACTTTCACTCTGAAGTTTCTGCTTCTTCCTTCAGTTCACACTAAAGTGGACGATTTGTCACAGCATGAAAATCAATTAACAATATATAGGTGACAAAAATCATTCTATGTTAGTTTTATTACTTTCACACTGTAGCAGGTTATTGTGTGACATGCAGAAATGTGCTGCTGCTGCTGTGATGATGTTCAGTTAAAAAAAAAACAAAAAAAACAATCAAACCGTGCAAATATCAAAATACCACAAACATTAGTTCACAGAGATAAAGTACAAAAACAAGACCATGAGGGCCAACATTTTAAGATGCTCCAATCATATTGACAAGTACACCACATTATTTATCTGATCATAAAGATTCCATAGTTTGGACTATCTATGACTGAATGTTCTGGAGTTATGAGGCAAAAATCATTCATGGACATTATAGATGTATTAAGATTCCAGCCATGCACTCACATGACCCTGGATTTGGTCCACACTCGTGGTATGACCATCTCAAATATTGACACGGTGTCTCTTGTGTCAGTGGTTTCAGATCATTCGATTATTAAGTCTACAGTCTCACTGCCATGTTTAGTGGAACAAGAACCTGATTTATCATCACAGCAACACATCAATTCAATTTCAATTTATTTTCATTTCTATAGCACTAAATCACAATAAAGTTGCCTCAAGGTGCTTCACACAAGTAAAGTCTAACCTTACTAACCCAACCTTTGGCAAAAAGTGATGCGAATGACTGGTTGAGCTAATAGGATTAGTAAATGGAATAGTTGTGTCTGTGTTGAATGTTTGGTCTGCAAAGTAAAAGTCAAACAAGGTGACATATGTTCATGTTACCCCATAACTTGATATCTCAGCATGACACATGGTGCAACCTTTTCATTTTAAAAACTCTATTAACTCAACTAATAATTTGCATCACTTTTTTAACAAAATTTGAGCAACTTTAACTTGTGATCCCTGTACAAACTGAAATTGACCTTTGTCACAATTTGTGCTGCTTTTATTCTGTAACTCCAGAACATTCAGTCACAGATAGTCCAAATTATACCTTTTTTGGAATCGTTATGATCAGACAAATAATTTGGTGTAATTCTCAATATGATTGGAGCATTTTTAAATTTTGATCTTTGATCTCTACATTCCGCCCTGATGGATGGATGGTGATGGTACACTGAGGCTGGACTGTAAGTGTTGTCTGGCCACCTTAAATGGTACCAATTGGGTTTGACCCAATTGGTACCATTGGCTTTCTGGCTGATGGACTGTGTGTTAATTTGGATGTTACTTGCTTTCTCATTAGGCTGGTAAAATTAATTATACTGAGTGGAACTAATAGTCCGTTGGGCTACTGAACTAGTCTTATCCTGATAACACACATAGCGTAATATGATAATTTAATTATTTATGTTAACAGTAAAATATTCTTGATAGAGTTCAGCAGGTTTTATGAGCAGTGATGTAATAATGGTTTAATGCTTTTTCTTTCATCCAGCAGCAGATGGATTTATCTGTTGTTATAAGCTGTGGTAACTGAAGATAAAACTGCAAACTCACCAGATTCACACCAGCAGAGAGTGCTGTTTGTGTGCACCTGAAAAGTGTTTTGAAAGTGTGTATTTCTGAAAATAATCAAATATTTACCCATCTGCTTTCCTCACATTTCTCTGTAAATTTTACTGGGAGACTTTTTACTAACCCCTGCTGGGTCGTGTTAGTCCATAAACCCGCTCAGACCGGTTTGACTGCGCTGAACATGAGCGACTGCATTGTTGTGAGAGGTTCAATATTTACACGGTCAACAACAGCGCCTCCATGCACAAACACAAGATCACAACTCAGCAAGAAGAGCAGCAGCAACGATCAGCTTCACAGCATTGAGGTGAAGGGTCAGAGGTCACATCACCATGACAACAGGCGGCGCAAAGACTCCTGCATCAAGTGACAACTATTCAATCCTTAAAAATAACTAATTTAATAAGTGATTAATCCGTGACGCCACGCATCTCTTAAATACGCCGAACTGTCGCACAACACCTTCATCCATGGGATCATTTCCTCATTTTAATGGGTTTTTAATCATTATTTGATTATGATTCTTGTCAGACTTAAAACAGATTCAATTCAGAAATTTTTATATGATTAAACTGGTAATAATAATAATAAAAAAAATGTAATGAGCTGGAGCTGTAATTAACACCTGGAGAATCTCTCTGCAAATTTATTATTTTTTTTTATTTATATATATATATATATATATATATATATATATATATATATATATTATGTCTGGAGGTACCGTAAACCTCCAGACATAATATGAAAAAAAAAAAAACTTCCTGGAAAACAATCTTTGGCAGCACATCGACTGCTGCAGGTCTGACGGGAAACTTTTACAAAAACTACCCGGAGTTCAAGGAACGCTGAGGCTCCGTCAGAATAATGAGGTAAAAGCCACATAAATGAATTTTCCTTTCAAAGAATTAAATTAAATGTTTGTAACATGACGTTAAAGTTTGTGGTTCTTATTATGTCGACTCACCGGAGGCCTTATTAACACCAGTGACTGCTAACTGGAGGTTAGCGGGGTGAGCATGTGGCCAGAAGACCTTTGGTTCAATTCCTCCACCAGACAGAAAATCATCCTTAATGTCCGAGTTGCTCCCGGTGAGAGTCGAGCATCTTATCAGAGCGTGAACACGAGAAGTGTAAAAACGTTCTGAACAGTGCATCACATAGAAAAACTGTTCTAGACCCGAATAAGTGTCCACTGATTCAGCGTCAATGTAAATATTAATGATTAGAAAAATGAGTCAAGTGATAAAGTTCATTCAGTCATTTTTATTTTATTTTTCTTGTGACTGCTTTATGTCTCTCTGTTTTTAAGACATCTTAAGGACACCTAAAGCAGTTTTGGTCAAACTTTACAGGTACACTGGGCATCAGTCAGTAACTGAGGTCAGAAGTCAAGGTCCAATGGCTGCTTCCTGCAATAATTTATAGGAACATGGCTAATTTGATAAAAATAGAGTTAGGATTATTTCTGGGTGGTGAAAGTGTCTGTTTAAAAGCCTGGGTAACATTCTCTTTAAATCTGGGTGTGGCCATGTTCTCTGAGAACTTTGATGTAGTTCCTGTTGACATTCTGTCAGGAAGCTGGAACTCTTTGGATAATTCCAACATTAGCCAGTGACCAAAGACGAGGACTGGATACGTTTGGCACCAGGACTCTCCAGAGAATCGGTGGGTAGAGTTAGGTCTAAGGTTAGGGTTCAAGGTCTAAGGTTAGGGTTTTGGGTTACAGTGCATCTAACTGCACTGTAAGGGAACATCAGCTTTGACACCGTGGTGTGGTTCTCCGAATGTCTTCCAGGTTCTCAGATCGTCATACAGGTTCTCTGATCCTGATCCTGCACAGTCCCACCTTGGCGACCACAGCAACTAAAAAGGACACGCCCACACCCTAAGGTGGGGATGGTCTGTCTGGATGGTGCCAATGTGTGAATTTGGTTTGGTGGATGTGGTGACACTTGACACCGTAACACTTTCCGAGTCTGGAGCTTTTCTACAAAGAAGCATTTTCTGAGTGTTTCCCTTCACCTGTGTGTTTCTGTAAACCAGATCTCTAACTCTGATGTTCTGACCTGGATCAGAACCATGCAGTCAGTCTTGATGTTGGAGGTACTGTCTCTGTAGACTGGACTTCAAACTGCAATTCTGAAAATGTTTCAGGTCATTTTAAAGCAGCGGCTGTTTGAAACGTTTCAAACTTTCAGTGGGTTCAGAATGGTTTCAGATTAAAAAAAAAAACATCTGAGAAACTACTCCAAAATATGTCTACACTGAGTTTGCTCTTTTTTCCACTTTGTTTTATTCATGGCTCAGGTCATTAATTAGTAATAACGTTATATTTACAAAGGTTTGTTAAACTGTTTATAAAAAAAAAAAAAAACCATTTTAACTGAGAACAGCTGAATCTAATATTTTAATACTAATGCGCAATGTTTATATGCACTGACCTTTGAACTTACCCAGCAGCCACTGCTGCGCTGAAAACTCGAAACTCACTTATTCCTCAATCACAGATTCCGTCAACTGCATTTTTGTTTATTTTATTTATTTATTTTTAGTATTTAAGAGCGAAAACCTTTAAATATTTTAACAGAAGCGTTAATGTTGATGGACAAAAACAAACAAATGTCACGTTATTCGTCTGTTTGTTTGTTTGTTTGTTTTCTCACCGTCGCTGCAGCTCCTGTTGTCCAGGTGAACGTTCCTCATGATGACGCAACCGCCGCACGGAACGACGGGAAAAGAAAGCAGCTCTTCTTCTTCTTCTTTTTCTCTAACTGGAAACCCCCCCCCCCCAAAAAAAAAATCCCTCTCAGAACCTCTGAGCGGTTCGTTCAGCAGAACCCGGAACTCCATCCTGCTCCAGTTACAGCAGGTAAACAATCTGACCCCGCCCCCTCCGCGATCAGCCACTCACAGGTGCCGCCTCTAACCCCTCCCCCCGCCCAGACGCCACACCCACAAAGCCAAAACAAAGGAGTTCCGGGTCCGACCTGGACCCACCTTAGAACTTTTTATATTCCAGACCGAGAAGCTGATGTTTTATTTATTTATTTCTGATGAAATCAGAACTTTGATTCGTGTTTCAAATGTTCAGTTTGTGTTCATGTTTTTCTTTTAAATCATAATTCTGACTGGAGTTCATTCATAATCAATAGACACACGTCATGTTTTTATTTATTAAGTCAATAAATAGACAATATAGCGTCAATATGATTAAACTGAAACTACGAGGTCAAATTTAACAAACTGCTTAATCCCCTAGTGTTTGAACAAAATGTTAAAAAGCTGTTTCATTGAGGGGAAAACCCTTTTTTTATTTGAAATGTTTATTACTGGGTTAATCTAAGAATGTTAAGTTAATGTAAATTGACTGTATTTATAAAGCACTTTACAATCAATCAATCAATCACTGTCCTTTATTTAACCAGATAAAAAGTCATTGAGATTAAAACCTCTTTTTCAAGAGTGACTTTGCCAAGAGGGCAGAACAGAAGAAATTACAGAAAACACACAAAACACAAATAAAACATAGTTTCAGCTTCACACACGGCAGAAAAAAACCACAGTGTGATGACACAGTGCAGTCATAGAGCCTCATGTACAAAGAGTGTGTACACACAAAAACATCTCCACGTCCATGTGCAAATTTAACAAAAGTGATATGAGCGTGGAAACGTGCGGTGCATCACGCAAAAATCCAGAAGCGTACGCACGTTTCTACAGCTGTTATTCCACTGTGGACACATAAAGGTGACGCAGGGAACCGTCAACAGTGTGAAAACATGAAGTGATCAGAGTGACGCGCACATCAGAGACACACTGATGAACAATTAACACACCCACGTGTTTGCAGTTATATGTGTGGATATAAAATCACACGCGAAATGATGTGTAAAATGGCACTAACAGTGGCTGCGTTCGCATTGTTCGAGGACCTTACAAATGGTTCAATCCAATGTGAGAGTGTATTCAGGAAACACAAGGATTTACTTGCAAATGATGATGACTGGCTCATAAACTGATTTCGATGACCAAGGCCACTGTGACTGGAGTTGCGTGTAGAACTGCGGTCGGTGAGGAGGGTCGTCTGTGCCCACACAGGTGCTGACCACGCTGGGCATCCTGGCATCGGGTCATTCCAGCATGAGCTGGCTGATCGGTCAGAAATGTGCCAGTCAACTTTGCGCCGAGCCGCAATCATCCAAATGTCAGCAGGTACATTCCAACATTACAGCGCATTTTGCAGCGAGAGTCGGTTTCCCGAATGTAGGGGCTTGTTTAAATAGTTTATTCGTGTAATTGTACAAATAATAGTCTTTGTACATGAGGCCCAAGTCCACAGTCCAACAAGGGTAAAAATGTTGTGGTGATCAAATCTTTTCTGACTTGCAATGAAAAACATGATTTATTTCTAAAAAAAAAAAAAAAAAGCTCATTTTCAGTTTAGAAACAAGTTTATCTATGTGCAATTTAAAGGACGGGTTCTCATCAAGCAGAATGCTGAAATACTTACAACACTTGACCATTTCAGGTTCAACCCCAAGAACAGCTGACAACCTCGGAAGTGGAGTTTAGCTGCAGCGGGGCTAGTGGAGGCTAGCTACAGCAGGGACAGTGGAGGCTAGCTGCAGCGGGGCTAGTGGAGGCTAACTACAGCGGGGACAGTGGAGGCTAGCTGCAGCGGGGCTAGTGGAGGCTATCTACAGCGGGGACAGTGGAGGCTAGCTGCAGCGGGGATAGTGGAGGCTAACTACAGCGGGGACAGTGGAGGCTAGCTGCAGCGGGGCTAGTGGAGGCTAACTACAGCGGGGATAGTGGAGGCTAACTACAGCGGGGACAGTGGAGGCTAGCTGCAGCGGAGATAGTGGAGGCTAACTACAGCGGGGATAGTGGAGGCTAACTACAGCGGGGACAGTGGAGGCTAGCTGCAGCGGAGATAGTGGAGGCTAACTACAGCGGGGCTAGTGGAGGCTAGCTGCCGCGGTGCTAGTGAAAGCTAGCTACAGTGGGGTTAGTGGAGACTAGCTGTGTGTGTGTGTGTGTGTGTGTGTGTGTGTGTGTGTGTGTGTGTGTGTGTGTGTGTGTGTGTGTGTGTGTGTGTGTGTGTGTGAGAGGGAATAAACCATGTGATGTTAGTCACTCTGACAACAGTAAAGCAAGAACATAAAACAATCACCACATCAAAGATGATATTTTTATTCACAGAACTCACAATTTTTTTCTTTACAGGCAAAGAGCTTCCGTCACGCCTGAGACGGGTTTAGCCAGCAAGCTAAGTGGTGCTAATCCGGCCTGGTTCAGTTGCAGTAGCTCTGCAGGTCAAAGATGTTGCAGGGTCTGTGGCAGCACTGTTCCACGATGCCGCGCTTCACCATCATCTCCATCTGGTCCTTGAAAGCAAACTCTGCCCCCTCGTTCTCACCGCCGGTGCCCGCTTTTGTACCATCGCCCTTTGGAGACAGGAAGCCTGACAGACAGTTACAAATGTTATTAATTTCCTTTAGTGGCAGAATTTGTGAAGTATTTTAAAATTCATGATTACAACTCAATGATACTTCTGACAACCAACAGAAGAGGAGTTTGACATATGAGTTCTCTCTGTCTTTGTGACATCATAAGGCAAACTGAGATGAATTGTTGATAAACGGTCTGGTGCTTCAGACTGGGCTTCTGATTGGCCTAAATTCTGGAGCAGGATGCGAATTCCGCACCGGGGGAGAGAGGACAGTTCCCGATGCAGAAATATGCAGCGCGGTTGTTAATTTAGTCAAAACTGAAAAACAAGGCATCGCGGCAGTGTGCGGTTTGAGCTGGACATCAGAGCTCACCAGGCAGATTCTCTTGGTGAGAATGCACCTCAGAGAAAGAAAGTTGTTTGCTGTGATTGCCGTTGGAGCCACACTGAATGCGCACGAATGTGGTGAGGAAGTATGACATCATGATCACCTAGCCAGCCGGATTCTAGCCACATTTGCATTCAGACCTCACCGAATCCTGCTCAGATCCAGCTTCCCCCAACGGTTTACATGATATTTGCTACCGTAAAAATGATTTAAATCCATTATTAATAAATTTACTTAATCGGTCACAATGCAACAACACCTTAAGGTAGGTGTGTATGTGTGTGTGTGTGTGTGTGTGTGTCTCACCCAGCAGGGGGTCCACCTCTCTCTTGGGGTTGTAGAAGAAGCCTCGGTCCCCACAGACCAGGTAGAGGGCATCAACCAGGTGGGACCCGCACAGGTGCTGTGGGGGGGCCATGGCCCGAGACCCTGGACAGGACACGACCAGCAAGACCAGCAGGGACAGAGACTGGAGCCACAGTGCAGCCATGTGGACAAGAGCTGAACATACATATATCTTATTTATCTCGATTTGGAACAACTTTTGCACTGGACGCCCTTCCTGATGTACAAATGTTGTGCCCATATTAAAAATATTTCATTGGGATTCTTTTTTTTTTTCTTTTTTTTTAAGGTGAAGTTGTGGGAAAACATCATCTGCACACATTGATATCAAATCTTCTTTCAAATGTCCATCAATTCAAATATTATATTTCAAAAAAACACAAACTCTCCGAATGCAGAAAAAAGTGTAGGAAAAATATTCCATTCAAATAAAGACAACAAAGTAAAGAAAAAAGTAATTAAAAAAGAAAAGTGTAAAAAAACATCAAAATAACAAAAGAATGAAAAAGTGAAAGGAAGGAAGATGAGGAGAAGATACAGCAGGAAGAGGAGAACATCAAACCTGAGGAGAAAGTAGATGAAAAGTCCAAAGCTGGAGACACAGCAGGAGGAGGAGTTGGACGGTGCACCTGTAGAGTCATAATGTTAGAAGAACTCACCTGCAGACACACAGAAGGAGGAGGAGAGCTCACCTTTAGAGGCTGAGGAGGAGGAAGAGGAGATGAATGAAGCAACCTGGTGTTGAAGAACAGGAGCTGCAGAGATCTAAGTGGTGTGAGGAAGAACAGAGGGCCTCCTCTTTCTTTATACCCCAGGAGCAGCAGCAGGCCACGCCCCCTCTTGAGTGTCAGCGCAAAGACGGGCGGCGTCAGTGCTGCGGTTCTGTTTCTGATTGAGCGCTCTTCAAACATTTGCATCAACAAAACAAACTGAAGTAATGAGGCGAGATGATCCAATCACCTCCAAGCACTCACTACCCATCAGCCACTTCTGCTGAGCAAAGCACTCCGTCCATTAGTGATGGACACGTGGACACTAAGTGATCGCGTCCATCACCTTCACACAGCTCAAAACAAATAATCAACCAAGTGGAAGAATGAAAGATTTCATTGTTTCATGGCTCTGTGGCATCGGAGTTGGACCACCAACCTGTAGACTCCAGGTGTGTCCTTCAGGACACCTGTCTGTGTCCATTGGAAGGACATGTCCCGCACTGTCCCTGTCCACCCAGCTGTAACTGGGTCTGGGGAGCATGTGATGGACTGGAGTCCGATCCAGAGGGAGTCAGTGACTCGTCTGCTCCATGGTCTCTGTGGACAAACGCCGGCTTGATGGACTTCAGGGCCTCTAATGGGACGAAATCTGCTGACCTCAAGTTTTCCACTCATTTATTTTTGGCTTTTCCCAAACATCCAGTACAGATCCTCATGTTGATTTGGCACAAGTTTTACACCAAGTGGTCTTCTTGATGCAACTCCACATATAGAGAGAGAGACTGGGGCACTGGTGGGCTTTGAACCAAGGACCTTCTTGTTGTGAGGCAACTCTGTCTTCTTTGCTTGCTGGTTGGACTGAATTAATTTTGTATTGTCTAAGCAGTGAGACAGACCTCACACAGGGCGTCTCAGCACCAACTCGGGTCCTTTAATACGGAGAATGTAGAAGCTTCAGCTCGCGAATGAACCGCATGAATCAGCGACTGAGTTTGTATAAGACCTGTTCTGTTTAACATCAGTGACTTGAGACCACAATTTACTTTCTTTTGAATTTGAATGTGTTTGAGTCTTATGTGGAGTTTATAGTCATATGACTCGTTATTCTTCTGTCATGATTATTATGACAGATACCGTACAAACACGTCATCTGCAACATGCAGATCTTCACTTCTGTTCATACCGCTGTGGTTAAGAGTAAATGTCAGTAAAGTTGAGTGGAATCGAGACGGCTGCTTCAAACTGTAGCTGAGATGCTGGCAAACGGCTTCCAAAGGGAAGTCCTCATTCAGGCGGATATCTTCACCTGCGAATGGCAGAGAAATACTGAGAGTGAGATGGAGCAGACATCATCTGACACTCCTACAAGATTATCAGGTGGACCTTCCTCCACCCTCCACCGCCCAGCTACCCACAATGCTTGGACAACGTATGAGATGGGACTCGAGTCTGAAGGATAAAGTAGATGATGCAGCGATATCAGCTCAGTCTAGTCAGCTGACTGGACGTCTGGGTCCAACCAGAGGACAGGCATCATGGAAGTGAAGTGGATTCAGAGAATGAAGGTTCTTTATCTCTGGGTTCACTCCAGTTGGGGGATTGCACGTGCCAGTGTGCCCTCGAACAATGCATTATGGGATAGTCTGTACGTCTACTGCTGGTGTTTATGTATGTAAACAAACAGAGATGAGGTACTTTTAAGCCAATTTTGAGCCCAGAAAATGTACCTGGAGGTGTTATTAACTCACCATTTGACTAAAAAAATAGTTAAAGTGCATAATATTACTAACTTACTCGTCAAATACAGCTGCAATTTTACCACAAGTTGTGGACAAAACTAGTATATTGGTGGTTTTGATGGAAGTGGTTTGAGTGGAAAAACTGTTGGTGTGTGTCCATGAAAATTCAATAAGGTATATCTTATATATTATATTCTAATTCTAAGGTGGAACTATGCCAGTATACAAAGGTATATCTAAATATCTAAAAAGGAAGCGTAAAATAGGAGAGTAGAAAAGAGTAGAGTAGAGCCACTTAGGTGCCCGGTCTTGAGAACCAGGGATGGTAGGTTAAAAAGCTTTTTTATCCCATGGGAACTCTCCCTACCCACCCAAGCAGCTCAAGAAAAAGGTATATATAATATATAAGTAATAAGACATAAGAAGGATAAGACATCACAGGAGAAGATTGTTATCAAACACAAAGGAACCAACTATTTTGTAAGCTATGATGAACGTTGCTAACGACGGTTAGATAAGCTAACATTAGCTGTTAGGTATAACTAATTGTACCCCACTCCTCCAATATTTACTTAAATATAATAATATTAAAAGGGTTGACAAGAAAAAGTAAAGCATGTAGAAATGTATATGGAGATATAAGTAATGTAAGTTTTCTGGCTGCTGCAGACTCGGTGAGTTGAACTTCCTAAACTTTCTAAACTTTTCTCCTGATGTTGTGAATCCAGTTGTTTCTAAGAGATACATTCTTAGGAACAACATAGAAGTTCACGTTTATCCCTGAAATGGTTATTGGAGCATCCAGTGACACAACAAGTAACCCCCTGGCACTCTGAGGCTGTTACGTTCTGAGTGTGTCTGTGTATCCGCAGCAGGCACACATTTCCCACAATCTCCTGCGTGACAAAAATCCAACATGGTGGGTATGCAATCGCCTATACTGTGCTCTTCCACATAGTTCAACCAAGCCTCCTTATAGTAATTGGTAAATGGACTGCATTTATATAGCACTTTATATTAACGCCTCACATTCACCCCGATGTGAGGGTGCTGCCATGCAAGGCACCCACTAGACACCGGGAGCAACTAGGGGATTAAAGACCTTGCCCAAGGGCCCTTTGTGATTTTCCAGTCAGGCTGGGATTTGAACTGAGGATCCTCTGGTCTGAAGCCCAATGCTTAACCACAAGACCATCACCTCCCCTTATTGTCCCTCACAACCACCAGTGCTGAAGGTCTTCCTGGAGAACGTGATCCGTGATGCCGTCACCTACACCGAGCATGCTAAGAGGAAGACAGTGACCGCCATGGATGTGGTGCACGCCCTGAAGAGGCAGGGCCGAAGCCGGGCTTCTGTGGCTAAAACCCAATCATCATCAACAACACAAAGGCGTAAGAGCCAATAACCCAAAATATAGAGCTGGTTTCTGTTTACTGTGTGTTGATTAATGAGATTTATGCAGCTATTACAGCTTTCCAGTAACTTTAAGCTTTGACACACTGAAAGCTGCAATGTTCTAACAACTCTTAATGTGGTGGAAGACATACACAAAACATCCTACTTCATCCATCCATCTATTTTATTGACCCGCTTACTCCATTTAATTTTCAAAATTAAATATAGCAGCTCCTCCGGAGGAACCCCAAGGCGTTCCCAAGCCAGCCGAGAGATGTAGTCCCTCCAGCGTGGAAGAAAATGGATGGATGGATAAATATAGCAGTCCTTGGGTGGTGGTCGTGGCCCTGAGGAGCCGTGGTGGGCGCCCTTTATTTTAATTTCTGAAAGGTGGCAACCCTTGTCCAGAGCTTTACTGCGTGACCCGTCTTGCTACCTTGTGTTTGGATGACTTGAGCT